>NC_084663.1:181766300-182391300 GCF_028389875.1 Rhea pennata
TGACAATATATTAAAAATCTTACGAAGTAAGGGATTCTGACAACATATACCTCTTCTTTTTTTTTCTTTTCCTCCCTTATATCTGCTTCTTCCTTGTCCTTTGCATGCCTCCACTTTCTTCATACAGTTATAGAAGTTTGCTTCTTCAAGGAAAAAAGAAAAAGGTGTGTAAGTACATCCTAGTCCATGCATCTAAATTTGACTTCATTTTATTCAGACTCCTCCTTTTATTTATCAGACTTCTACAAGAAAGAATAAATTCTGTTTTGTAAAAAAAAAAAAAAAAAAAAAAAAAAAAAAAAGAGAGAGAGAGAGTAGTTTTATATTTAAGTGTTTTTTTTTTTTCCTTTCATTAGAAATTGAAACAAACAGGAACATGTTGTAGGAATGGGAATTCTTGTGTCTGTGGGCCCATGATGATCTACTTCAGGAGTACAAGTCCTAGAAATGCCAACAATAAGATAATATTAGTGACCAGTTTCTAAATGATCCACAGGAATAGTCTAGCTGACTAGCCGGCTTGGAAAGTTGAGTTTGGCTGGAGCTGGCAAGATGGTAAGGAAAACCTGGAAATTTGCTTGGTAGAAAGGGCTTGTAAATCTGCATTAATTTCATCTCTGGTTTTAACTGTGCCATCATTGTCTGATTTCCTTGTTCTGATTGTTCTGCTTTCCTTGGAATAATGAATTCTGGCAAAGTCATACTTTTCTCCTTGCAATTAATTGAAGACTTCACAACTAGCTAGTTGCCAAGTCCTCCTGCTTCAGGGTGGGGGGTGCTGCCTCCTCGTGCCCTTTCACATAAACACGGCGGAGTGGATAATATCAGGATGAGCGGGGGTAGCCTGAGACCCAGTATGTTAAGATTGGATTTCTCCTGGATGCGTTTCACTTTGGATGAAAGAGATTAATGACATTAGGAAAGCATATGCTTGACCATAAATTCTGAAGGAACTAGAATATAAAACTTTTGAATGTCTAATTCTGTTATATAAGTTGCTAGAAAATGTACGTCATTTCTTTAAAAAAAATCAGAGAATAATCTGGTAAATTTCAGATCCGTCCATTTGACTTCAATATATGTCAAATATGTAGAAATTATAGTTAGTAAGTAGAATTAGTAGAGCAAAATGAAATAGGGGGTAAATGTGAACATGAGGAAGCGTAAACAAAAGAGCTCTCTTTCAGAGGGAAGTTATGTTTCACAAATTTATTAGAATCATTTTTAATTCCTCAGGGAGCATGTGGATTTAGTGTACTTGAATTTTCAAAAGCTTTCAAGCGATCTTTTATAATAGGCTTTTAAAGAAATTAAGCCTTCTCAAAATAGAAGGAAAAAATCCTCTCATGTATTAAGTAATGATTAAAAGGGAGAAAACAAATTATAAGAATAAACTTTTTTCATCACTGAAGGGATGCTACTAGAGGTAGTCTCAACGATCTGTGCTGGTATACGTATCATTTAGAATATTCTTGAAGGTGTGAATAGTGAGGTAACGAAGTTTGTTGATAATACAAAATTTACAAGAAGAGAAAGTAAATCTGATTGAAAAGTTATATCTGGATATCACAACACTTATTGACTGTGTTGTTAAATGATAGAAATAATTCTCTATCTATAATAGCAATATAATAGGTAAGAAATGCAAATCAAGGCATCACATATCATCACTAGAGGTTGTGGATGGTGAAAGTACAAATGAATTTTTAGAAGAATTAGATAAATTAATGAGACATAGGTCAATAAATGGCTTCAAACACAGTAAGCTAGATAGATATGGTTTCCAAAGCAGGAAGCCCTTAACAGATTACTGTTGGAGGCTGAGAAAATATGCCAGAAAGAGGTTATATTTAGTATGATTTTATTATTTATGATTTATTATTAGTATGATTTACTATTGATTTTTAGTATGGATTAGAAGTGGAACTGTCACTTGATTTAGCAAGGTGACTTTTACATTCTAATGTAATAAGATGTTTAAAAGAACTTTTCTTTGCCTCTACTATTTTGCATCTAGAAAATGACTGGTGCAAAAATTAGAGTCTATAAGATATCTGTTCTAGTGTTTGCAAAAATAAATATGAATTCTTTAACAGAAATATACCATAAAATCCATGTGTTACAGGAAAAATAAATAAATAAATAAGAATATTAGAACTAATTAGCCTGGGGCTAGAGATTGTTGTTGCTTTGGTTATATTTTCACATTTTATGGTTGTAGTAAGAGAACTACTGCCATCATGGATTTTATATAGAATTTATTAAAACATATAATTGGGATGGTAGGAACTACAGTTTTTTATGGATTTTTTTATTTAAAATTGCAGTGGCTTAAAATTGTCTTTCACAAGAAAGAAAATTACATTCAAAAAGCTGATTCCTTACAGTAATGCTACTCTTTTGTGTTTAACTTAGATCCAGATATGTTTTCTATTATTTTCTCTGATTTTGGGACAAATACTTCCATGTAAGAAGAACAAAAATTTCAGCTTTTCTTTGGTAGGAATCATAAAACAATACATGTGATGTATTAATTTTTGAAAGATTATTTAATTTCATATGTTTTCAGCACATTCTTCTTTTCTTTAAGCTTATTAGTAAATTTCAAAATTTCCAGCTCTGAATGATGTTAGTAGATTTTACTAATTATCTCATTGCATATATGTTAGTAAAGATGTCTTTTCCTTTCTCAGAAAATTTGAAGATTGAGTTTGATTTCATATTAATTTTATCTTTTCTTCTTTTTTTTTCAAAATTAATGTATAGAATATGTCAGCTCTATTCCCTCAGTGGACCAATATTTTTTCCTTCAGATTAACCATACTTTTTTATAGTGTGAATTTATTAGGATTTCTAACTATAAGCTCAAAATATAAATGACACAGAATTTGTCATTATGATGAGCTTTCTTGATGACTAAAATTACATCTTTGAGCACACACTTTAATTGCTATATTGTGAAAGACAAACACCTAACCTAAATACAGCTCATTTTCTCTTCTGTTCTTCTAGCATAAAACAGTAGATAAACTGAACTTAAATAGTAAGCCATAACTTAGATTTGGTGCCTTCACCCATATTTTAAGTATGATCATTTCCACGGTATTTAAAAAGAAATAGCTATTCCACATTGTTGTATATGACAGATGAGAAAATAATTAAAAATCCAAGATAAAGAGTCTGATTTTCTCCTGTTTTTCAGCCTTTGAGATCACTTCAGTAATAGAAAAATTGATCTGAAAATACACATACAGATAACACTATCTTACTCCTCACTTGCCCAGGTGTATAGCCTACGTGATGATTCTAAGGGGATTTTTTGTTTGTTTGTTCTTTAGTGTTCTGCACACTTTTTAGTTTTGAGTTCCTGTCTGACTTGCCTGGTATCTATGTTTTTCATTTCATCTGTTTTCCTGCTTTAGTCAGATGATTTCTCGGCAGGTGTAAAGGATATAGATTTTTATAGCTATGTGAAATGCAATGAATGTTTTGGAAAAAAAACATAAGTAAAAAAAAAAAAAAACAAAATTGTACCTCACTGCACATCTGAAACACAGCACAGACCACTAAATGATATTTCCAGCAATGGACTACAACGATTTTATTTTATAAGTTTTAATTATATACTGTTATTATTTTTTATTTTTTAATTATTGGTTTTCAAGAAATGGTGTCTATCACAGAGATAATCTTATATTGTATGGTTTGTATTTTGACATATGAGAACTTACAACCAAATAATAAAGAAGCACATGTATTTGATTTCCTCCTTTTGAATAATACTTACCCTGGTCAATCTGTCAGTGCACATTCTATGGGTCTCTTTGGATAAATGACTGTGGGAAGCACATGTTAATCAAGCATTTTATCAGAAACTACAAAACATATTCTCAGATTTAACGATTAAATCCTCTAAAGGAAATCTCTCTTTCTCGCTCTCTCTTTTTTTTTAATCAGTCATTAATTTTCTTATGGTATTTGATGATGTTCTTGCTATTTGAGATACTGTGCAAGCAGTGGAACCCTGGGACTATAAGAACAGTGTTAGTGTTCATTAACACAGTGCATCCCCTAAAAGCCTAAAAAAGTCATCTGGACTACAACAAGAAAATGACCCTATGAAGATCACAAATCAGACAGGCAGGCAGATTTTTGTGAATTCTTATGTATGCAAAATATCCATAAGCATGACATTGGAAGGCATTTAAGGCAACAAAACAATTTCAAATTCACCTTTTAATGACTCAGGGAAAAAAAAAAAGTGAAAGTAATGTATGTTTTAAAAAACAGTTAAATCTAACTGGGGATAATAAGCTGCTGTGCTCTAGGCAGAACTGCCACTATAGAGCAACATTAGTGTTGTTTATTCTCCCTAATTCTTCATTTGTGTACTTATACTTGTTTAGATTACTTTAATTTTAAAATTATTTGTCTTGTAATGATTGGAGGAGGAGGGATGATTACTTCATTTCAATATTATTTTCAATTTTAGCTAGTGAATATACAGGAAAACTGAACTTCACTTCAGTGTATTTTTTTGGATAGAAATATAGCTGTAATAGTAATTGCACTTTACATACATTCGAGATCCGTATTCATTTTTTGAACTGACTATAGCATTTTACCTAGACAGGTACTAAAAAAAAAACTCATAGTTTTCAAGTTCTATTTCAACTGACTATATGTTACTATAGACAGTGCTGTAAGAAAGATGAGAATACTGGATTAAATACTGTTTGGCTTCTGTGTTTCATTAGTGCTGTGTGGTGGTAGCTTTTCTTTTCTCTTTCCTTTCCTTTCCTTTCCTTTCCTTTCCTTTCCTTTCCTTTCCTTTCCTTTCCTTTCCTTTCCTTTCCTTTCCTTTCCTTTCCTTTCCTTTCCTTTCCTTTCCTTTCCTCCCTTTCCCTTTCCCTTTGCTTTTGCTTTTCTTTTGCTTTTTCCTTTTCCCTTCCCCTTTCCCTTCCCCTTCCCCTTCCCCTTCCTCTTCCCCTTTCCCTCCCCTTCCTTCTCTTTTCCTCCTCTTCCCTTCCCCTTTCCCTTCCCCTTTCCCTTCCCCTTTCCCTTTCCCTTTTCCTTTCCCTTTTCCCTCTTTTTCTCCTTTTCTTTTTCTTTTCCAAAAAAAAATAAACTATTTGGCAAAAACAGAAATAACTTTTTACACTTACACCAGGAAAGGTTAATTCTGATATAAACTAGCTATTTTAATGGGGGATTACATTAATAGCACAACTACTAAGCAATTTTGCTTAAGAGAGCATGATTACAACAATCAAAGGTGTAAAATGAAACAAACAAACAAACAAACCTAGAACTCCTGAAGAGTACAGTGCAAAAATAAGAACTTTTTTCCCTCTTTTTCTCCTTGCATGTGTATTTTGCAGGGTGTATGCTACATGTTTTCCTGTGGCTCTAATTGTTAAAGCCGCCTGAGGGATAATATTTGTGGGCCATCATGACCCATGCTAAATTTACTATGCAAACTCACTCTGAAAGGCATGAAGTACCTTCCCCATAGATTTCAAAGTGAATTAGCATAATAAATACAGTATAGGCTTTAAATCTTCCTTTTAGAGGAATATGACAGATGCGTAAGCCATTCTATGGTAAGTCTGCTCTGAATAATCAGAACTGCTCAGGAACTAAAATATGAGGTCATAGGAGGACATACAATAGCTGAAGACAGTGTATAAAGAGGAAGAAATCTGTCTATACACTTTACTCCTTTTTTACACATAAAAATTTTAATGCAATGTTATTCATGGAATTATGTTTATTATTGCAATAAGTCCACAGAAATCAGTAAAAACTTTACTATTAACTTCAGTATAGCCAGATTTTAGCCCTGAGCATTTTAGGTTATGATATTTTCTTTGGGATCTTTGCCAACCAGACCCAGATGGTGATTACACTTTAATCTGATTTCCATCTATGACTCTTCATGAGAAACAATGCAAGAAATATAGAGATAATGTTGAGGATGGCCTTGATGTTTAGTTTGCTAAGGGAGGAAGGCTTATATTGTCATTGTTACATATCTGTCTGTCCCACTCCAGAATCTTTTGAGTAGTTTGCCAGTTTCAGCCCAACTTAGTACAACCCTAAGGCTTACAAGAAGTTTAGTGAAAATCAGCAAGTAAATGTAGGAAAGGGAAAACAATGATCATGATGGAAAAACAGACAGAGCAAGAGCACACACCTATTTAGACACTGAAAAATTCACACCGTCTCAATCTTTAGGTATAATAGGAAAGCATATTTTTACAATTTCCACTGCTTATATTACTGATTGTTTTTAACTCAAAGAATGTCAGGAATTTTTGCTATAGAAAGTTATATTTGTATTTTCATCCTGTAACTAACAGCACTATGGAATTTCATGTTTTTCAATCTATATCACTGCATTATCCTACAAGAAATGTCAATGTATTTGTTGACAATCATCTGAACAAATTTTAACTCTTCCTATTCTATTAGAAATTTTGAAACTTTTATATTATTCATTATTTGAAAAAATATTCATTTATCTAGGGAATATTTTTTGTTCTAAATGTAATTTGCAGGAGGTTGGCTGAAAATATTCCTATTTATCTATCCATTGTTTCTTACCTAAATGACATGGTCAGTACAACTCATTTTTAGCTTATAAAACTAAAGAAAAAAGAAAAAAGAAGAAAAAACAGAATGCATTGCTCTTATCTACTATTCTTATTTACTTACTAAATGCTTTATATTTCATAACATTTTGAGTGTCTTTAAAAAGAGGGTTTGTAAGATAGATTTTTTTCCGTTGAGATGTCTAGTTTAGGCCAGTCATGACACATAGTCAATGCAGACAGAAGAGAATTCATAACATCTAACCCAGATGTCTAAAAAAGACAGGGTAAATTTCCCTTTGATGATGCCCAGCCCTCCATTGACTAGAAATTATTCTGAGATTAATCCCATCCTGAGTGTATAAAGATGAAGATAGATGTTCAGTAGAATTTTTCAAATCTGTAAACTGATTCAATGTCTAAATCTCCCTGTGAAAGCAATGGAAATAATCACTTATTCTCACAATGTAAACCATAAACCTGATCTGCGTCTTTAAAACTACAAATATCTTTTAACATCTGTCCTAAAACTTTGAGTCTTCTCTCTTTGCTTGACCTCTGTTTAACTTCTATTTGCAGCCAATGAATTGACTTTGTCTTACTCTTCTCTAAAGAACTGAATTTCATCTTATAAGAATATTGAATCACATGCTGAGGCACATTTTTGAAGTGCAATTTTGATTTGCATATTTGAAATTCACACCACTGATTGGTTATGCAATTCAAATTTTGCTTTTGGTAAATGAGCATTCAAGTTGAAGGTACCTTTCATGAATTTTATCACTAGTAAAGCTTGATCACTGGAATATTGACAGGAAGCAAGTATATAGAAGGCATGAACACAGCTGAAGTGGACTCACGTAAGAATAGCTATTAATATTCATGTAAATGCTTTGCAATGTTTTCCTATCTCTGTTTTGGTACAAATGAAAAGAAGTATATGAGGGTAAGGAGTTTTACATTTTTCATTGGATTAGGAATGAAGCATAAAGACATTATATGTTAGAGGAAATCTGCACAGCACAAAAGGAAGTTAGACATCCTACCTTTTTATTTCTGTGGCAATTTGGAGAAAAAGATCAGTGTCAGGCTTTTGGAAAACTTCCCCATCCTCAAAAAAAAAAAAAAAAAAAAAAAAAAGGAAAAAAAAAAAGGAAAAGAAAACAGTGTCTTGTGTTTCTAATGCAGATAATAAAAGCATCAGATGCTAAATAGGGCTGAGCAGGGCTGAGTAGATTTGTCCTATTCTATGTGTTCAATATGATTTATACTACAGTCACAGTATTATGCCTTTCTAGATATACCACAAAATACCAGTTTCTCGCAGTACCCAACATCTTACAAGCTAGAGAAAATTGATACTTGAGCAATTCAAATTCAGATGGCAGATGAAGATGTCGGAAAGGATTTTGGATTCAATATGGATTTAATTTGGGATCTCAGCAGAGGAAAATCCAGATTCTTTTTCTTAGCTGCAGGATCCAAGCAACTAAGAGGGAAAAAAAAAAAAAAAAAAAAGGCTATTACCTCTCCTACTACAATATGTTTCAGTGGAAAATCTCTTCTCTTACTACCTTTGCCTACCTCAGGATAATAGACAGATCTCATGTTTTCTTCAGCTCCCTAAATGAAAGATGTTTAAAAAATCCTTTTCAGTGTCTTTCAATCAGGCCTTAGTCTTCTTGTCATTCAGCTGCAGCTTTATATTTCTTCCTGAAATACTTATGTGGTAATCTCTGGAAAGAAATCAGACTAAGGAGTATTTTCAATGAAGTTGACAAGTCATCCTTGGATGTGAATAGGTATGAGAGGTGATATAAGAAAGCCCCGTTTTTGTCTTCGTTGTTACTTTAAGACAAACTGGATGTATTCCTCTTTAACGTTTGATGCAAAATTTCATGCAAGGACATCTATAGCAGTACTAACCTCACCAGTTCATGTTTGCTAGCTAGGGCTGACTGAGTCTGAGTGGCTTACAAAGTTAAGTCCCACTCAAACCGACTGGAACTCACCACTTTTCCACTAAGTAGTAACACCTGAATAAATGAACATTGTGATTCATTTTAATAAAAATTTAAAAGATGTATCTGATATAACCTGCTTTACACTAGACAAGTATAGAAGTGATCAGACGGGGAAAGCGATAACTTGTGGACAAGGTATTAATTCCCTAAATCATTCAAATTTTAACAGAGGATCTCATCTGATTAAACCTATATTCAGGCTAACACTAACACAGGCAACACTGTTGTGGGTATCTACTACAGGCCACCTGACCAGGAAGAGAAAGTTGATGCGGCTGGAGGTAGCCTCACGATCACAGGCCCTGTTTCTCATGGGGGACTTCAATCACCCTGATATCTGCCGGTGGGACTACACAGCAAGGCACCAACAGTCCAGGAGGCTCCTGCAGTGTACTGATGATAACTTCTTGCCACAGATGGTAGAGGAGCCTACAAGGAAGGGTGTCCTGCTGGACCTTGTCCTTACCAACAGAGAGGGACTGCTTAGAGATGTGAAGGTTGGGGACAGCATTGGCTGCAGTGACCATGAGATGACAGAATTCACAATCATGCAGGAAAGAAGTAAGGCAACAAGCAGGATTGCAGCGCTGGACTTCAGGAGAGCGAACTTGGGCCTCTTCAAAAACCTACTTGGTGGAGTCTCATGGGTTAAGGCCCTAAAAGGAAGGGGGGTCCAGGAGAGCTGGCTACTATTCAAACGTCACTTCCTCCAAGCTCAAGAGTGGCGCATCCCAAGGAGAACTCCAGCAAAGTGGGCAGGAGACCTGCATGGGTGAGCAAGGAGCTCCCGGCCAAAGTCAGACAGAAGAAGAAAGTACACAGACTGTGGAAGAGGGGACAGGCTATTTGGGAGAATTATAGGAATGCAGTCAGAGTATGTAGAGATACTGCGAGGAAGGCTAAGGCCCAGCTGGAATTGAGTCTTGCAAGGGATGTCAAGGACAACAGGAAGGGCTTCTGCAAATACATCAGCAGCAAGAGGAGGACTAGGGAAACTGTGGGACAATGGCTGAATGGGGCAGGGGCAGAGGCCCTGGTGACAAGGGATACAGAGAAGGCAGAATTACTGAATGCCTTCTTTGCTTCAGTCTTCACTGCTAAGGGCAGCCCTGAAGAATCCCGGAGCCTGGACGTGAGGGAGAAAGTCTGGAGTAAGGGAGACTTTCCTTTGGTTGAGGAGGATAGGATTAGAGACCTTCTGGGCAGGCTAGACATCCACAAATCCATGGGCCTGGATGGGATGCACCCACGGGTACGGAGGGAGCTGGCGGATGTTATTGCCAAGCTGCTCTCCATCATCTTTGAAAGGTCCTGGAGAACTGGAGAGGTGCCTGAGGACTGGAAGAAAGCCAATATCACTCCAGCCTTCAAAAAGGACCCAGGCAACTATAGACCCATCAGCCTCACCTCCATCCCTGGTGAGGTGATGGAACAGCTTATTCTGGATGTCACCTCCAGACATATGGAGGAAAAGAAGGTGATCAGGAATAGCCAGCATGGATTCATCAAGGGGAAATACTGCTTGACCAACTTGATAGCCTTCTACGATGGAGTGACTGGCTGGGTAGATGAGGGGATAGCAGTGGATGTTGTGTACCTTGGCTTGAGCAAGGCTTTGGACACTATTTCCCATAGCATCCTCCTAGAGAAGCTCAGGAAGCGCGGGTTAGGCGAGTGGACAGTGAGGTGGATTGAGAAGTGGCTGAAAGGCAGAGCTCAGAGGGTTGTCGTCAGTGGTTCAGAGTCTAGTTGGAGGCCTGTTGCTAGTGGCATCCCCCAGGGCTCAGACCTGGGTCCCATCCTGTTAAAATTTCTTCATCAATGACCTGGATGAGGGGGCAGAGTGCCTCCTCAGCAAGTTTGCAGATGATCCCAAGCTGGGAGGAGTGGCTGATACACCTGAGGGCTATGCTGTCATTCAGAGAGACCTGGACAGGCTGGAGAGGTGGGTGGAGAGGAACCTCTTGAGATTCAACAAGGGCAAGTGCAGAGTCCTGCACCTAGGGAGGAATAACCCTAGGCACCAGTACAAGCTGGGGACTGACCTTCTGGAGAGCAGCTCTGCAGAGAAGGACCTGGGAGTGCTGGTGGATGACAAGTTGACCATGAGCCAGCCATGTGCCCTTGTGGCCAAGAAGGCCAATGGTCTCCTGGGGTGCATTGGGAAGAGTGTTCCCAGCAGGTGGGGGGAGATGATCCTGCCCCTCTACTCAGCCCTGCTGAGGCCTCATCTCAAGTCCTGTGTCCAGTTCTGGGCTCCTCAGCACAAGAGAGACATGGAGCTACTGGAGAGAGTCCAGCGTAGGGCTACAAAGATGATCAGAGGGCTGGAGCACCTGCCCTATGAGGAACGGCTGCGAGAGCTGGGCCTCTTCAGCCTGGGGAAGAGAAGCCTGAGGGGGGATCTTATCAATGTGTACAAGTACCTGAAGGGAGGGTGTCAAGGGGACGGGGACAAACTCTTTTCATTTGCCCCATGTGACAGGACAAGAGGCAATGGGCAGAAATTGAAGCACAGGAAGTTCCGCCTGACCATGAGGGTGAATTTCTTCCCTGTGAGAGTGACGGAGCACTGGCACAGGTTGCCCAGAGAGGTTGTGGAATCTCCTTCTCTGGAGATCTTCAAGGCCCGCCTGGATGTAACCTTGTCTACCATGCTCTAGGTGACCCTGCTTGAGCAGGGAGGTTGGACTAGATGATCTCCAGAGGTCCCTTCCAACCTTACTGATTCTATGATTCTATGATCCGATATGTTCATCATAAGAACTGCTAACATGTTTAGAGAGAGGTAAACAGCAAATGTGGTTCAGGAAAAAAGAAACAAAGATATTTTTATGTAATAATGATACAAAATTCAAGAGCCCTTTTTCATCCCAGAGAATAATTACATATCCAATGGCTTTTCTGGTCCATAATGTAAAGAATGATAGTGAATCACTTGAAATTATAGAATAAGTGTGGAAAGAAAGGAGAGCAATCTTGTGTTTGGCAAGGATAGATGAAAGTGGAAGGTATAAAAGAACATGCACTTTCTGCGTTATAGAACAATGGAAACACCTCACCAATTTCAGACAATAGCAAAGGATGCAGAAAGGTGGATCCAGCTCCAGCAATACAGACAGAAATAGCCTACAGCTTTCGGAGGGAAACTTGCTAAAGAGAGCATTCATGATTATAGACTAGTAACAGTCTAAGTGGAGGGCTTTTTGTGGGAAAGTAAATATTAGGGAAGTCAACTAAAGAAATTCAGAATAAGGCAGTGTTGGACTTCAGGCACATTGTCATATTACCACACGTAAACAAGTTACCGTACATCATATGAGCCATAACAGTTCTTTGTGTGTGAGAATTTTCAGCCTTTTAAAAATGTAATGTAATTTTTACATAGCTTATACTACTTTATGTGCTACAGCAAGTTAAATTACCTTACATTTGCTACAACTTTACAGCTTATGCATAGACATCAGGTGGCGATCAGTAACTTCTCAAACCAAAGCAACATGACTGAGGATCCACATTCTGTAAAGACAAAAAGATAAAATAAAAGGTGGAAGAAAGATTGAAGGAAATAACAAAAGGAGAATGTAAGAAAGGTAATAAGTGTTCTTCTTTCATTAATCTTTTTCTTAACATGAGATTTTTTATTTTGTCTGAGATAAACCAAATCTATTCACATAGATAAAGACTTTGTGACAACTTACTGCTACATGGATCTGATTTGTGCAGGTTTATTCCACTTTCAGTTTAAGGTTCTTTGGAAATGCTTCTTCCCTTGTTTAAGTGGTGTTAGTTACATAAAAGCAGCTTTGTAGGGCTGAGCCACAGATGTGTTATACCTTGAGACATTTTATTTGCCTTACAGAACACATGCATCTGCTGCCACTGTTTGTTTATCTTGAAGCTGATAGCACTGGAGTTGCTATGAAGGCCATGGAAGGTATATTGTTCTTTGCTTGTAAAGCGCTGTGAGCTACCTAAGTCAATTCGAGAACTTTATCAAAGACCAGTAAGCAGAAAGTGACATGAAAAGCTTTTGTATGAAACAGAAGAGCTGATGTCTGTCTTGCACTTTTTGAAAGTAAGTCACTTAACTCTTTCAAAGCATTTATAATGTTTGGAAAATAATATTTTCCAGCTGTGATATTTTTCTGCCAACGAATCTAAAGAGGTGTCACCAATCTACAGAAATTCAATGTGCTTTTTTGTGGATCTTTTTTTCTGTTTTGTTTTCTTTTTTTGTCTTTCAAACCCTGAAAGAGCTTTCATTTCAACAAAGAGCTGCTGATATACTGAGGAACAAAGGAGGTAGGTGTTATCCATGATATTAAATAAGGTTGGGTCAGTTAATTCCGTTTGCAGGAAAGCCTGAGAGCAAAGATTATTCTCTATTCTTTGCCACATAGTGAAAAGATGTGCAGTTCTGAATACAGTATTGTGCATGAAGGTATAGCTCAACTATTAAAATCGACTCCTTTAATATATGAATGAACTACTGCTGAAAAGGAAGGAACACTCATATAACTTATGAAACCAGAATATTGCGCTCTAGCAGTACCTCTCTCCCTATTGACTATAAAGAACATCTGGACAACTTGCTCATATGCAGATACCTACAATGTGAATATCTAAAGTGGATGAATAGAAATTATTTCACCAAGACATGCATTCACTACTCACTCCTTTCACAGAACTCTACTAGCATCAGTAGACACTCTAGCTCCTGACCACAAGACACTGTTTCAAAATGTCTCTCACAAGCATGTTGTGCTTCTGATATTTCAATCTTCTGCACTGAATGTAGGATACAGTGTAGGATATTTATCTTTTGAAGTAATACAGTTACATGCAATGTGGTATCCTTCAGATCTTTGGCTCCATGCTGAGAACAAATCTTTGTAAAAAAGTTTCTGTTTGATAACCACTGACTGTTCAGAGAAGAACCTATGACAAGGAACTGATGAGAAAAAATAATAAAAAGGAATAGAATAAAACATTTTGACAAAGGGCTGGATAAAAGAGCATTTAGTAAAGGGACTGAAGGTAAAGGCTCATTTTGGATTTCCAAACTGTCACAGAAGATAAACAAGAAGATGAGATCAGAGAGGACCAGTGGATTTGTTTCCAAGGTCAAGTCCGCAGAGAGAAGATGATGATGTTACTTGAATTGCTTCATCAGCTGTTTGCTGTTCATTCAGAAACATTCAAATGTTATTCTCTTCTGATTGTTGTCCACTGAGGTAACATTTGTTAGACCTTGACCAAGTTTGCAAGTCACTACACTTATTGTATAAAAGTAATACATATCCATATTTCTTCCTACGGTATGCTTTTAAGCTTTTATCTATCCACTTTTTATTTATTTTTCCCCCCTATATTCTGTTTAGCATCCACTTGGGTATCTCTAACAATAATTTTCTCTTTTTTCTGTACTTGTTATGACTCCTAGTTGAAATCATCCTTATTTAAAATTAGAGTACCTTGACATCTGCCTATGAAACATTAGTAAAGTGGTCATTGTTGAACTGTCATCCTATATCAATACTTGCCATATTACACTTCCATATTAGCCACATAGGCTTTTTGTCTGGTTTTGTTTTGGTTTCGGTCCCCCCCCCCCACACACACATAATCCAAAGAAGATATGGCTTTAATATAGTAGGTAATACGCTGGCAAATTCTGACATTTTAATGAACATTAGAATCTTTCCTTTCCTATGTTGTGCAGAACAGAAATAGCTAGTTCCACATGATAGCAAATCCAGCACAGCGTAATTGTTCACCAGCGGCTCAGGACCTCAGGACTCCTGATCCTTTGGACTGGACTTTTGCCCTATGATATCTCTTACTTTCCTAATGATATCATTTGGAATTTTGGATATTTACTTCCCCTGAATATCTAGCTCAAAACATCAGAAGCTGCACCACCCAAAATGTCAACATCATCTACTTTTGAAGTTTTGGCTCATTTTACTAATCATTACAGACACTTGATTTTTGTTGTATACAAAATGAATTTCTACATTTTCCCCTCCTTTCATCCTCAATAATCTTTGAGGCAGGTAATAAATATCAGCTTTATAGTAAGATGCACATAGATATTTTTGGAGATTAATCACTAAACATATTTAAGGCATAGTTCACTAAAATAAAGGGTTCTTTAAAAGTTTTTATTAATGATGCCCCAGGACAGCTTCATTAACTCTATGTAATTACTTACATATTTACAGTAGGGTTCAATCTGTTCAAGTCAGGCTGGTTTGAGCAACCATTAAAATAAATAACTTGCATCTACCTTTTATGTATGCAGGAGAACAGCACTGATAAGCTAAGCTGCTCAGTTGCCTATATATACAAATGACTTGAAAGGACTACCAGCAGAAATCTATAGATCTCATAGATTGTAATCATAGGTGATCACAAGTTTAAAGTAAAGAATGATTAATTAACAATTAAAGAGAATATGTTGAAGGCTTGAGAATTGAGAATTCCTTGAAAATTGATCCCTTATCTTGTCAAATGTGCTTAAAAAATAACATTTGAATTCCTGTCTTTCCCATTTACATTTCAGTATTATTTATTGAATGTTAATGAATTTAACTTGAAGCTGATTTTCCTCACATTCCTGAAGTTAATACGTACAGAATTTTGGAAAGAAAATAACAGATGATGAATTACAATAGTAGATTTAACCTTGGAAGGTATAAAATAGTCTTTGGAGCAAGAACTATAGCCACATCTTGCCAGCCAAGATAATTCATCTGTCTTTTACTAAAGGACCTCAGTCATACAAATATTGAGCTGAAATCTAGATGAATTGTTCTGCTGTTTGTAGATCTCATCTCATTCACTGGCAAAGAGTAGGAGACCTTTATATTTTCTTACTTGCAAAAAATCTAGTACTTCAGGGAAATGTTTTGTCAACTACGTATGAGTGTATTTGCTGTACTGTATACATGAAATCCACTGGAAGTGTAGAAGGGAAGGAACCTTAACCAAAATCTCTTGGTTGTCCCCAAAAGGGATAATGTGAACTGCTAAACCAGGAAAACTGTTCATGTAGTAATTTTAACTTATAATATTACAAAAATTGTTCCATAATAATGTGATATTTTACAGCTTTGGAAACTAAAAAATCTACTAAGAAGACGGTGGTGATAATATCTAGCTCTGATTCAGCTTGTGAGAGCATATGGTTAAGGCATCTTATTACATATCCAGAAGTCTGAGTTAGAGCGTTGCTTTTATATCTCGTTGAGGACTGCTCTTGGCTGATCCAGTTGTAAAAGGGTACTTAGTAGTTTTGTCATGAAACCACAGGAAACTTCCTACTAGCCTATAGTTATCTTTTGTGCAGAGAAGACTGCCTACAGAAGTGGAGCTACTGCACGTGACTTAGCTCCTCAATGCCTCCACTGAGAGCAATAAAAAGAACCTGGCCTCTTTTCACCTCTCCTATAAATGTTTATACCTTGTGCTGTCTCCCCTGAGAACAAAGAAAAAGTGAACTGATGATCTTCAGAAAGAGGTGAAGTAACTTAGTCCCTCTAGCGGTGCAAGTCAGGAGGCTAGGGAAGAGATCGTACTTTCAGTTTTGGTTTGTTTTATTAGAAACTGCTGGACAGTGAAGTATTAGAGTGGTTCAGTACACTTGTTTTATTTTTATTTATTTTTTTTTAGCTTAGGACCAAGGAGATCTAATTGATCTCAAATTTTAATGTTTGTTTTGATAATATGCATTTTCATATATATGACCTCACAAATAGTTGTATTATCACTGCCAGCTTTACACAAACTGGGAAAACAAAGTGCTAATACTTCCTCTTTTTCCTATGCTCTTCCCTTCTGCTTCCTTTTCTCAGATGGCATTGACAAGTGGATAGGACACTGAATGCCCAATAATAGAACGTGTAAATTCACACAAAATTAGTGTCTTACAAAACCAGTCTACTGACATTCAGTCTGATAATTTTATTTTCACTGTTTACAATAATTGCATATTGTATATGTTGCAGGATTTTTTTTTTTCTATTTTTTTCCCTAAAGCTTTTATTACTTAATTTTACAATGAAAAGCTGACCTCAGATTTGTAGTTGTTCATGTTACTCACAAAATCTTATTATAAGCAAAAAGAAGCACATACATTACATCACAAGGCAAGAATTTATTGTTAATCTAATTAGGTATTTTAACACTGTAATAAAATACCGTAGTTATTAGTCTGTTACAGTGATACTAACTCTCATAATCTAAACAGCAAACAAATTAGCAATGCAACAGTTAAAAGTAGCTACAGAAGAAAAAAAATTGTTAGTATCTATCCCTTTCAGTATCCTCTGTGTCCTGAGGTCACTAGTTTCAGCAAACGATGGGGAATATTATGAAAACTGTCAATATTTTGAAGTCTTTGCAGGAAGGCATATGAAATTAATGATGGAGACGTCTTCCTCTTTGCTAGGAGGAGCTCGGTGATAATGTTGATAGCTTCTTCCATCTCTCTCTAAAGTTTGCCTAGGAGCTTTTTATATGTTTTCAAAAATATTTTATGCCATGATCTTTCTTAATTGATCTGAAGTTCCACATTATCCCTGATTTTAATATACAAGGCACAGCATATCTGCTAGATATTTATTCTTTGTCCTTATTTTAACCCAAAATACATTTTTTTCAGCTTCTAATTATGCATGACTACCACTAATTTACCACTGGTGAGTAATTGATAGCCTTGGAACATCCAGGATCATCTGGAGGACAATCTCCAGGATCATTCAAGGACTCTGCTGTCATCTCAGATCAGCACGCTTTTACATTATATAACAGTCACAATGAAGAAATAATAATATATTTATATATATATATATTTTTTAAGAATAGGTGTTACACCACATGATTATAAAAATTAGCAAAAAAAAAAAAAAGTAATGGTCATCTGCCAATTAATCAATTCTTGTTACACTTAAGCAAGCTAAGACAAGGTTCCAATAAAGCCTAACAATATCTGACCTGAGGTCTGTGTTGTTGGCTTAAGGCAGAACTTGTAGCCTGTTGATAGCAACCACAGTACTGTATTTACTGAACAACAGGAGCCTAAAATTGTGCATAACATTAATACTTATGCAAGTAAAATAAACCAGACCATTTTTTGTCTCTGAAGGCAACTGAACTGATAGTTCTTAGGAGTAACGGGAATATAAAGCTATGGAAATGATTTCAGCAAGAAGAAAAATGTATTTACACATCAAAAGACTAAGAGTAGGACATGATTCTCAATGACTTCAGCACTGGAAATTGTGCACGTTCCTCATAAATAAACTGAGGACAAAGATAGTTAGCAATCGTACACATGCTTCTATGATTGCTGCAAAAATATCGTCTGATCTGTCAGCATTAGACATTGTGGTAGTATGATCAATGCCAACAACATATGCATGTGAGAGCTTTAATAAGATTTTAAGAAGCAAAAGAGAAGCAACTTTTTTTTTTCCTTCACTGTTTCAGAAATATTAGAAACTGTGGAGAACAGAAGAATTATGTATCTTTTTAATGGAACATATGGATTCACCTTCTTTATTTTAAATTGTGGCCTATGGACACCAACAAGATGAATTTCTTTTCATGGAGAAAGGTGAATATCGGTCACGTCATGGTAACTAGTCCCTAAGAGTAAATCCTACTTAGTAAAGCAAAACTGAAGCAATACTTTTAGAGTACTGAATTTTCTGGCTTCAGGAGAAGGAAAGAGTGAGCTAGGAATTTTTTATGTTTCAGAAATTAGCTATATATATGAGAAAATATCTTAGGGATACTGTAGACCAAGTAGCCTGTAGCTGATGTGAGCAACCATTAACATAAATAAACTATGACTGAACTTTTCTGACAAAATAGTATGAAAAGCCCTCTTCTCTCATCTGAAGTTCTCTATGTAGAATGGATGGAGGTGAGAAAACCTGAGGAAAATGTCCCTAGATATAAAAATACAATGTTACTGATGCACACCAGCTAAAAAACAAAAAGTGAAGGCATTAAAAACTCAAAAAACATGAACTGATAAAATAAGACAAGCACAACTGAAAAAAACTTTGGACATGTGAACAATATGGCCTTATTAATATTTTATACTTGAAATTGGAACCACATGGAGTGCTGCAGCATACTATCTCAAAGATCTCAACAGTCCCAGGATGGCCAGTGAGTGGTCTAGGGACCTTGTTTGTGCTTAGTTTTCCAAAAATTGTAAATGTATCTAGTAAGGCTTGGTTACTAGAAAATTGTCTTTGTCTTGATTTCTGATTGCCCATTTAACCAATTCATAAATATATCATGAAAAATATGTTGAAAGATTAGTAATCTATGTGAAATTATCCATAGCTGTTAAAGAAAGTGATGGTAGGAAAACACAAGAAAACGACTACAAAAATATGTTCAGAGCTGAAATAAATTTGACATCTTCAGACAAAAGATCAGCGGTAAACTGCTCAGTTAAAGGATAGAGAAAGAAGATCTAAAGATTCAGATTATCTTGCCCACTTTTACTGTTTTAATTCTAATTCAGGATCCTTACACGAGCAGTTAACTGAATAGAGTCCCTTCTAGGTTCCTCAGTCAAGATCTGTCTACCTATCTACCTATTTTAGTAGGCCCTCCTTTATCAGCACAAATAAGCATATAGTCACTCTTTGGACTGTGATGAAGAACAGTGATTACAGTGGTGCTGAAACCTGAATCTGTCTCTAAGGGGCTGTCTCTAAGCCAGCCTCGGTGAGATAGCTTAATAGACATGAGGAAGCTCACCATGGATTTTCAGCAGCAGTAAGAAAACCTTGTTCAAGCTGGAGAGATCTTCATTCTTCAGTGTGGAGATCTGTATGGCAGCTCAGTAATGTCTGATATTGCATCACTTATCCTGTTCAAATACCTAGCTTTGGTTTCGTCTTGCCTAACTTGGGCTTCTAAAAGCAAGTCATTATTCATTCATCCCCTTCGTAGTCACTGGAATAGTTCTGATGAGCCATTCTTTGCACGAAGCTATTTGTGTTTGTCAATTATAAACAATTATAAACAAAACCTAGGGTTATTAGATTTAGATGTCTTATTTTTACAGGCCTACAGTTCATTCCATCTACGTACTACAAACAAGTATATGACAGAAGTGGATTTAGTGAATCTAGTACAAGCTAATAAAATGTAGTAGTGTCAACTTTACACAGAATTGTACAGAAGGTAGATATGGAAATCAGTCCATTTCCTTGGCAATTTCATAGTCGATGAAGTGCAGCTTGGTATAATTTTCGAATGAAGAATATCCTTAACTTTCAGGATGGGATTCATCTCATCTATCTTACTAACTATATCCGAGCTAGTCGTGCTAGACGTCTGTATAGTCAATATAGCGATAGCCATTTGCATGGCACAGTTCATATAAATGTACTGATGAGGTGCATTGTACCTGAAAACTCCTATTACTCTGTGTGGGCTATCACGAGAGCTCTCATGGTGATTAGTCCAGATATAGATGTACAATCTGCAGACATCTACATTAGCTTGTAAGAATTCCAACTTCAGCTCCAATGGATATTTTTTTTTTGTTGTTAATTAAATACTGAACTAGGTTTGAAAGATTTGGCCAAATGTGAAGGAACTACACTTACTTACAGTTGAAAAATGGGGGGAGGGGGAGAAAGAAAAAAGAGAAAAGGGAAAAAAAAAAAAAGAAAGGAAAGGAAAGGAAAGGAAAGGAAAGGAAAGGAAAGGAAAGGAAAGGAAAGGAAAGGAAAGGAAAGGAAAGGAAAGGAAAGGAAAGGAAAGG
Organism: Rhea pennata; assembly: GCF_028389875.1. NCBI lineage: Eukaryota > Metazoa > Chordata > Aves > Rheiformes > Rheidae > Rhea > Rhea pennata. Next base: position 181,786,721 of record NC_084663.1, read on the forward strand.
AAAGGAAAGGAAAGGAAAGGAAAGGAAAGAAAAGAAAAGAAAAGAAAAGAAAAGAAAAGAAAAGAAAAGAAAAGAAAAGAAAAAGCCACCTGCCTGATAATCTCCATTTGGCTTTAATAGTTTGAAAATGTTCCCATTGAAAATAAGAAGAAAACTCCCGTGGCTTTGGGAGGATTTTTTGGCCCAAGTTATTATTCACAGATTGAAAGATCTTCATGAGAAAGTAGTAAGCCATAAGTTAAAGCAAAAGATCCATCTATAGAGGAAAATAACACAAAAGCTGCTGATTAGGGCTGACTTTAACTCCTAGTTTTTCATGCTGTAACTCAAATGAAATATTATGCAAAAATTAGTCAGCTCTGTTTGCACTTGCTTGCCAAAATGTAGATAGTTAGTTAAAGGAACAGCTGTTGTTGCTGCAGACAAGCTGCTCTCTAGGAATTAATTGTGATTATTAAAAATAATTCTGACCTGAGCCACAGATGCAATGACTTAAGTTCCCTTCTAGGCATTAATCAGACAAGTCTTTTCTTCCTGAGATTGTAAAAGCAAGACGTCTTCTTAGAGTTTGATGAAAACCTCACTGATGTTCTTGAATTATGAAACTGTTTAAGGGAGACATCTGTGTATTGCTAATGCTTTTTGAACTCCACGAGATTTTTGGTGTGATGTAGGAGGAAGTTCAAGAATCTTGCAGTTTCCTTCATATTTTCGAAAGAACAGAGTGAAATTACAAGTTGCTTCAGGATAGATATGCTGGATATAGGTGATCGAGTGATATATGACACTTCTCAACATATTTTCTAACAACAGCTTCTGATCATGTAGTGGAGTAATTGCATATGAAAAAGTATCACACACGCACACACGCACACACACACACACACACCCCACAGACACAGCCAGCTGCACAAAGCACCCTACACAGCACTGCCAGAGCTCTCACAACACATGGCCATGAGCAGCCCTGTCCACTCTGCTCTCCAGCTGGTGGGAAGCTGTCCCTCTCTTCTCTCTCTCTCTCTCTCTTTCTCTCTGTCTCTCTCTTTTTTTTTAATAGGTTTGGATTATTTTCCAGTGAAAATATTGCCTGTGAATTTGATACAGACATATATATTGTCTCCTGCCAGAAACTACCTTCAAATTCAGGTTAAGATTGTTAAATGATTTTTTTTTTTGAAATGGTCTCCAGGATTGATACACCAAAAAAACAATAATGATGAGTTATCTTCTCCAATACCATTCTCCTGTTTACACAAAGCTATACGAAACATAAGCTGGACTGAATTCCCTTGACTGAGCAAATTTTGCAACATATAACCCTTACTAAAACATAATATTTAAGAATTAGTTACTAAACTCTAAGGAACGCCTGTTCAGAATTTTATACTGTAAGTAAGCTTAAGAGAGCCCAATCCCAATTGAATCAACATCCTAGTCATACCACATTATCTGTTTTGTGAATGTTAGTCAAACCAAGACATTTGAATTTCTGTCAAAAAGACACACATGGAAATGAAGTGAAGTGAAAGTAATGAAATGATTTCCCTGTTGCCACCACTACCCTTTCTTCATTTTGGTGAGAAGTTATGAGAGTGGGTTTTATTTGTTTTAAATTACATTTAAAGCCAATTGTCAGATATTTCTGCCACTCTTGGATACTTAAAATGCTACAGTCAAGTACTGTGGACAAACTTTGCCAAAATGGTCTAGAAAATAGCCTAAACTTTTCTAAAGCTCCAAATTTTTTATTAACAGATCAGATTGAGTATTTCACAGGATTCTGAGGAAAGGTAATCTACTTTGAGGGTTTTTTGTTTGTTTGTTTCTTTCTTTCTTTGTTTGTTTTCTTTCAGCTATTGTTTTACTCCTTAAATTTTGCTTTTTGATGTAAATTTACAGAAACCTTTCACCTTTGAAAAACCTCCTGAAGCATTATGATATAAGTAAGTTTTCGTAGGTTTTTCATAGCTTTGTAGTTTTAGCTCCCTTCATCTATTGAATAGCATGTGTAGTGTTGCCTGCATCAAAGTGAGGGACATTGAAATGACAGTCAGCGATCAAGAAAGCTGACGGGACTTGTGTGACTGACTCTTGAGTCAAACAAGGATATTCACTATCTTTTCCCTTTCTAAGTTCAGTATATTAAATTTTACAGCATTGTTAAGAATCTGATATGAATAACAAGTTGCTAGGTAATCAGTTTTCTACAGGTTGGAATTATCTCTCAAACTGGGAAGTAAACCTACATATGGGGAGAAAAGGAGGGATTAATTTTCAATAAAATTATGCATATTAAACTTAGGCACCTATTTAAATTATTTAGATTTCCTTTCAGACAAGGGGAAGAAACTGGCACTACAGAAGAAGTGTAATCTTACTAGATGATTATTTTAGAACAGATATCTAGACTTTAGATGAATAAAATTAGGTCAAATGAAACCCACTCTCAGTTTACTGGTAGTGGAGGAAATTCATATTGTATTTTCTGCCATCATAGCATTGAGACATAAGAATAAATTGAGGAGGAGGGGTGCTCTAACTTGAAATTTTGTTGGTTTTGTTCTATTTCATTATTGTTTGTAATTCCCTTTCTCTTTTTTAAAAATAGAAAGTAGTTCTTTTCCAGCGGGATAAATATATTAACACAGTCTTGACTCTGTTTTCCACTGGAAAAGAAAATATATATTTTTTAAAAATTATTTTTTTTCTTCGTCATGCTTTGGATTAAAATGTGCAAAATATTTTCATTAAAAATATCATCAACATTACTTTTAACAAAAGAAAACACATTTTTAATAGAACACTTAACTTTTCCAGTAGTTAGATTAATGATGTAATAATGACGATTGTGCGTATTATATATTAATTTCCATCCACAAAGTCATCCTTTCTCATTTTGCTACAAAGTACAAAATGAAAACAGGAAAGTAAACAAAGTCAGGCTGATTAGACATATAAAACAGAAAAAAATGAGGTTTCAGGCTCAAGCTATTGCTAAATGAGCGTATTAAATCAAATGAAGCATTTATAAGATTGCCTCCTCTCAGCTAGGGAGAATCGAATGGTTCATTAGATTGGAAGGGCAGAATTCAGTTCTGGATTAAGGTACTTGTGTGTGGATGTCTGCAGGTACACTAGATGACTAAACTCCTTTTACAGCCACCGTACAACCAGGGCTCAATTCATTTGCCTAAATGCAACTATCTCATGTCAGTGCTAATGTCCTACAATACTCAGCCTGGTTTTAGCCCTGCTAGAAGAGAGTACACCTTTATGCCTGTGTTATGTCTGCTAGCTTTGCAGATACATCTAGGATAAGGTAGGGTGTCTGAAATGACACTACAATTATATGTGGGCAACTAAAACAAGCCCTGCTCTCCACTTAAGATACTGACAGTTCCTGTAGATAGCTATGTAAAGTTGACTTAATCTGATGTTGACTCATTTCTGAAGTTGCCATTTCTCTGTTAGGGCATGGTAACTGACTGGGCGTATTTTAGAAAATGTGCACTACAAAACCAAATTTAAGTTTCAGTATATCCTTGTTTTCATATATGTTGACAGTTTATGGTTTTCACATCTTACCTGACGACATGCATAGTAGTACCTTTCTGAATGTGATGATTGGTTTTATAGTCAGTTTGATCAGCTATGTTTTCTGAAAAGCCAACTGTTTTTGACTGGCCTATTGGTATCTATGTCTATCCATGCTGTGTCAAAAAGTCGAAGTACTTTCAGAGGAAGTTTAAAATTTATTTTGCTCATTTGAATCTCAACTTCCATTGACTGATTTACTAAAATTGTTTGCAGTTTGGTATGGTACCCACCTGATACTGGAAAAAAAAAAAAAAAAACATTTCTTTTAAGCTCTGTAATCAGCAGTTTTGGCTTTATTTCAGAAATACCTGCATGGTTCCAAACAAATGGGGTGGGCTATTTCATATCTTTGAGAGTGTCCAGGGATTTTATGAGCTATAAAAGTTTCTTGAGGTTCATTTAGCAGAGATAACAGATCTAATTCAACAGCACACTATACAGTGGAATACACAGTATAGTTTTATGTCCTGTGTTCATGGGCAAAGAGAGACTTGCATTCAAATAGGATTGGAGATAAGCTTGAATGCACTTTTAGCTTCCTGGCCACAATCTATCCTCCTCTTCTGTGAGACAATTATTTGTAAGAATATTTGCAAGGTAGGTTAATTTTCTGAGAATGCTTAATGCTTTATTCAAAGCTTTAATCTTGATACCAACGTTAAGTTTTACATACTGAGGTTATGGGTTTTTTTGTTTGTTTTGGTTTGATCTGGTTTGATTTTTTGAGGTTTTGTAATTTGGAGTTTTGGGGGGAGGGTTTGTGATGGTTTTATTTTATACATAATCCACATCTTTGAAATATGAATTCTCAAGTTTAGAGACACAACTGAAAAATTAGATGTCATTATCTTTGGGTCTTGCTGTGAGTGGACTGAAAGTGCATAGTACTGTTCAAGGAAATATTCTCTAAAAGGCTGTCAAAACACCTTTGCAGACGTATACAAACAAGAGAGGTAAAAGTGTTTGCCTGAATAGAATTTAATATTAATTCCCAAGATTAGGTTAAAAATTACTTCACCTAAATTTGTGCAAAGGAAAGTCAAAATAGTGATAGGATAGTAATGCATTTCAGCCTAACGCTGAACACAAATGCTGAAATGATTAGTTACTCTACCAAAGCAAGCTCACCCATCCATGGATATCATTTGAAAACATTGACTAAACTACCCAAATGTTCCCGGGTGCTTCTAAAGACTAGTCTGGATGACTGCACAAATAACAGTCATACTTAGCAATTCTGTGACATTTCTTCCATATCTTTAAAACCCCTTAAAGTTGTAACAAATCTTTTCTGCAACTTTGAGACATTAACAAGTTAATTCAGTGTTAACATATAATAATGTTTTAATTCAATAAAAATACATTAGTTAACAGTCCTGTTGTAGTTACTAGAATTACTAATAGTATTCCACAATATTTAATATTTAAGAAACTTCTTGTGATCATCTTCTTGTATCATGAATCACTCTGAAAATTATGATTTTATATATTCCCTCAGACAATACATTTGGCAAATCATCAAGGCCACTTCATTCAAAACTTACCAGAAAGATTCACAGAAACAAGCTTTAGTGTTAAATTTCAGAGGTTTATATACTTCTGATTTACTTCAGAGGCTGAGAAAAGATGAAACATTTTTCAGCAGATCATTACTTGCTTTCATTACCATGAAGTGTTAAAAGCAGAACAGACAAAGCTTTAATGGGAACATCGCTAGTTATTATTATTGTGTAAGAGCAAGTTTTCATGTAGTGCTTTACATTATATATATATACATTTATTTTACATGCAAAGCTTATGTTCATATAAAGATAGACATGTGCAAAACTTCATCGTATGCTAGCCAACCCATATGCACCCCTGCCAAGATATACTGTCATGTCTTGTCAGTTCCCTCTTCAGTTTATTCTTTTGACTCTCTCAAACAGGATATTTCTACAACACAAAATGCTTGCACATTTTGTGCAATTGTGTAAGTAATAGTATACATAAAATATGCACTTGCTGCCCAGGTAAAGGAGTAATGGAATCGTTTGTAGCTTTGTCCAACTAATCACTTTTTTTCACATAAAGTCACATGTTAGTACAACAGGAAGCACTGTTAATTAGTCAGAGAAGACAGATTAGCCTGGAGAGTCTAAATTAGCATTTTGAGGTGTCCTTGCTGTTTTCAAAAGCTCAACAAGAGGCAGCACAGTCTTGGAAGAGAGATGGATATCAAGATGACACATTAGAAGCAAAGAGACAGACCAGACAGATGAGACAGTCACAGGGGCACATTTTCGTTAAATTTACACAGTCTCTCAGACTAAGGCCATGATTATGATCTGACTGTGACACACACATCAATTAAGTGTCAATGAAAGAGAAATCGGGACCACTGAGGTCAGTGAAGTTACTTTGGGGTTTACACAAATACAACGTTAAAATGAGAGAGCTATATCAGAGTTAGAAAAAAAATCTTGATCTTCGTTGGTGTATTTTTCAGGTGGAGATTCTTGACATGAACAGATTAACAAGGAGTTCGGGGCTGGGGAGGGGTGACAAAAAAGCCCCCACTGAAGAAGACATTGCATGACCTGATGAAGACAAACACATAAAAGTCAAGCTAAGCTGCTTTGGGAGGTTAAGTTTTTACACATATGCTATGTATCAAACAGTAGAATTTAGTAGTGACATTTAGTGACATTTAGTGGCAGTGGTCTCTGTCACTCCATAGAAACATAGTTGTGCAGCACAGCTCCTGTATCTGAATTCTGGGGGATCCCCCACCCCTGTATAATTCCATAGGCTAATTTATTTCTCAATTGCTAAATAATCAGGAGACTTTTCACGTATGTATGTTAACCTGCAATATCTGTGGCAAAATATCTTTGCTTGGCAAGTATTTTAAGTGTCTTGTTAATTGGCTCCTGTGTGTATACAGTATTGCTGCTGTCAGAAATAACTATGAAGCGGCTAATTACAGAAACTAATAATTGTTGCTTTATTGTTAACTGGAAAAACATTTAACATGCAAATTATAAATAGTTCAATAAAAAAAACTTAAGAAAAAGATGCTAAATAATAATTAGAGTTTCAACTTTGTGCTTCAAATGAAAGTTTGGAAACAATCATCTTGGAAAGAACTCACAGTTTTGAAATAAAGGTTTTATATAGTGAGGTCAATAAAATAACTAAAGTAATCAACTAAGTTACCAGGATATCTAATGCCTATCAAATACCACATGTGGAGGGGCAGGTTTAGCTCAGTCGGTTAGAGCGTGGTGCTGCTAATGCCAAGGTTGTGGGTTCAGTCCCTGTATGGACTATGCTGAGGGTTGGACTAGATGATCTCCAGAGGTCCCTTCCAACCTTACCATTCTATGACTCTATGGTATAGCTCCAACTCAAAACAAAGGAGCCTAACGGAAGGATCCAGAAATCAATATATAAGTGTTGGAAAACAGATGTGTTGGAAGAAGCTCCTAAAAATGTTCGTGTGTGCTCAACTTTAGTCACTGGTCATGTTTAGAAATTGATCTTCAAATATTCTATATTTGAGTAAGTAATAAGAGTGAATGATGTTATCAAATTTGCCAAAACTCCTAATCCAATACATCTTATTAAGTTCAGCAGAACTCGCCATCCTTGGCTAGTTGCCTCATAGCACTTAATTACCTTGGCCCCTGATTGTGATTTTTGAGGGAAAGATGCCTAGCTTATTAACTAGCTCTATAAAATCATAAATACAGTACCTAAATACATGGACAGATTCTTGAATTATCTCCCAGGAGCTGTTGTGACAATGTAAAAGAGATGGAAAAAGGCCCTTTCCTCCCTTCTGGTGATTTATCCAGAGGGATGTAGTAACAGGAGGCATGACAACACTGACTTTCTTGCTACCCTTTTTTATTCATCCCCCAGTATTAAGGAGAGACAGAGCATTGTGATCCCATTATTCTCACCTGATAAACAGTTCTTTGGGGAGTGCAGCTGTTTGGTATTGATTAAAGCTCATCATAGGCTGCACTAATCTGGTTAGAAAATCAGAAAGCCAGAACAACCAAGGCACAGGAGACTATCCAGGTCTAACTAAAAATGTGTGTGCAGCACAGATGAAGGAATCGACAGAACACTCATTTTCTATAATCTTTTGATGCTTCTTGTGCTGTGCGCCAATGCTGTAATGCATTTTGGATTTTACTGTTTGTTGCTGTTTAATTACTTAAACAATATTATTATATTAAATAATTTTATTTTCAAATTATTCAGTGATAATTATTAATTCTAAAATAAAACAGTTTTATTATTAAAATGATAATGTTATTGTTGCCTTTATTACCAGGAGAATGTTAGAGTGTGTTTCCTGCTGAAAGAATTATACCTGAAGACGCTGGGCATAGCCGTGCTCTGGAACACAAGTAATTCGAAACAGAGATTTTTGGGGGGAAAGCTGTAGTGATCCAATTTATTTTTCATATAACCAGACAGGGATTGAAGCTCTTGTTAACAAAGTAGAGGCCAAATTCAATACCCTTACCCTGAGGACATCTAATCCCAAATTGCCCTTTCTCTTCCCCCCTCCCCCCAACACTCTCCACTCCCTCAAAATAAGTTATATATAATATGAGCAGGAAGAGAGTAAAAAGCTCTTTCTCTCTCTGAAAGATGAGAGAAGCCAAAAATATGAGTCATGATCAGAAGGCAAGCAAACGTATGCATATATAACACCTACTCCGTGGTTACAGTGTTTTTCTTGCAGTCACACCTGAGTTCTGTAGTAACCTGGTGAGAATTCACCTGAGTTGTTACTTCCCTTTTTTTTAATTCAGTGACCATCTTACCTAACATGCACAAATGGAGAAACCCAGCCTCTTTCAGCTGAGTTTCCCTGCCAGATAAAAGAAACACTTCCTCTGTTCCTATACTCCTTTTGGTCCCGTAACTGCTACATCCCTGCTTACCCAGTGGTAACAAAGAAAAGTGAAGCAACAACAAACTTAGAGTTTTATGCCTTTTTCAGTGCAGCTCCCGCTCTGTTTCTGCTCACGTCAGAATCCTGAAGAGTCTTCCGCTGCACACAGCAGTTTGTTACCACATTAGCAAACCCACTCAACTCCCTTTCTTTGCAATGTCGGGGCTGAAGGGCTTTCTCTCCTCTTCCTGACGTTGCCCTTTGGCTTGCCCAACACATGCTTGAAGCAGCATCACTCCATCTAATATCAGTAGCATGAGTCAGCACAGTCACTGAAGCTGACCCAGGCTGACAGCACTTGATTGATGAGCCATAGCTAAGTACACAGAAGCTCCTTGACAGAAATTACTTTAATGAGTGATTTGAATATGGCTGATGCTAGTAGACTACTTAAATGGGGGATGTTGAACCTCTTGAATCAAAAAGAATTAAACTGAGTTGGTGACTTTAGCAGTACAAGGAAAGCCAGCTGCTATAGCTTGAATTGCAACATCTGTTTTTATTATTTGCAGCAGTCCTAATAATATTTTTGCTCCGCCTTCTTGGATAACACAAATGAGGAGAAGATGGTAGGGGTGGATACATGGGAAGCACTGTTATAGGAAAGGAAAAGATAGATGTTTTTCTCAGGAGTTCTCCTTTTTTATCATTTTCTTGTCTCTAGACCTTTTCTATTCTTTCTCCTCATTCTCCCATTCTCTGTAACATTCCCCCAACCACTACAAAAATAACAGTAATAATAGCTCTAACAGCAATTTAGCTTGTAAATAAGTTCCAATTAAAACTCCAGTCCTCAAATTGGCAGCACATTGTGAGCTAATGAACCAGCACAGAGCCCCACTGATCTGAGACAGGATAACATTCAGGCCCCAGTTTTAAATAGACAGCCTGTAGGCAAACTGTTATAACCATATGGAGCTCCACTGACTTCACATTGGGTAAAGCTGCTGGCCTGATCCTGCACAGCACTGTCACAACACTAACAATCACAGCCGCAAAATCTGATGTCCAGATTCATCTTACCAAACCTTAGGGATCTTAGGCATTGAAGTTAGAAGTTAAGTCCCCTTAGATGTCTTTATCTATAATGGCTGGAGACCGTAAGTCACTTGTACACAGCAACTGAGACCTGAGGAGCCCACTGATTTCAGAGAAAGCCAACAGCCTGCCTGCTGCCAAATTAAAAGCCTAAAGTTAAGTGAAACAAGATAAGACTTTGTTTTATAAACTTTTTCAGGGGAGCAATCATAACTGGGTTTGTTTCTGTGATGTGTTTGGTGAATTTTTTGGTTGGAATAAATGGATACAAATGGTTCAGTTACTAGAACATCTAAAATAACCACTCTCACTAGTGTTATCTAATATCACAAAAATATCTCCTCAGCAAGTTTGCTGATGATCCCAAGCTGGGAGGATATAGCTGAGAGCTGTGCTGCCATTCAGAGAGACCTGGACTGGCTGGAGAGATGGGTAGAGAGGAACCTCCTGAGGTTCAACAAGGGCAAGTGCAGAGTCCTGCACCTAGGGAGAAATAACTCCATGCCCCAGTACAGACTGCTGACTGACCTGCTGGCAAGTAACTCTGCAGAGAAGGACCTGGGAGGGCTGGTGGATGACAAGTTGACCATGAGCTGGCACTGTGCCTTTGTGGCCAAGAAGGCCAATAGTCTCCTGGAGTGCATTGGGAAGAGTGTTGCCAGCAGGTGGGGGGAGGTGATCCTGCCCCTCTACTCAGCCCTGCTGAGGCCTCATCTCGAGTCCTGTGTCCATTTCTGGGCTCCCCAGTGCAAGAGAGACATGGAGCTACTGGGGAGAGTCCAGCGTAGGGCTACGAAGGTGATCAGAGGGCTGGAGCACCTGCCCTGTGAGGAATGACTGCGAGAGCTGGGCCTCTTCAGCCTGGGGAAGAGAAGACTGAGGGGGGATCTTATCACTGTGTACAAGTACCTGAAGGGAGGGTGTCAAGGGGACGGGGACAAACTCTTTTCAGTCGTCCCGTGTGACAGGACAAGAGGTAATGGGCAGAAATTGAAGCACAGGAAGTTCCGCCTGAGCGTGAGGGGGAATTTCTTCCCTGTGAGAGTGACGGAGCACTGGCACAGGTTGCCCAGAGAGGTTGTGGAGTCTCCTTCTCTGGAGATCTTCAAGGCCCGTCTGGATGTAACCTTGTCTACCATGCTCTAGGTGACCCTGCTGAGCAGGGAGGTTGGACTAGATGATCTCCAGAGGTCCCTTCCAACCTTACTGATTCAATGATTCTGTGAAAATCTATTCCATGTCTTACTTGTGTTGGCATGGGTATGAATAGTTGACTGATACTGTGCAGTTCACCATAAAGACTATTTGTTTTAAATATAGAAGGTAGCTCATCATATTGAAATATAAAAATTATTTATGCATGTTATTATGGCAATTTATGACATTATTGTAAAACACACTCAGAAATTGAAATTTATTTTGATATATTTTGTTTCATCCTTTGAAATACAAAAGGACTTTAAAGAACATCTAACTCCTTTCCTTCTGACACTAAAAAAATATCTCTGTAGCGGTGAGCAAATTTTCAAATTAAAGGCAGAATTTCCTGATTATAGAGTATCTTTCTTGTTTAGCTCAAACTCTGCCAATAACAGTAATTTTCAAGAGTTCTTTTTCGTTTATTTGCTTGAAAATTAGATGATAAACAACATCTAATTAGTACCATGCTTCAGTGAAAAGATTGTATGGATCAAAGTACTGGGGCCGAGTAGCCAACTAGATAAGGCAGATTTATGAGTACACTTCAATCGTATGAATAAAAATCTAGTAAAGTTTTATATGGTTTTCAAACTACATATGAAATTCCTACCCTGTTGCATTTTAAACATCACATGCAGTAATGATCTTGATTTAGGAGGATATAATTACTTCCACATCTGTGTCCAGTAGAGAAAGGGCAAATTCTTGAATTCTTTATGATTGGGGATATATGCTGACCTCTAATACTATTTGCTTTGTTTCTTGGCACTACGTAGGTAGCCCTGAAAGGGAAGAAGTCTTGTAGTTATCCAGAAGAACAACACTTTCCACTGCTCTATACTTGGGATCATCCTGTTTTTATGGAGCACACTCATTGTTCACAATCTTTCTTGCTCCCAAATTATAAAGTATAAAAGAGCTTCAAAAAGTATCGCTCTGTAAACAGCTCCTGCTCTACACAACATAAACATAATCACTTGTTATGGTAGTGTGATTCTTGGAGTTGAACTGCCAGAAAAGACAGAGTTGCTGGATGGGAGCCAGTAGAAAGGAGCAAGACATCCAGATGGAGAGACCAGGCTTATTCTGATTCCCAGATATCCTCTTGGGTGTCAGGGCATGAATAGACTCCTTCAAAAGTCTTTCAGTCAAAACCTGGTACAATGCTCAGTGGCAAATTAACAAAGTGCAGTCAGAGCCAGTCCCCCAAAGCGCATTGGAGTGATTACAAGCACATGGCATCAGGCCGTGTACCCCTAAACTCTGGTGAGGGACAACTAAATGCAAAAAGGCAAATTAGTTATTCTGGAAACTGTTATTTCTTTTATACAGCTCCATACTCTCTTCCGGAAACCAAACTCTTTTTGTATGTTACTGTTTGCAGTCTGTATGTTCTTAGTATTATGGAGTCCCAGAAGGATCTGACAGTCTTGGTTTGGACAGCTTGCAGTAAGTTTACAAAGGTCAGTGCATGAGGTCTGATTCACACTAACACAAAGGCCAGTTTACACTAGTCTTTTTGCAAAAACCAAACAAAACAAAAAAAAAGCAATAACGACAACAACAAAGTAAAGGAAGTTAATGGAATGAATGCCCATTTCAGTGCCCCTTTGTACTGCCAAAGTGCTGAAAAGTATACATAAGAATTAAATCCATAACTGAAATACTACAGCAAATTTGAACTACAGAAGACAGCAGCAGTAGACTAAAATATCGAATTAAAAAAGAAATTTATGAGCAAGCACTTTTAGAGTACTTAAAAGAAACACTTTTCCCTGCACTATTTGATATTTGTGCATATGGAATTGGTACAGTATTCTGGGTTATAAATAGAATGGGATCCACACTAATCACTTCTTCCTACTCTTAATTGTGGTTTTCTTGCGTTTAGGTTATCTATAACATATAATTAGAGATTGCTGTAAGGCAGCAATTTGTCTCATAAGCACCTGACATTTCTAAATTTTCATGAGTTATGGTGTCAGTTGAACCCCTTGAATGAATTACTGCTTTAAAATCACCTCTGTATTTGAAGGAACAATATTATAAATGCAGAAACCTTTACTTCTTGGCAACCTTTGGTGGCATTTGAAATTTCTTTGTCTCTGGGCACTCTAAACTAATGTTTCATTAGTTGTTAAAATAGGGTAAGATCTATGCTATCTATTGATTGCCAAATAAATTGTTGTGAGACATTATTTTTCCCCTCCGGTAGGTCACTTTTTCTTGTTTGTTTGTTTTCTGTCTCTCTCTCCAAAGCATGTATAAGAGTTTTCATTATTAGAGATGAATAATATTGCTATATGTGGTGTCACTTTTTTGGGGGTGTTTTTTTCATGCATTGCAATTTGATTTTTAATACTGTTTTTAGTTGTGCTATTAGCCAAGCTTAACTAAATATAATTCCTTCTGACAGTAAAACTACAGGTAAAAAACTTGAAAATATAATTGCAATGCTAATACTGATTCAAGGTAGACTGCTGCATTACAGTTAGTAATAAAAACATGTTGAAATGTTGTGAAAACAATTCAAAGTCTCATTGCATCCTGATCTTGATAATCATCATTCCCAGATAAAGGTGTTTATGGTACTACATCAGTCACACATGTGGTAAATGAGGTGGTCTGCCAAGGATGAGCAACATCTGGGTGGCAAAAACAGGGTCTGCAACTCTGTCTCTTCTATTCTTCAGCTCAGTTTCATTAACCATTGCAGAGATCAATCTCCTTTACCTAGTGCGTTTCTAATCACATTTGTGCCAGATGAGACCTCGTTAGCATCTGTAAATGGCCTAGACAAAGCAGTGAGATTTAGCCACTGGTCCTTTTATATTAAGCAACTTAAAAAGCAAGTCATGGGCGTTACTGCAACTTTCATTTTAAAGGTAGGTACGCTACAAAAGAGAAATTTGGTACAAAGAAACAGTGGCTGTATCTGACTAAAACTCAGGGGATTATTCATAAACATGAACATGCCTGATGAATTTAACTTTCAGTTTGCTGAAGAGTTACCCGTAAACAGCTCATTTTAAAACACACAAACAATTTATGCTGTTATAAAAATCCAGTGAATTTATGTTTTAGTATGAGAATTGTCTGGAACCATTACGTACAGTTACATCCTTGACAATGTAACATATACTCTAGACTTGATGAATTCAACCTTCTTGTCCATGGGGACAGAATAAAGAAAAATGAAATTTACCGAGATAAATGAGATACATTCTTGTGATAAATGAGAGTAAATACTTACTCTTTACACAGATACTGAGTTTTCACTTCTGATAAACACTCTTACAAACAAAACACATCCTTCATATAATGTTCACAGAAAATTTTGAATGCCATTCGAAACAAATGTGTGTGGCTTTCCACAGCTGAATATTGTTTCATTTATGTCTACATCTGCACAGTTTCGTATACATGTGGGTGTGAGTATATGTACATACATCTGTGTGTACCAATATAACCGTCTGTAGCTGTCATCAGCTCTACATGAAATTTCAGTACTTCTACAATGGAGAAAACATTATAGCTTGTACAGATTTCTTTTCTGAGATTTTTTTTTTTTTTTGAGGAAATATTTTCCATTTATTTCTCTATTGTTTTTCAATTTCTCAGTCCTTACATTCAGCTACATGATTATCTAACATGGAGACTCTAGTTCAAATAAATACTAAGCAAATAAAATTTTAATTTTTTAGACAAATGATAATTCATGAGACTAATTGCCCAGGTCTTTGTTATTGGGGTTTAAAATCCCCTAAAGTTTCTTTAGCATCTTTAATTTCAGACTCCTGAAGAGTACCTAAGTCATGGAGATTCATATACTTTATTTTCTACCTAGAGCTTTGTTCAGATACATATTATATGGTCAGTTACCTAAGGGGGAGGGGAAGAGAGAGAGAGAGCACCTTTTGCATAGAGATTTAATAACTGCAGTTTATACCAAGAAGCAATCTTGAGGTCTAGACCTCTATAAAACTGATGAGAGTTGATCTACATTTTCTTCCTGATACAAGAATAAGTTTATGAGGTCCTTTCTGAGGGCATTTTCCACCAATTCTTAAAGCTGGACATTGTACTGTTAAAATATCATGTATCAGAAAGCTAATGGCAAGAAATTCTCTCAGTTTATTCGCACTGGTTGCAATGTGTTAGGTGTTAGGACTGTTTTGGTATTGTTGTTTTCTTTTCCTCCCCTGCTGTTTCCCTGGTATCCCCTCTGTAGAGGATGATCTCATCTCAAAGAGAACTTCAACTGGGTGATGATAGCGGGAAGTTTGACTATTAGATGGGTTTGCAATGTCTGAGAAGACTGGACGTAACTTGCCTGCTGAGTGCAAAGGCAGTGAACTTCAGAAGATGTTCAGAAAAGCGGCTAGGAGTCATGATCCATGTTAACATTAGTGATATAGGGGAGTATAGGAGAAATACTCTGGAGGCCAAATTCAGGCTGCTAGCCAGGAGACTGCTGTCTGGGAGCACAAGGCTACCATCTCTGAAATATTTCTAGTCTCACATGTGAGGCTCAGGAGGCAGGCAAGAATTAAATGATTCAGTGCTTGAATGAGATAGTACTGTAGAGATGAGGAATTTAGGATGGAACTGGGGAACCTTTCAGGACAAAAGCACCTGTGCAGGAAGGACAAGCTGCACCTTACTCAAATTACAGCGAGTCTGCTGGAATTGAAAATTGGAAGGTGGTTGGGGAATATTTAAACTCTGCTAAGTTTAAAGCATATAAAGCTTTAAGCTTTGTGAAAGCTAAGAGGTATGGACCTTCTCATGATTCAGACTGGCACAGTCCGCAAGGGCTGTAGCTTATCTACAGTGCACCTCCAAAAATGCTGGTGGAAAGAAATAGGATAATCACAATAAACAGAAAATTCAGACCAGACTGCCTACAATGCCGGGTAATGGTCATGTGCAATATTGAGCACTGAATCAAAGGTGAAAATTACAAATATTTCTAAATTGGTGCTGGTGGGGAAATACAGGATTGTCTAACGACAGAATGACAGTTCTGATACAACAACTATTTCCAATAATAATGTGAAGAGGATAATCAGTAGGAAAAAGTGTTACTAGCTTTAGGGAGAGTGGCACTGTGCATGGAGGATCGTGTAAAATGTAAAAACACCAGAATAATATCATGAAAGGGAAGAGCTAGGCAAGTTTTGTGGGTGGAAATCCCATAATCTAATAATAGGCATCACAACTGGACTACTGACTCCCTCACTACTGATCCTACTAATTCCTGAGTACTGATAAGGATAATGATATTGATCAGGAAATGTGAAGTGAGATTAGAGAAACTGCAAATTTAAGACAGGTGGTAGTACTAGGAGATTTCATTGAAGACTGCATTGATGCTTTATCAGGATGAAGGTAGAGAGAAAAATTTGGATTCAGTATATGACTGCTTCCTAGACCAAATGGTCTTTGAATTCAAAATAAAAGATATTCTTCAGGATTTGATCCTGAATAGTACACAGAATCAAGTTCAAGTGATCTTAGTGAGACAGCTCCTATGTAAAAGTGGCCACAACACACTGCAGCAGGAAAGAATAGGCAATAAATCTGGCATATGGCTATTCAACTTCAAAAAAGGGATCAATAAAAAAGAAGTAATTAGTAAAAAAACCCAGCCCAAAAAAAAAAAAAAAAAAAAAAAAAAAAAAAAAAAAAGCCTTGAAGGGCCGGTACAATACTGTCTGAGTATTTCTCAATACAAAAACAAAACAAAATAAAAAATTTATAAGTAGCATGGAGTAGCACTGAAAAAATTAAAAAGTATCACAAGTCCAGGGTCACAACAAATCAGAAAAAAAAAAAAAAAAAAAAAGGTTCAACAGAAATCTGCATAGCTTAATAGAAAAGTTAAGACAATGACACTTACCCTGACATTAAAAAAAAAAAAAAAAAAAATCTCTTTGACTGAATGAGGATACCAAGAAAGTCCACAAAACATGGCAGGTCAAATGTCAATAGAAAATCAAGAGGACTGAAAAACATGAAAAGTGACTGCTTTGCAAGAGATATATAACGGTATATAGCAAAAATATACCAAAACTAGGAGGCAGCTAGGTAATCAGTTAGACATCTTGAAGAGAAAGGCAACAACAGAAAAGTTCAATGAATTTTTATCTTGGACTTAGGAGCTAAAAGTATTGGGGAGATTCCCACACCTGGTATTTTCTTTGTAGCAAGCAAGTCAGAAGTGCTAAATTCATTTGAAGCAAATATGTAGGAAGCATTAGATCAAAAAAATAAGCTGAATGTTAATAAGCCACCAGAACTGGATCACATTCAGCATAAAGTTCTGCAAAAAATCAAAAGTAAAGCTGTAGAAGCAGGGGATAAAATGTGACACGTGTGATCACAAACAGCTGCTTGCCAGAGGACTGGCAGGGCACCAGGGTAACTCATAGGTATGTAAAGGGCTTTGGGGGACAAACCTAAGAACTGCAAAGCAGTGAGTCTGGCTTCTTTCACTAGTAATATAGTGGAGCCAGTAATAAAAAGTAAAATTGTTGAAAACATGAAAAGATATATAAACACTGTCTGTTAGGAAGGAATCAGAGTGGCTTCTGTAAATGCAAATTCCATCCCATTAACCTGATGGTATCTGAAGAGATTTTGAAGAGTATGTGGTTAAGAGAGATTCAGTGGCCATAATATATTTGGAGTTTCAAAAAGTCTTTGACAAGTGTCTACAACAAACTTATGTAAAAAAATAAAATGTTATGGGAAAGACTCTTGTTATGGATAGAAAAATAGTTAAAGGAGGTAAAATAAGGTCACTTTCCAGGATGAGGGGAAAAAAAAGAAAAAAAAAAAAAGAAAAAAAAAGTAGGTTCTCCACAGATCAGAGTGGCACCTGGCTTTATTCAACATTTTTATTGATGCTCTGGAGTAGAAGTGTGCAGTGAAAGCTCTGAGTTTTTAGGTGGTACTAAACGCTTCAGTTTCAATGTAAATAAATATAAAATGATATATTTAGGGGAGATTATTTTAAATCACATCTGCTGAACTCTGAACTGCAGACATCACCAAGGAAAGAAGTCTTAGAGTCATCATTGACAGTTCTCTGAAATCATCAATTGAGTATGTAACCAAAACAAAGACAATAAAATGTTGGGCATCATCACAAAGGGTTAAAGAACAATATAAATATTGTTATTTTTCTCCTGTAGAAAATTGTGTTGTATACCTCTCTTGAGTACTGTGTGCAGTTGTGTTCTCCACATTCCAACAAATGTTGGAAAATCGTGTTGTATACCTCTCTTGAGTACTGTGTGCAGTTGTGTTCTCCACATTCCAACAAAGATGGAATGGAGTTAGAGAAGTCATAGAGAGGGCAACTATAATAATCAAAAATCTGGAATAGCAGCCTTAGAAATAGAGCATAGAAAAGCCTGGAACTCTTCAATTTGGATAGGAGAAGGCTGATTTTTCCAAACCTAGCATCAGGTTTTAGAAATATATGAATGTTGTAGATAAACTGAATGTCAAACTGTTGTTTTCAAAATCCCACTATACTAGAAGTGGATACACTTGATAAAACTCCTGGGAGATCACCTTAAAATACATATACTAAAATATTTCTTATGTAATGGAAAGTGAATTTCTGGAATATGTTATCACAAGGCATTCAGGAAATAATATCAGTAGACTCAGAAAGAAGCTAGGCAAGTTCATGGACAAGTCCATAAAAAGATGCTAAAAATCCTAGGAGGGGATGTACATGTTTACATGCCCAATACAACACTTTGGATAGTGGGAATACAAGCAGAGTGATGAAAGAGAATATTCTCTCTAAATAACCTTTCTTATTGCCATCCCTACTGTCCAAAACAGAATATCAGACTATATGGACCATCACTCAACCCAGTGAGGTAATCCCAGTGAGGTTTTTAGACAGCAATAACCAAATGATAATTGTAGAAATATTTCAGGGATTAAAATCTAAATTCCCAGATCTACTTCTTCCCAAGTGAAATTCAAACTTCTTTTTGTCTCTTTTTGCTTGACTGCAGAGTTCTTCTATTTCATCCAGAACTATTACATATGGCTCACTTTAGAGAGCATCCTAGGACATTGTGGTTTGGTTATTTTCCTAGGATGTAGATTCAGACCTCATTAGACTGAGGGAGATCTAAAATACAAACGTTCTACTTGTTGAACAAGTGTTTGAAACACAGGATATTACACAAAAGAAGATATTACTGTTGCCAAAACATTGGCTGCATTCTTGTTTTCTTTAAAAAAGTGCATCCCTGCATTTTTAAATAGCTTTCCTCAAAAAAGGACTAAAGCAGGCTGTATCTAAAGGCAAAGGGGCCTGAAAAACCGCTGACTCGCTGGATATCAGGTGAAGATTCAGACATAAGGACTTGAATTATTTGCCTAAAAACAAACAAGTGAAGGGCGTTGTGCCCTCTGAGACTTCCTAGGGTGTCTGATGCATCTGCTTAGTGATGGCAGATACAGCACCATTTCCTTCTAGAGCAGCAGAGGAAGACCAGGACACTGTTGTGTTTAAGAATAACCATTGCCTATGTTCAGGGAATTCAGCCGAGCCCTACCTATATATTTTAACTTAATATTTGGATATTGAAAATATCCAAAATATCCACTTTGCTTTGAAAAACTTGGAAGGAAGGCATGATAACAGGCTAAAAGATTGGCTATAGTTTCAGTATCTGTAATAGTGGTTTTCTCAGTGCTTAGCGGCATTAAAACAGTGATGCATTTTGCTAGAGGATTTAAACAGTGAAATGCAAATACCACTCTATTCAGATGAGTACGTCGTTCACTACCTACATACTACCTAAGTGCTACAGCATTTAACCTTCAACAAACAAATATTTTTGTCCTTGGAATTGCTTGCTTGCTGCAAGGCTTCTACAATGAAATATAATTTACCTAATATGCAACTTAGAGTAAAATTGGGTGATATCTCACACAGAAATAAACTTACTATTAACATATATTTCATCATTTTTTCTAAATAAACTAAAACAGCATAATCTCATTCAGCACTAGTAAAGTGACCCTTAGTTACAATATCACCTTCAAATGTTGCTTTGTCATCCTTGAAAAATAGCACAGCTCAATGTGTGTTAAAACTGAATTAAAAATGATTATAATGATCAAAGTAAGAGGCAGCTAGATAAGCAACCTTTCTGCCCTATCAAATAGATGAGCCCTCGTTGTCTTCACTGCACACTTCCACAAAGATTCTCAAACATTAACCAACTCCTTCTGTATAATTTGGACTGAGATTAGACCTCCTCTCTTTTCCAAGTTAGGGGCATAGGAAAAAAAAAAAAAAAAAAAAAAAAAAAAAAAAAAAAAACAAGCAGCAAGACTCCACAGCAAGTACAGAAAGCCTTAACAATCTCAGTTCCACTGGAACATAAAAGCTTTGTAATATATTGTTGACTGTGTGGAAATTTCCTTCAAGAAAAAAAGCACAAGGCAAGGAAGGTGGCAACCTTCATCACTGACAAAACCAAATGTTTTGATATTTCTCGAACTGAATGTTTTGATTTTTATTTTCAAAATACTTTTTAGTATGACTTTCTACTGTTTGTTGAGGTATAATATAAAATAAAATGTCATCTCAAATAAATTTAGTTGAAATGAAATGATTTTACTGTGATTTTGATCTTTCACTTTACGAAATATTCGAGTTTCAGATTCAGAATGAAACCAGACACTGATATACTTCAAGAGCAGAATATATGTGCCTCTCTCTTCCATTCAAAAAGTACATCTAAGTAGCTACCACTAAGGTTGTGAAGAAAGGGAACTATGTTAAAACATGGGAGAGGACAAATCACTTCCAAAAAATATTTATGGAGCCAGTGATGGGAAGAATGTTTTCCATAATTCTAATTCATTTTGTAAATTTTATTTAGTGATTTGGTCATAAGAAGTCACATACCTTTACATGCTTTTTGGTAGTGTTTGCATAGCTGTATTTTATGTATATTTTAGACTTCTCTTCACTAGACTATAACTGACTTCCTTTGAAGGACTAAAAGATCTGCCTATGAATTTAGGTAGCAAGAAGTGTTCATCTATGAGTTCAGCACACCTGTTGCATACAAGTAAGAAAAAAAGTTTTTAAATGGAGATTTAGTAACCTTTGTCAATTTTCTGAATAAGAAAATGTTAATATTGTGTAACAGTAAGATACTGAATAAAATGAAAACACAACACATTCAATAAATAAAAACAACCCTTTTGTCTACTTATTTCCCAAATAAATTATTCAATTTACTGTCATAAGGTAATGTTAGAGTTTGTTAAATGTTAAAGTACTCTATCTAAAAATGAATTGTTCATTGTCATCTGTTTCAGGTACAGATGAGCTGATGGAAAATACAAGGGATTATGAGGGTTTTGCTGCTTTAGCGATGTGTGTTAAGACAGGGGATGATGAATCATTTTCTGATTTCTTTCTTCTCTTTCTCTCTCCTATTTTTGACAATTTGTGGCTGAGTATTTCTTTAAATACAGTGAGAAATTCCAATATCACTATGGTATCTTTTGGGGGATGTGAAGATTTCTGTTTCTTTTCCTTTTAATCCTAAATTTTCAGAACTCACAGTCATTTCTGGCTTTGTTTGTTTGTTTGTTTGTTTGTTTGTTTTTTGTTTTTTTCCCCCCTTTCTGATGTGTCTTATGTGCTGGTAACAGATTGAAGTTTATGCTCAAGATTCAATGCAGTAATCATTCTTTTTACATAGTATGTTACTCTTTGTTTACTCCTTTGCTGACCTTAAAAATTCCACTTCTTAGTATTAGAAAGTGGAATTATGCCCTCTACAAAACTTTTTAGATTGTGAAGCTTTTGTATTACAGGTCATTTGGTAAAGTGTAAATGATTGAGCTATTCTTAGGAATATACTGCATTTAATGTCAGAACTTATAAAATCAAATATAATTGTCACTAATTAGCATGCAAATTCTGTATATAAGTGATAAATTATTGCTTTAAAATATTTTAAGTGAAGTGTTACCCTCCTTTCTGAAACAGGAGGGTAAGATTGTTGTGTTAATCATCCTTCACAAACTGAAAGGAAAGGAGGGAATGAAGTTGGTTTTATCTTTGGGTCTTTGATCCTGGAGCTGGCAGGAAACTCTTTTTCCCAATTACTTTTTTCCACTCCCATTCCCCTTAAAGGGAAGATGTGCATTGGGACTATGTTCATTGCAGATGCCAAACCGTCATTAGTTTTATGGAAACAGTGCAATCCAGGATAGGAAGGGACAATAATATAGTGTGGAATGTCGTGGGAGACATCTCTCTCATCATCTTCTGCTGGTTCTCCAGTTCTTCCTTCACTTTTAATTTCTTCTCCAATCCTTTGTAGATGATGTATGTATGTGATGCAATAAATGAGATATGTTTGTGCCACATCACTGCTGAATCACATGTAAAAACCAAAGATCTAAATCCTGTTAAAAAAAGTATTTTCTTTCTCAGTTTGGTGTACTTCCTAGACTCATGACCAGCTGCTTTTCTTACAAACCATCAAACAGAATTGCATCTCTTCCTTATTGAGTATTCAAGGTCTGAAAGATGTTTGGAAGTTGGGGAAAGAGTATCTCAGCTTCCTTTCTGCTATATCCTGGGTAACAGAGCTATCTATCTACTCATGCTGGGTTATTTGCTCAGTGGGCAAAATGTCTTTCAGTGCATCTTTCTATATAAGGCAAAAGGCCACTTCTACATGGCAAAAGGCAACCTTACTTAACCTAATAATATCCAAGGCCATTTTGAGTGATTGCATAGAACTGATCAAATTAGTGTCATTGAATAATGTATTTTAACAGCTTTGCAATATTTTAATTATTTGATGAGTATGTGGTTTCCTTATACATATTTTAGAGTTAGATGAGTAATCACAATCCTCCAATCAATTAGTCAATGTACCTTTCTATAATTTTTGTTACCCAGTGCTAGTGATTTGCTAGAATGTCAGTCTATTTAAAGAATTTCACAATATTTTCTCATCTCTTAAACAACATGCTGAAAATATTTGATAAAACGTTTGCTCATTTATGTAAAAAATCAAGAAAACTTTCAAATAGAGAAAAAAAGATGTAGAGATAAAGTTTTATTCATTTTTTAAACTTCTGTTTTGTTTTATGATCGTAATCAGTCAGACATCAAGACATAGGAATTATGTAGCAAAGCCGTAGCTCTGCAATAAAGAGCAATAATTAATTTACTTCTACTTTTACTAGGAAATTCTGGATTTGAAGTCTTTGAATTAATATTTCTTCTGTACTAAACTCAAAAATTTTGATTAATAAGTTTTCAAAAATCATTCATTCATAGCTCAACAAGATGAATTGGTCTTAGATGAGAAAGTCATATAGTCACATATTACTTATGATTTATGTCTAATGAAGTTAAAGGCATTGTATATATATATACATATTTGCATTATAGTTATTGACAACAATAACAATTGAATAGTTTGAAAATATATGGCATCATGTATGTCAATGTTCAAAAACTGCAGAGACTGGGAAAACTGCTTTTTACTGCTCCAAAAATGTAATATAAATTGTTACAGATTTTCTCCTCTTTCAATAGAGAAAAGTCATGTGTCAAAACCACTGTCTCTGCAAAGAAGTATATAGTTATCCCATCCTTGAAGGAAGAAAGAGATCTAGCTTAATTAGGTATCAACCTTTTTTCTCATCTGGGAAGGTTTCTCAAAGATGAATTTCATTCTCTTAGTTGTATTTCTTTCTTTAATTGTCCAATTTTTTGGAAAGATTGCTACCAGCTCTCCCCCTTCCAGCCAGGTCAGATAATTGTTATTCTTTCAGGTAGTGGGGTTATTAAGGAAAAAAGGTTATCATCCTGCTGTCTCAGACATTAGGAGATTCATTTTTTTTTTCCCCTAATGTCTTTAAATGCTTTCTCCTAGCTCCAGTTAGAACTTCACTGTACTATTATTCCTCCTCTCTTTGATATGGGTATCTTTCTGTACACCTACCACAAGGAGTTTGCAGCAATTAATTTGCTTAACTCTTCCCCATTACTATCTCTGTTTTCTGTTAATTTAAACTTATCTCTGTAATCACTATTAACCAAAACTATTTCTGTTCCCTGATAAAAAAAAA
Source organism: Rhea pennata (assembly GCF_028389875.1). NCBI lineage: Eukaryota > Metazoa > Chordata > Aves > Rheiformes > Rheidae > Rhea > Rhea pennata. Next base: position 181,810,674 of record NC_084663.1, read on the forward strand.
TAGATACCCTACTGCCTATAAATAATCATGGTTCCTCCAAATGATATTTTCAGATTATACTCAAAAGAACTTTAGCAGCCAAGAAGACAGTAGACATGGCCTTGCAATAACTCTCAGACTAAATCAGATTTAGTTACAATAACCCATAGAAACATTGGGTCATAAGCCATTTTTTTGTGGCTATTATAGCTCAAAATATCTGTCTGACTGTCTATCTATCTATCTATTTTAATTCAGTAAAAATGCTTAAGACTTACCTCTTTATGACTGATATTCCAGGATAAGTATGCCCTGATATACATAACTGAAATGTTTTGCTACATTGCTTGGGCACAAGAGGAAAGTATATTTTCTATACCTTGCCAGATAGAGGTGATACATATACTTCAGCTGTTACTTCTTGACAATTCCCTTTACTCCAAAGATTAATACAGTTTCTGAATGTCATTGACTCTGTAGCATGCACAAATTTATGATGAAATTATGGACCAGTATACTGCAGTTTTCCATTTTTCACTAGGTGCAGAATCTAGTGATAACACAGAAGAACTACTTAGGACACTAATTAATAGAAGACATATATTACACAAATTCATGAAAGATTGTTACTTGAAGCTAATTTTTCATTGCAAAATGATATTACTCAAATATGACAGTGTGCCAGCTATTAATAACACAGGCAGGCTTAGTGAAGAACTTGCCCATTGAAGTGACTCTCATAAAACAGATTCCCAAATCAGCAACTAAACTTCACAAGCTCTTTGCTTCTACTTAGATCATTTGCCCATACAAAACACAGAAGAAAGTTATGTATATGTTTTATCTGAGAGGTCAATTACCCTCTTAGCACTGTTGTCTCTTCAGATTAATACAGAAACAGAAAAATAAAAGATTTCTGGGAAAAATAGATATCTGCTAGATTGCAATAGCGTGGTAAAAAAAAATTCCAAGCTCTTCAACACAAAATTAAATTCTTAATACTCAACTATGTTTCCCTATTGCCAAATGCACAGTTTCCAGAATAACGTTACAATTATATTTATATTTACCTTGCTATACCAAATGAAGAAGATTGAAACAGATCCTTGCAATAGTGAAGTTGCTGGATGGCAAGAAAATATTTATATTCCTAAAGAGAGAAATGAGTTATAATTTTTCTCAGATCTTTACTTATCCTTCTGAAAAATGTGCCCACAGGAGAATATTGCCTTCAGAATGAGACAGAAACAGCTTGTTGTTTAGTAACAAGGTTAAAACAAACAAGCAAACATACAAACAAAACATACCCAGAACTTTTATCTGAATAGATGTACAGTGTGGGATGGATATCTACTTTCACCAATATACTTCCTTTAAGTTCAAAATGTAGTTTGAAACTATATGGTGGAAAGAGGAGGAAGAGAGGAATAAACCCTTCATATTGTGTCCTCTATTTCTTAGAAAATTTCTCCAAATTGTATAAGGACTTTCTTTTCCTTTTCTTTTTCCTTTTCTTTTTCCTCCCTTTTTTTACTTTTTCTTTTCCTTTTTCCTTTTTTCTTTTTTTCTTTTCTTTTTTTCCTTTTCCTTTTCCTTTCTCTTTCTCTTTCTAACAGAATTGGTTTGTTTCTTGTGTAGAAAACCTGAGGCCTGCTGGCAAGAAAATATTGTAATGTTGTCACATATACTACATAAATAATGCAGATAATGGATATTTTTGTTCTTTAAGAAGGAGCTTCGTGTTCTTCATGTGTATTTTTATATAAAAAAATAAGAAAATAATTGAAAATAGTCTTGTGAGTACTGTAATGCCCAGTATTTTGGAGTAAAAAAGGTTTAGAAGCACCTCTCTACATGTTTCTCTGCACTACAGGTACATGACTTGTTACTTTTGTATAGCAATTCCATATTCAAGTACATTCAAAGGGAATTCCAGTCTACACTGCTGTATGTCATTTTATAATACTGCAAGTCATTCGCTTGACTATATTGTGGATATAGGCTCCTCAATGTTTATATTACCAAATCCTCTTAATCAGAAGTTGAAAGTGATTTTCATTTATTATTACCTGAGGTACAACACGACCTTTTCTGGAGAGGATTTGCTTGAGTTGGGCTGTCTTGAGGTCCATACTGTACATGATGGCATCATTCTTCAGTTCATTTCTCTATTGTTAAAGCCAATAGCTCTTTACTGAGTGTGAATCTGATCTTTACCCTTCAGTTACAGATTTTATATTGTCTGGAATGTGAAAATAGTATTAGAATCAATTAATGATCCTGTTCAGAACACGGAAAATACCTTCCTTATAGGCTCACATAAGAAATCTTTGAGAACACGTTAGCATTCAAAGCAAAACTTGCATATTTCTATCTTATTGCCAATTCTGCTTTCCTTAACATTTCATCTACAATTTTATAGGAGCAATAAGCAGTTTCTGAAATCAAAAATGCCTTCTCTATCTTCCCTGTCACTCTTTTCTGTGAATGCGTGTACAAATGCACACACACAAACACACACACACAGATTTACCAGCTTAAAAAAAATAAAAAAATAAAAAAAAATGGTAAGAAAACTATGAAAGATTTAAATTTTCAAAGGAATACCTAGACAAAACTAATATTTTGCAAACGAGAAAAGAAAAAACTGCAGTTCATGCCAACTGTTGAAGTTTTGCTTGTTTTGTACACCTCTTTTAACTACACGGTAATTGGGGGGGGGGGCTTGGGTCCTATGAGACTTTTCAGCTGGTAGTTTTCTAGCCCAACACATTTTATCACTCAGTGATTACCTGCCATGATCCAGTCTGATGTGATTTTTTTTCTTGTTTAGTAGTCTGTCTGTCAAAAGTTCTTATCCTTTGTGTGGCACCTGTTATCTAACACTTTCAATCAACGTTCCTAAAAAAATTTGGTGAATTGCAATTAACTGAGAGACCAACTCTCAGCTATTTTTCCACTTCACTGATATCCTTTTTTGCTATACCATTTTGCAAGTGAAAGAAGCATTACTGTGAATAAAACCTGCACAACTCATGTCTCACTCTCCTCAGAATTTAACCCACTTGCAATATTCTTAGTCCTGTGCCAAGTATTATTAAATAAATGACAGAAGGAGGATTATTGTGTATCAGTCCAAATGCTCTGATTTAAAATGATTCTACCTCCCATCTTCTTATTTTATTTGTTTATTCCAACAACTCATGGCATCCTGCTGTATATCCAGAAGAGAATGCTAATATCTATAAAACTACAGGCAATACACCCACAAATGTAAAGAAGACCAAGGGTTCACCTATGTCTCTTCTCTGTTTAGTTAAAATCATCTTGTAGAACATTTTCTTACTCCTGCTTGTGGATGCATTTCTGATCATTTCTTGGGCTGCAATGTTTACTGTAATAAATTACTACATTCTTTTATAAAGTATTATGAACTACAAACTAATTTAGGAATTCTATCTACAGTTAATCTCTAAAATTCATGCTCCAATCAGGAGAATATCATCTCCTATTCATTTATAATAAGATAAGTCTACATTTTTCTCCCAAAACCCCACATATCTTTGGAAAATCTATTTGCTTCAGAAATGGGACATCATATAGGGTTCTCATACTAAGTGAGCATATGAATACAATTATAGTAGTCTACAGTCTACATAACCATTGTAATCATCTGCATTTGATGGCCTAAAAAAAGATCACCCTGGCTGTAGTTTACTATGAAGTGGTCAACTGAATAAGAAACTGTCAAATCTTATACTGTTCTCCTTCAGTCAATAAAAGTAGATGATAAACATTAGCACGGTCTTGCTAATAATCTTGTTCAATTACTTTTTAGTTTGTTGCTATGTCATGATGGGTGCTGATTATTACTGTAAATGGTAAGTTTACTTCCCATCATGATTAATACTAGTTTTACAATTACATACTTGGCTTCCATTATTAACCATAATGGAAACCAATGATATTTATGGTAATAGATGTCAATTTACCTTTTCAGGTGAGTTTTTCTTTTGATACCTTTTCTGTGAGAGATTTTAAAATTATACCCTCTCAGTAAGCTATTTGAATCATCAGAGAAATGGAATCACTAAGTATGTCCTAAGAAATTACATACCATTTACTACAAATAAACAAATAATAGGCTAGGAAGACCTTTATCACTTTGTATCAATATAGTGAGAAATCTATGGATACATAAAAAACAGCGAAGTTTTGTTTTGAAATTTTTTGTGGATGTAAAATAAGAACAAATCCAGTCATATTGGCTATGATATGATATGATTTGATATGACTTACATTTGTCTGAGTTAGCAGAGTGGCTATCAATGAGAAGTAGACCAAATATCTGAGGCTGCAATATGGAAGGCAATTCAGCAGGAGTCATAAAAAAATCAGACAGTTTGAGATACCAGAAAATGCGAGACTTGGCAGGATCATTCCATTCAAACTTGTCTTATCCCAGTTTCCAGAACAACCCAACAATTTGCATCACTGAGTGAATGAAGGGAGCTAAACACAGTAATGAATATGGTAACAGTATTGTGTTATATACGTGTAGGGAGATTATCTGAAATCTGCTGAATAAAACACTGTTCAGAAGTTATTTATTAAAAAATTCTACTAATATTATATACTTTCTGGTTTTAGTTGGTTTAAGTGCAAGTGGATCAGGCCACGAACGTTCAGGCTTGACATACAGTTTCAGATAAAGTTTCTTGGTTCTTTTATACACACAGATCATCCAACACCGTCAAATTTGCTTTGGATGAAACCTGTGTGAGATAGGGAGATAAAAATAATTCAAAACTTGATCTTCTCTCTTAGAAAAAGAGTCATGTGCAAAGAAACTGTCACAGAAAAACGATATTATTCAAGAGAACAGTTGTTATGGCAGGAGAAAAGAAGAGTGGAAAGGGAAGTGGAGGTCTGGTGATATGGGGCGACTCAGTTATACTCCGTCATTGTAGTGTTGCTGGTGTAGTTCGTATTAATAACAATGGGAGCTTTGATTATTTTTCATCTCCTGTCACTTCTGTAATACTTAGCTTCAAGTTTCTTTCCGTCTTTCAAAAATACATTTTAAAGTGGTCTCTGTCAATCACAGCTCTTCATTATCCTGATAATACCAAAGTGAATACTGTTGCCCTGGTGAGATTTCATTATTGCTTTTAGTATTTAAAAGCCACTTAACAAAAAATATTGCACAATGCTTTTGAAAACAACAACCAACAACAACTCCAACACGAAATTCAGCCCCATATAAAATAACTCAGTGGAAAAACAAGGCTAGTTTGTCAGTTTTTTCTACTGGAAAGTACGAACAGGTGGTGAGAGCTAATGGCCTCACTCATGAAAGTTCAGCAATATGGATGACAAACGAGAAAAATGCAACACAGCAACATTTAGGAAGATGAGGCATTACAGACACACAAGAAATCAGTCATAATCTCAGTACTTTTCTTCACGAGTTAGCAGATGACAAAGACAATTATTTTAGAGGGAAAAAATCAAGAGCAAGTTACTTATTTTGCAGCAAGCAATAAGAAGATGACAAAAAAAAAATTGATCACCAATATGATTTTTTCCTTATGACTGAAGGTGTTGGAAGAGTTGCAGAATTTGGTGCAGTATTCATGACAAACTTTACCTTTAAGTCAAATTGCTCTGTTTAAAAAATTAGTCACTTGTAGCTGGTATTGTACTGTATGTAGGGCAGATATCTCCAGGTAAAAGTGAAGAAGCAGCTTTATGAGACCAGAGAAGAATCAAGGACAAGAGTAACACTATTCTAGGGAGGAAAGAAGAGCTTTTCACCCCTGTGCCCTTCCCCTTTGAAGGGAGAGCCCTATAACAAGTAGCGTACGGCTCTTCTCACTTTCCCTGGCTCATTATTTCTCAGACTATTTGTTCTAGTAGCATCTAATTAGTTTGATTTGTGATTTATTGACCCAATTCCACTTGACATTTTGTATCACACTGAAATGGAGGTCCCAGTACTATTCTGCATCTGGGGACATCAGCCATCTATACAGTCAGTATTGCATAGTGTGAGGCAGAACTGTGCATGAATTAGAGAGGACATCATTTGATAAGACTGCTTATTTGAAAGCAGTCCCCACTGTAACAGATATTATCACCCTTATACAAAAATAAATAAATAAATAAATAAATAAATAAATAAATAAAAGGACCTAATCTGTTGGTGTTGCATGTGGAGAGACTATTACACTGTCCATGCAACACTGTGGCTCATAGGCTATATAGTCCAGCCTTTGTCCACTTATTTAAATGATGAAATGCTAACAGGGAGCTATAAATCCCTGAGAGTTTCCACATGAAAGAGAACAATTTAATAAATATATGAGAAGGGTGTAAACCATAAAGCAATCAACTATCACATTTTATTCTTACTTTATTTACATCCACTGTACTTGACCTCTCATCCTAGCACAGGCAAGATCTCTGTTCTTTAATTTTGCCTAGACTGCTCAAGTATCTTGGTATGTATATCTTTTAAAATATTAAATAAAAATCATATTGAATAAAGAGATTTTGAATAATGAGATAAATATTAAAATGAAACTTAATACATATTGGTATTTCAGCTGTATATAACCTCTGAAATCAGAGATCAAGACAGTGTTTAACCATTGTCCTTTTCTGTAATAGTACTTCAATTAGACCAAAGTATAAGAATCAAGAGATGAGAAAAATAGAAAGGGAGCCAAGTCACAATGGGATAGTTATGAAGACTATGATAAGCAAAGATCACAGCATGCTGGGGGTAAAATCTTGACCTCATTGAAGTCTGTGGAAAAGCTCTCATTAACTTCTGTAGACTCAGGATTTCCCTCCAGCTGTTTAATCATTATAAAGTGTTTTGTAGACATCATAGCAAGGGTGTAATCATTTTCAAAATAATCCCTTTTCAGGGCTATGCTTTACTCTGGCTGATCAGATCTGTAGAATTTAAAGTTTTTTTTTGTTGTTGTTTTTGGGGTTTTTTTTGAATTAAGGTGTAAACTCAGTAGAAGAAAAATACAGTTGCAGTAAGCAATGCATTTTGTTTGCTATTTTTTTAAAGATACTTTTATAATATGAAGACAGAGCAAATAAACATGAGCTGAAGGAAAGAGAAAAGCCCTCAGAGTCATGTATAATCTTGTGTTATATCCTTCTAAGTGAAAAATCCTGTTTCTTTCATATCTTACATGGCAGTCATGGTCTATTCCTTCCATTTTCATAGATGAATCTATAGAAGTATCAAATGTCATGGTCTCCAGATTGTCCTGATTGGGGACTTGACTCATGGGACTGCTGCATCTCCTTTGCAACTGATAATCTCAGGTTTCTTTACTCCAGAGCTGTAATAGAGAGGAGTTTGTGTACATCATGACCTTTCTTTCATGTAGTGTCATATCTGACTACACATACTATTTCTTCCCATGAAAATCAAAGTCTTCTAAAAAAGGCTGCCCTGTGCTCCAGGCGCCCCGATATCACCTTTATAGTGCCATGACATGGCTTGGATATGTTCCATTTTAACTATAAGGAACCTGTTTAGGCGATGACCTAAATTAACTTTCTGTGGACCAAAGTAGAGTGCCTTCTGTATTTGTTACACAGAAAATAAATTGCTTATGTGATCTGCCATGCTGGTAAACAGAAACATTAGAAATATTTATTCTTACATCATTCTCTTAAGGAAATGAATACCATTTCTCTTCCTATTCTGTCTCACTCACAAATCCTTTGATGTCATTGGGCAGTTTCAGAGTGGAGTAGAGGTCTGAAAGAGATTATGTTTCTATGCATTTTGAAAAGAAATCAGAAGACGGATAAAGGATGGAGAATCTAAGAATTTCTTCCCTATGAGAAGGCTGGCATTTGACCAAACTTCATTTATTCTCTTTGCTAGCCAGCTACAACAGTTCTACTTCTTCACCAAATGTTGACTGTGCATCCAGATGGGCTTTGAATATCTCCAGAGAAGGAGACTCCACAACCTCTCTGGGCAACCTGGTCCAGTGCTCTGTCACTCTCACAGTGAAGTAATTCCTCCTCATATTCAGGTGGAACTTCTAGCAGAAAATTATTTGCAGCATTTACCTTTATCTATTTACTAACAAATGTTGTTGATGGATTTACCAATGATTATCTTGAACAACAGTCTGTCTCAATAGCAGAGCTGAGCACTGACCACTAGCTCCTAGCTGCAATGAAGGGAGAGAAATACTTCTCAGTATTTGAGTCTCTTCCATCCATGAAATTTTTAATCAATGATTCATTTTAATGTGATCAGTTACCTAAGTTGTTACCTGATGGTTCACTTCATCAGCTAGAGTCTAATGAACGGTCTGCTACTGATGCTTTAGAGTGATTCTAATAGGTTACAAACTAATGTGAAGATGACAGTTTACTAATGAAGACACAAGAAAAGTGAAGATAATGTTTACAAATAGTTGTAGTGAAACAAAATGTATCTTTAATGATCAATTTCAAATTAAAGTGCTAAATGGTTGATTGTTAAATAGTGCTGAAACATTCAAGTAACTTGGCTTGTAGACCAATAAAATGCAATTTTTAGAATATCATATTGATTTTATGATAAAAAAGTACTTAATATGTTGGACAAGTTATATGAGAGTAAAATAATGCTTAAATTGGAAATCCATTAGATGCTGGTGAAACAAATCTAGCTCTTTCTGATTACCTCTGTTACTATTTAAGCTGACTAAAAAGTTATTTCAGAAACATACTGTAAATGTGTTTTCTAATTTTGTTATCTACTGAAGGAACTATGGTTGCTGAAACTGTTAATTTAAGAGGGTAATTAGTAATTTTGCTGTTACATCATACAGCAATTATCTTCAAACTTCATAGAAAGTGACCTCTGCATTTGACCCATTGTAATAGATGGCAAAGTCACAAAAATTTTAAAACAAAATGTAGCAACCAGGTCTTTTTGTATAACTGAAGAAGAATTTGTCAAAAGGTGTATAAAGTTATTTTGTCATTGTTCACAAAATGTTTAATGCATATATATTTTCTCTAGCACAGACTATTTGAGACATAACTTCCCAAAACACTTTTGCATTAGCTTTTAAATTGAGAGTGATAATATTTTATGGCTATCTAAGTGTTTTAATCACCAGATGTCATTTGTTTCAACATAACTACAGAATCACAGGTTGGTTGAGGTTGGAAGGGGCCTCTGGTGATCATCTAGTCCAATTCCCCTGCTCAAGCTTAGATAGAGCACATTGCACAGGATCATGTCCAGGCGGGTTCTGAATATCTCCAGAGAAGGAGACTCCACAACCTCTCTGGGTAACCTGTGCCAACTTCCTGTGTTTCAGTTTGCGCCTGTGGCCTCTTGTCCTGTTGCTGGGCACCACAGAAAAGAATTTGTCCCCATCCCCTTGACATATATCTTGATATATTTGTATACACAGTTAAGATCCCCTCTTTGCCTTCTCTTCTCCAGGCTGAAGAGGCCCAGCTCTTGCAGCCTTTCCTCATAGGGAAGATGCTCCAGTCCTCTGATCATCTTCGTAGCTCTATGTTGGACTCTCTCCACTAGCTCCACGTCTCTCTTTTACTGGGGACCACAGAACTGGACACAGTACTCCAGATGTGGTGTACTCTCAGGGCTGAAGAGTGGGGCAGGACCACCTCCCTTGACCTGCTAGCAACATTCTTCCTAACATACCCCAGGCCACTGGGCTCCTGGCCTTCTAGGCTACAAGAGCACACTGCCAGCTTGTGGTCAACTTGTCATCCACCAGCACTCCCAGGTCCTTCTCTGCAGAGCTGCTCTCCAGAAGGTCAGTCCCCAGCTTGTACTGGTGCCTAGGGTTATTTTTCCCTAGGTGTACGACCCTGCACTTGCCCTTATTGAACCTCAAGAGGTTCCTCTCCGCCCAACTCTGCAGCCTGTCCAGGTCTCTCTGAATGACAGCACAGCCCTCAGGTGTATCAGCCACTCCTCCCAGCTTGGGATCATCTGCAAACTTGCTCAGGAGGCACTCTGTCCCCTCATCCAGGTCACTGATGAAGGAGTTGAACAGGATGGGACCCAGGACTGAGCCCTGGGGTACTCCACTAGCCACAGGCCTCCAACTAGACTCTGCACCACTGCTGACAGCTCTCTGAGCTTTGTCTTTCAAACAGTTCTCAACCCACCTTACTGTTTGCTCATCTAACTCACACTTCCTGAGCTTGCCTAGGAGGATGTTATGGGAGACAAGCTCAAAAGCCTTGCTGAAGTCAAAGGAAACAAAATCCACTGCTCTCCCTTCATCTATTCAGCCAGTCATTCCATCCTAGAAGACTGTCAGATTGGTTAAGTATGCTTTCTCCTTGGTGAATTCATAATGATTATTCCTGATCACCTTCTTTCCCTCAACATACTTAGAGATGGTGTCCAGGATGAGCTGTTCCTTCACCTTTGCAGATATGGAGATTAGGTTGACCGGCCTGTAGTTTCCCCGGTCTTCCTGCTTACCCTTTTTGAAGTGATACTAGCTTTATTCCAGTCCTCAGGCACTGCTCCTGTTCCTCGTGACCTCTCAAAGATGATGGAGAGTGGCCTAGTAACAACATCCACCAGCTCCATCAGCACTTGTGGGTGCACCCCATCAAGGCCCATGGATTTGTGGACACCAAGTTTGCTTTAATGATCCTCTCCTATCCTAGGGTCTGGGGTTTCCGAGGGCTGCCCTTGGCAGTAAAGACTGAAGTAAAGAAGGCATTCAGTAATTCTGCCTTCTCTGCATCCTTAATCACAAGGGCACCCACTGCATTCAGCAGCAGGTCCACATTTTTCTGAGTCTTCCTCTTGCTACTATGTATTTGAAGAAGCTCTTCTTGTTATCCTTGACATCCCTGGCCAAATTTAATTTGAAATGGGCTTTAGCCTCCTCGTCATATCCTTGCATATTCTGACTGCATTCCTACAATCCTCCCAAGTGGCCTGTCCCCTCTTCCATATTCTGTGTACATTATTATTCTGTTTGAGTTTTGCCAGGAGCTCCTTGCTCACCCATGCAGGTCTCCTGTCCCCTTTGCTTGACTTCTTACACATAGGGATGCACTGATCTTGAGCTTAGGGGAAGTGATGTTTGAATATTAACCCTCTCTCCTGGCCCCCCTTCCTTCTAGGGCCTTAACCCATGAGATTCCTCCAGGCAGTTCCCTGAAAGGCCCAAGTCCATTCTCCTGAAGGCTGTGGTTGAGATCTTACTTACTGGCTTGCTACTTCCTTGCAGGATCCTGAACTGCACCATCTCATGGTCACTGCAGCCAAGTCTGCCCCTAACCTTCACATCTCCAGCCAGTCCTTCTTTGTTAGCATAAGGTCCAGCAGCACACCTCTCCTCATTGGCTCCTCTACCATCCGTGTCAAAAAGTTATCATCAATGCTCTGCAGGAACCTCCTGGTTTGTTTGTACCTAGTTGTGTTGCCCTTCCAGCAGATATCAGGGTGTTTGAAATCCCCCATGAGAACTAGAACATGTGATTGTGAGGCAACTTCCAGCTGTCTGCAGAAGGTCTCACTGACTTCCTTTTCCAGATCAGGTGGCCTGAAGTAAACACATACAACAGTGTCACCTGTGTTGGCCTGCCCTTTAATCCTTACCAGTAAGCTCTTGACTCGCTCTTCATCCACCCCCAGGCAGAGCTCTGTACTATCCAGTTGCTCTCCCACATAAAGAACAGCTCCACCACCTCGCCTTCCTGGCCTCTTTCCTAAAAAGCATGTAGCCATCCATGACAGCATTCCAATCATGTGAGCTATCCCACCATGTCTCTGTAATTGCAATGAGATCATGGTCGTGTGACTGCACACAGATCTCCAGTTCCTCCTGTTTATTCCCCATGCTGAGTGTATTGGTGTACAGGCATTTCAGAGAGGTAATCGAGCACAGAGGTTTCCCAGGAGGGATGCTCCATAGTCACATCCCATATGCACTTCTCCAACTGCAAGCACCTGCTGGAGGCCTCCTGACTTGAGTCATGTTTTGTTGACTCCCCTGTCTCTATAACTCTCACCTTCCACTATCTTTCCTAGTTTAAAGCCTTCATATAATAGATTTGTTTCAGGTAGGTTAAAATCTTATTCAAAGTTAAGGCATATTTCAGTACATAAAATAGAACATAGCTTCAAGAGAAATGATCATGTTATTTTCAAAACAATTTCCTAATTTACGCAGCAAAACTAGAAAGATTTATTTTAAAAAGGTAACATTTAATCTTTAAGAAATTATAACTGTAAGACTAGAAGACAGAAAAGAATGTGTAAATATACAGAGTACTGATTGTAAACATACTGTAAAACAATCAGGATAATATATTGATCTTTTTATAAATTTATTTTTAAGAATAAATTAGAATTGCATAAGTAATCTTTATGCCTCTCTAATGTGTATATAAGAATGAAAACATGTAAAACATGTAGAAGACACTTTGAAATAAACTGAAACACAGTGGGAAATTCAGCTACAGACTCTTTAAAGCAGATCAGGATAAAACAGAAGAGGGTAGTGTAGTTAGTATGTAAATTTCCTTATGTAAAAGTAAGTTTAGAAAAAAAACAAATATAAAGAAATATCAAGTCTCAAAAGAAAGATAGTTAAGGGTATGTTCCTTCAGAACACATTGTCCTTCATTCACGAGAAAGTTACGCCTTCAATAGTGGAGTTCTACATAGAGAGTAGAATTTGACCCTTCCAGTATAAAAAGAACTGTGTAATCCTTTCATTAGATGGAATATTTAAGTGGTAAGATAAGACTCTCTCCTAGATACTGCCCCTGATACATCAGATGAAAGGGCCAAATTTGCCTAAAGGGATCTAAAACCCTCGGGACCAATCCTCAGCTCTCAAAGTTCAGTAAATGTCTTCCAGATCTCTCTTATCAAATGTAAGCTTGTCCACACTGGACTGAGAGTCTTCGGAGAGGAGCAATATGCAGAGCAATCAGGAAATCCTGATCTTTCCTCTTGATTATAGAAGCATAGATCTTAAAGGGTATGTTTATCATGCGAAATGAAAGAGAGAAAGAGAACAAGCTGAAGCCCAAATTACTCCTAATCTCTAAGTGTCCTTACCACTTACAGGTATATTAGCTTATTCTCTGACTCTGAAGCACTCCAATTAGTGTTAAAGGGGCTAGTCCTAGGAAATAAGAAGAAAAGACAATCATCAGAGCCATTTTTCTTCAGGACCAGGGTCAGTTTTTCTATCTCTTTTTTTCTTTTTTTATTTTATTTTTTTAATTATTTTTTTTTTTTAGCAGTAGAGACGTTTAGTGTTAGAAGCATGACTGGATCCATAGATTTATGCAGTCAATGATAAAACTTTTCAGCAGAATATATGTTAAAATGTAGCAGATGCTTTAATAGAAGGAAAAATAGAGATTCCTGATTAACTGCAGAATAGGATGATTATGCAGCAACATGAGTATTAACACCATCTACAAATTCTCTCAAATATAATATAAACAATAAGAAGTACACTGCAAGACTGATATAGGAACATGGAGATCAAACTGAAAATGAACCAAAAAAAAAAAAAAAAAAAACCCAAAATGTCACATCTGTGCTTGAATCCTCAGGGCACTTGGGAGAATGAAGACTTTTGTACAAAAAATGTTCCTTGGAGGTCGTGGTGAAGGAGTCAAGGAGAAGATGGCACTCAGGCAAGACTCTGCCCACTGTTCCCACCTCTACTGGTAATTGATGAGTTGTCACTGAATTTAACTCCATCCAGAGAAATCAGACTAGCACAATAATAAATCAGAAAAAACCTTTTTATTTAAAAATCTTAAGTGAGCAATGAATAAATAAATAACAGGGAAGTTTAGAGAAGACATAAGATTTTCTTATATATATACTGCTTTATATATATTTATATGCATATATATGATTATATAAATAGTTTTTTAAAAAAAGGATGCTTACACTCAAATCTTTATATTTTATGTCAAACAGCATTAAAATGTGACCAATTTATTAGTGATGAAATCTTATATAATTTCTCTAAACTCAAAGACTACGTTCCAGCGATGTTCTCAGGACATCTGCAGAGGGGAACTTTGGCACAAATACAATTTCTTTAACAGAGGAACAGTATTTTGGTGTTAACCTCTCAGTTATTATTGCTAATATAAAATTGTTTTAGTCTATATAATATAATCGGATATTATCAATATGAAGTTATTCTAATCTGTATAGGGTAAATACATCTATCACTCAATCATGTTAGTTATTCTAATAAAAAAAATCATGCTGTCTGATACATAACTAAGCTCATCTGTTGACCTCTGCTGGCTCATTTCTCATACTTGACTCTTCTAACATGTCTCAGTTATTTACACGTAACTAAAGTCAATCTGTCTTTGTATTTCCTCTTAGTTTTATTATGTCTTGCTAAGCTTCTGTCTGTATGAATGCAAGTTATTTTTAAGATTATCTTACAGTAGCTAATATTCTAAGACCTACTAGATGAGCTAGAGCTAGATGATAGATAGATCTTCAGGGCCACAGGGATGTTGGTTCACCTTAGGACAGCATCTGGACACAGGAAGCAGGAGGAAAGGAGACTTGTCCCAGGTTCTTCCTGCCCCCAACATACTTACAGTAAAGGAAGTACCAAAGGCACTAAAAGATACCTCATCACCTGACATTTGGCTGAAGATGTGATCTATCTAATAAATGTGCATAGGGATCAAGCAGCCATGGGCAACTATGCAGCAGAAAATACTCAGATGAAACCCTGAAGGAGCTGGCAAAACAAAATACTCCTCTAGTGGGCAAGAAATTACCTGGCTGCTGTCCAGAGTCAGGATCTATAAGGGCAAAGCCAAAGTCTCTTTTCAAGTTAAGTAGTGGGCAACATTTTTTTCAGACAACACTGCAATACAGAATCAGGCAGTGGAAATCACTTTCTTCAAAGGACTGGCAAGACTAAGCTCCCTTTCGCCACTCATTTACCAGCCAGGAAAGGAGACATATACTGCAACTCCTCTTCTGAAAAACATGATTCAGCAGGCAATTCTTCATCCCTGTTTTCCTCCCCACCCTTGCTGCTTCTCAGTTTGACACAGGTGTATGAACAAAGAGCCTGGTAAAACACCGACCTCATCCCCCATAGACAGTGCTGAGCCTAAGATCCCTGGTAGCACTGGCCCACGCAAGGCAACACACAGTGAAGTAACTGCCAGTTATAAACACAGAACACAGTCCTTACACAAAGCCTTCAGGAAGAAATAAGAAAGTGGGCAGTTCAGAAGCTAACTGCTGAGGTTGTGGCTGAAATCACAGTACCTCCTTTCACATGAAAGGACAAGAACAGCCTGCACCACACTCCCACTCAACACTAACTCCACAGACGATGCCAAAGGAAAACCAATTACCAGAGACACATGCTGGGTAAAGACAGTGAACTGCAAGGAATAAGGCTCTGCAGATGATGCGGTGTAGGGAAACATGATCATCAGCTATGTATTTATAAAATCTGTCTCAGTGATCTTGCTCAGTAGATGTCTGATCATTGGGTAGCACAGCACAAAAATCTGTCACAGCCAACATGTGCTGTGCGACAGTGCAATGTATGTGAAATCAGTGCCTGCAACAGCATCACTTATGTTAACAATGAGAGTCCTGGCTGTAATGCTGTAAATAAAATTCTACTGAAGCCCTGTAATATATCATGTTCAAGCAGCATAACAAAATAAAAGCCAGCATTTGCTCAACTGAGAGAAAGGCATTTCTTTTTTTTTTCCAAATAATGTCATAGTCTAGCTACTTGGCGTGAGGATTAATGGACGAAGGGGTAAATGTACACCACACTCAGTCAGTGAGAACACCATCAGTTATTGGCCTTGATCACACAAGAGTTTCAGCACATTCCCAGCACTGTAGTGAGAACGTGGCAGTGTCCTTAAGGAATCCTTAAGGAAGTGTCCTTAGCAGCTGAGTGTGAACACACACCACAGGATGTGTCATAACAGTTCCTTAGGGTTGAAAGGTAGGAAGGAAGAAACAGCAAATATTGAGCATCACAGTATGAGATACAGAATAAATCAAGGTTTGAATTCCCACAAGGGGTTAACTGGGCTTTTACTTCTTCCCTCTAATTTCTGCATAAGCACCAATAGCTGAAAGTGTAATTCTTCTCAAATAATAAGGAAAAAAACCTATGGTACAGTTCAACTCATCGCCGTGTACCTCTTTCCATAGGGCTACATCTACTCCATGCTTATTATGAAAAAATATAGGCATCCACGCTTATTATGAAAAAAATCCTTAAATAGAGGATTTTCTGAGGAATGGATGAGAGAAGTTATTCTAATGATGATAAAGATGGAGGGGAAAGTCATTCCAGACAGCATAAAGTATAACAGAGCATAGTGAAGGTATGCTAATCTAGCTAGCCTTGGAGGTAAAGCAGCAAAGCTACAATGGTACAAGCCCTATTACATACCAGCAAAGTCAATACCCTCCAGGATCCCCATGTGCTGGCTGTGACTCTTAGTTTTCATAAAATATCTATTATAAGACTTTGTTACTACTCTTGCTCATGCTAGCTTGTTTAAAATATCACAAGTGTGCTACTACATGCTCTAACCACACCTTCTGGCAACTATGTAGGCAAACTTTTATAAAATGGAAAACAGATTTTTGCTCAAAGTTATTTGCTGTGGGAAAAAGCAACCAGAGCAGCATGTGAACCATGAAGCACAGAAATGAAGCCTTCCATGGACTAAACCATGAGGTTTAGTCCATAATCCCCAAAGGTATAGCTTGTCTCTCATAGTAGAAATAAAATGCAGCTTCTGTCCCAAGGAAGTTATAATCCAATTTACCACTGAGTTAGTGAATAAGAAGAATTGAAGAAAAGGGCAGAAGTGTATGAGATATCTGTATCTCCATGGGAAATGGAAACAATGTGTGTATACACACACACACACACACACACACACACACACACACTTTCTTTTTTTGCTTCCATCTCCGTATTTTATATTTTGATTTACCTTCTGTAAAGGTTGACAGTCTGGAGAATTTATTTTTTCAGAAATGATTTCTATATGCCACTCAGGTTTTATATTGTATTATTGTTTTATAAACATATAAAAGCTGTGTGTCTATACCTTTTATAAAATTACATATAAAACCAGGCAGATGGCCTTAGTTTAGGGCCATTTAACAGATACGAAGAGATATAGAGAAAGAGGGGGTTGCAAGTGTTAAAGATAGTAATCAAGAAAGGTCAGTGGGAGAAAAAGTGACAGCCGAGCAAGGCTTTAGGACATGCAGAAAAGACTGATAGAACTAGAGAGGGAAAAAAATGACTAGGGGAAAATGAGGAAGTGTTCAAAGATTAAACTGATGTATTCACTAGAATTATATAATGATCTCTGCCTAAAGTCTGTTCCTATCAATATTTTCAATTAAGACACTATTTGTTGTAATAAAGAAAACATCTTTCTACTATTAATTCTGAAAATTCTGTTAAGACTTAGAAGTGAAATTAAACGCCTTTCATCAACATTATTTGGTGTCTTACTATAATTAAAGCTGTAAAGAATAATTATATGAAAGCTTTAGCTATAGATATGAATAGAGAGATGTTAGTGGATAGTAAGCAGAAGTATACTGTATATGTACTCATTGCTAGTCATAGAAAAAAGTATTAATATCAACTGGTCATTTGAAAAAACTATTGAAAATATTTTTTTGACTGTGAGCTTTTTGGCCTGGTTTCAACCATGCAAACAAGTCCCAGTGTAAAAATGCTTCTTGCTACCAGCTGCATGAAAATGCTGGGTTATCTTGGATTCACTCAGCCTTGATTATATACAAGTTATGTACTGAGAACTCATTGGATTTCAATAGCAGCTAAAGAAATCAAATTCCTTCAGCTCCTCCAAGAATATAGGCCCTCAGCTCTAGCTATTTCCCTCTGCTGTTAGCTCAACAAATATCTTCATTTTTAAACACTTTTGATATTTGGCATTATCAGAAAACAGATATATATATATATATATTAAGCCATGGGCCACTTAAATCTAGAATCTGTGGATATTTCTCATTTTCTCAGTCCGAAGGAAAAAAAGAAAAATAGTTTGTTTGAGAGGTCCTGTATTTTATGGTGGATAAAGCAAATTGACTTCTTAATTAGAAAGGAACAAAGAGAAATTCTAAAGTATGAACCTTCTGACTGCTGCTAACATCTTAATTGTTGATGACTAGTGCTTTCTACTGATCCCATTACCTGATTAATGGTTATTATTATTATTTGTTACCTGCAAAGTGCCTGAGGTGGTGAAGGTACTTCAAAGAGAAAATAAATGATGCGGTCCCTTCCCCAAGGAGCTTACAGTCTTACAATATGAAAGATGACATAATAAGTGAGAGCAATAAAGAGCAGCAGCAATAGAGTGAGAATAATTACATGGTTACTTAGGTTCATTTTATACACATCTTGATGGCACTGCTGTTTGCTTGATTTGTTTCTGCTTTCTTGAGCAGGAAGGAGGATATAGATTTAAGAACAGAGGGGAAATGATATAGAAGAGGAAAGCATGGACATGTACTTATGGGGAGGGTGGGAGAGGAAGCAGGCAGAATAAAAGCTAAAACAGCAGCTCAGACTAGAAATTATACTGACAGCAGCTACAAAGAGAGTGGGAGGCAGGTGAGGTAACTCTGATAGTGAAGACTGAAAGAAAAAAAGAATGAAGAAATAACGGGATGGAGCTTGTTGTCTTCTCAGAGTATCTGCAATCATGTGACGTGGCCAGATGGATCAGGTGGTAGTCCTGTCTTAGCTCTGGAAACCAAGCTCTGGGCCTGGATGAAGGGTTGGTGAAAAATGCAGCAGAAATAACGGTTCCTCTAGGGGACAGCAGCAGGGGAGCACCGGAATTCTTGACCTTCTACTCAAGATTCTTCCCTATTTTTGTAAAACTTCAGCATGCTTAAGCTCTTAGTTACTGTATGAAAGGTGGCTTATCTTCTGAGATTGTATCTACCCTATTATGCTTACTAACTTTTAAGTGATTTTTCTTCCATGAATTTTTTTAGTCTGCTTTGGCTTTTCAGCTTCCTACGGCAATAAATTTCACAGTTTATATCTGTGTTGCACAAGAACTACCTTTTGTTTCAAACCTTGCTGCCCGGTAAGTTCAGTGAGTCCACCACAGTGTTTGACCGCAAAAAGAAGTGAAAAATCCTAATTCTTCTTCTTTGCATTTCTGCATCATCTTTTGGAGCGTCTCCCCAGCTACAGTCTATATCTTTCTTTTCTCTTTTTCTTTCCTTTCCTTCTCTTCTTTTTCCCTTTGGCCATGTAGGAATCACCCCTATTCCCTCCATAACAATAGCCGGAGACAAGCCCCTCCAAAGACTGTCTCTGTCTGACTAATGCCCAAAAGGGTCAATTCAGATGCCTACTGCAGGCATCTAATGCCATTGGAAATGCGTTATCTTATTCCATCTTGCTGCTACTTCAGGAGATAGATCCTATGTTGCAGAATCTTGTGTGGAAGTCCCAGATGCCATAGGATTTCTTAAACTGTACTATTACGTGTGGGTAACAGAGTGGCACCCCAACATCTTTTGGCTTAACAGCTCTCAGATCCATTCAATGTACTGAATAAATCCCCACAGGTCTGCATGGTAACTTAGACAGCTACTTTATGCACATAAATTTACATACAAGCACCTAAATGTGCATGTTTTGAACTTGTGCAGTGTCCTATAGGTTCATTTACTGCCTAAATTTGACTCTCCAAAATGCAGCACAGAATTATAGGCCTAACTTTTAAACAGCAAAATTTCAGGAAAATAAATCTCAGCCTGCTATACCAGCTCTCCATATTATTAATGATTACATGT
This sequence comes from Rhea pennata, assembly GCF_028389875.1. Lineage (NCBI taxonomy): Eukaryota > Metazoa > Chordata > Aves > Rheiformes > Rheidae > Rhea > Rhea pennata. Next base: position 181,830,562 of record NC_084663.1, read on the forward strand.
GATTTATGTTTGTCATTAAATTATAGTAGGAAATTAAATTATATTAAAATGTAAATTGAAAATCCTACTTACTGCCGATATGTTCAACATTTATTAAGCAGCACTTAAATTTTGGGTAAAAGAAATGTAAATGATCTACATAAAATTAGCTTTTTATTATAAAAAAATAGTAATCATGTTTATTAATTAGGGATGGGATCGAATAATAAAGTTTCTTTTCCACTTTCACATCTGAATATTCTAGATTTTGATAAGATTAAGATTTTTTGTCTGTTCTGAAGCAAATTTTATAACTCTTTACGTATCATTTACTTTTGAAAAAGCATTTATTTTTATATTTTCTACATAAGCATAGATTTAGTCTCGCTGAAATATTTCACAAAATAATAGTATTCTGAAAACAATATCAGAGATTTTGACTGGATTTCTTGGACCGTCAAGTGCCTGTTTCACCTTCAAATGCATACTGTAACCCATTCAATAAACTGTTCAAATTTCATATTAGTTTATTCTTATTCAACTGTTTTTCTGAAAAGTCATTTCGTATTTCAATCTTCTGATGGTTGGAAATACTCTTCTAATCTCCATCCTGAAAATATACATCATCAATTTCTAGTCATATATGCCAATGTTGTCTTTTATCTTACATAGTTTTTTCTTTTTTTCTTGTGTACCTAAAAGCTAGATTTTTTTGTTCTGCTGCAGATTGATACTTCTTGACGTATTTCTCAATTTGAATTTGCTCTCCTTATCAAGGGAGTCCAGTTCAGAGTATTTCAGATAAATTCTCATCTGTGCCTTTCATAAGTTCAGTATATTGCTCTGTTTCTACTGCAGCAGGCAATACATCCTAAGATTGCGTTTGCCACTTTCATTGCCACATCTTATGGTATGTTATAGTGAACCAGAGCAGCATTCATCTAACTGGAAGAACATTATATTTGTTTACAACTTAAGTGGAAGTTGGTTCTCCTTTCACAGAGACAAGCACTTCTTAGGGCACAATTCTTCTTATTCCTGGCTAGAAACCTGAAACTTTGCAGTTGCAGTACTCAATCCCTAGAAGTGCCTATTTCTCTTCACTGACTGCAGAATGAACTTGGACTGATCAGCTGAGGCATAAAAGTCTAAAATGCAGACATATAACATTCACTGAGCCAAATTCCACTCTGTACTAATGGACAGGTTACTTGTGTCTTTTTATCCTCTTCTTCATTTACAGCAGAAGAACTCCTAATTTCTAAGTGAAGTCCCCATTATCAGACTATTTTCAGTTTGTGGTCATAATTTTAGTCTAATTTATTCCTCAAGATAATTCAGTTCTTCTTCTGAGGTATTTCAGTAATCCTCAGTATCATCAGCGTCTCCCAACTTAATGTTATCAACAAATGTCTTTCAAGGGGGAAAAAAGAAGTTACAGTAAATAAGATTTGTTCTGTATCTTGTTGTTCTTCAAGGAATTTCAATAGTAATCTCATTCAGTCCTGACAGTTTGCTCTTTATCATTACAGATTAGCACCAAGATTTCAACCAGTTCTTTACATAACCTATTACCATAATATAAACCTCCATTTTCTTCACTTTGGCTTTATATGTGATACAGCACCTATTTACTGAATTAAAGACAGATGAAAACTAATATAATTTTCTTGTCTAGAAAATCACTATCAAAGAAAACAGACTATATAAGAAATATAGTTTTGGCTGGATTGCTGAGTCTAAAGTGAAGTGAGGCAATATAACCAAGTTTATACAACCAAAGATATATAGATATATATTTAATTTCAAAATATAATTTCCATTTATCTCCTTTGTAGCTTACCACTCTGCCCTTACTTGTAACTCCCAATATCAGGTAGAAATGTAATAACATTATTACATTTGGTACTGTAGAACAAAATAAATCACATTTCAATCTTTCATATTTTTCTTCTTGGTGATATTCTCCTATCAGCTCTGGTATTCTTTTTTTTTTTTGTTGTTGTTTTGAGTTTTTTTGCAACTCTATTATTATTTTTGACCTTGCATTAGTTCATAGTTTTATCTTTGTCATCACTGCATGGTTTATCTGTTCTACTTCTATGGGTATGCACCTGCTGAAATATTAAGCAATACTTTCACCTCTAATCCCTTTTACCTTTTCAGCCACTTTCTGTATAGCCCCTTTTCGAACATCTAGACCTCAGAAAATACAACTTCTTATATGACCACGGTTGTCCATTTGAAGCAAATGCTTCAAATTGCTTCAAAAATCCTTTTTTTTTTTTTTTTTTTTTTTTTTACTTTCTAGGTATGGTTTATCAATAACATTATTTTTTTTCTCTTCTTTTATAATTCCTTTTGGAAAAATATGGGTTCTAACCGATCCCAGTTTAATGGCACTCTTTGCCTCTCTTGTTTATTCTTCAGGATTTCTTCATTATCCATTAATATTGGGATTATTTTAGTTTATTTAATAAATTCATTCTGAGCAAAAAAATACTATCTATCTGCACAAAAATACTACATGCAGTCAAATGCTGTTCTGACTTTGACCAGTAAATAGAGTTACCATAACTTTTTCTACCACCTGGGTTTTACTGACAAGTTGAACTTCAGGTCCAGATTCAGAGTAGAGTAATGAACATCTCATTCACTCTTAACTACCACCATGAATCCTTTCATGTGTCAGCTACTCACTCTCAGACTTTCAGATACAGTAAGTCTTGAAATGCCTTTCTATTGTCTCAGTGCTCCTCATCCATCCTTTTCCTTTCAGTAGATCACAAATGATTCGTGTCAGCATCGTAGACGTTACAGATCCTGGATCTAATATACATTAGAATTCTAATACACATTAGAATTGCTCTAAGAGAAATGCTTTTTAATAATTATAACAAGGTCCCATTAGGCTGATCCCAAACAGCCTTGTTGGGTATCATTCATTTGGCTTATATGAGCAATCCACAACATGTCTAGATATCACTGCATATGAGGCACATGAATTTAATTACAAAGCAATACTGCAGTACTAGATATCTATTTCTTTTATCTATCTTCACTCTGGATTACAAGGAACTTTTTCTAAGGAACACAGCCTCTGGTTTGCGAGGACCTTTTCCTGAGGAACACAGTCTCCTTGAGATTCTTATTTCTATCAAAGCATGCAAGGCAAGAACCAGCTCATAACAAGTAGTACTGGAAGAGGGTGCAAAATATTCTATATTTCATGCGCAAGTCAGATGAGGCTGATGTCTGTACTGTGCCCTGGCTATTATCACAATTTCACAGTGAACACAGAAGAGAGATGCTTGCACAGTTGAATTTTGGAGTTGCTACTTTTGATCTAAACAGGTCTGCATTCTGAAGCTGTCGCTAGAATAAATGTCCTTGTATTACTAGCTTCTGATGAATAGGAAGATCTATCTGGAGACAGAAGAAGAGTGTCTAGGACAGCAACTAAACACACTTCTCACATACAGGTGTAAATACAAGCACATTTCTGAAGGAATATACAGAGCCTGGAAACCATACCAGAAGCTTCAGCAATCCCTGTACCTCATGCCCAGGGATCTACTGTGACTTACAAATGCCATATAATCCAAGACAGCTACAGATCCACATCCCACCCCCCAAAAAAAAAAAAAAAAGAAAGAAAGAAAGAAGAAAAAAGAAAAAGAAAAAGAAAGGAAAAGGAAAAGGAAAAGGAAAAGGAAAAGGAAAAGGAAAAGGAAAAGGAAAAGGAAAAGGAAAAGGAAAAGGAAAAAAAAAGAAGAAAAAGAAAAAGAAAAAGAAAAAGAAAAAGAAAAAGAAAAAAATAGAAAAAGAAATAGAAAAAGAAAAAGAAAAAAAGAAAAAGAAAAAGAAAAAGAAAAAAAAGAAAAAGAAAAAGAAAAAGAAAAAGAAAAAGAAAAAGAAAAAGAAAAAGAAAAAGGAAAAGAAAAAGAAAGAAAAAGAAAAAAAGCAGAAGATAAAGGTAAGGAATTATATTCTAGCTCATTTCCAGCCCTGGTAATGACACTGCCTCTAAACATTGGCCTTGAGTCAATTTTAACAAATGTTATGTATTTCCAAGGAAAGACAATAATCTTTCTTTCAGTTCCTAGATAAGGAACCAGTTGTATCTTCTCATGGATCCTCCAGCTCCAAAAGAGATTGACCAAAGTCAATCAAACTGGATAGACATGCCTTATCTCACAGTATGTGAATTACTCAAATACCAACTCATTATTACATTTCAGTAAAATTCATGGTCTTTAATCTTCCATCAAAGGAAGATCCCTTACTTGTAATGAAAGGAAAGGGAAGAGTTTTTCTCCTTCTCCATCATATGCAGACATTTCTTTGTAACAGAACAGTTAGTCTGCTTAGGAACAATGGGGATGACAGAAGACACAAAAGGAAATCTTAGCAGCAGCTATGAACATTACAATAACAAGTTTATTAAAAAGGCATCTAATTTTATATAGGGTACAAGGAATGAATAGTGATTAATTGGAGACATATGTCAAGGCTGGAGACACTGAAGAAAACCTACAATAAGATGATATTTATGACAAGCAAGGCCCTGAAGAACTTTCCTAATAAGAGCTCATGAAGTATACTTAAGGCAGAAAGAAAGAATAAAGAAGCTATATCCAGAGGTTGACTGCAATTTGTGTCCTATCTTTTATGCTTGGCAGTCTTCTAACTTAGTCCTTCTAATTTAGGATTTGGCAAAGACCATATAACTGTTCTCTTTCACATGCTTCTTATCCGTTTTGGTTCACAACATCATCAGGATCCTCTTCAAATAGCTAATCTCAAGCTTCATATAATATGAAGTATATAATCTGAATCAGAAAACTTAACTTTCCTAAACTTCACTCCATCCAGTCCCAGAAAAACAAATCTATCCAAAAAACACCTTACAGAATGTGATCCTGGAATGAGATATGTACTGCCATGTTGAAATTAAGGGAAAAGTATCTTAGATTCCTCTTTAGGAACTGAGCTGTACAAAAAAAAAAAAAAAGAAGCATTCCAATTATTCTGATTATTTCCCCTAACTCTAGGAAAACACACACAACAGGAGACTCCATATTCCTTATAACAAATTGCCTTTGTCTGAGCCAATATGTAATAGCAGTTATGGTTGGCATGTCACTATCTGAGAAGTGAGGAAGATGTTCACATGTAGAAAGAGTTGGAAAGAGTACTGACTTCTTACTGAGGAACACTATCACCTGGGAAAGATCAAGCACCAAGACCATACTGCAATAGAGCTACAGATGCACACAGACCCTAGGAGCCTGTCTCCAAGTCTGGTCTGCAAAATGGAGACAATCATTCCAGACAGCTGAAAATTTTCATGGCACAATTTCACAACTGTGAGAAATAAACAGTGATATGTTTGGGAGATTCTGAATGTGGTGCTTTTAAACCATCTATAATATTCTAGGAATGTCAGCTCATTAGAAAAATGTGTACAAGCTTCTGCTTTTGGTACCCATGTCTGTAGGAAAGATGATGAATTAATAAGAGTACGTGCCAACATTGTTGACAAATATCATCAAGATCTTCAAGGCTAAGGATTAGCTCACAGCAACAAAGAAGTATTCCCATATATATGTATATATATATATATATATATGTTCCCAGGAAACTGGCTCTGGTGCTCATATGCACCTCTAGACACACTGAGGAGCAAGTTTGAACCAGAACAGATCACAAATACACAGATACATATTGTCTTCCCTGAGGCTCTCAGTGCAGACCACCTCTGTAAAGCTCTGGAAGCGAGACACAAACAGAAAATTCAGGGATGTAGCACCTTGGCTCTGTCCTCTCAAACTTAATGCTGCAGTTTTTAATACACATCTTTCAATTGTAAGTGCTGAATGAATAACAGAGTGTGTCTGGTAAATGTGGAGCCCAGGAGAAGAATTTATGAGAAAGGTTTAGCTGCTGACAAACTGTGGTTGCAAGAATTGTATTCTCTTTTTTCTGCATCTGGTGAAAATAAGCATATCCCTATTAAAGTAAATTGAACAACACCGTTTTGCAACAGTTGAGTCTTCTGAACCCAGAGGTTTAATATTTCATAAATATATCTAGTGGAGCTGTTAAGGTTTGTATTTAGCTCATATAATTCTTTTGGACTGAAATTCATGGGAAATCTGAACAGCAGAGGGAAACATACAAGTGTTCTGCCCAAGCTTGGTTTTCTGCAATTTGTGAAAGAGCAAAATGTGCTGATATGTTTGGGTCTGGTGTTCTGATCACCTATTAACCTTTGACTTAAATTTGGAGTAGTTTGGATGTGTTAGCTCATGGACATTCTGCCATTCTATCATCTTCATGATTATTAAAAAATAAAAACTTCCAGAAGTAAAATTTATTAGTGGTTTAGACTTCCGTTCATTATCAATGATTAAAAGTTATTTTTCCAAATTAAAGGAGAGTTTATGAGACATTGTTACTGCAAATTTGATCATCCTTCCCCTATCCCACTGAGGCTGGTTTTGTACAATCAGTGACTTTCAGTATGATCAGTTAAAAAAATCAACAACACTCTGTGGCATTTTAGTTAATTTCTCTATTAGGAAAATTACTTTTTCCGGTCCCTAATGATGGGTTGACATTCAGATATGACTACCTGTAGCAGGAGAATTATTAAAAGAGCATTTCATAGCACTCTCTTGATATAATTTTGTTGGTATTTAATTAGTCCAAAGTAAAATGATAAAATGAAGTCTAGATATGCAAGATTATTCTTGTATTTCTGAAAATTCTGTATACTCTATGATGTTAATTAAAATATTCTGTTCTACATGTATATTTTAAACTCTGACAATTTCCAGGTGCCCTGCCTGGTTTTGGCGTCTAAATCCTTCTTTTCTCCTAGACAAGCTTTCCTGGGGATGCTTATGCTATGTATTGTTTACAAATTACCACTGAACTGCACTTTCATCTAATGTTCAATACTTCTACAAAATAATGGCTGCATGCTAATAACAGGCTGTAGTTGCCAATGGCAACAACACTGCTTCAGCAAGGAAAAGCTAGAAGTGGCAAAGGACCATATTGTGAGAGCAGCCACACAGATCCCAGCATGCCAGGCCTCGGCTGTAAATTCCCAACTGCAACAGCTGAATAAACAACACCTTTTCTGTTGCATGTCATGAGCGAGCAGGAATCAAGCAGATCATCTACACAATTGGACTGTCTGGGCTGAGCTCTTGGAAACACGCAGAGGACCGAAGAGGAGCCGGCCAAAGAGCCAGTCTCAGAATCAGCCTCCACAGCACGCTTAGTCCCGGATGAGAAATCATTTGGGTGGTGTAACGTAGAAGAAGGCAATTTAGTTAATATTAACAAACAAATAAACAAAAATCTTGTAAAATCACTAGTTATCTAATGCCTATATCATTTCAATTACTTCTCCTTTTCTGGGAAACCACAGTAGCTTTAAGCCCCGGTTTTGTTCTGCAGTGGAAATATGCAATTGGCTGTAGATTGTCGAGATCGTATGTTGTTTATTGAACAAGAATTCTAATCCAGGGTACACTGTGTTCAATTTTTTGTTTCATTGTGTAATATGATGACAAAGTTAAATACTTTTTCCTATGCTGATAAAGATTTATTGAGTTTGAAACTCAGCAACTGAACTCAAACTCGGATGCCCTCCAGAATGCTGAGGGAACTGGCCAGTGTCACGGTGAGGCCACTCAGGATTACCTTTAAAGGTCATGACAGCTGGGGGAGGTTCTTGAGGACTGGAAGAAAGCAACTGTCACTCCTGTTTTCCAGATGGGAAAGAAGGATAATCCGAGGAGCTACAGACCGATCACCACACTTCAGACTTGGGAGAGTGATGGAGCATATCCTCTTGGAGACCATTTCCTTACAGATGAAGGACAAGAAGGTGACTGGGAGTAGTCAGTATGAATTTATGAAGGGGAAGTCATACCTGACCAACCTGATAACCTTCTAGAATAAAATGCCTGACTTGGTGGATGAGAAGGGGCAAGGGGCACTGTTTACCTCAAATTTAACAAGCCTTTCAGCACTCTCATCTTCATAGACAAGCTGATGAAGTACAGGCTAGATAAGTGGTCAGTGAGGTGGCTGAACTGCTGAGCTGAGAGGATTGTGATCAGTGGCACAAAATCCAGCTGGAGGCCACTTAATAGTGAAGTCTCACGGGGGCTGATAGCAATACCAGTACTGTTTAACATCCTCATTAATGACCTAGATAATGGTACAGAGTGCACACTAGGATGTATCCCCTAAAGTGGAATACTACATGACTATTTTTTTTTTTAGGTGGGAGAGTGTATTACGACATATAGAAAAGAAAATAATATTACAAATAACATTAGTTGTATTACCACTGGCCTCTCTCACCATCCTTATAAGTAACAATGATGTTGAAATGAAAAATAATGAAACATTATAGATATAAATAGAAACCCAAATGAGAACAGTAAGAAGGAATAACATGTACTCTTTTAGACAAATAGAAGTAATATAAAATGAAGAAAGGTTGAAATATAATTTTGTGCCCAGGAAAAAGCTCTTTTCTTGAGAAGCATGATATATTTTTTATGACCCAGAAACTATATATCCCTAACTTAAGAACTAGAAAAAGATCAACATGCTCAGTTCCTTTCGGATCATAATGGTTTTGTTTCCATAAAATTTATATATATACATATATATAACAATGTGAAAAACAAAGCAAACTTAAACATGTGATACTCATCATTCTAGCATATAATATTCCCATTTAGTTCATGTTTTCATCTGTGAGGGAGGGTACCACACACACAGTGGTGAGGTCCTCCAGACAAATCTCTGTGGGTGGAAGTGTGGTGAGAATTCGTGTCTTACAGATCTGGCCCACTGGCTGATTGAGTAGTATAATTGGTCCATGACAGTCAGGCTAATAGGTTAACAGGCTAAAATGTTGCCAAGTTCAAGTCTACATAGGCTTGTTAGCCAGGAAGAGGTGCACATATTAATGTGGCTTAAAGTTTTTTCAGAGACCAAAATAAGGCTATACTAAAAACTGTATTGGTAGGGTGGATAGAGAATACACTTATAGATGTATTATATTGAATTACATATATTACCCACAAAAATTTACATCTAAAGATCATTACACCTGTACACAGCTATAAATGATCCTAGGTGAAAATTTTATCAGAGTATGTGTCTCAAAGAAAGGAAATTTTTTTCATAACCTGAAACCTTTTTCCTTTTTTTTTTTTTTTTCTTTGTCTCTAAATATCCAAATTCATGTATTGGGGGAAAAAAATAATACTAAATAAACTGAAGTCAGCCAATCTGGTCAATTTTTAATATCACTCCTTGAAAGTATAATTGTTATCTTCCCAACAGCAAATCTGATGTCAGGTGTTTGTTTTTGAAATTTGCAAAGTGAATTCATTAACTACAGTCTCAGTTCACCATATTTTATGAAAGACCAAACTCGAGACCAGAAGGGTTTTGCCATCTGGCATTCTAACTCTCTGAAAGTAAAATTGACTGTCTGAGTATGTCAGGATTAATGGAGATCAATACAAAATGACTCTGCCCTATATTAATTTTATTAGCATCTAAAAAGTCCACTTTACAACAGAGAATATTTGAAACACAGCAGCAGTAGGTAGACCTTGACTGCAGGTGATAATGCTATAAACCATTGTAAAGGGTGCGATTTAGTTGCTGAAGCAGATTATCACATTTATTCAGCAACAGGAGATCTGGCACACGAATCAGGCTTTACAGGTTAATTGAATGAAAAGGCAAGGTGGTTCACTCTAAGGAAAAAAAAAAAGCAAGATTAAAATCTGGAAAATATTTATTTTTCTTTAAGTGAAAGTTAAGAAATTTATTTTTTGTTTATTGTGTGTGTTGTAAGATAGGAAAAAAAATAAGTAAAATTACATCTGTATAACCACACCAATCAGCTGACCACTCAATAAAGCTGCTGCATAGAATTCATGCTACTTTGTTTCAGGTAACTACTATTGTTTTTTTCCAGGCTTATTTTCTTAGGGTCATTTTCATCTGTTTTACCTATTACTTTCTAATAACAGAAACTCTTGGGTAATAATTCTTGAGTAATAATTTGAACAAAATTACTTATCTCCTTTTCCAGCCACATTATGCGCAGGACCACAGACCACATCTGAAAGACTTCAATTTCCTTCCCACTAGCAACATTTCTTTCCTATGATCCATGTCCAAGAACTGTTATGGAGAAAGTTCAATTTTCCATCATTCAGACATATTTCAAGACTTTTTTTTTCCTTTTTTTCCATGAAGGAATGTAACTAAATATGTCATTCTTATGTCATATTATAGACTGTATGTAAAGAAAAGTAGTCCTTATGTAAAATTATCACATTATTAGTCACTTCATGAAATGATTGCTTCACTGTCATTTTCTCAAATGGGTAAAATATCAGTCATCTATTGAAAAGATTGACATTTCAGATATTCTATTTCACTATCTGATTTTTCCACTTGATCATTACGAGAAATGTCTGAACATTTCTGGCATTCTATTAAATGACTTATATTACTGCTGTGGCTCTGTTGTGAAGTTTGGCACTAGTGACTCTCTCTTGTACTGCTGTTACAAAAAGTGGGGGGAAAAAAAGGGGTGGGGAAGGGAATGTCACCAGCAATTCCTTGCTTAGCTTAATTACTACCTCTTGCAAGAGTGTCTTGACAATATTCAGTTTGCTTTGAGAAACCCTCAAAAGGACAATGGCATCCTGATATAACCTCAACAAACAGCCAAAGTTTCAACTTTCAACCTCTTGGATATTTTCCCTATCCTATTGCTGAATAAAAATGGAACTGAATGTGCTTTGGATGTATTCATCCAGCCTAATCTCCACCTGGGTCATGGAACATCAAAACACTCTCAAAACCAGAGGCAATGGGAACATATCTATGTATGTGATACAGTTCTAGCAGACAGCCAGTTATTATACATGGAATTAGTCCATAAAATGACTTTCTTTTTTTTATCTAGTTCATCAAGCATATATATTTTTTATTTGGTACTGATCCTAAACATGAATTTCCTCAACCTTTCCTTCACTGTGGATCATCAACAGTTACAGACTGAAAATGACCTGCTATCAGTGTTTGATTTTCTTTCTACTGATTCTTCTTCTTCAAAAGACATAGAAGATATTTCTGTTCTTGCAACTCACACAATCTTTCTCCAGAAAAAAAGAGAGAGAGAAAAAACAAAACAAAACAAAAAACATACTACTGCTCTGCAAACTGAGGCATACTTAATCTTAGGTGGTTGTACAAATTCACAAACACTCAGATTCTTCACTTACCCTGATCCCATCCGGCTACATACCGTTCATGGCCCTCTCCTGGAAATCATCGTTTGTTTTCCCCAGTGAAATAGCTGCAAGCTGAGAGAAAGTGATGTAGAAGCTTATTCTGACACATGATAAAGTATGGCTCATTAACACTTCGAGCAAATTGTCTTCAAAACAATGTTGCAACCCCTTTGTGACCAGTGCAGAGGAGGATCGTGAAGCACAGTGAGCCTCATAACAGAAAGTGATAAGAATAATCAGCACAGTATTGCTGCAATAATGAACCCCTCTGTGGAAACCAGAAGGAGATCTCCTGCTCCACATGATGACTCTCAATTTCAGAACAAGCTCAGTGTCCATGCAGCTGTGGTGGAGGTGGGAACACTCTCCAAGGGACTGTCTATGCTGGCTCAGCTTCTCTCAGAGCTGCACCAGAAGGAAGCAGCAAGAGGCAGCAGTGGGAGACTCCCTGATGCAAAGGAGAGAGGCCCCAGTCTGCTAATCTGACCTAACATCTAGGGAAGTCTGTTGCTTGCCAGGGGCAATTCAAGATACTGTGGAGTTGCTGCCAAGGCTTGTCCAGCCCTCAGACTATTACCCCTGATGCTTTTCATGTGGGCACCAGCATTACTGTCAGGAAAGACCTAGAAAGTATCCAGCATGACTATGTGGCTGTGTGGGTAATGGTCAAAGGAATGGGGGCACTGATGCTTTTCTCCTCAATCCTGCCAGTAAGAGAGAAGGGCCTGAGGAAGGCCCAACAGGCACTACAAGTTAATAACTTGTTGCACAGCTAGTGTTGACAACAGGTTTTGATTTCCATGACTACAGAACTTCTTTCAAAGACAGCCAACTGCTTGGTAGAGTTACAAACACCTGACTGAATGGAGCAACATATCTTTGCCAACTGGCTGACCAACCTGGTAAGAAGGACTTTAAACTATGAATGTCAGAGGAGAGAGAGAGAATACCAACAGTAAAGTAGGAAGAATTCAGCAAGAAAAGGGTCTAGGATGATTTAAAAAGAGAAGTGACCTCTTTTAATCAACAAAACAGGACTGAAGTGGAATCATCCCGAGCACATGTGTGTAAATAAAGAAATGCCCACAGGACCACATTGTGGAGTAAGGCTTCATGCCATTTCTAGGAAGTCATCATGCTGGAGTGCCTCTCTGAAGTGCTTGTACACTAATGCCTGCAGCATGAGAAACAAATAGGAGGAGTTAGAAGTCTGTGTGCATTTACAAGGCTATGGTCTCTTTGGGATCACAGAAATGTGTTGGGATAGTTCACACAACTAGAGTGCTGCTGTGAACAAAAACAACCTCTTCAGGAAGGACAGGCCATAAGGGCAAGGTGAAAGATTTGCCCTTTATGTGAGAGAGCAACCGAAACTCATGGAGGTTGCCTGGGGACTCGTGGGAGCCAGTTTAGTCAGGATTGTGAGTCAGGATTAGCCAGCAGTCCAGTGTGGGTGACATGTTTCTGCTAGATACTACCTGATCAGAAAGAAGTAGATTACACCTTCTTCTAACAACTGCAAGAAACCTCATGTTTGCAGGTCTTCACTCCCATGGGGGACATTAACCACTCTGTTATCTGCTGGAGGGACAACACAGCAGGGCACAAGCGATCTAGGAGGTCCAGGAGTGCATCGATGGTAATTTCCTAACACAGATGATCAAGGAGTCAATAAGGAGAGGCACTCTGCTGGGCCTCATTGCTAATTGCTGGTTGGAGATGTGACGATCGGGTGAGCCTTGGCTGTAGCGACCATGAGATGGTGGAGTTCAGAATCCTGGAAGCAGGGAGCAGGCAGGATCACAACCCTGATCATCAGGAGAGCAGTCTTTGGCCTTTTTAGGGACCTACTTGGAACAGTCTTGTGGAGTCCAATACCCTCTGACCAGGTTCTTTTAGATATTCTATGTATGGAGAGTGTAATGTTTGAAATCAAATTTGCTTATCTGAAGATATTTGAGGTTACATGAGACTTTTGATTTAGCAGAGTGATACACCAGTATATTGAAATCACAATACAAATGTAAGCTATGCTTATCAAAATACAATAATTGCAATATAAAGTTCAATCACAATACAAATGTGATCCGTATTATCGGTCTCTATAAATGCTCACCAGCATGACTCTTAGAGTTCCCAGTCATCAGGAAGGAATAGGTGGATTGGAAACAGCTCAAGCATTGCTCTTTTTAAAGTTATTTTGTTACTTGTTCAGTTCTTCTATGCTGTGTTGGCCTGAGTCATGTATACACTCCTCTCATGCTGGTCAGCCTGGCTCAGGGAGACATTCAGTCTCTTTTGATGAGCTCAGGGAGAAACATTTACGCCACCATTTAATCCACTCAACTGACATAGCTGTTTATCTAAAATAAAGGCCACTCTCCAGTCTCCTTAGTATTAAGATAAAACCAGCTCTCTTTGCAACAACTGTGGTCAGGCACAGCCTCTTTCTTGAGCTTCCTGGGCACACGGCCCTTGTCCTCCTCTAAGCCCTCCTCCATTATAAGTCTTTAATGATAGGTGACACCATGGGATACAGCCATGAAGGGAAGAGGTGATCAAGAGACTTGACTGATATTCCAGTATCACCACCTCTCCGTTCAAGAATCGTCCATCCCAGCAAGCAGGAAGTCAAGCAACAGTGTCAGCAAGCCTGCCAAACAACCAAAATTCAAGCATATGGATTTTCCCATGTAACAACCACTTTGGTCTCATTTACTGCTAAACTAGCAAAGAAGAAAAATGACCTGAAAAAATGTTTTTAATGTTTTCAGGAGAGATAATAGAATCACTGAGATGAAAAAGTTTACATTATAACCTAAAAAAGGAGGCACAATGAATTGTAAAAAAAATTGAAAGGATGGTAGGTTAATGTTAAACCTGTAGTTTCTCTTTCTTAAAATGAAAGAGCAACAATTTTAAGAGCATTTAGAGAGGTCACCCTCAGCTGAATCTTTGCTTGAGCAGTTACACAGAGAACTTTTGCATTTGAGAAGCATTGCTTTATTAAAGAATTTCTTGAGGGATTGAAAAATAAGTTAGAAAAGGAAGAGACAGACTACTCAGTACAGCTTATCATTAATCTTTAGTGTTCCTTCTTTTACACTGCACACGTTAGATATCACTGAGTTTGTATGTGTCTTTTGGAAAAATCAGGTGGCATAAAGTAGGCACTCAAAATGTGCTTGTTATATTATGAATCACTTTATACAGATAGCTTTTATTTAGGTTCACAATTAGAAGAATGCTTTTGAGATTTAAACTTTTTAACTATTAACCCTGTGGAACTAAAATACTGAGAGGAAGAAATCTAAGTAGATTTTATCATTAATGTGAGCACAATTGTTACATGAGTTCAAAATTGTGCCGTCCATTGTGGATAGAGGGAGGTATGTACTCATACTTAGCAGAATTTTTGCAATATAATTCAATGGTGTGTAGATATTAGACATTGTGATGTATACTAAGTCGATTCCCGGTTCAGCTTTGTTCGTCATATATACCTTTTCAGATATCTAATAAATGATTAGTTTTGTTGAAAACCATGAGTCTATAATTCAGCCCCAATAATATTCATATTATACTAATTAATGCACAAAAAATGCTAGAGACATAATTATTGTAACAATATGTGCATGTTTAGCAAAAAAAAATAGAAAACACCAGAATTAAGTTTTTCCGTAGAATCTCTATTTAATTTTGTTATGTAGATTCATTATGACAGATATATAGATATTTATTTATTTTGGTAGGCATTTGTTTTCCAATAACTCTTTCTCCTCTTTCAGTACAAGTCTATCAAAAAATGTTTTGTTTTTTTTCTATATTGTTCTGTATGTAGTCTCCTGTTTTATCTACTGTACACTAATCAGATACAGCACTCTGAACAATTTTTCCATGAGTCTTCCTGTGTCATGAATCACATAAGCATGTGTCTCACTAAAACTAAGCAACGTATTTTCATAAATCCATTATCAAATTAGGTAATATGATTATTCCTTTTACATACCTGGAAATTAAGTAGAGAAATTTATGGTCAAAACTGTTTGCTGGTTTTCAGAGAGCTCTGGTGAGGCCTCATCTCGAGTACTGTGTCCATTTCTGGGCTCCCCAGGACAAGAGAGACTTGGAGCTACTGGAAAGAGTCTAGCAGAGGGCTATGAAGACGATCAGAGGGCTGGAGCACCTGCCCTGTGAGGAACGGCTGCGAGAGCTGGGCCTCTTCAGCCTGGGGAAGAGAAGACTGAGGGGGGATCTGATCAATGTGTACAAGTACCTGAAGGGAGGGTGTCAAGGGGACGGGGACAAACTCTTTTCATTTGCCCTGTGTGACAGGACAAGAGGCAATGGGCAGAAATTGAAGCACAGGAAGTTCCGCCTGAGCGTGAGGGGGAATTTCTTCCCTGTGAGAGTGACGGAGCACTGGCACAGGTTGCCCGGAGAGGTTGTGGAGTCTCCTTCTCTGGAGATCTTCAAGGCCCGCCTGGATGCAACCCTGTCTACCATGCTCTAGGTGACCCTGCTTGAGCAGGGAGATTGGAGTAGATGGTCTCCAGAGGTCCCTTCCAACCTTACTGATTTTATGGTTCTGTGATTCTGTAATTTGAGAGATAAAGATATTTTTTTCAGAGAACATAGGTTTTTCTAGAAATTTTATTAGTTCAAAATCCTCTGCTTCAATGATAGATAAAAAGGGTGGGATTCATATGATCAAGTGTAGAAATATGTGATATAAATCTGAGATATTCATGCTAAATTCCATTTACAGATAGTGTAGAGAAATAGGAAACTCAAGGAAATGATTCATCTCATCCTAAAGTATATGTAAAATATGAATTACACCATAAAAGTGCACAGTTCCCTCTACTGAGTATATAGAAAGCCTACAGTGAATAGCTCAGATAATATAGTGTGATTAAGATATAATATATACACATGTATGTGTATAGATTATTAAATTATAAATTTTGTTAAGAATTCTACCTGAATAGGTTTTTGGCAAAATTGAGCTGAAGAAAACAGTTTAAATTCAAAATAAACCAACATACTGTAAGGGTAAGGAAACAGAAGGAGAACAGTGCAAATTTTATGAAACCAAGCCAGAGCACAACAGCTACCACCGTAACAGACCACAGACTCAACTCAGTTGCACAAAGGTAAGCTATATGGCCCATATATTTGTAGGCCATATTTTCCCTGATTCATTCTGTAGCTTAGGGAGATATTAAATTGCCTGAACATATTAATAGTCATTTCAGGTGCAGTGGGATTTCCCCCTGGTACCTTCGTTGTCATTTTAGAAGTTTACAAGTTATTTGCATGTTCTGTATCATAAAACTAGATATATACATTACTTTACATACACATAAGTTTATGTCCTTATGTACAAATGTTGTGCACAGTTATAAGATATAAATAATGAGAACTGAGTTAAAATGGAAGAAATCAAACATACCAAGTAAATTTCCTGGATGTGATAGCTAGCCTAGTTCTCCGACAGATGCTCATCTAACCAAAGAGAAATTATATTATGTCATTCTTGGTTTGTTAAAGTTGTGAAGACATAGTATGCTGTAAAAAACAAAGAGATGCCAGTAACCTAGCTTCATACAGTTTTAATTAAACTGAGAAATAAACAAATACTCAGTTGCTAAAGGACACACTGTGGAAAGCAAAGGAAGTAGTTTGTCAAGCCAACAAAACTAAAAACTATGAAAGCTTTTGTGGAACAAATTTGCAAATGTTGTCAGAAATTATCTGATATCTTTAATCCTGGCAAAGAAAGCCAGAGAAAATCTACATTAGAAATAGAATTCACATTAAACATAAATTTATTATGACTCAAAAAGCGAACCAATAATTTGCTCCATTTTTCACCAGAGATGATGATGAGTATGGACCAAAACAAGGATAATAAAAATGAGGGCACATACACAATATACAGAGAATTACAACTGTCAAGATGGAGGTAAAACTGAGATTCAAACACAGAGAACTAGATAAACCCTTTCCCAGGATTTTGAAATAACTAGAGAATCACATCTCATGTGTGATAATAATTTTTAATAAATCTGCTAAGACCAAAGTGGTAAAGTATAAGTGAATAAGAACAATCAGTGTACCTAAATTTAAGAATGATGACCACAAAGTCATTCCCAAATTGATGAAGTCTGCTAGTTTGAGTCTAGTAATGTGTATAACCTTTCTGCCAAGCCTTGACTAGCTGCAGCAAGAGTTAGGTTCAAGCACTAAGCAGCCAGCTCAAGTCCTCAGATAGAAACCTGAGGAAATTAAATCAAAGTGACTGGATACTCAATGAACTATACTTTCCCATTTGCAAACAGTGGATCAAATAGCTTACAAAACAGTTGATCTGTCTCTTCTTATTGATAAAGAGAAGGAAAAGAAAAAAGAGCAGAAAATAGGATAGTACATAATAAAACAATCAACAAGCCACTCTTCTGAGGCTGCCTGCTATCCGGACCAGGTGTTGGCTTACAAGCAAAAATGAGAGGAAGAAGGTCTGACATTGGAGTTAAGCACTCTGGTATTTCTATTTCTCTTCCTTTTTTCAATCACTAAGGAATATATTTTTCAGTATTTTTTAGGAAGAAAAGCAAAATCTAGTTTTAATTCTGTTCAGATTGACTTAATTTTTGATGGAGAGTATTTTTCAGTTTGTCTCCAAAAAGTAATGTTTTGTTCTTTTTATTTATTTTTTAATATATATGCAGGCCTTTTTTGATGGCAGTCAGTGTGGTTCGACTTCAGACATTCAATAAGAAATTAAAAAACAGTTTTGAATAGCTTGTAAAAGTGAGTAATTTAAACTTATGCATAAACTCTTCTGTAAAAGGAGGAATATCAGACCAACATTCACTGTCTTAACCATGAGTCTATATTACTATTTAGAAATTCTTTGCCTAAGCTCTAGCCTAAAGTTTCCAGCCAATGCAGCCATCTTCATTCAGACATTTCCTAGCTCTTCTATACTTGAATGCTTGCATTTTTTTCTTCTTTGTTGATAACAAACTGAGAATACAGAAATTGCATCATGTGGTATGGTATCAATAGACTCATGTTTAATCAACAAGACCAAAAACTTTATCCCTCTCTCTTTTTAAAAGAGTAAGCATAATTTGTGTTAGTAGGGGCCTTAAGGAAAGTATCAAAGGTTTAAATTTAAAAAAGAATTTCTGCCAAAAGTCATTACTTTAATGAGATATTTAACATTGTCTTCTTTTGACATTTAATTTTGGAATAAAAGTCTAAACATGTGCTGCAAACGGGACTTAAGCTTGAAGGCCTCATTAGTCTTGGGTAAATATTCCAAAATTATGTTGTTTTTAAGACAAGAATGTGTTAGAAGACGATGAGTAAGCCAGTCATGAAATTATTTTTAAAAAGCTGTGATCGTGCATATATTAGTAATAGGCTGGGAATGATAAAATTATCATAATCTGGAATTTATGATTCCTTTTGGAGAAGGTATGACTGTTCAAAACATAACTGAGTGGTTAGGTGAACCTGCGTTGTACATCAGACTGGCTTTAGTCAGAAAATACAATCTTTGCCTGAAGGAAGATTTGAGAATTTGGTAAGAGGGAAAAAAAAATCTAAAGCATAATAATGGAATTCATAAATTATATTCTGAGAATTTTAGTTTATATTCCTCAGAAGACCCTTACTTATACAGTTAGAACTACATCTTTGAGCAAACCCCACAGTGTCATCTCTTTGTAACAGGAATGGTGTATCACAGGAAATTCTGGTATCAGTGCACCGTGAAAAAATAAGTTTGACTGAGGAACCTGGCCCAGGGAAGAGATTGGGCATATGATCTCCAGTTATGTTTTCCAAACTGCAGTTCTGTCCTCTTTGATATTTGCTTTTTTTCAATAAAAGCGTGAAGTATCCTAGAGACTACAGGTATTTTTAATAAAAGTGTTCTGCTGGAATAAAATTTTCTACCTAAGACAGTTTTTGCAGATTTTTTTTCAAATAAATCTAATTATAAGCTCAATGTATTGCAGAATGTATTGCAGAAGCACTTGAATAGTGGTTGTGCAGTTATATTACAAAATATATATTATACAAGAAATGCACTTGTATCCTGCAAATTTCAGAAGTCCCTTAAATGCACAGATATGTATTTTAGGGTAGTTAAATAAAAAGGAATAATGAACACTTTTTTGTAGAAGCTGCATAAGATTAGTAACTTATATGCTTGCCAGGATAGGGTTTTATGCAAATATAAAGATCAAAATTGCCTATCTGTGAATGCATATTAGGTCTTATGTTATGCATTAAAACCAAAACTGATCAAAGTTATTTCTCTCATAAAAATCTTGAATTTTGGGGGAAAGACATAACTCATATTCCAAATAATTTGATTAAGAAATGCAATTGCTATATTTCATAGAAGTGGATTTTTTTCATGCAAATATCTTTTTTTAATGGACTGTGTTATGCCTAATAGACAGTATGTAATGTTACTGATACGTATTTAAAAAACACCTAGTACTTCAGTTAACCTAGGCAAGATTTGTGGCAAGTTTAATAGGACTTAAGGTATAAGTGTCTTAAAAGTACAAAAATCAAATCTGTTCTTTAGTTATAGTTGTGGTATAGCAGGGTATCAGCCTGTTCCTGTGTGCACACTCAGTGCACTTAAGTCATTAATTCCCTAGCAACTTGCCTAGCAAGTCATTAAGTCCAGCAACTTCCCAGTTAGTTATCTGTATAAATGAGATAATGGACTGGCTTGAGATAATGCACTTCAATGAAGTGATTGGCTGGATCTTCACAATTGAATATATGATTTATTGTTACAGGACAATGTGTTCTCACCTTCAGATGGGAATTTTAGACAGTTCTATTAACTCCATGCAGCACATCTGCATGCTTAAATGTATCCCAAAGTCTCATGTAGGTGATTCCTGTGGCAAAAGTGGTAAAATGTAAGTAAATAAAACTTTCACAAATAGTTCCTCCAGAAATGATCACATAGGACAACTATTTGTATCTAAGCTATTTAAGAAATGCTTTTTGTATAGTTCAGATATATCAATAGCAGTAGCCTAAACATGTACTGGGGTGGTCATCTAGGACCATGACTAGACTGATTATAAGAATTGAGCAAAACACTACAAGGACTCTTGCAACAGAGACTCTCATCACTACCAGTCAGCAAGGGACTTTCTTTTTTTTTTTCAGATTTGATTCTACCTATGAGAATTATCCTATGCCAAGATCCCAATCAATTAGTTTTTTTCTTTCCTTTTTAATGAATACTCTGACCTGAATGTCTATGCAATGAATGCAAACATCGGGTTCGGAAACAGCATGTGATCTTCATGCCCATGAAAAGCAATAGTTTGAGAACAGGATTGTCTTGCAGAGTTATCCCAGGAGAGCCGTAGTTAAGCATCAGGATGCTGGTAGGTCTGTGGGACTGGGAATTTTATAGTAAGGGAAAAAAATGATATGTATAAAGTTTGCTAAAAGCTATCATTTGCACTGATTATCTCTCTTTCAGTTTTTGTTCATCCTGACCTACTGTGTCCTTGTTTTATCCTAATTAATCTGTTCATCTCCTCAACTCAACACTCTTTCTTTGAGGCTGGTTCTCAGAAGCCCAGCTTCTTGCTTTTATGACATGTAGCCTCTCACTTGTGCTTCTTGCCATCTCCACCTCCTTTGCTCCTTTTCATCTGCTAAAAGTTTATCTCACTTTCCTACTCATATATGGACATTGACATATATACAAAAGTTTTTGGTTGCCCTCTCCCTCCTGAATGGTACCTAGTTCCCTGTTTATCTTTGGAGATAAATGATTGATCATCCTTAGATGATTAAAATGATTAGTAAACTACAATGCCCTGAGACTAGCATGACATTCAGTCTAAGCTATAAAAAGGCATGATTAACCTGAGCCGTGTATAGCATTTTATAGGACAAGCTACTTGGTTTGTTTCCATTCAGTGAGAAGAGAAAGAAAGAGAATGAAATGAGGTAGCCGTCTCTCATATTAAAAAAAAAAAAAAAAAAAAAAAAATGAAATTGAGAAAGGTCATTAAGAAATCTTTTGCTTTCTGTCATTAATATTAATATGAAGGAGGGACTTATCATTATCAAAACTTGATGGTCATTTAAGCTGCAGTGCAGTTATATTCCATGTTAACACTGTCGCAGTATTTCTAAAGAAAAGATTTTGATAGGTAAATTATCTCAAACCAAATTTTACTGCCAAATGTTTAGTTATAATGATGTCTGGTTTCAGTCAAAACTTGGATGTGGGTCGCAGACTGACATAAAAGAGAAGATCCCCTTGCATTAACAAGGGGATAGCCAGCTAGTCACAAGCAATGATTCTTCTGCATGCTTTGCAATGGCGAGCCCACATCTGGAGTAGTGTGTCCAGTACAAGAAAGGTACCAAAAAACTGGGACGAGTCCAGAGGATGGCAATGAGGATGCTGAAAAGGCTGAAGCATGTGAGACAGCAGAAAAGGCTGAGGGACCTAGGTTTGTTTAGGCTGGAGAAGAGAAAGCTAAGACAGAGAAATAAGATTTAATTTCAGGCTTCATTACCTAAAGGGGGCAGTTTCAGAGAAGACAGACCTAGACTCTTCTCAGAGATACACAGTGAAAGGATGAGAGATAAGATCACAAGTTGCAGCAAGGGGAATCCAAAACAAATGTAAGAAAAAAATTTTTCACAGTGACAGTGATTAAGTATGGGGACAACTGCCTAGACTAATCTATCTGCTTAGAGATTTTCAAAACTTGCCTTGATGTGGCCCCGATCAACAAAACATGACTTGAGGCTAGCACTGCTCTGAGGCAGGTATTGGACCAGGTCACTTTTAAAGATCCCTCCCAAACAAAATGGTTGTATGATCCATCAGAGAGAGGCAATTTGCATTGAAAATTATAAACTACCTATTATTTTATTGTTTAGTCATGGAATTAATTGACCAGTCAAGCAGAGATGGTTTCCAAAAGTGGTATATACATCTCCAAAGAAGTGAAGTGATTCATCTAGCTAGCAAAGTGTGAAAATTATTTTCAGAATATAGTGATGTTAAAGAAAGGGGCAGGGGAGGAAGTAATAAGTTTAAGGAGAAAGAGGTTAGAGTCTCTTGGAAAACTCCAAAGGAAGCTTAACTGTAGCTCTATCGTGCAGCAAGAATAGTTCTCTACTTAATAGAATCCGAGGCATACAATATTCAGAATGGCAACATTCCTGGAAAATATCAGGAAGGAAAGTATATCTAGCAAGTCATTCGGCTACAGGAAATGAACTTTTCAAATTAAATTAATAATAGTATAAATAAATCTAACACACATTTTTAATTTGCTTTTCCTTCTTTCCTATGCCAAAAATGTAGTTGTTTTGTCTATTTAGATGCTGTAAATTAGTATTTTTATTTGAATTTTACCTCCTAATCTGCTTAAAATAAAAGTTAATTCAAAACAACTAGTAAAGATGAAGTCACCTTCCTCCAAGAATGGTGAAACCAAACGTTAGAGTGTTTGTACATTTTAATAAATTCCATAAATCTCCAATATTTTATTCAGATTATCTAAAAGATGGTAGGGTACACTTCCAGTCACAAGCGCTGGTTTGAGACTAGCATCATAACAGAAGGAGCATGTTCCAGTGACAGATGATCCACGAGCAGAGTTATCATCTGGCATATCTCAAGGAAGCGTAGAAACATGAAAATCCTGAGGAAATTCATGATAGGCACTTTGTGCACCAGATACTGTTGTATACAGCCTTAGGTAGATAAATTCCTCACCTACGTAATCTTATGCAGCTATTTGCTCCTTTACCAAATACATCTCAAAGTAGGGGACTAGAAACAAGTATAGACACAGGCTGTTGTTTCTTCAAAGTTCAAATGTCTAATGTCTGAATGTTAAATACCATTAACTGCTAAGAGCTATGGAAAAAATAAGGAGGGATGTAGAATTTACAAAATCTACATACATTTGATGCTCATTTGAGATGTGTTGATTTTGGCAGAGAGAAGGTTGGTATCAAGATTTAATGCTGAAACTATAAAAAATTATGAATATCTATGATATTTTTCCTAAGAATGTCAGAATATTAGTACATCTTTATTAATATTATTTCCATGGTCTTCTTCTAGTAGGATATAATTTAAACTGCACATTGTAAATAGTTTTGATTTAGGATTCTCAACCTCTACATTTGGTGACACTTTTTTTTCCCCTATTAAAGTACCATTGATATCTTCTGTAGTCAGATATTGTTGCAGTACAAAGACAGGATAATGCATATGGAGAACATAACAAATTCATGCAGAACGAAATCTGTAATGGTTCACCAGACAAAGCTGCACGGAGTTATAAAAATACAGTTTACACTGTATTTTTCCAACTTGACTGCAAAAAGATTCATAAACTAATGCATATGCATACATACACAGATAAATACATACAAATACACGAACATTTTTATGTGTATATATGTAATTGCATATTTGGGGTTTTCTGCTAGACTTTTCTGTATACTTTTTCTTTTCTTTCACTTTTTATTATCCACTTTTTGGAGGAAAACAACATACTGCCAGTTGTGGGATGGTCTGGGCCTTGTATGAGATTCTGAGGCATCAGCTGGAGCCAACACAGCTGAACTGAGATTTTGTGCTTCATATGCAAGTCCTTTATGAAGCCATAAATGAACAGCCGTGAGTGAGTTTTAGCACTTGCCTATTGATGGTACTTGATAGAATTAGTATATTTGAAGACAGCCTTATTGGTTACACCATATGTTTTGCAATCATTAGTAAATAACAATTTCATAGCCTAAAGTGGAAAACTTGAAAATTTGAAAAGCTAGCATTATTTTTCAACTTAAATAACATTAATAAGATTTCAAATATCTAACTATTTTTGAAAAAGCCAAATCTATGAGAAATAGACTATCAGCACAACCATTATTTATTATTTTATAAAACCTTTGAAATGAATGTTCCAATTGAGAAATACCAGTAAATATACAGACTCATTACTGGATAGAAATGGAAAGCTATTAAAACTGATGCGGAAAATGAAGAAGTGCTAAGATTTCTTACTTTTTATAAGAGAAAAAAGCTAAATATCATGTGTATCACATGGAGATAACGAAGTTCTTCCCATTCCAAGGAAAACATTAAAAAGCATTTAAGGATAAACATAATGAAGTCAGTAAACAACCAATAACTGTCCCCTTATTTTCATACAAGAGTGGCCTGAGGAGATCTTGAGGTATTAATCTTTGAATATGGAAGAAATTCTAGCAGAATGGGAGAATGTTAATGCTATTCCACTGTTTAGAAAGAACAAATGGGATGACCCAGAATAAGTTGTGTGACAAAATTCCTAGGAAAATAATAGGAAATATTTATTTCAATAAATATTTATATTAAAGGTTAGAAAGATAACAAATGAAAAGTAATAATCAGCATGCTTTTATGTGAAACAATTCTTGTCAGACAAACCCGATCTCAGTGTCTGATAACGAGTTTAATGCGTAAATGTGGTCACTCATATTAAAAAAGTCAAGATATTTATGACATTCTGATAAAATACATTAATTCTATCATTAAGAGCTAGTTAAAGCCTCAACACTCCCCATTTTAAATTCATGTGCTTTACATAGACACTTTCAAAATAACCAAAGGGTAATTCAGCCAAACAAAGTTCTGAGTTAGTCTTAGAGGTGCCTTTCTGCCTTCATCAGCTAAAGAGGAACCAGAATGATTCAGGATATGTCTACATTAGTGAGCAATGTGGTACAGTATGAGCATATTTGTGTAATGAGACAGTTGGAGATGAGGATTTATTGTCCACATTGTATTTGCTTTAAGGGAAGGGAGGACTTTTTAAAATGTGTGACTTCCTCCATGATTAGAAAATTCTGGATACAAAAAGATATTACTTGAGAATAGAAAATACAAAGCAGGGAGCAGTGTTTGGAAGTTAAAGACAGAGAACTTCAGAAGGGATAAAATATGTTTTTTAAGCAATAGGGATGAATAAAAGTTGGGACATATTACTAACGGAAGTGATGGTTCTCTGAACATTAAAGACTTCAGATCTTTGCATGGTAAGAATTACATTTTGACACACCCAAGTTATGTGCTATAAATCATTGTGAAATGTAATAATCTCTCATATGCAGGAAGCTCTGTTGAATGACCAACAATACTTTTTGATCTGGAGACCCATGAACAGGTGAAGAGCAGCCCCCCCCCCCCCTTTTTTTTTCTTTTTTTTTTTCCAGTTTCTGCTCAAAACAATAATTTGAAAATCTAATAGAGATTTTGATATAGATTTATGACAGAACGTAACAGGTGGCCCAACAGACATATGTATGCATAGTGGGGAACAGAAGTAAGGTGAGTATGTCAATATAAGAAGCTTGTTTTGCATATGACATGGTTATCGCAACTTACCACCTGCACAGTCATGCTAAAATGAAATGTCTTCTTCAGACAATAAAGTTTACATCTGTTGCAGTAGCAATAGTAAAAGCATCTTTCTGTTTTATAGATTCTCAAATACTTACAACTGTTATCCACTGAAAAGAGATGAATTAGTATGATGTCATCCTGGTTTGATATTCCTGTGAAGGTTAAGAGTCAAAAAATAATCTTTTCAAAAAAGTGTACCATTTTTTGAAAGATAATTTAATATTCAGGGGTCTTGGCTCTCACCTAACTCAAAAAAAAATCATAATAAAAACTGAAGCTTGAAAATCCACTAATCCTTAATGAGCATTAATCTCTTAACTACTTTAAAATAGAGATGTTTTATATTCCTGGGGAAATCCTGCATAAGAAATAATGTCCTGAGCATGTGCTGTTCAACATTAAAGTATCACTGGAATTAGCTTCAATTAAGAAAATTAATCTGAAATTGGTTACTGAGCATTCTGACATCGTAGAAATTTGGTTGTTAATATTCTAAACTGTTCACAACGGTTTTGTTGTATGCAAACGTTGAAGATGTATTACGCTTGCATTCTTATTTAATATAGATGGTTATTGTCATCGGACTGGGAAATCTGTTTTTTCCCCATTTTATATTCCCATGAAAAGGGGCATTAAGCTTTTTCTCTATTCATAAAAAATACTACAGATATTTCTTTGTTATTTTTTCCAGCAGAAGAGAAAAATCCTTGGTCTTTGTTAGTATATTCCATTTCAATGTACATCAGAGTACTTATTCATAAAGATTTACTTGAGAATCCACATTGTTCCATCAAAATGACACAAAAGCTTCCTCACCTGCATGTATTTATAAAAGTGCATGGCCAGTAGTAAAGCAAGGACAAATAAATAGCAGATGTCTAACTGTGCTCCAGAATCAATAAATTATGCAAATTGGGCATGTCACGGCTTAAACTCTGTAAAGTTTTCCTTGTAGAACAAGAAGCTTCAAAGATAATGTCAGAGACACTATCCTCATCGGATTCTGAATCTGCTAAGATTCCAATAAAGGCATTCTTCATGGAAGCCTGAGTAGGAAGAGATAAAGCACTTAACACGCTAATCTGAGGGGGGAAAAAAACATATATCTGTATATACGTCATTGATGTCACAGCTATCACAGCTAGAGCTGGTCAGGATTATGCCAGTCTTGTGTTTATATTAGATGCTTACGGTATTCCTGGCTAGCCCTTTAGAGTCTCACAGGCTTTAAGTACCTGTGCAAAGCTTGTGTACTTTTTATCGTTGCATTCTTGAATCGCCATTGTAAACCCCATGACACACTGAAAAAGATGTTCTTGAGCTATTGAGCAGCTTTGGGGGTTAATTAAAATAGAGAAAGAAGAAATTAGCAGGTTTTCTAGGAGCCTCTGATAACTGGACTGAATGTCTAGTTTCCAAGGAGTAGACAGCATATGCTTATGAAGCCTACTGGAAAAGCAAGACACTATCATAGGGTAGTTCCATGGAGGGAAAATTAGAAAAGATATGTATAAAGCAATAAAGCCAAATGGCCTAATGAGTGTCCAGCTTCTACTAAAATGTTGTGATGATGTTCTGTAGGAGATATCAGCCTTACCTCTCTAAAATGAAGATTTGGCCAGTTTCAAAGGCAAAGATTAGCTGTAAATCAGATTAAATGTCCTGGTCTTCTGTGTGTCCCTGTGTCTCAGTGCCTAATAATCTCTCAAAAAAAGACCAAAATTCCACGTTGTTGTTTATGCAATTAAACTCTCTCGAGCCATGCACTCTCTTAGCAATTTTAGCCTTTATGTATGCTTCTAATGTAAGACTCATAATAATAGCTAATGGAGAATCCTAGTAAGCCTATGACTTCTATTTAATGTGATAACTGGCAAACATGACCTCCATGTATTTCAGTTAACACCTTGGGAACCATATCATATGTATTGTTTTGTATTTTGTTTTTTTTTTTCTGATTAATTTAATTCCTTTTAGCTGTTAAAACTGGATAATTTGATCTAGAAATGATGTGACACTTCCATTAAGATCTGAATGTTACTCACCTACTGTACTGTATAACATAAAAAATAGACCTGTCTTGCACAGGTTTGCAATGCACAATGACAGTGGAGAAATGAAACAGGAAATAAACTTGCTGTAATGCAACAAGCATGTAATGAACATAAAACAGCAATGTTATAAAAGTGTTAATAACTGTTTATTAAATATGAATGTTTATGATTTCCATCAAACAAGTCTGTTTCATTTATCACAGTGTACTTTGGTGACAATGAAGGCACAACGATGAAGACAATTTATTTCACTTCATTATCTAAACTACTGTGCTTTAATGCTCCTGCTGTTCTAGCTTTCCTAATGTATTCTCTCAAGGATACCATTATGCATCTGCTTTTTTCTATATTGATTTTAATTTATTATTGGGTTTACATATTTATAAAGCACTGGCAATATTCAAATCCTTTTTTAATTTGTCCCACATATATTCATCTCAACACTTCTATTTATATATCTTTGTAAAGACAAAATAGATTATCTTTAGAGATAGTTAGTTATACCTTTATCATTACATTTACTTATAAGCAACTATCACACAAAGTATTTGGATTAAAAGGATGAAACATGAAGGTTCATAAAATAGCCACACACAAAATAGTAGTATTTCTGAGGATAAAAGGACTATTATGAATCAAGAAAAAGTAATCAACAGGAATGTAAGAAAGTGTAAGATAAAATGCTGTTTACTCGAGGCCTTTCAGATTCTTTTATTCTAGTTTCTTTTCCAGCTACAGCATCACCCTACTGCTCCCTGATAAACAGTGACGTATCATTTACAGTAACTATTTGCATTATCTTAGAAATGAGCAACCCACCTCACCATTTTTCACCTTTGTGTGTAGTGACACTCATGAAATAAATGTTCAGGCTTTGTTTTATTTGTTTTGATTTTTTTCCCTACAGATAATTGCTCCCTACAGATCAAAAAGGAATGGACAAAATAAAGTGGATATTTAACTTGACAAATTAAGTATCATAGGAAGAGTTGGCCAGCACATTTTTCCTTTTCATCCCCTAGAAACTTTGGACTTCCTGATGGAAAAAAAAAAAAAAAATCACTGCAAATGTTGTGGGTGGTGTTACTACTCAAACCTCTATATTGTCTTATAGGCATTGTAGTACTGCTGCTCCACGATCCCTTTGCCTCCAGACTGAACCCCAAATGATGGGCTTCAGCTAGTTTCTGTGATATGCCACAGAGACTCTTTCTCTCTCTCTCTCTCTCTCTCTCTTTTTTTTTTTTTTTTTTTTTTTTTTAATATTTGGTAGTCTTTGAATATATGGAATTTTAAGACATGCAGACCTAACAGGCATCCATTGGATAGAGTGGAAATTGAAACATGAGTGTGCCAAGTAGAATAGCAAAAGCCAACAGCTTATCTGGATGTTATTTGTGTTCAGCTGAAAGGTTTAAATGCTAAGTATAGGTAATATATCTTTATTCTGGCCAAAAAAATACAATTTTCTAGTGGAAACAGGAATCTTTATTAAAAGAAAATAATATTAACAAAAGCCCAACTTATGGCTAATAAGCAATTAAAAGATAAAATGTTTATCGGCCTTATTTATCATTCAGAGCCTGTCATACTGATGCTTTTCTTAGTGAGAGATTGGTTAAATTGCTAGTCACAAGTACACTTAACAAATAAGCATTTAAAATTAGAAATAGATTGTGCGCTAGTAGACAGAAGTTTGTATAATAATGGCACAGCTTCATTCTGCTTAATAGGATTACATGAGGTGTCATGCTTAAATAAAATGCAAACCTCCAAACAATCCCCCAAAGAACACACTATGTGATCCTTTGTTTAGAACAATGGTAACAGCTGAGAGAGGAACTGCAGCGAACACTGCACCCACCGTCAGGATACTTTGGGCAGAGAGAAGGAGAGGAAAGACTTGCAGGATAAATACTGCAGAACTGAAAATAAAGAGGAGAGATGAAAGGGCAGATCAGAAGCCAAAGGATGAAGAGTCTGGGGTGGACACTGCAAAGAGAGGAGGAATGAGGCTGAGCCAGTGTGTAGAGGGCAGAGCTGGAAAGAGGAGGAGGAAAGCTCTTCTCCTAAATAGCTTGTCTGACTAGGAACAGAGGCAGCAGCAACAGAGGTGAGCATCAATAGACAGCGACGAAACTTTATTTTCAGGTTGAAAGAAGTGTACTTACACCTTCTGCTATTTCTGTGCATTTATCCCAAGATCTCTTCTGAACCTTACACAGCTATATAACGTGAACTGCAAAGCCTTAAAATGAGCATGCTATGTGTTTTATAGATTTTTTGTTTCAAAATTATATGATTTCCTAATTTTTAACAACTCAGAAATGTTGGTTCATCAACAAACTTACCTGCTCTGTGATTGATACGTGACTACGGACGATAAATGTATAAATTTTGCATAAGCATTTGGTATCTGAGTAGTGGATCTCTTTCATAGAATCACAGAATCAGTAAGGTTGGAAGGGACCTCTGGAGATCATCTAGTCCAACCTCCCTGCTCAAGCAGGGTCACCTAGAGCATGGTAGACAGGGTTGCATCCAGGCGGGCCTTGAAGATCTCCACAGAAGGAGACTCCACAACCTCTCTGGGCAACCTGTGCCAGTGCTCCGTCACTCTCACAGGGAAGAAATTCCCCCTCACGCTCAGGCGGAACTTCCTGTGCTTCAGTTTCTGCCCATTGCCTCTTGTCCTGTCACACGGGGCAAATGAAAAGAATTTGTCCCCATCCCCTTGACACCCTCCCTTCAGGTACTTGTACACGTTGATCAGATCCCCCCTCAGTCTTCTCTTCCCCAGGCTGAAGAGGCCCAGCTCTCGCAGCCGTTCCTCATAGGGCAGGTGCTCCAGCCCTCTGATCACCTTCGTAGCCCTATGCTGGACTCTCTCCAGTAGCTCCATGTCTCTCTTGTCCTGGGGAGCCCAGAACTGGACACAGTACTCGAGATGAGGCCTCCCCAGGGCTGAGGAATGGGGCAAGATCACCCCCGTCCACCTGATGGCAACACTCTTCCTAAGGCACCCCAGGAGACCATTGGCCTTCTTGGCCACCAGAGCACATTGCTGGCTCACAGTCAATTTGTCATCCACCAGCACTCCCAGGTCCTTCTCTGCAGAGCTGCTCTCCAGAAGGTCAGTCCCCAGCTTGCACTGGTGCCTAGGGTTATTTTTCCCTAGGTGTACAACCCTGCACTTGCCCTTATTGAACCTCAAGAGGTTCCTCTCCACCCAACTCTTCAGCCTGTCCAGGTCTCTCTGAATGACAGCACAGCTCTCAGGTGTGTCAGCCACTCCTCCCATCTTGGTAGCATCAGCAAACTTGCTCAGGAGGCACTCTGTCCCCTCATCCAGGTCACTGATGAAGGAGTTGAACAGGATGGGACCCAGGACTGAGCCCTGGGGTACTTCACTAGCCACAGGCCTCCAACTAGACTCCGCACCACTGATGACGACCCTCTGAGCTCTGCCTTTCAGCCAGTTCTCAATCCACCTCACTGTACACTCGTCTAACCCACACTTCCTGAGCTTATCCAGGAGGATGTTATGGCAAGAGAGTGTCAAAGGCTTGCTCAAGTCAAGGTAATACCAGGGTAACAGTCCCTGTAGTGTTCTATGTACTCACATGTATGTATAAATGTGTATACATAGAGTATATATACCTATTTATATGCGCATATATTTTAAATATAGGTATATATGCATAAATAGGTATATCTGTTTACCTTTTAGCCTGCCAATAAAATGTAGAAGCAGTTTGTTTTTCCAATACTAAATATGCAATAGTATTTTAAATAAGAACTTGTATAAAACTTTTCTCAACTCACAAGGTGAATCCTTTAGTAAAACTTAAAAGACTAAAATGTAAGATTTCTTTTTTTTTCAGAATCAATTATGATCATTCAGTTTTCTTAGTGGGGAATTTGTTTCTTCTGCAGAAATAGTTTTTATATATGTACCCTCCATATTTCCTAGCATCATTCAGAAGTGGAACCACTGAAATATCACAGTAAATAATGTTCTTTGTCCTTTATAAAATGAAACCTACAAAGTACTACCGAACTAGCAGTTTATCAGTTTGATTTATAATATCTGAGCTTCATTAAATATTCAACTTTCTCTATAGTTTGTCATTTCCATGAAGAAAAGTGGAGGCAGTTGCAAAGGAAGTTGAACTGATCTATGACCACTAACTTGAAGTTCTCTTTTTACCAGTTAATAACTTAGTTAGTTAAGTTTCTTTAATGCTGATTTTTAAAATATATTTTTTAATTCTTTCTACCGTGTGAAACTGAAATTCTGGAGCCGTTGCCCAAAGACAGCAATGGAAGGTATC
Source organism: Rhea pennata (assembly GCF_028389875.1). NCBI lineage: Eukaryota > Metazoa > Chordata > Aves > Rheiformes > Rheidae > Rhea > Rhea pennata. The sequence continues at coordinate 181,862,777 of NC_084663.1, forward strand.
TTAATTATGTTGGAATAGGTGGATGTCTGCCTAATGTTTTCAATATTTTACAGGGAAAACTGAGGGAAAATTCCAGAACTTCTACATATGAATGTGTGATTAGCAGATCTCCCTTCAACAGAGTTAGTGAATTAATTAGCTACTAAGATCACCACTTACAGATAGTTGTGAATGGAAAAAGAAAAATTACCTCCCTAACTGTTCTTAACAGAGTAAATAGTAGTCAGAACTTTTATAACTAGAACTTTCTGGTTAAGATCTTTAAGGAGCTTTATAAAGACAGTTAAGTTTTGTTTTCTGTGTTTGACACAGACTGAAACTAAGACAGAAGAGGAATAAATACTTCAGGCTGCAAAGCCGTTATCAAACCTCCACAAGCACCTTTCTGAACTTCAGCACTTTTGTATTCTCTGCAAAGTGAACAATACCACTGCCCACTCCTTCCTATGCCAAAGGAGGTTTGAACAGGGATATCTTCAGACAGATTTTTTAAATATATTTTAAGCAGTTTTCATCTACTTCTTCTAATCATCTAATTCATCTTGTCAGTGGAATTTAAATCTCCAAACATAGATGTCTTGTTCCACTTGTGACAACTATGGCATCCATGCAATCTCCATGGGCTGGCAGATATGACTTCCAGGACAGTCTCACATGCATCTAGTGTGTGCATCTCACACTAGGTGTGATGCTCCACATCATCTGGAATTATTCTAATCCCTGAGTTCAGGCAACCAGATGCTCTCCATCTTGTTTAAAGAGTTTTCTTCACAGATTATTTTGAGAGCTTTTTTTTCCAAATGCCAAATTCAACTTTCCTTTCTGCAATTTGGTTAACAGATGTTTTGGATTGGTTCTCACTCTCTGTAATAAAGAAATTCAGAATGAAACATCAGTCACACTGGTGCCTTATTACTTCAAGAATCATGTTCTTTACGAACTACATTTTCCTAAACTGAGGCTCATAGATTTACCATAGGGCTGTCTTGACTAGGCAAACCTGACTAGAAAAAAAATATTTCCTTCTTTCAGTGTAAGTATGTCAGAGAAAACGAACAGAACAAATCTTTGCAAATGGAATGGAGACAATAAAGCCATGAACAGTCTAATTTCAAAAAGAATAAATTATGCCAGATAAATTTGATCAATTCTGTGATTGGAATTACAAAACTATTGTTTGATGGAAACATAGCAGAAGTAATAGCCTGAATTTATTGAAATATTTGATAATATCCAACAAAGTTTTCCCTGAAAAAGTCAATTCAGGTTGGCCTGGATATAGCAGCTGTTCTGATATCCTCTACGCTTCAGTAAATCTAAAGTAATGCCAGTGAGTTCAATTTAGATGCTCCAGTACAACACAGAGCTTCAGGTCACATAATCAAAGAATAATTCTGTTCTGAATGTTCCTGACCAGAGGTGGAACAAAATAAAACTGGTAATCTTTGCTACCTCTTTTAACTTTATGGATTTAATGATACTGAGGCACAGATAACCTCCTAGTTTAGTTTGATAAGTTTAAATTAAGTGCATCTCTCCTATGAGGAACGGCTGCGAGAGCTGGACCTCTTCAGCCTGGGGAAGAGAAGCCTGAGGGGGGATCTGATCAATGTGTACAAGTACCTGAAGGGAGGGTGTCAAGGGGACGGGGACAAACTCTTTTCATTTGCCCCGTGTGACAGGACAAGAGGCAATGGGCAGAAACTGAAGCACAGGAAGTTCCGCCTGCCCGTGAGGGGGAATTTCTTCCCTGTGAGAGTGACGGAGCACTGGACCAGGTTGCCCAGAGAAGTTGTGGAGTCTCCTTCTCTGGAGATCTTCAAGGCCCGCCTGGATGCAGCCCTGTCTACCATGCTCTAGGTGACCCTGCTTGAGCAGGGAGGTTGGACTAGATGATCTCCAAGTCTCTTCCAACCTCAGCCATTTGTGATTCTGTGATAAATTATTATTATTATGGTCATAGTACACTAATTTTTTACATTGTATGTAAGCGTCACACAGACTTGTAAAAGGACATGGTGGGTAAGAGTAGATAGATATTAAAAATATTAATGCTTAGGAAAAAAATAATTCATTACTTGAACTAGTCTGTGGCTCACTTCAGAAAATTAAAAAGAGAGAAAACTCAATTTAAAAAATAAAAAGAGGGGAAAAAAACTTAGAAGGAGCAATCTGCAGTAGACTCCTGAAAAAAAAAATACATTTTTATTTCTTTGTATGGAAAATTCAATACAGTCACTTTTATTAATAGTCTTGAAGAGAAGGTATTCTTGGAGTCTTATTTATGCACTGTCCATGCCCTTGTGGCACAGCTCCAAACACACATTGGGCTGCATGAGATAGACTGTTGCCAGCAGGTCAAGGGAGGTAAATCTTTCCTCTCTATTCAGTTCTTTTGAGAGCACGTCTGCACAAAAGTGTCCAGTTTCGGGCTCACTAGAATAAAAAAGGTATTTGCATACCAGAGAAATTCCAGTGGAGGGCGACCAAAACAGTCAGGGGTCACATGCGGAACAAGACAGGGCTGAGGGGAGATCTTAGTGCTGTCTATAACTATGTAATGGGAGAATATAAAGAAGATGGAGCCAGACTCTTCTCAGAGGTGCACAGTGGAAGAATGGAAAGTAGCAGACACAAGTTGCAGCGTGGGAAATTTTGATTAGATATAGAGAAAAACTCTTTGCCCTTGATGATGGTCAAATTCTGGAACAAGTCACCCAGAGAGGTTGTGGGATCTCCATCCTTGGGGATATTCAATATTTGGTTGAACAAAACCCTGAAAAATTTTGTCTGATTTTAAGACTAGATTTTATTTGAGCAGGATGTCAGGCCAGGAGACTACAGAAATCTCTGTCAATCTAAAATATTCTCTAAATATTCTTCTCAGATATTTATTATTTTTTTTTCTCTAAATATTCTCTGATGATCCTTAGATCAGTCAGGGTAGTAGACAGTGCTGCTTTTATGTTACTCTCCCTCGTGGAATGGAGGTAGTTACTTTGCGCCATAACTATCTATCAAATTTAGAGCTGGCAATTATACTTAGCTTTATTTTTATTCACCCCTTACTTCTCTTTTATCTCATTCTTTCTTTTTTATTGTTTATGCAACTAAAAATATGTTGTCTATTTTAAATTTTCTTTACAAGGTACAATTAAGCAAGGATTTTTACAATTGCCAGTCTGTCTTTACAGTTGTTGACAACTGTGAGATAGTTTTCTTTTCTAGTCAATCCTTCTTCACATATACTGTAGATTATTTACTTATTGCTAGTATCCTCCTTTGCAGATGTTATTCATTCTGTTTAACTTGGAGCCTTTCCCTAAATTTCAGATACTTTCAGGCTTCCTCCACATGGAGATTCTTGGGCTTTTAAGTGCAGTTAACTTTTCTTTCTCCTTGGGCTGGTGAAAATTTCCACTTTTTAAATCATAGAATTTTGATAAGACAACCACATCTGTTTACTCTTTCATTTAGATTAAACAGACTAATTTACTCAATCTAAAATTATTTTCTGTTACTATATCTTCTGCAGTGTTCTTATCACTTGCCAAAACTAAGTCAAAACAGCATCAGATCTCATTGCCTACAGGATAAATATCTCCACTTAGAAAGAGTAACTGGACTCTGGTCTTATTAATAACTTTTGTTTCCTAACCTGCATATGTGAAGTTAAAGTTTCAGATAATGACACAGTAACCAAAAGTATTTTTCTCTAATCATATTAGAAAAGAGCACTCTAGTAGCCAAAAGAGACCTGGGAATCAATAGCAGAATCTTAGTACTTCTCTAGAGGAATAATTTTATACATTTTTTTTTTCTTTTTTTTCTTCAGGTAACTCTGATAAACTACCTATATTTTCTTTTTCCTTTTAGCTGATGAAAATTATTACATGCAAGAGTAGTTGAACATCTTTGCTTTCATTTCCATCTTTCCTAACTGGTCCGTATTGCTCAGTTGCCTGCTCCTATTACTGATGGATATCTAGCCAATTTTCTAGTATTCGTACAAGAATCATTTTGCTGAGCATTCCCCTTACCTTAAGATTACATTGTATATCCTTAATCTTATATTATTCCCCACATGCAGTCATTTCATTAATTATTTCACCTGCTTATTGAAAGCTATTTAAAATCAGGACAGTGCTCTCTCTTTACATAGATACACAAAAGTATCATGCATGCATGCATGCATGCATATATACATGAATATATATATATGTATGTGTGTGTGCATACATGTATATGGAGAAAATAAAGAGATATGCTCAGTTTCTCCTAACTTGGAATTTCATGCATTGATACATAAAAGTTATATTCTACACTAATTTCTGCATATACTGACATACTCAGAAATTATACAAGAAAGTGTCCAGTTGATAGGGTAGTGGTTTTGTCACTGGTCTTACTGAGTCGTGATTTCGCCTGATTGCCACTGCCTAGCTAACTTTTTATTTCATTTTCTCACTTCCAAATAGAAGGATCTGCCATCAGAGAATAAAATCTTTCTTGAATCCATTGTCAGTTAAGCATGAAATTACACAAATAAATGTAAACACATTTTTAGATCTTCTACAGTAATGTCTTATTTAATTATCTCTGTGAATAAATATATTCACAGTTAAAGAACAACTATCATATTCAGAAATAATAAACGTAACTTTGTTCTCACTTTCTGTCCCAAAGTTATCTGGTAACTTTAATTCATCTGATGCTAATACTTCCTAGCTTTCAAAACCGCATGTTTCTCTCCAATGATAATAAACAAACAAAAAAAAAAGATGTAGGAGTCTGGAGCAGTCACGGCACCTACATCCTGGTATTTTGAGCCTGAAATCGGCTCTGCTTGTGCCTATAGATGCTTTGAAATTGATGTGCCTTGTCTAGGATCTGGACTTCAAAGTAAAACCAGTGTCATAAAAAGCGTCTCTGCTTCAGATCAAGTAAACTTTTAAACTCCTCTCTGAATGAAAAAAAAAAGTGTTTTATTTTTGAACTCAGTTTCCTCTTTGAAGTCTGGCTTCAATCCAATTTTAAAGAGTCTGTCAGCAAAGTCAGCATGGTTTGAGCTGAAGGCTTGATTTCTGCAAGCTATTCTGTCCTCAGCTCAACCCACAGGGACTCACGTGGACGCAGCTCCCAAACGGATGAGGTTGCTGCTGTTCCTCCTCCTCAGCAACAAACTCAAGGAGGTCACTGCATCGGACGGGGCATGAACAGAGCTAAAACCGCTGATTTTGAAACAGCAGCTTTGACATTCTTTTGTCTTGTTTTTACTTCACTCCCATTCATCCATGTTATAAGAGAGAGAGAAAAAAGAGAACTTTGAAATGTCTGTCCTGAACCAGGGTCTCGTTTTCAAGACAGCTTTGTACCGGGCACTTTGCGATGGCTCCCAGCTTTCCACGCTGCCTCCCACTGCTGAGTGATTCCCAGCTCCTGGAGCTCTAGTCTGAATGCAGGAGCAAATTTCCTGAAAGGGCCACAGCGGAAGCTGTGTGATGAGAGACTGCAGAACTCCTACGAGTATAGCCATGAAAAGTAAAGCTGGTCAAACACCAGCAGAATGCCTGTACCATAAATATTTTAAATGCTGGTTTTGTTCATAGAGGGGAGATAAAGCTAAATATATATGCATAGAGAGAAAACACACACACACACACACACACACACACACACACAGACACACGTATTTCTGAAGTAGTAAGCTTCAAACATTATTTAGAAATATCAAAAGATTTCATTATGCACTGGTTCAGCTTTCACCTTTGCCCCAAACATTACATGATTATTATTCCCCTTATGAGCTGAACTTCAGCTGCCTTAATTCTCTTTCTTAAGCCAAACTTTTCCCTGCGGTTTACGGTGTTGGTTCAGCAAGAAGGGAGGCTGCACTATAATGCAGCCAGCTCACAGAGGAGAAGGGAGGCCTGACAGGGAATGCAGAGCCCTGCGGAGGTCCCGGAGCAGCTCATTAAGATCTATCAGCATTGAGCAGAACAGGCACGAGACCCTTTCTCTTCAGGTTCTGTAAAATAAAATGCTTTGAGTATGCTTAAGCAAATATGAAACCACATCTTTTTCTTTTCTTCCTTTCTGAGGAAAAAGGAAAGAATTTCAGCAAGAATTTTCTAAGGAAAATCCCCTATTGCAGAAACTGCATTTCCCACAAAATTAAAAAAATGAAAACCAAAAGTGTACATCAGCATCATTAAACATAGGAATGTACAGAGCTGTTTGATAATGTTCAGATAGGAAAGTATTCAAGGATTATGTAGAATATCTTACAGTAAAAAACTTAGACAGCTTGCTTCGTCTGCCTTAGCATGAGGCCTGAGAGCTGACGTGCTGAATATGCGGCCCTTGTTTCAGGGATGAAGTGTAACTAACAAAATGGAAAGAAGTTGGGTGTGAAGTGGAACACGGCACAGCTGCTTTTTACTCTGGAGATGAGGGGTTTTCATTTTTTGAGGTTTGCAAGTCAAGACTAAATTTGGGGAAAGTAATCATTAATCAAATAAAATTGTTAGGCCGGTGTGAACAAAGGTTGTTTGCAGCTCTGAGCAATTTTCAGTGAGTCCCAATAAAATGCGAGCAGGTGTTTAACATTTTCTAGTAGGTATTAGTTGAATATGAAGAAGTGCTGGGATACAAAACATTATTGATGAAGCAAGCAGTCTGAAAATAGATAGCCAGGATCTAGGACTCTTCAACTCAAGGAGCCATAGATCTGTCCTGGCCCCTAAGAGGGAAAAATAAATACTTCTTTGTATCTATTTTAGTACTATGAGGGTAAATTTGGAGAATCATATAGGACCAGTAAGCATTCTGATTCAGTGCTGGATGATCAGATCTGTTATCCGGTCTAATAGCTTAATGTGAGTACCAGTGTGTCTTATTTCTGTGAGGGAAGATCCTCCACTGAGTATCACAGAGCCGAACTTGTCTAAATGTTGCTTTTTCTCTCTGCACCACAGGATTCATATCTGCATCTTCATTCTCTAAAAATCTGCATCCTTACTCTTATTTAAAAAGTAGGGAAAATATTTTTCCTCAATAATAAAAATGCAGAAAAAACAAATATTATGTTAATATAATCTCCAAAAATACTTTTATGCTTTTTTGAGTTCTTTTTTCTCTGGCCAGGTATTTTAAGTGTCACATCAAAATCCAAAAGATATCTAGCTTATGCCCATGTTTTCTTTCATGGCTGAGACCTTTTCAAGTCATCTAAAGGCCACTCATCAGTTGAATCCACCCGCTTTCTAACAGTGCCTAATTGTAAGTTTCCCTTATCTTGATTTGTCAGTTCCCACCATATCTAAACTGAAGTTCATAGAATCACAGGATCGGTAAGGTTGGAAGGGACCTCTGGAGATCATCTAGTCCAACCTCCCTACTCAGCAGGGTCACCTAGAGCATGCTAGACAGGGTTGCATCCAGGCGGGCCTTGAAGATCTCCAAAGAAGGAGACTCCACAGCCTCTCTGGGCAACCTGTGCCAGTGCTCCGTCACTCTCACAGGGAAGAAATTCCCCCTCACGCTCAGGCAGAACTTCCTGTGCTTCAATTTCTGCCCATTGCCTCTTGTCCTGTCACATGGGACAACTGAAAAGAGTTTGTCCCTGTCCCCTCTCTTCAGGTATCTGCTCTGGGCTTGTCTCCCGGGTAAAGCTACACTCCATGTATGAACCTGGTTGCCTAAATTGCATGCACATTCCCTATAAGGAAGCAGCAATGGAAGGATCTGAACTGAGTAGAAAATCTAGGCACCTATCATCAGATGCAGCTTAGGGGACTGAGTCTGGAGTCTTTGCTGCAGCACTTCCTCCTGGTTTCCTCCAGAATTAATGACAAGAAGCTTAATTTAAGCACTCTAGCATGCCTTCTGGTGATCTCTGCCTCTCTGGTGGTAGAGGTGGTTTCTTAAATTTAGGCAAAGTACTTTAGGTGCCTAAGTTACAAACACAAGTTTCTGTCTTTGATTTTCAGAAGTAGAGTTTTGGGTTTGTATAAATCGGACTTTTTCTGCAGAAATTAAATGAAAGACTTTGTTAGCAAAGCTACATAAGCAGTGATCAACTAATAATAACTCTTACATGTCTTGGTGGAGCTTAATATATGTTATTAAACTGAAATATTCTTGAAGGCTGAAAAGTAACACTGTTAATAATACATGTATGAATCTTGTCAGAAAAAAACAAACAGAACTGATGTATTTTTTGCTGAATGTTGTATATTACCTAAGGGGTTTTTTTATAGCACTTAAAGTGTTCTGGGAGCTTCCATTGTAAGTAAAAGGGTGAAAAATAGGCTTTTCAGGATCTGCAACATAACAAATATGCAAACCTAAAGAAGTCAGTAAAATAAGTTTTTTTTTTTTTTTTTTTTTTTTTTTTTTTTTCCCAGAATTCAACCTATTTCCCTCTTTATAGCATAGCAGAAGTATATTTTTATTGGGTACTTGAACAGAGACAAAATAAAAGAACAAAGCAACCAGCTGAAATGTGCACTTATGTAAATGAAACAGTGGTAATCACTTATCATGTTTATATTTTGTTGTGCAAATGGATTCATAAGAAAGAATGATTATATTTATGTTCAAGTCTGGTTCCATGCACAAAAAACTTAATTCTGCCCCAATGTGCCTCCTTCCTGCTTATACAACAGTATATCTTTTAGGAAGCTATTTATCAGATTCGGTGTGACTCTAGTAGGCAAAGGAGAATAGGATTCTACTAAATTAGGTGAGGATGCACCCACATTTAAGAGTACAGTGGCGGGAGGTAAACTAGGTATCCTAAGTCCTACTTACTCATTTCATTCTACACTCTTCCTCCTAAATTGTATCAAGACAGGTGCTCCTGAAATCTTCCAGAAGGTGAGTAAGTCTATATTAATTGGGTGCCTAAGTTCATCATGCTGAATATGAGGTGAGGTCTGTACCTGTTATAAAGGAAATAGAATATGGCGTGCACAAGTATCAAATAGATTTTCTTTAGGAGAATGCACGACACAGTTAGCTTATGCATTAAATGACAGTTCAAATGGGATACTTCAGTATTACAGTTCTTACACTGTTACCTGATACTTTCTGTAAGCCACAAAGAGTTAATCCACAAAGTATTTTTGCATGCAGTTATATAATATAACTGGGCCCAGAGAGTATGAAATTATTATGTGACAATAAGCGAGCCGTATGTCTGCCAAAAATGGGATACAGGAGGATACAATCTTTGAACTCTCTATTCTACACGAACTGCAATAGTTTCCACCTCTTAATGGTCCATAAAGGTAATGACAGCACATGCTAGGCTTTTAAAAGCTATTAATCAGCTCCCATTGATTTCAGTGGGAGTCGGACATTTAAATACCTTTAAAACGTCTGTCTGGAATACAAGCACGTTTTGCATTTACAAGATTATTGTAAAAAAAATAATAATAATAAAGGTAAAAGAAGGAATACAAGGAACAAAGGTTTTGACTCTATTTCAGTAAGTTCCAAAGTATTTGTAAGTCTCTAAACATGATAACAGTCACAAGCCTTTATTAGAACTGTTGATGAAGCTTAAAGTTATATATGTATAAATATATAAAGTTATGTATGCTAAATCAGGATTTCTTTTCTACTTCTGTATGTGTAAATAGGTCAGTTCTGAATATATTTGCTGATACTATGCTATATTAATATAATAATATTTTCATAATTAACTATACCAGCGCATCATCAGAACATATATCCTTTTGCATTAGTGAAAACAGATCAGTGAGGATCTTCAGGGATGAATGTATTTTTTAAGCCAGAGGGAGAATTTAAGGATGAAGGCTTTGTGGTGCCCTAATAAGTTCATACAGTTCCAACATATTTTCAGTTGGGTGTCTTTTACATGTTAGAATTTAGAAATCTAAGTCAATGAAAGGAAAATGCCAGGAAGCAGTTCTTAAGCCTGTCATGTTTTAGTGGGCTTGAATTTTTAGTGTATCTATTCCCAGTGCCTTACCTCAGAAGGAGAATGATGAGATGATAGCCAGAAAATAGGAATAATAACGGGCAAATTTAACCTATGGAGATACACTAGGACCAAATGTGGTCCAATAATCTTTGTGCTCTTAGCTTCACACATTTTTTTGCCAATGATTAGTGGAAGTTTCTACTGCATTTTGAATTAAGAGTGCTATCCTTTCAGTTCTGGGGATACTAGCAGAGGAAAAGAGGGATGAGTACAGTATAAGAATATGATCATTAACATCCACATGATTCCAGCCTATCTTGTTTTTACTTAAGTTAACAGCAAAGCACACAGTATATCATGCAGCTACTGTAATATAATAATTTGCCAGAAAACTCTATAAAAAAATCAGCTCTAAGAATTTTTATAACTAACAGTAAAGGGTACCTCAATGTCTATTTCAAAGCTGATTTGATGAATACAGAAAAGGTCAAACTAAAAATAACTAGACTGAATCAGTTATAAGTGTAGTAACATATGCCTCATTTAATAATGAACTCTAAATTTGCTCTGCAGTTTAAGTAGTATCATGAATGCTAATTCTGACAGTAAAGGGTTATGAACTACCTGTCTGCTCAAGTCTGGCACAAGGTCAGGCAGTTATAGAACTAATGAAAACCCTGATGTACCAAAAGACGGATGATTGACATGAGTGTGCTAGTTGAAGAAAGTGCCGAGGAATTCTGGTGCATTCAAAATGACAGTGTCCTGAAACATAATTTATAACACTCTGTTTATCATAGCCCAAGTGCTTATTGCTTACATCAACATTACTAGAATTCAGGATACATCATATTAAACTTCTCCATATCAATCACAAGAGTGTTTTTTCTGGTATAGTTTGTGATGATCAAACTAAGACCATTATATTCTGAATATATGGTTAAGCTTAGAAAGATTTTTGTGTATATAACTCATCATCCTGAAAGGAGAAAAGCCATTATTGTTAAGCCTTTGTGAGTGAAGGAAAATAGGAAGAAGTAAAATAGTTAATACCTTTAAAGTTGATACATTTTTTAAATGTGTGAAAAACCTGTATTTTTATTTGTCCCTTTTATCTACTACTGTGAACTTCTCTTCCAGATCTTCACATATTATATGATCAATTTTCATCCATTTATTTCCTTTCTTGACCAACCTTCAATATTATGACTATTTTTATTTACTTCTCAGTTTTATATTAGCAATGAGATGTTTTTAGAAGGTTGAGATACTGGCCAAATAACCCAGGTTTAGTGATGCAATTCCACTTTTCTAAATTTGTAAAATATTATGAAATTCCAGAGTGTTGCAGTGAAGGGGATCACATTGTAATCTGGATTACCGCTTTTGCAGAATCTTCACTGTATTGCCCCTTATGACACTTCTTGACTCTATTCTTTTTTTCATGGACATCTTGGAAATAAGGTTTTTGTATTTCATAGAAATTAAACACCCAGTCTTCAGAGCTTGACTGTAGATCTCTTTTTTTTTTTTTATGATTTTAGGAAGTCTAATGACAATTTTGATGAAAGTTTTGGTCTATGATAAACCAACTATGTGACCTTTTAAAATTTGCTTAAGATATAACTGGAGTCTAAGTAACAAAACCAAAAGAAAATAATAAAATGTAAAATAAAGAAGGTAAATAAAGCATTTTCGTATCTGTATTGTGCCTCTCTGCAGCCATAAAGTAACGTATACACTCTCCAGTGGTTTTCAAAGATGAATTTGCTATGCCTATGTGCCACTGTAGGAAGTCTGTAATGGCTATAATTTTTGAGTATTAAATAGGATAAGGAAAGTACATTTTCACATGACGGTGGCACATAAAGTTCATGTTGGTTGCATATAATCAAAATGACTGAACCATAAAAAACAGCTTTCATTCCATTTCAGCACATGCAAAAATCAAGGTATGTATATAAAGCCACTGAACACAGCAGATTTTCAAAGGGATTCAAGGCAAAGTCATTTAGCCCAGATGTTTCTGTAATTGTGATGCTTTCAGCAAATTTAGTGGTCTTTGAACATACATTTCCTTTCTATATGGTATGTGTTGGTTAAGAAAAAATGGAATAAGCTTTGGCTGGACAGAGTAAATCTGCTTGAAGGGTTTGAAAGCGGAAAGAGGAAGGTGAGTTTTTTTTTCCTTTTTTTTTGTATGTTTGATTTTTTTTGTTCATATGATTTGTTCTCCTCTAGGTTTGTTAATTTTCTCCTTTTTTTTTTCTTTTTTTTAATAGGAATTATTTAGCATGTACTGTATCATTACTGGCTAAGGAAATAGAAACCTTATGATCAGCCATGTTGGAGGTCTCTTTTTGTCTGTCATTCAGTAAAATGAAGAATGCATCATATCTGTTTCAAAACAACAGGGACTGCTTAGCTATGGCTTAGAATTTAATAGCAATCCAAAAGACTGAAAAGTTATTTTCCATTAAAATCATATACTTTGGCTAATTTTCCTTTTAAAACACAACCACTTGATTGTGAAGGAACATGAGGAATCATCTTGGAAGGAAAGGGAGAGAAAGGTAGAAGAAGAAGAAGAAGAAGAGGAGCCAATATAGAAACCACAGTCCAGAGAGGAAATTGATACTGGAAATAAATAAGTAAAATGGAAATATAGAGAATGGAGAAAACAGAACATGAAGGAAACTTGGGTGTAAAATGGGATTATGTGACAAAATTTTCAATTTAGAGCAGCAAGACTGGTACAGCAGCCTGTGGTGAAACTTGTTGGAATATGTTACTAATTACAATCAAGAAAATACAAACCCTTGTATGATTAGATTAGAACAAGGAAGAATATGTAAACAGAAACTCTATATTCAGTTCAGATCCCATCTCACCATTATGTCCCTATCTCCTTGTTCTGGCTGTGCCTCCAGGCGTAGTAGTGTGATCCTCCGTCACTTAGAAATAGCACTGATCTCACTCTCTGCAGCAATAGAAGAGACTATATGGCATCAAATACAGTCTCTTACTTTAAAAAGCATTTTGTTTTTTTTTTTTCTTTCCTTATCTGCCAAATAGTATTTTCTTGAGGATGTACCATAGTTTTCAGTTATATACAAGGATGTGTACAAAGAACTACAGAAAAGAGAGCTCCTAAAGCTTTCTGCTGTCTTTATTTTTAGACAACAGTGACACTGGATGTGGAAAATCAGGGATCATTTTTTCTTTTGCCTTTACAGATCTGAACCTTCCATGTGACTGAGAAGAGCAGGTTTCTCATTCATTTTCCAAAGAAAGCTTACACTATTTATTGATAAAGATATATAAAAGGAGGCAATTCCTTCTTCATCACGAGGTAGTGCGGCTTGTCACTAGGTTACAGAGTGACACACACGGGAGATGCTATCTCAGGGACCAATTACGGTATAATCACTACATGTAAAGTGGAACTACTTCAGCTGTAGAGGTTGAGATAGACCTACCGCAAATGTCCCGTAGCTCGATGTTCAGATATCCTCTAGGGAAGATACAGATTTTACCCAACATAGACATTCGAGCCACCCACTACTAGGTTAAAGGCATAGAGCTATCTCTTTCTTGACCTTTTGCTTGTGAGGCAAGACATATAAGTATCACAATCTAAAACAGGTTTCAAGTTATGAATGACTCAGGATGTCCCAGGAGTGAGGATTGTGTCTGTCTAACTAATTTTAAATATATTTGGCACAGGGAAAGAGCTTTTAGCTTTTATAGAGACAGTGAAGAGCTTCCCCTCGCACTAGTGATGCTCTCAGGTGGTACTTTGAAGTAGTGGCATTTCTGGAGGATAGGACGTGGGGTTTGATTCCTCTGAATCAAAACTGAAATTTAGGACAATAGTCTCTCACTGTCTGCGTGAGTGTTCAGTCATTCAACTATAGTATACCAGAACTACAGTATAAAGCAAGGTGCATGAATAAAGTCCCAATACTTTAAAGGGACTGACCACTGTTCTATTTTTGAAAGAGAAAGCTTACTACCATCCTTCAGGAAATAGTTCATGGTTGCAAACTGTAAGTACAGGTAATATATATATATATATGTATGTATGTATGTATGTATGTATGTATTTCTTCAGCATTGCCCATCACCTCCCTGAGAGAGCAAAACATTTGTTGAGTATTCTGTTCTGCAACACTTGGCCCTCCCAGAGCATAAAGGGCTTTTGTACAGGAAAATCTATCAAAAGACCCTTCTTGCCAGACTCAGGGCTAGTCAGGACTAGATACTTAAAAGTTAGAGTGCAATTTCTGCACATCATTGCATCTACAGTTAGTCAGTGGTCTTTTCAAAAGCTCCTCTAACTCCTTCTTTGATGGCTTTGGGGCTAAAATAGTGCCATATTCTGCAGTCCGCAGGAGTGGATTTCACAGGAGTGAAATAATTTCTTAGGAGTGTAAACCCGTTGGTTTGGATAAAGTTTCACAGGTGCAGCTGAAAAGCACCTATTGCAGCTGCAAAGATAATCAGGCCAGTATCATCCGGGGTTGAATGAGTAAGCGGAGCTCAGCCTGAGTTACCAGATGGGTGGAGTGACCTGATTATCTGCATGCAATAGCAAGAGAGGTCAGATAGTTCACTCTCACTTCTGCTGTGATATATGGTATGTCAGAATGGTTTGTGACAGCTCCTACTGACTCAGAAATGACTCCTGCTGACTGAGAAAAGCTTATGACAGCTCCTACTGACCCAGCCAGGGGGAGATATCCCTTTAACTCAACTGGGCTAGATGGTACCTACAAAATGCCAGGTCATTCAGGTCAAGTCTCAAATACTTTATTAATAGCTTGTTCTCAAAACAACCCCTCCTCTGAGTAGTTAATCCAAACTGGAGTAGAGCAGCTTGACTAATCTGCTTATTAATGATATATTGGTAAAGATCTTAAGTGATGAATCTTATTTTTGTTTTCTTTCTTGCTCAGCTTTTATTGTTTATAATCCTCATTATTCATGTGATATACAGATATATATACACACACACATGCAATCATATATTTATATATATTGCTGAAAAAAACTCATGAAAAATCAGTGCTAAAAGAAATTACTCAAACCGTGGGTACATTTAAAATGTGTCTGTGTACAACAAAACCTAACTCGTTTAACTAAGGTACTATATTAATATATTTTGACAAGGTGTCATGGTTCTGTTCCGCTTCAAAGGATGTTGGGTCTGCTCACCATCATCCTTTGCAAAAGACCCTGCATACAGAGAAATATCCTTAACAAAAAGTTCAAGATGTTATGCCACGGCTGCCACTGAGACAGAGACATGAAAGTGAATGATGTGCTGAAACACAAAGCTGTAGGATGAGATCAATATTTCTGCCTTTTAATCTTGTCTCCTCACCTTTTCTGCTTGCATGCTTTTAAAATTTGTTGCTCACGGTGCTGACCAGTAATAATCACCATATTTATATTGGAATTCATCTCCTTTACATCTGTTGGCATATGGCTTTCAAGATGCTCCATCCTTTTTTGTCAAGAATGTAAACTTCAGGGTCAATCAAATGTAATCATTTGTGTTTTACATCAGCAGACTTCATTTATGTATATGGAAACAAAAGCCCTAATGAGTTATGGTGAATCATATAATAAAGATCTCTCCTGACTTATGCAAATTTCTCACATAAATTTGATCCAAATCAGACATAAAAAAGACCTAAAGTATAAAATAAAGACTCACATTGGTGACCTGTGCTTGATCTTTGTGTATGTGTGTTAGTATAGTGCTCCATTTTAATAGCGCTCCATTTTTATAATTTGCATTTACCCCTCTGTAGCTGAATAGACATTAATATTGAAAGATTGAGATCACTTTTCTGATAGAATGCCTTGTAAGAATGGGTTGTTGAAGTAAACCATCATCTATTTACTCAGCATAGTTGTTGCAAACAGTTGATTATGCAATGCATATTCATCCTATAGAGATTGCTATAGCATAAAAGAGCCAGCATGGAGGCCTGCCCATAGCAGGAATTGAACCTTGTCTCAGAGCCTAAAATATTTTAACATACTTACTTATATTTCTACTTTATCTTGGATACAGTTGACCACTAGACTATGGCTGCATTTCCATTTCCACTCTAGTCAGAATTTGGAAGCAAAATAATTTATTTTAAATTAATATCATACCTTCTGGGTTTGAGAATTCATCTCATCTGGACATATGAATTGTGCCCTATCAGTCTTTACTTCTTTCTCTTAGCAATAAAGGAAGCACAAAACATCTAGCTCAGGCAGAACTATCTCAGATATCATCATCTCCTTTTTTTTTTCCACGAAAGTCTGACCAAATTTCTGCGTATATTTGCAAAGATACTTGAGTACCTAAGTTCAGCAGAAAGCACTTTCAAATTCTTGCCATTTAACCTTGAGTTGCATGAATCATATCTGTATAGAAGGTCGTAAACAGACCATCACTGTATTTCAGCAGAAGCACTACAGAAGTTGATAAAATCAGTATATTGTATCTGCCAGGGGTATCTATAACACCATGATGATACATAAAACAGAGCTTGATGTTGCTCTACTACTAACAGCATTCTCAGATTACCCTAGGCCCATATTGACATAGGATTTTTATATAGCTTTTACCTTTCCTGATTGTCACTTTGATAGTGAGACTCTACACATGCTCTACTTATGTCCAAGCCAGCATAGTCTACGTTACCAGGAAGCTAGTGAAGATGGAAGGGTACTTCCTCGAGATGTGCAAATCAAACATTCATGCTCATCTCCTGTGTTCAAACATTAATTCACATCATACATGAAGACTCTCGCACCAAGAATGGTCCTAGTTGCTATTTGAAATGCTCAGAATGACTCAGGACCTATGCGTCCTACATCTCAGGTGTGTTTCTCTTTGCAAACTGGTCAAAAGGATGTATTAAACTTTAGATATTTGTTACACAATGAGAAAAGAGACTGTGATGCTAGCATGCGGCAGCAACAGCCATGTATTTCAAATTAACAGCAGATGGAAAAAAAGAAGTCTTAAGCTTTTAAGCAAGTTCTGTTGTGTGCCATTTACCTTCTCTCTGGCCCAATAAATATTAAAGAATGATCTGAATCACAAGGGATGCCCAACCCAGGAAAGTCTAATAGTTGGAGCATGAACTTATAAAATGCTAGGTTTGTATTCAAGATCTTACTCCATGTAAGAAGTTTGACATGCCTGTCTATAAGACGTCCAAAACTGTAGCCAGGGGACTAGTCCATTTTCTCTGTGGACGGGAAACCAAATTTAAGCACTTGACAATGGGAACATTCCAAGAGTAAATGTTCCTGCCCTTCTGAGTCATTTCCTTAGGTACCTATCTTCTCTGGAGATATTCAAGGCCCGCCTGGATGCAGCCCTGTCTAACATGCTCCAGGTGACCCTGCTGAGCAGGGAGGTTGGACTAGATGATCTCCAGAGGTCCCTTCCAACCTCACTGATTCTATGATTCTATACTGCAAATTGTTACATATTTCTAGTTTAGTTTCCTTCCCTTCATCCTCTGACCCCTTCTCAGTCAGATTATTACTGAAAATGTTTCTTAGGTGATGAAATCTCATTTTGTATTCAGTGGAGAACCTGGACCCCTGGTTCACACACAAAGGCAATACCGGGCTTGGTGCAGACCCTTGGAAACACTCGCTGCCTTCAAGGATCTCTCTGTGAATTATTATCAGTGGTTAAATTACTACAATAAGTATTCAAATAGACTTTGTTTCGGACTGTTAATGTAGTCATTACTGGTAGTATCTTTAGGGCTCTTATTATTTCATTTACCCATTTCACAATTAATGCAACATTCATCTCACATTGCTGCCCTATTTGGCTAAACTTTTGGAAAGTCTAATCAATTTCCTGATAAAATTATATGCAGAACTGATAATACAGAACGTGTATTCATTGCACCTTCCTCTGCTTCCCTAAGACCCATTGTGTTTACAGTTTTGGCAGTCATTATTTGCTTAGATAAACATTTCCAGTTCCTGATATTTGGCTTAAGTAGAACTTATTTGAAATGATGCTGTTAAAACAGTTGTGTCATTTCTGAGGGCAAGTATAGGGAAAAATTTGATAGTTGATTAATGCAGGAAAAAAAAAAACATTAATTTTGGCTGGCAGAATATGTAGTAAGATAATTTTACATAGATAGCTATGCGTGCACGAAGTGGCAGGGCAGGAAGCAGAACAAGAGCTGGCCCAACCTGCTTCTGTGTGCAGCTGTACTCAGCCAGGGTGCAAAAGAGCTGTTAAGAGAAAACCCTGCAAACACATCGCTTTACAGCAAAAGCTGAGGTATAAGGAAGCACAGCTACCCATGTTGATATTGGGTATGGACTGGGAGTCATGCTGAGTTTTCTCTTTTGACATTTCCCAAAGACAACCAAGAGCCCGATCTCAAATACAGGTTGCAATTCACGAAATGTAGAAAAAAAAAAAAAAAAAAGAAAGAAAAACAGGATTAGACACAGCTAGGGCCTCAGGGCAATGCTCAGAATGCAGCGTAGAGATAACTATTGATTTTCCATTTGCCTCTAAATTAAAATTCTCTCAAATTTGGCTAAGTTACACACTTTGAAAAAAAAAATGCCTGTGATCAGAAGATACTTTTCCAGGCTCTAAGCAGATATGGTTTAAGATACTTTATACAAATATATTTTTTGTTCCATGTATCAGCACTGCCTAGTACTACTTTATGGTTAGGGTTTCAAGGCATAGAGGAAATTTGATGCATTTTCTGAAGATTTTAATCTGAAAAAGGCATATATGGAGATAAGAATGTTTCTAACATGAAAGATCAAAGTCTATCATCTTATTTAGTATCCTTTCTCTGAAGTAGCCAGTAATGGAAAAGAATTAAAAATAATAATAATAAATAAAAAGAGGAAAAAAAAGTTAAGTTAGAATAATCCACTTTGTTATGTCATCCCAGCTTCTGGCATATGAATCATATAAAGTTTAAGGATTTTGTGAGCTGGGAATCACTTCATCAAGTTTAATAGCTCTTGACAGTTTTTCTTTCATGAATTTATATAATCCTTTTTTTTTTCTTTCTTTTTAAAACTCATTTATGCCTATGGCCTGTACGGTACTCTGTGGCAATGAGTTCTGCAATGTAATTATGTGATGTATGAAAAAATACTTCTTTCTGTTACTTTTAAATCTGTTACCTAATAATTTAATCAGTTGCATATAATTCTGATTGCTGGCATGAGAAATAGTTATTTTTTTAGTGAATTTTCGTTTCATATTCACCTTTTTCAAGATAATCTTGACTCTGTAGGCTTTTATTTTAGCCTTCCTCAGCCATCCTTTCGTTTTACTCTTTTTTTTTTTTTTTTTTCTTTCTGCCAAAGATTCATAGTCCATTTAGTTTGTCTTTGGACATAAACTATTCTCTACCCCCTGATCATTCTTGTTACCATTCTCTATATTTTTTCTAGTTCTCATATATCCTTTTTTTAGATGGGGGTTAGATCTGTATACTGTATTCAAGATGTAAGCACAGTTATAAAGTGAATTTCTATAGATTTCTATGATTATATAGTATTTCACATTTTCTTCTCAAATCCTCCCTCAATAATTGCTTACATTTTGCTTGTCTTTGTGACCACTGCAGAGTATTGATCTGATGTTTTCTGAGAAAAATCCAGTGACTCCAAAATGTCTTTCTTGGACTAGAGTCATGAATTTAGAGAACATCTCTCAGTATGAATATTTACTACTGTTTTGACTATGCTTATTACTTTGTACTTGTTGACACGAAATTCTGTCCTCCATTATATCATGCAGTCAGAGACTGTCATAAGTTTCCTCTACAGCTCTTTGCAGTTAGCTTTAGTTTAGTCTCTCCTGAATAATTAAACAAGTAATTAATAACTGTAATGTAAGGTATACACAGGAGAGGGCTGAATGAAGATAGGACAGCCATTTTTTAACATTTCAGCACGTGGCTTTACCCTTTTAGAATTTTAAATCCATATCTTAAAAATATAGTCTTATTGTCTAAAGTACAAATGAATACATAAATAATGTGTAAACATGTGTGTGCATGCATGCATACACGCACACATGCACACACATCTAAGTATACACACTGCTACTAATATATATAAAAAAAACAAACTGCGGTTAGAACTATATCAGAGTATTCAAATCATTATTCAGACATTAAAATATCTTGAAGAAAAAAAAAGTGCAAGCTACCCACAGAAATTCATACAGACATGCACCCACCCAGTTGGTGTAAAAAGACTGTATTCTGCAGTCAATTCCCTCCAAGACACCTTAACATACTGGAAAGTGCCCGAATGGTAGTGGTTATTCCTGCATTATGTATGAGTAACAGTTGTCTTGTAGTCAGCACATCTTTATTTAAAATTACATACTCAAAAAACTGACCTTTAAACAAACAAACAAACAAAGCAAAGACCAGAAGAGAAAAGTAAGTTTGCTTTATTCTTAGTCTGGAGTTTTGCAGTATTGCGTGATTGACACAGAAAGAAATATTATGTTGTACAATTCTATGGCAGACAGGCCCAGGGCTATTCAGATGAGAGAACTAATAACCATGCTGGCAAAAGAAATTTCTTATTAAAACCTTGTTAAGGAACTACAATAATTCATTAAGGGTTATATCATTATAAAAATCCATCATGGTTATAGACTGTTTCCTGGGGCTTCAGTTTAGTAAAGTTTGACATGCCCTTTATGCTCTGAAATTAGGTAAAGCTAAAAATGATTTATGCACCAAAAATGTTAAACATTTTATAAAGCACAAAAATAACTATGCACAGCTTCCTAACCTTGGCTTAGTACCTCAAAGGTTCATAGCCTAGGAAAAAAAAGTCTTATAAAGCGGACAGTTTAAAGCCTTGTACATTCAAAGGGTCAAAACCTGCTTCCATTAAAAACAGTGGGATTGCAGTGGAAGCAAGTTTTTGCACACAGAAAATAATCCTGTGAGAAGAGCCAGGGATAATATCAAACCAGTCCGATGAGGCCAAGGAAGAACACACACATGCACGCACACACACACACACACACACACACAAAAAAAAAGACGTGAGCAAATGTGATTTAAAAATATCATAGGGTAAGGCTGAAAAAGGTACGTTGCAGGACTAATTCCTGTACTTGCTCCATGCAGTTTCACTCCTGGCTAAAATTATGGAAATCATATTCTCCCAGCACAAACCTATTTTTATCATTTAAAATGAAATCAGGAAAAAAAATGCATCAGGCACATGAGAAAGATTATTTAAAGTTCCCTCAAAGAAGTAACAGGCAAATCAAAGGCAAATCTTTGCCTGTATAATAGTTTGTGGATAATATTGCATTACCCATAGCGGTCACCAGCAATGCCATCGTGACAGAAATGCAGAGATCAAATTCCATCCAGAAGGACAAACGGCTCAAAGCAGAGCTGCAGAATAGTGTCTGCTAGTAGCATAAGTTCATGATGAAATAGGCTATTTGGACCCCATCTACTGGTGGGCAGTGGTACAAATGAACACTAGCCAGTCCCTCACCGGTCATCAGCCAGATGTTTATATCCAAAGTTATACACTTTTTCATATGCATCATTAAGATCCATTTAGATTAATCCAGTGCTCAGCTTTATTATATGCTGATGTCATTGTACTTTTCTAGAATGACAAAACTAGTTATTTTTGCAGTTAATGCTGAAATTAATACAAATATATCACACTAATTGGCACACTTGTTGGCTCTCTTGCTGACAAGCCAAATGCTGAATAGGTTATGGAAACTGAAATAACCTCTAACTTTTGAGATGGTCCTTGTCAGATAGAATTGAGGCAGGCCAGAAAGATGGCACAGGGAAGCTTGTACCATTGATGCTCTAGCTGTACCAGGTGTTTGTAAGCTTCCCCCGCATACACCCCCGGTTAAGAGACAGGACTATGGTTGGCAGGGCTGTGAGGCTTTCTGTTTTAGTACTAAATTCACACGTGGTGGCCTTGATTGCTCTTGGTGAAAGTGCAAAAACATTTCAATGTATATGTTATGCTCAAAATCTTATTTTGGGCAAAGAGGAAGCATGCCTTATATTTAGAAAGCCACGAATCTATTGGTAGTATAGCTGAAATCTTAGCAACATAATCACTAGTAGTAGAGATTTAATTACAAAAAAAAGAAAGAATAATAATATAGTGAAAATTGTTATAAGCACACTCCTTAGTTTTTACCCTTTCTCCTGGTGCTATGCTCACCCTTCCCCAGCTCCTCTGGGTCCTAGGCTGATGGTTTCATTCTGGTGTGTGTGGGGATGTTACAGTGAGTCATCGCATCCGGAGTCTTTTTTGCTGGGAAGAACTTGGTCTTCATGTTGATGGTTTCTTCTTCCTCACTGTACAGATCCACTTGGGACCATTTTTGTGTTTGTTAATACGTTTTCACATCTTTTTTCATTCTTCTTTTATCTGCAGCTCCACTTCACATCTGAATTTGCTACCTTTGTTACCCCTAAACCCAGCCATGTCCAGCTCCAGGTCCTCCTTTCTGTAGCTGGCCACAGGGGAGTTTTTTATAGCAGTGAGGTCTCCAGCAACGTCCCATCTCCTATCACCTCGTGCCTTTGTGCTCCTCTACACCTCATCCTGGGCGGACACTTCTCAACATCTCTGTTTTCCTTCCTGACCTGTATTTCTCTATACTACAACATTGTGTTGGAGCATGTTGCAGCTAAACCAAGTAAAAGAAAGCTGCAGGCAGTTGAGGCAAGTTTAGACAGAGCAAGCCTGACGTGCCTCTGTCCTGAGGCCTTGTAAACTCAGTGCAAAGCTTATGGCCTGTTGCTAGCAATGGCAAAACCATTTTACAAGGCTACAGGGCAACAACAGATCCTGTTTATATTCCAGGGTAAAATTCAAACATTTTTCAGAGACTAATACCTTTCCTCTGTAAGGGCAATGTACAGCTATGAAGTGTTTCCTTAAACACACAGATCCAAAATCGCTGTGATATAGTTTAACTCATTGATTCTTTGTCACGCTTTTAATTGGCCCCCCAAAAAAGAGTTTCTTTTGATTTTAACAAGAAAGAACAACAGCTGACATTTCAGCATTAGGGAGGCGCAGGCAATGAACTCTCTTATAAGGAAAAGCTCCCTTTTTCCTCTGACATTTACCCTGAAAAGGATATTTGACATCAGGTGCAGGAGTATGGAAGGATGATACAGGGAACAAAAGGGAATAGGTTACCAGTCTGCTCTGAAAGTAAATAAAATATAGACACTGGGGTCTTTCTGGTTCTTTTGAATGTCCTAAACTGACTCTGGATGTAATATTCTCACTAACCCCTTCCTGACATCGGATAACTATTCGATTCTTCCTTTTCCTGGCAATATTTTGAGCTGAAATAGGTGGTGCCACCTGCTGTGAATATTTAAACCTTTCTCTCTCACAGCTCACTGAAAACGAATAGGCTCATTTGTTTTAATGTAACTCCTTTTAGTATGTACTTCAGGTGTGTAATCTAAACTACCCAAGTCATCAGCAGAATGGGGGGTAAAACAACTTGCAGAATTATGACACAGAATCAAACCAGGAAAATGTGTCAGTTAAAAAAAAAATACAGAATTCCTGTCTGTTCATAATTGTGTGGGACTAATTTTGATTTCTGCTTAGCTGCTGTTTTTCCTCTCTCTGCTGGTTGCCAGCTGGTGCGGACTCGGTTCAATGTGTTCAGTGTTAAATGTTAAAGCCCTGTGTGATTGGATCTTAGTTATTTAGTTCAGTTCAGTTTTCAGATGAATAAATACAATAAGAAGGTTGTGCCTCCTCAACCTCTGCAGCGTGTTTTGGCTCACCTGTGCAAACTGAAGGTATAGTTAGGACATACTGCAGTCTCCCTGAACTGCGCTGACTCCATGGAGTGTTACACAGACCTGACACATTGCACATTTCCTGTACTTTGCAAGTGCTCGGAAGATAATGTGAGCAGAAGTTAACTATGTTTACGACTTCAGCTGCTGTCACTACAAGAAAGGTCCAAGTGTTAATTCTGAGCAATGAGTGAATTGACGCAGGATATTTTCCAAATCAGTTAGTTATGGCAGAAATGGGACATGACACTCATATGTATTAAAACTGTACTGCTGTTGAACTGAATATTGGGATATAATGTGTTATGGTGACCATCCAAAAAGTATTATCTCCTATTATTGTCTCCACTGAATGAGATGAATATTCTATTCTGTAGTATATATTTCACTATATGTTACCATTCAGGTTACTCCGTATACTCTAGACAGGATTATGTTTTTTTCTAACTGGTCTGAGATATTCTGTGTTACACATGTCCAAAATACTTACTGCACATCTAGACTGGATTCAAATACTGCAAGTATATTTAGACAAACCTGTTTCTTTTAAATAGATTGGCCATATTGCCTTCTGTCTTTCATGTCGCTGTCTTGGCCAAATGCACTCACACTCTGAATGGGAGAGACTGCAGAGCCATATCCATTGCCATTTCATGTAGCCTGTATTTCAGCCTGGCTGAAATTCAGAAGTAAAAGGCCACAGGACAGCAAATCTCGGATGCATTAGCCGTGCTAGGAAATCCACCCGCAACCGAGTTGTATCACTTTGCTATGATATTGCTGGCATCTTGAGCTCTGGCTATGTTATTTGCTGTCACCCATTACAGGAAACTGTAAAAATGAAAGTACCTCTTCCTTCAGTCAATGGCAAACTCTCCATTTGCATTAGAGCCTATGGTACTATCATTCATTAGAGTCTATAGTACTATCATTCCTATGGGACAAATTTTTTCTACAGACTTTTTACAGACCTTATGCAAACCTTATGGTTTCCCTCAGCCAGTAGCAACTAGTGCTTACTCCAGCAATAAATTCCCGGGGTGGTTTGAGACAATACTCCTATACTTCTGCTCTATCTTCTCCTCTTTTTCCAATTAGGCATAGAAGCTGTTCTTACTGAAGTCAAAGATTTGTATGAATTGAGATTAATAGATCATCTTTCCCCATTTTTTGCTAATGATCTGGGCTGTGTGTGAATATCTGCAGTCACAGTGATTTAGTTCTATGGTTACTTTCATTTTCTATTTCTTTTTTTCTCTTTGTTCTTGTTACCTTGGCTTATTCCTATAAGGGATATATTTGTCATGAGCAGGAAAGAGATGGAAATATAACAGGAAACATCTAATCATAACATCTTCCTGTACCTCAGTTCTTCATCATTGCAAGACAAAAAGCACCAAAGCATATCCATCAGAACGGCAGATGTTAGAAACTGTCCCTGTTATAGTCGGATGCTATGCTTTGATGCAAAATAAATACACATCTGTGTTCCCAAGACAAAAGCAAAACTCACAGAATAGAAGGAAGCTCTGAGTCTTAATAGGAGGGCTAGGCCTGCTCTAGCAATGCAAATTACTCATAAAACCATTTTAACTGAACTGATGAACTGATCTTATGATAGATTTGATACTCAGTAATGGTATAAAGTAGCCATGGCTGGAAGGGGAATCTGGCTTTTTTTTTTTTTTTTTTTCCTCCTCTCATCTTTGTGAGCATGTTGTACGTGTATGATTCTGAATGCAAAAGGAAATATGTGTTATGTTCCATAACAGGGGGCAGAGAAGAAGACAGAAAATAAGAAAAATCTCTGTGAAAGATCCCAGTCAGTGTTTATACTATAACATATTTCCTCAACACTGCCTTTTGCTCAGACAGGCAAACTCCTTGAAAACTTGAAGGTGTAGTGCAAAGCACACAATATCATAGTAGTTGCATAGCCACAGTCACACAGCAGGCATGCGGCAGTGCGACTCACAGCTTGTTCTTTCTCTGGAGAAAGGCATGCAGCACTAAAAACAGCAACAAGCTTTTAGCAAAGATGCCACTGATGACCTGTTTCATCAAAGTGACAGACTAACTGTGGAGCCTGGGATCCAGCATTCCCCAAACTGCAGGTTTCTTTCTTTATTTTCCTATCCCACCACCCTTTTTCAAAGTAGACACATAGAAGTATCAAGTGAATACGGAGGCAGTGATCCCATAGAGCTTCTTACAACAAGTGCTGCCAAAACAGGAAAAAGTATCTTCTTTGATTTAGTTGCATGCTGGTTTTCTTGCAAGCTTTTTTTTTATTATTATTTTATTTTATTCTCTCTCTCTCACCCTTTTTTTTTTTAAATAAAAATACCCTTCACTGATATACGTCAACTAGACAGCTACAGGAGTATACACAGATTCCCCCAAATGGCAGCCTGTGTCTGAACACAGACATTCAGTAACTGAAACTAAAAGCAAAATAAAATTGCTTTCATTTAACTGATTCGTCCTCTGAGACAAAAACAGAAGAAAGGCAGCTATATTAAATGTAGATCTTTGAAAACAAAAGTTTAGCGTATATTCTTTTTATAAACAAATTCCCTCTCCCTCTTCCCAACATGAAAGACTAGATCTTTAACCCTAGTTGATAACATCTGTCAAAATTAAAATCAACTTTTTAGTAAATTTCCTAAGAAAAATGAAGAGAAATATACCAAAGGGATGTCCTGATCTTGTCTCTGAAAAAGACTTTAAAATTTAGCTACATACATAATTCTTGCACAGATTTAAATACAGATTTCAGCTGAGTGTACACAGTAAGATGTGGTTTTTATTTTTGAGTTCAATGTTCCATAGGCAACTTTTTGCGTGTTTACTGTGGTGTGTACGATTTTGGTGCACTATTCATTTTATAACATCATTTATAACATCACACAAGAGTCATTTGGGGTGGCCAGACCCCTGCAAACTAAGAAATGCAGGATCCACTACCTTGAAGATGCTATAACTTAAAAAAAAAAAAACAAACAAACAAACAAAAAAAAAAACACAAAGAGAAAGAAGAAAGGAAGGGAGTTGTTTTTCAGCTTTCTGTACTAACAAGCCAAAATCTAGAAAGAAAATACCAGCTTATACTGGAAGTATTTACAGAATATAGAAGTAGAGACTAGCTAAGCAAAGTGGCAGTCCCAGGGCTGAGCATTTCGTGTGGGAGCTGCTGGCATTTCCACCCCACAACGTGTGCCCTAATTCTATCATCTGCCTTTATAGGTTTTTGATGATTTCCCTTGCCCAGACAGCTGCTAGTGCACTAAAAATACACCTGAATGTCCAAATGCAGGTGGGATGAGATCCCACAAAAAAATCAGTGTTGTACTTACCTCTTAATCATTTGCAATTCAGTTATTCATTTATCTTTTTAAAGAAGCACCCATCCAATGCCTTGGGCAAATATGCATAAAACTTAAGACAGTCCCATCAGTATTTCTAGAAAACTGACTAAGCAGCTGGTCTGAACAGAAAGAGCTTTCACCCGGGATCCTGATTGCTCCCAAAGCATCTCTTTTCTTCCTACAAAGGTGCATTTCAGCAGACCTGCTGAAAGTCTTATGTGACATACAGACTCTAGGGGTAAACCAGTCTCCAAATTCTGCTCTTAGTTCCTCTGGCAGCTTTACCACTCCAGAGATTTCTGAGCTTCTGCTCTTCACTCTGATGCAGAGATGTAGGGTGGGCACGATACGCAGATGGGGTAACAGAACCGCAGAGCATATGATACTGGCAGTGAAGAAGGGCAGAAGGGGAATTAAAAGACAGACATTTTGAGGAGATAGAAAGATTCAGGTGTCCATTTACATTAAAAAAGAAATAACTCCTTTAAAACAATTTCACTTTCCCTCTGCCAGTCAGCATGCAGGGAAATCAAACATCTGGAGCTACTTCATTTCTGAAGTTTGAAGTTTATTTCTGAAATAAAGTAATTTAAAAGTTTGTCCCCTTATGTCTGATGTGAGTGACTTCTGAAAGTCTTCTTCCTGAGAATCCTAAACCTTAAAGAGATGTTTACTGCAGTACCTAATGATCAGTATGTTGATACCAGGGTACCTATGATAATCTAATGAAATGAAATTTAGGACAGCCTTGGAATTATTTTTATGCAATGGCAAAGAGAAGACTGGAGAAGCATTTCATATACATCTAGGGCAAATGAGCAAATGGTATGAAAATGAAAGAGAGAAGAGAAGAGAGAGAGAAGAGAGAAAAAGAGGTGTCTGGAATTGAAACCATTTGTAGATGCAGGTTTCAAAAATTATATTTATGGTGTGGGTATCATTGAAGAATCAGATCACATACTTCTTATAGCTGTCTTAACAAGCAGTCTGAATATCGGAATTACCTTCCTGCATACCTAGAATGCTATTAATATTGCACAAAAATGACCTGGAGCTTGTGTGTTCGTACATTTATGCTCATGTGCACATATATTACATATGCACGCACATTCAGATATTACTTACTGCATTTATCTTGATTCTCCTCTCATTCTGGTGGAAGCCAGACTATATTTTAAAGTCAGTGCAGTTCCAAGTGTAAACGAGAGGAAAGTTAGACCTTTCTTTTTTCCTGATTGTGGAACCAATTCCTAGGTCTAGCAGAAATCTATGCTTTGAAAATGTATAGTAATAATAATAATTATTATTTTATCATAAAATTATTCTCTTTCTTCAAATATATTTAAAAGATGGTTAAATGCACTGTGGTCTCAGCTATAGTCTTAACTATAGTCATAATGATGCAAATTAATATTTATTTAATTCCACAAAAGCAAATAAAGTTACTCTGAGTAACTATGGTATAAATAGGAGAATTGGGCTTCAAAAGATAACATCTTGCTACATGTTACAAAAGCTGTCAAAATGGATGAAAAAAAATATTATATTCATCCAGAGTGTGTATGTTTAAAGCAGAACTGTCAGTGATTGATGGAGCTCCAAAGAAAGATACAACAATTATAATACTGTTACATATGTGAAAGGTTGTCTGTACATGAAGGTCATTTCAGCATAACTGTTATAAGTTGACCCAGGCATATTTCTTCTGACAAACAGACATTTGCCAAAAAAAAAAAAAAAAAAAAAGGTTAAATACAAAATGTAGTAGATGCCTATTAGCTGTTTCAAATTGAATTCCCCAAACAGCTTTTGCTGGAAACATTAAAGAAAGAAAAAAAAAAGTGAAGATAGAAAGAAAAAAAGTGAAGATAGATTTGTAAAATCATTGAAGATGATTTTGTCTAATAGTTCAGAAACTCATCTAGGATGTCACAGGCCCAAGCTAAATTTACTCTTCCTCTGAGGTGCTCTGAGTACATGTCATTCAAGAGAAGGGCTTCATCCTATGATATAAGCTGGAATGAGACATTTTCAGTGTTTCTTCTCTCTAGGGAAACCACGTAGATATATTCACTGGAATTTTCATTGCGGCTTTCATTGGAGCTGGTCTTGAAATCAAAACGAATAACTAAATCAAGTGAATATGCTAACCACAGGGGTTTAATTCTCACTATCTCCTTGACTCAGTAAATGCTTCCATACTCCCTGCAATGTGTCAAATGAAGGGATGCCTCTCTCAGAATATGGTCTGAGCTGATGTTTAAGATACTACCCTTCAGCGCTGCTGTTCAGTGGCAACACTCCTTTTACCTTTATGTCCTTCAAGGAAATTAGTCAAGTATTTCTTACAATACAACTTACTATCCTTCTTTTGCAGAGGGAAGTAAGGCTGGAAGAAAGTGAGAGTGTAAAACTGGTAAGGTCACCTTAAAAAAGTTGAGCTTAAAAGTAAAGGGAGAAAGATGGAAGCGAATCTGAGAATATAAGTAAAATTTGTACCCCATTCTTTCTTTCTGCCTGTTAACAATAATGACCCCTGTCCTTCTCCCTCAAAGAGAAAACAAATAGCCTTTCAGAGAGAGAGAGCAAAAGGCAGCGCTGACAGTTCTGCAACCAGGTCAATAACAGTAGAAACTTTTCTGGATGCTGTCTGCAGAGGGAAAACTGAGCTGCATTTCCCTTTCAAATCCCTCTACAGAAATATCTCATAACTACTAATGTTTGATGCATCTTTTATCAAACACATATAGTAAATCCAGTAACTGAATCTTTCACATTTATGTGGCATTTTCAAGTGCATGAAGAACAATTAAAGCTGGCCACTGGGACATTCTCTTTTTTGTCGTAATTCACCAGGGGCTGAGGCTTCAGTCGCTGTGTCTTCTAAAGCTCTACAATATTTTTCTATGACTATAAAGGACTTTTCTATTCTGAGGATTTTAAGACTGTGGTAGGAGCTTTTTTGTTGCTATTGTTCACAGCTGAAGGAGAAGGTTATTTGTTTTACTAAGATAAGGTTTCTAAAACATCCTGCTTAAAAAAATACAACAAAAAACAGATGATGTTTTCTCTCTTTTTCTAGTTATCTATTATTTTCTAAGGAAACTGAAATGTCATCTTGCCTCCTGGATAAATTATCTTTTTGTTTAAAACAGAGGCAAAAAAAAATAAAATCTCTGAGATATAAATAAAGGTCAGCTGAAGATGTTCAGTGTAGAGAAGGCATTGTTAAACACACAGTTATTTAGCTGGACTTTCAGAAACTTGCTTTATTTTTTCTTTTCTCCGTTTACCTCTTGTTGAACACAATCATCACCTCTGTGCTATGGCCATTGCCAGTAAAATAAACAGGGCCAGCGTGTGGGCCCAGGCAGCAGCATGGAGTTGCCCTTCCTGTCAGTCCTTAGCACAGCTTTGTCCTGTGCCAGCTTGGCCAGCTCTGGACATAGCCTGGGCACAGGGTCGAAGCAGCTCAGGCCCAAGACCATTCCCAGGAGTCAGCTTGTTTGCAGTCACATCATATAAAAGCATTAGAGTGTCTAACCATTAGCTATAATCTGTGTCGTGCCAGCTGACTTCAAGAGGGTTTCTAGCCTGTTTGTTATTGCAGATGTGGTCCTACAATCAGGTCAGAATTTCAGTCATTTAATATACCATGTAACCATTTGCCAGAGACTCCAGAGCAAAGATTAAAACTCAGAGGGATTTCGTTTGCACTGATGCACTGTATTAAGGACAGTTTCAACTTGCTTCAGTGCTGGATAACTATGATAAGGCATTTAAACCTGAAATACCATAAGAATTTCTCTGCTAGGTTCAGTGAACCCCAAGAGCAATGAGGACCATCAACTCTCATGTACCTCACAGTGCCTATTGCAAGCCTGAGTCTCTGAAGAGCATTATTTTCAGAGACTCTACAACAAAATTCTTCCACTCTTACTTTCATCAATATTCTTGTCTAAGCTAGACATTTTAGCATATTGTTCAATCAGCTCCATAGCTAACAGCTCTCACGCATAAATCTCATATTGAACTTCTCAAGCTGAGAAGTTCAGGAAACAAAAGGTCACTTCAGGAGTTTGTCTTCTTCCTCTTTTTCTTTCTTACTTGTAGAAGCGTAGAAGGTCTCTTATTGGTAGCTAAAAGACCAGTGCATGTTACGACCTGACATAATAGCTTAGTGAAACTCTGTACCTCTTGACATCTACTACTTGACATCACCTTAGCAAAAGGACTTTTCCTGATGTGAGGTCCTGGAGTATTTCCTTCACAAACCTCAGCTATAAAAATTCATTCTTTTTGGTGGTTACTGACTTTATTTTTTTCCCACTAGAGGAGTAAGCATTTGTTTTCCCGCTTGTTTGTCGGATCTTTTAATATGAAACTAGAAGATTCATCAAGTGACTATCTAGAAAGAGCTATACCTTTAAATTTAGAATTCAATCTTATATGGAGAATTTCAGATTTAGGGTCCAATCCAGCTTCTACTGAAGTTACATTCCGTGACTCACAGCTTTAATTTAGCAAATAGCATATCTGGAGTCCACTTAGTACAGAGTTTGCCACTAACCAAGCCCTCACAAATTAATACATAAAATTGGCACTATTTTCTATGCAGCCTGCTAGCACAACACTGCTATAGACCAGCAGATTTTATAGACCAATAGAAATCAGTATCTAGTAAACTTGGTGAACAGGAAGTAGTTACCTTTTTGTACATTAAAAATAATAATGTTGCCTTTTTTTTTTTTTTTTTTTTTTTTGTTAGAAAAGGAAATAATCTGAATTCTAGACAAAGGAAAAATGCTTATTTAAGAACACTATGGAAATAGAGGACATGAATCTGCATTTCTTTTTTCTTATAGCTTTGCACAGGCATGTGGAAACTTAATGGTTTCCGTTAGAATAAAGCTGCTGTAATAGAATCAAGACTCACGGCAGGTATCTTTCCCTCTTTGCCCATGGACCAGATCTCACCTAGGAGAGAAAAAGATAAGCTCACAGTAATGGATAGCATTGTGCTATGCAAGTAAGATTAGATATGTAGATAAATGGTTTGTTTTCCTTGTTTTGCACTATTACTTATAAACAAATATCCAGATGACAGATGAATCACAGCCTCTGCAATAGTATTCAGTGATTTGGATTTGTAAAATGATTTACAGACCCTCAAGTAAGTGCCTCAGAGGATGTTTGAGGGCCTTTGCACACCTAAATCACACTGACCATGCAAGCGTGATTTGAGAATCATGATGCTTAAAAAAATTTTGCTAGCTAGATAGCTGCATCTTTATCAGTCTAAGTATCTAAAAACTACAAAGTATTTCATTATAGACTAAATTTTGACATTTTGTTCATATGCACAGCTTGCTGCCTGTTTTCCTAAATAAGATATATTACTTAGCCAAGGTTACACAGTTGAGGCAAATAGTATTTTTATTTGTTCGAGTGAAACTAAGACCTCTCTTTTCTTTTTTTTTTCCCCCCTTTCATCCAGAAGGCTGAGGTCTCAAAGGACTCCAGTGCCAGGTCAAAAGTTAGAAGCAATACCTTTAGATTTTTTCTTCTGCTAAGGTGTCAGATGTCTCTTTTGAGTACTCTCTTTCTCTCTCTTTACATGAACTCCTGACGAGAATTTCCTTTCCTTTGGGACACTATTAGTTGTGCTTCTTTCTTGGCTTTGAGGAATTTTCTTCACTGTCCTGTCTACCTGAATCCAACCCTCAGGTTTAAACTGAGGATTTTATAACCGGGTTGTCTCAATATTTAAATGGGCTCAGAAGAGAGGTATTTTCTAGTATTGCATTGCATAGGTATCTAGTGAGATACTCAAAATCTTTTTATGTGTACTTATTTGATAACAACTATCAGCCTTACATTGTGTTGCAGTTATTATTTTCTTTTGGGAATATTAAAGAAATATAGTATCCCAGACATTTTTCTAAGACTTTTTTATGTTTGTTTGTTTTGTGAAGTCCACCTTAAAACCGGTGAAAAGAGAATGGAAGTACCCAATTATTTTCTAAACACATGAAAACTGACAATTTAAAAAGTTATGTTAGAACTTGAGTGCGAATAAGGTCAGTTTTCTGCTCCTTCAATATATGGAATTACCTACCCTAGAGAACGATGACTGCTCATTTTTGCAAGGCACACTCATTGTACTGCAGCTGGTTGTGTGTAAATTATATAACTTTCTTAGTAAAGCACAATATTAAATTAGTGCAGTTCAAACCTGACTAACTTCATATACTGGCTTCACATAGGCTAATTAATCAAGTTCAAAGACTCTCTACTTACCTTCAGTTTCCTCAACATTGTGGTCTCAGCGTATCCAAAATTGCCCTCTACATATACATATTTGCCAATGGGAAAAGACACAAAATTAAACTACAAGTGACAAATGTTACATCTGTTGCTTAATTCACAATCAAATTATGTTCAGATATTACAGTGACACAGAGGGTTCAAGAATATACACTGAGTACAATGCAAATGTTAAAAAGAGATTTTTGCAAGGCCTCCTCCTACATATGAGGCACAGCAGGGAAAAATATGGTTCACGGTCAAATTAGAAGTAGAAGCCGGGAAGAAGACGAGAATATGATTCTGAAAGAGGTGACTGCACCAAAGCAATGGGATAGATATATTACCTTTGCAGGATGACTCTTGATGAATATGTTTCGGACAATACTGAATAGTCAAGTCAGAAAAAAGAGTAATATCATAATTCAGACAAAAGGTGATGATCACCCAGAGGAATATAGGCAGAAAAACAGGAAAAAGTGTACCTTAGAGAAGTGCAAAAAATGCACTTATGCAACAATGCAGATATGCTATATTTAGATATCATCTGAAGATTTCTAGAGGCATTAATGGGAGAAAAGTTTGGGTTAGAATCTACCTTCTCCCTCCCCCTTCCAAAAAGATTGTTTCTAACCACTAAAGTAATTGGAAAGCCACATTTATTTTTATCTTATGTGTGACTCCTAACTCTCAGCCTTAATTTCCATTGCTCTACTTTTATAAAATTGTCAACAAGCAGAGGTAATAGTTAAAGTAAGAAATGATGAGATAGTGCAAAATATCTTAGCTGTGTCGTAGAATAAGCATTCATAAAGATACTGTCTGTAAGCTTAGATAAAAAGGGAGGATGATATTAATGATTTATTTTCTATGCCTTGACTTGGATGTTTTCTTCAGATTATTTTCAGAAGACTTAATGTGATTTGAGATGGGCTGTGATCTCTGCCTTGTACGGTGTAGTGGAGGCAGATGTCTGATAAGTAGAGTCTATGATTAAATCTTGATTTTTAATTTTCCTGATTTCCCATAAGCTCTGCCATTGCGCTTGGACTGACAGCCCCGACTTTTTGAGATTTCAGCTCTGAAGCAGAAGGTATTCCTGGCCTTTGAGGCAGTGTTTTTGGAGTTTTTCTGGAGCTTCATCGATAACAAGTCTTGGCTTGTTATCACACAGTCATATACATCTGAGCATAAGCTTAAATGTTCGCAATTTTGCTTTCTTCTAACTCTTATCACACTTTCATCCCTTAGGCCTGACAAAGCCCCATCATGCATGTTCACTCTCTTGTTTGCTCTCATGTTCA
The DNA here is from genome assembly GCF_028389875.1 of Rhea pennata. Classification (NCBI taxonomy): domain Eukaryota; kingdom Metazoa; phylum Chordata; class Aves; order Rheiformes; family Rheidae; genus Rhea; species Rhea pennata. Next base: position 181,897,587 of record NC_084663.1, read on the forward strand.
CTCGCTCTCTCTCACATTCTCTGGCATATGTTAATATTGGCTTCTCCACATGCACAAAAGCATACCAGAGTGGCTCCATCTTCAGACAATTCTATGGCTTCCTAATTCGTTATCTTTGTTCAGAAAAAAAGTTGTTCTACTTGGAATAGGTCAGCATTTCACCTATCAGTGAGAGCATCTATTTAAATATAACCCAAAATTCAGTATTTACAAATTTTATCCTATAATCTCTTGTCTTTTAGGGAATGCTGAAGGACTTTTTATTCTGTCTCTTTCCCTGGAAATGACAAGAAAACATACAATGTTTGTGTTCAGTATTATGATAGCCCAGAAAAGGCTCACAAAATTCCAAGGAAACCCCATAGGGTTTGCCAATTTCCAGGTAAAATTAAAATATTAAATGAAATTTAAACTAACTGACAATGAAGCAGGGTCAGGCAAAGTGCATAACATTTCAAGGGCAAAAGCCAGATGATTCTATGAGACAGTAGCTCTGAGAGTAGAGAACAACTATTTTATATTTTTATTGCTAAGCCCTTGAGCGTTGTTTTGTATTCTTTATAAGTTTTAATAAAGACAGTTCACTAGTGGGTACCCAAAGTAAATACATGCGGAGATATCATTTTCCTTCTTAAGGAATGTTTGCAGTATACAGTGTTTAACGTTTTTATGCCTTTGTGACTCTATGTATCCTTGATTTCATCACTCCCTTGGTACTATAGCTTATTTTCTGAGTTAAACAAAGGCATTGGCAGAGGAACTACAAAGTGTTCTAATCTCCTGACCCCTACATTGACAGTTCAATATATTTTAGAACAACTAAAGATATGGAAGTAGAATTATGAAACAAGTAGGCACTTCAGAAGAATGTTTTATAAATTTATTGCTTTACTGTGTAGTGCAACTGCTGTAGTTCTAAGAGAGCAAGGACATACATCTGGAAAATAAAACATAGTGGTAGTGGTTCGCTGAAACTAAAAGATAAAAACATCTGTCAAATACAATTGCACAGGCAATGTGAGATTATTGGTTTCTTTGGGATTTATTAATTTGATATATTTCAATTCTTACCTGTTATATGAGGGTGGGGGAAGCTGCCATACAGCTGATGACTTGCAATCACTTTATAAACTGTTCTGCTTTTATTTTTCACCCACATCCAAAATTCATTCAGGAAACTAGAGAAAGCTTCTCCCCACTCAGCAGGCAGTTTCTTGCAGTAACTAAGCACACATAGTCAAGCTTCAAATGTCACCACATTGCCATCTTACTGTGAATGACTGAAATTTACTTCCCATTGCTAACGGTGCTGAAAATTGCTACTAGATTCCTTCGAGTTCATAATGTATTGTCTAAACTGAAAACATTTTCAGGGACTGAACTGACCTTTTAGAAAAACTGCACTTTCATCCTCAAAATGCTGGGCTGCTGCATTACTTCATTCAAAAGGTTATTTAAACTTTTTATGGAAAAGGGTAAGGATTGTTGTTTGAAAGAAGTATCTTCACATCGCTCTTGTGTGTTGAAAAATAGGGAAGAATGCTACTGATTACTCAGAAGATGCTTTAAGAAAGCTATGAAGAAAAGACTGCCATTAATATTTTGCCTGAGAAACAACCATATGATTGTTATTAATATTTAATATTTACGCTTGGAACTTAACTGAAGCAAAGGTCCAATTATTTTTTTAAATGTATTATAGGGAAAGTATTTCTTTTTCTGAGCAGCTTACCTCTTAAATAAACCCGGCAAAAGATGAAAGGAAGAAAATATTTTCTCTTCATATTACTGATTTGAAACTGAGATACAGAGAAATGGCGGGTTGCCCACAGCCAAACGGAAAATCTGCAACAGGCCCAGCGCCTTAACCCCTGCCACTTCAGTGCCAGTTACATGTCCTAACGAAAAACTGCCCTCCCCTCCAATTTGCCTGATAAGGGATTGATTACTTGCAGAGCCTCGGCACAATACAGCGCCTGTGCATTTAAGGGAAGGAGCAAGAAATTGAAGCAGATAGCAGAGCTATCCAGTCTGTGGAGCTGACCACAAACAATCTTTTTCCTACATTTTATCAGAGAAAGGGAAAAGAAGTATTAAAGATGAGATTAATCCTCTTTAAGGGTGAGGACGTGCGGGAATGCTTACCATAAGTGCTGGTTGGCTGTAATACTAAGACATCAGATTTTAGAAAAATAACAGCCTGCCTCAGAATGATAAATGAATATGTGAACTTAGCTGACGGCACACATGACTGTTTTTAGACTTAGAAGAAATGAGAGAGGAAGATGAGCCGTCGTGTAAGTGGCAGGGTAAGTATATTAAAGGCACAGCATAAGAGAAATAGGCTGTCATAAAGACCAGTGACCGTAAGGAGAGGTGATAAAAAAATAAAAATAAAAAAATAAAGACTAGAATATATTAGGAAAATTAATTTACGGCTCGTGTTCCAAATCCTGTAAAACTCTTAGGTCAGTGAAGAAAATAACATTGTTCCAGGCAATGAGTGGAGAAACATGGATACAATGGGAAAGATACAGAAATACTGAAAACTCCACTGTATATTTTGTAGACATAATTTTCTTAGAAAGGTCAGCATTAACAGAAGGGTGATATATTTTTCAGGCTCGCTATCATGAACTTCAGTTGGGTACTTGGCATTTCCAGAAAACTGATGAAAGGCTCAGACAAACGTGACTGAGTAAAGAAGACATAGCAATCTACAGCCCATCAGCTTAGCTAAGTTACAGCATAACCACTTGCTCCTGGCCTGGCTCAGTTGCAAAGTAATGTAAATTAACTGCAACATCTTCCGTTGAAGTTTATGAGAAATTGTGTTATTTCACAATGGGCTGGGTTAAAAGTGCGCACACATTAACTGAAGCTCAGCCAGTGCATTTAACGTATTAAGTCGGTATAACCCAGCTATGCATTTTAGCCACAAATCTCAAATAAAAAATGAGCTGAATGAACTAAAAGTGAACTAAAACGAAGCATTTAAACACTCCTGCAGAGTCTCCTGCGGCAGAAAACACTTCCTACTAATAATATATTTACCATACCTCAGAAGAGGCTGAGGTCCACTTAAAAAGTAGGCCACTGTGGTTGTTTTGGAGGAGATATGAAGCAGGAGGCCAGTGCACAGAGCTCCTCTGTTGTCACAAACCTCCTGAAGCAGTGCAGAGTGTAGGCGAGGAGGCTGGAGCGGTTGCCAGTAGATCTTGAAGGAGCAAAACCCGAGCTAAGCCCACTCTTTAGCCCCAGCATTAGCAGAGGCGGGAAGCAGATTTTCAAAGACTGAGGTGGTCCTGCTAATTAACCACCACTTGGATCACTTACTAGAACTGGGAGCCATCTTACCACTTAATTATGTCAGTGAGGTAAGAACAGAGCGAGATAGAGGAGGAGTAATTCATGGGGCCTCCTATTTCCTTGCAAGTGCTCTGGTTACTAACACCTGCTCAATATAGGTGTAAAATGATAGCATTCTTTTATATCTTTTTCACACTCACTTTTCGCAGGTATTAATGACTATCCATGATGCAAAAAAATGGAATATCAGACCTACAGTATCTCTTTTGTTGACAGAGCCCAATAACAAAGGATTAAAAAGTATTTTTTGCTAAGCAAGTATCTACCATACCTCAGAATAAGGCATTACAGTAATGTCCACTCTAGCAATTATACAGAGTCATTATTTTTATTTTTTTTATTTTTTTCTCCTTTTTTTTTTCCTGGGAGATCTTTTACTTAGATTTATAAATAGCCGTGGTAAGTAAGATGCTATGCAGCGGTAACTGTGGGAATGAATGTTTACATTTAATAGTCAGTAATATATCTGTGTTGCTACATCAGAAGAATACATCTTAAAGTGGTTGTTTTATTCTCACAGGTCAAATATACTGCAGGTGATATTCATAAAATGATACTTAGTACCACATATAACAAAACCAAATGGAACAATAATATAGTACCTAGAAACTACAAGTATTTCTTGTCCTAAGAAAAACTGACAGTATATCAGCAGTACTTAATGGAAAATAATGATTTTTTTTTTGTTTGTTTTTGGGGGGAAGGAATTCTTAAACTTGAATTTCACAAAGTAAAAATCAGTAAGAAAGTAAAGATGGTCAAGCAAACCAAAACTGTTGGGATAATAATCTAGCTTATCACTTCACAAAGTAAAAGGTTGTTCTGGTTATAGAAATAGATAGATATAGATATAGATAATATAGATAGATATAGATATAGATATAAGTAGATAGATATAGAGACAAATACACATACACATGCACTTATATCTATATATATTTAGTGTTTCTCATTTTCTTTTGAAAGATCTATCAAAGTGAATATTTACCATTTTTGTTCAAGGACATTATTGTATATTATCATTTTGTGTAGAGAGCTTGTGGATAAATTTCCATCAAAATCTGTTGACTGTGGAATATATTTTCCTTGATATTGACATTTTCCATGGGTAAATGTCAGATTTGCCAACTTTTTATTTATTTATTTATTTTTACCCTTTAGGGAATGTGCACAGAACATTTTCTTTCAGGTCAGTATCATATTAATCCTTGCATCCATTGAAGCTTCTTTATTTCCTCATAGGAACTATAGATCACAGGACTTCTAGGTTTTGCGATTAAAGGATTTCTAGTTCATGACTATGGTGCAGTCACTGGCAAAGATCATCTTGGGAAGATGTTCTGTACACAGAGAGATTGAATCACAAAGGAGAATAAAAATGTGATAAAAAACAGTGAATTTCTCTGCTTACCTATTATAGCCCAGATCAAATATAAGAATTTAAAGGATCAGGCCCTTAACAGTCATAGAACTTAGACAGTCATAGAATTAGTAAGGTTGGAACGGACCTCTGGAGATCATCTAGTCCAACCCTCAAGCAAGTGGCCCATCTTTGGCTTTTCATGAATTTTTGTAGATTTATAAGCTATTATATTTTCTTCATACATATTTACACATCACTGAGCAACCTATGTTTGTCCTTTTGAAGTCATTATAGGCAATAGGAAAACAAAGCTATTTAGGAACCACAGTCCTAATTTTCATTGATTTCATTAGAGACTCTGTCACCAAAAGCCTGTTCAGTAAAGCACCTATGGACAGTTTTGAAACCTGCAATCATTACTCATACTGTTGAGCACTTACCAATTAATCAGTAAAACTTCCACATTAAGAATGACATATTTTTCAGTCCTCCTCACTTCCAGAAATACTTTGTTGATTTTCACTTATATGTATAATATGAAATGAGTGGAACACTACACTTTCCTGAATCAATAGATAGTATTATGATTTAAAGTGTCAGGATATAAGGCACAGACAGGGAAAAAACAGGAGGCAAGAATACATTACTGAAAATGAAATGAATTCTACTGAGGAAAATGACATAAACACTTTGAATGACAGTAGAAAAAGTTTAATAGAAATTTGGATAATAAAAGTAGTCAGCTAATTCACTGATGTAGTTACAGATCTCTGGGACAGTTACAGCAGGTACAACAAAGAACTCAGACAACATGGTCTCAGAGGGCTGGATTTAATCTTTATCAAATCTTTATCATGGAAATTGTAATTACCTTGATAATGATTTTGATAAAAACTTCACAAAAGCCTAGTAAGAATTTTCTTTGCAGGAAGAATTGTAGCCTTGAGGAACTACCGCTTGACCCCTTTTCTTTCTTTTTTTTTATTTTTTTTATTTTTTTTTTCTGGACAGACCACATGGTTAGAGGCAATTTTGTATATAATGTATAATAAATAAGATTGATCTCAGGAATAAGCAGTACCCGGTGAATACAAAATCTTTAGATTTGATGCACTTACAAAGGTTCTTAGCAAAGTAAGAGGTACACTAAGTTTAATGTCAGAAAGTCTGACTTTGAGGGAATGTGAAATGCTCAGTGGAATTTTGACTGAGATTTTATAATACTTAGGAAATGTACTATTGAAATTGAAATAATGGAAGAAAGAGCAATTAAAATTCATTCTGCTAAAATTCAGCCTGGGCAACAGAGACTAAAGTAAGCTAATAAGGAATATGAATGATTTTGATAAGCGTAAGGGAAAAGAAGATACTTTTTAAGTTTAAAAACTCTAGAAAGAACACCAAGAAATTCAGGAAAAAAAACAATTACATCAGTGAAAATAGAAGAAAGAGGATAGCTTATTTTTGCATGGAAAACATTTTACTTCTCAAATTCGAAGATGGCATAAATGATATTAGTAAAAGAAAGTGAATGCAGGTTTACAGTGTATGTGGCACTGAGACTTAAGGGGTCAATTTGTAGCAGGAAGCAATCAGCCATGAGAAATAAGACACAATAGATTGAACTTTCTTAATTGCTTTTTCTGCCAGAATTTTGCCCTTGTCTGCTCTATTTTTGAAAGCACTCCAACAAACAACTCAAGATTTGCTGTAGATATTTCAAAAAGAAAGCAACGAGCAGAAAGTACTAAGCCAGATTATAGCTCTTAATTAAACCACACGAACCTTGTGAAGTCAAAGTCCCTGATGACCTAAATTCTCACGTGTATAGTCTGTACCATTTCACAAGTGTCATTGTCTGGGAAAAAACATCCAACCCAGGAAACATTTCAATGACATTAAAGCAGAGCTAAGATAGGATTCAGTGGGCTAAAAGTTAATGGCCAGAGCCAAGCTAGGCACTGGAGGGCATTATTCCAGGCTTCCAGCTGCAGCTCTAGGAGGGCAGGGGTTTCCAACAGCTCCTGTGTTGCATCTGCCAAGAGCATGCACATGTCTCAAATATCCTATGGCATCTGGTCTGCATCTGAGCACCTAGATCACTCTTCCAAGCATTTTTTTTAATATGTTGAAGGATTCAAAGGTTAAAGAAATAAAAAATGATGAAATATATAATTAAACTGAACTTTTTGATGAGTGATTTCGAAAACCTGTGTAAACTTTTATCATACTTATAAGCTATGCTGTGTCCAGTCTTCAGCTCAAATAATTAAATGTAGCTTAACTGTACCTAATAATAAGTGTTACACATTGATTTTCGAAACAAAAGTCTCCAATTCTACTTGCAGAGTCTGCCTGTAAATCTAAATCATCTTCATGGAAATCTCTGTTTACAGTGAAAGGAAACGTGGCTCCATGGTTTCTTTCAGCTGTTTTATGTTTGGCAAAGTCAGAATTTCCATGACTTGATTGTCATTATGGCATTCAATAGTTTTTAGAAGCATATCAAGAGGAGAATGGAAAAGCTGTGTAAAACCTTGCGTCTTACATTGCTTTAGGGCTACTCACTCAGAGCTATAAAAGCCCGAGAGTAAACCAATAAACAGACAATGACTCAGCTATGACCACTTGCTCCCTTTTTTGATCTGTTTTATTTCTTTTCACAGAACAGTTTATTCCCCTTTGTTCCTGGTCAAAAATTCAATCATTCTTTGCACTTCACTAGACACTTTCCTACCCTTTTGCTTGCAAGAAGGATTAGCTTGCCAGTCTCCCTTGTTCTCTTTTTCTTACCTTCTGTCACAGGCTTCTCTCTCCTGCAGGGTAGAAGGTGGCTGTGGTAGTATAGTCCTAAATTAACTTCTGGAAGACTGCTAACTTTTCTTCTCCTCCCATTTCCAAAATTTGAATCAAAGCCAATGTTCCTCTGCTGCATATTGTCTTAGTCTTTGAGAAGAATGAGTTTGAGAAGACAACAGGCCTTTTGTGACGTATTTCTGCCAAACGTAACAGAAGTGTGTTTCAGGGCCACAACCCTTTTCACCCAAGATGAGCTGCACCCCCCAAAAAATGTGTCCCTTTGGGAAGGAGATAGATCTGACTGCTGAAGCAGTGTGTCCGTTCAGAGCATCGCCTTAGCCATGCCTTGCTTGTGGTCATTTCCTAGACGTGTCTGAAGTTTGTCCATATTCAGCTTTGAGGCCAAGGCACAAGAGGAGTACAATACCTCACCGGTCATGGCAGTGCAGATGCAAGAATCAACTGGCCACCTGCTTACCAATATGTTCTGCATCTGAAATTGCCTGAGGGTTTCACAGGGAAACACATTCACACAGTTGCTGCTTAAAAACCCCAGTAGATTACACTTCATCACGGAAGTACAGCTATTAGAATATGAGATGCTCATTCGAAGATTTACTAGCATCATTCTATTTAGTCTCTGTGGCAGATCATCTTTGCTGCTACTGTTTAATCTCAGATACTTTACTGCTTTATTATTTTATTTATCCAGCTAAGGGTAAAAGTAGCCTCTATTAAAAAAAATGTCTGAAAATACCATAGTATTAGAATAGATTTAATGTATAAACCAGATTTCTGTTTTAAACTATTAGATGGGGAAAAGTTAAATATAGAAGCAACTAAAAGGAAATGCGCTTGCTGTAATGCTGAAAAACGACAACTTTAAATAAAAAGATTGTAAAATTGGTTCCTATGTCTTAAATATATCATGATTTTAACATTTAATCTTCTCAAATTATATAAAAAACTTAAAAGATTGCACATTTCACACTCTTGACAAAATCTATTTGCATATTTCTATTTGTCACCTATTCACACCATAGGGAAAAAATAGTATCTTTCTTACTTTTTTAAATACTGCAATACTTTCAGCTGATAGGGAGGAAGCAACAGTTTATGTCAAGCTAATACTCTCAGTCACATGAGTCCTGATATTTAAAGTATTTTAATCAATATGAAAGAATAACAGATGCTGAGCTCTCCAAATACAATGATATTTACCATATAAAGCTTCTTCAACAGCAGTCTGAAAAAGAAATACATAGAGGACTTTTCTTTGCAAAATAAGATTTTAGCTTCAAGGTCTGCATTTATTTTCGTATCTCTCTTTTCTATGAGGCCTCTTGAAACATCAAGCTTTTCTCCTTGACCCTTTTTTAACACAACTGGCCACTCATCCATTTGGCTTTATATGAAATCTTCATCTGCTGCAAACATACAAAAAAAAAATGGAAATAGAAAAGTCTTCCTGTTATCTGTCCCATTCTTCCACCACTGCAAAGCTATTTCCTATTGTATGCTCCTCAGTGCATTAGCCAACCTTATTTAAGGGACTTACAAGGTGGAAATTCCTCTAGTTTTCTGGAGGCAGTTCCTCAAGCTACATAATTTTGCTGTTAAGAAATCTGCCTTTGGATGATGTCTTCCAACATTTCCTTGTTCGCAAAAAATTGTCAGTGATATTCATTGTGACTGGAAAAAATGCTTTACTTAGTGTTATACTGCAGCTAGGAAGACCATGAATGCCTTAGGAAAACTCTGTTATCTCATGCTGGTATTCTCTGCCTTGTAAGTCATTTGCTGGCTAAAAGAGCCTAACATTTGAAGAAGGGGCAGAGCCACCCAGTTTGGGCTTTGCCAGTGAAAGCTAAACAGATTGGATCAAGGAAAAGAAGAAAGAAATAAGACCAGAAGAAGAGAAGAGATGAGTAGAAGCAACTGGTATTGTTGGATTGATGGAAAAGCTGGATAGCTGTTAGTTTAAAATCAATAGTATGTTCAGTCATGTGGTAAGAAGAATTTCATGTGGCTGAATGAGTTATTGATGTAGGAGTTTATTTATTTAGCTGTATGCAAGGTATCACAAGCCAAACTTCAACAGAGTGATTAATGTGGCTGAAAAAAGTTCTCGTAGCATCAGCTCTGGGAGTTTGTTTCAGGATACTGTCTCTGCCCACCTATGATGGCAATGAAACATTGTTAGCAAGAGATGTACTTAAATACTTGGCTACTGAGGGCTAACCACCGATGGTAGGGATGAAAGGGAAGTTCTATAAGGGAAACTTCGACAACAGGGACTTCAGCTCAACAATTTGATGCAATTTTTTTGGAATAGCACACAACCAATTCTCAGTCCTTGTTTTGACTCAGGAAAGTAATGGTTATGTTCACACTCTGACAAGGAATGATTATTGTCTGTGTCCAGGTGACACAGAGTGAGTCACACTCACATGGCTCAAAGCCAGTCCACCATGCCATAGGATAAGCTGAGTCAGTCTCACACAGCACTTGGCCTTAGTTCTCAGTCTGAGTGCTATGTGGTGCCCAAAGTCCCTAAACCATCTTTATTCTTTTTTCTTTTTTTTCTTTTTTTCTTTTTTCTTTTTTTTTTTTTTCTGAAAGAGTACGAGGATAATATGAAGGTCGATCAGAGTGATGCTTCACAGCGTGTTTCTAAAGCATGCGTTGCATGTCTTTGGTTTTTGTGCCCAGGAATAAGGGTGTTTGAGAAGCTGCTGAGGTAGGAGAGCTGAGGATGCCAATGGTTACAGAAATTCAAAGAGCTGGTAGAGTCTCATCCATTCTTCCTGTAGAGAACAGATTCCCAGAGCTGCATCTGGATTGACTTTGGGTGACATTGCTGAGTTTACTCTTAAATGGATGCCAGGAATAAACTAAGATGTGCTGGGTGGATGATCAGGAACCAGGATCCACATATGAATCAGAAAGCAGAGTTATTTCACAGTAAGACACATTCAAAATACATTCTTTACATACTTTTTTTTTTTTTTTTTTTTTTTTTTTTTTTTTTTTTAATGAGACCTGAACAAAACTTCAGATTGGCTTCTAAAACAGTAGTTTTGGCACTTACCTGCAATGTAGAAGATCAAAATTCTGATTTAGACAGATGAACTGGACAGAGTAGAAATTTGAATTAGTGTCATGTTTCCTAATGTTCGCTCGTCAGGTTATATGATACTAGGAAACACTTCTTATTGTTTAAACTATTATAAAATAACTAGTAAGCAAAATATAGAATTTTATCCTCCTTCTGATATCCAAAACTTATAATTTTTCTTTGTACACTGTACATTGCAATGAAGCTCTTAGTTCTTATTTTAGTTCATCAGATTCTAGTTTTCACTCTGTTCAGTTTTCTAAGGTTGATTAGTACCTTTTCTGTTCTGACTAGAAATTGTATCCTGCTGCTAAGACACTGTTCCTAACACATTTTTCAATAAAAGTAGAATGTTCCTGTGGAAGAAAAATCTATTTTTGAAAAATCAGTATTTTTCTGAGAAAAAGCTTCCCAACCCAGTCTTTGAGACACACACTGTAGGTTAAAATCAGAGCAAATACATTAATATTAACCTTATTAGCATTCAAATTTTAATGAAACAGTTATCTCAGTCTTCCCTTTCACTAAGTGTATGAGGAGCTAGATCCTCAAGAGCAGAAACTTAAAGGAACAATTTGGCTTCTGTGCCAGCTTCACATTTTATAGTCCATAAATAATTCTTTGTCTGTCTAGTGAGCCACAGCACAAAGACTCACTAGAAAAAAATGGTATAAATTAATGCCACTCAGCAGTTGAGAAATAAATGAGATCCTATCAACTCCTATTCTATTATCAGAAAAGCATAACAGATAACAGGTAAATGTGACACCAGTTTCAGAACTTTATAGTTGTTATTTATAGCATATTCTAAAGTTTTCTGGCACTTTTATGATACTGTCTAAGTAGAGGTTGGAAAGAAATGTGACAGAAGCAGGTATCCTGGTCCAAATTTGCCCCATTTTAAATTCCAGAAGTTTTTCCACATGTGCTACTGGAAGCAGAATTTGCTACCCATGTACAAACACACACCCAATTCAGCCTACCCACTTCAGTCTAATTAGTGAAAGAATGATTCATTAAAGAATTCTAATTCATAAGGATCAGAGTCTTTTATTGCCTATTTCCTTGTTATTTATGCCATTATGTTATTTAAGGAGAATACAGTTACAGCATTCATAAACTTAAATTTGTATGATGATACTGGATAATGAAGTCCATTTTTGGGGTGATATTGTAAGACATGTTGCTTAATTTCTAATTCCTAAAGATTTTGTGTCTCCCTATTCTTTCACAGATTATGATAGAATTTGGTAGGCAAATATTTATTACTGCAGAAAAAATAATTCCTTTATTAGTGGAAAAAATAATTCCTTCACTATTGTTTAAACTATTAGAAAATAATTAGTAAGCAAAATACAGTGTTTTATCCTCCTTCTGACCAAATTTTGCAATTTTTCTTTTGAATATACTGTATATTGCAATGAAACTCTTGGTTCTAATTTTAGTTCATTAGATTCTAGTTTTCACCTTTCTTTGATTTTTTTTTTTTTTTTTTTTTTTAATTTCTGTGATATCCTTCAAAAGGAAAAAGGTCCAAATGGAAAAAGAATACCAAAGTTGTCATGAGTATTTCTATCCAAAGCACGAAATAAGCTCAGTAATTTTTCGTGATGATTATCCTGTTACTTTCTTTTGCTTCCTGTTACCTGATCCTCAGGTTTACGGGCACAACTAACTAATCAGAAGTACACATAATATTAATCATATTTGAAAAGGCCATCCTATATCAAAAACTCATTTGATTAAAATACCAGGTTTTCATGCTGAAATCTTTTATTTATATATTTATAGAGACAGATCTACTTAAAAAGAATAAATTGTTTTTACAATGATTTCACTGACAAACAGGTGACAGATAACTGTAGCAGTGCCCTTTGGGTTTAAAAATCTGTAAAGGTTCTATCCTAAGGTATCTATCCTTTACTTTCCATCACATTTTATCTCGAAGACTGAGTAGATATTAATTCGGGTGGATCTGCGTCAAGAACTGTATATTTGTGCAACAATTTATCTACATAGCAATTTCAAATTAGGCAGAAAGATATTTTAAAGAAATAGATAACACTGCTTATCTTTTCAGTCCTTCTCATTTTCTCGACACCAGTAGATCTGAACAACGTTTTCAAAAATACATGGCCAGTTTCAAGAATAATTTGCACTTGTTCATCTCTGAATCTCCTTAAATGCAGCTAAGGGCTGCTAATCTAAAAGGCTGCTATCTTCTAACTTTAATATTATTTATTAATTAGTCACTGACTTTCTGCTTCACATCACTGAAGGCATTTTGCAATAATGTAACCTGTGTTATCTCTGCCACTGACATATCAAACACTTCACGTTATCACAACATGGAACTGGAATCCCAAATCAGCAGCTCTGTATTTCACATTCTTCTTTAAAGTGCAGATGATATTCTTCAAAATTTAAATTATTTCTTCATAAAGCTTCCTCTTATCACTGAGGAACTCTCCTGTTAACCACTATCTTAAGAGTAACGTATTTGAACTCTAAATAATGATATTACTGGAAACATAAAGAACAAATGTCCAGAAACATCTTTTTTCCTAAACTTCCTATAACTAATTTTTACTAGCTAGTTGCTAGAGGAGCGTGCTTGGTACCTTTATCAGATGCACATCGGTGCCAATATCTTCAGTTATTTTAATTCCCCTCTGTCTCCCTGAATTTGACGAAAAGGTGTACGTTTGGCAGCCTTGATATAGTTTCAGGATTAGATGCGTGTGCTGTGTGTGTGAGAGGAGATGGGCACACTCTTGAAAGCTGCTCACAAGCTGTTATTGAATCTGGCTGTGTAACTGCTCCCATCTCCTGCAGAATTTACTTTGCATCTAAAGGCACTAATAACGCGCTCTTCAAATTCATCATTATCATAACTTTCAGGCGCCCTGATTGCAACTTTGGCATTTTGCATCATAAAAAAAAAATGCCCCCACAATCCATTTCCATAATGTAACATACAGTGATTCTGGCTGTTATTTTAAAAGACAGAGAGAGGGACAGACAGACAGAAAGGCAATATGATCTCTTTCTTTAACTTTGGGCTTCACAGAAATAAAATAAGACCTAAAAATTAGACAGTAAGAAGGAGAAGTAAAAGGGTAAATCGTCTTTTGTAATTACAGTAGTAGTACTTCAAAGTATTCATGTGTTCGGAATCACATTTACAGATCAAGCAGAATTATCCATTTCAAATATAAGAAATAGCTCCCAAATTAGTAGAGCAGTCTAAAAAAGAAAAAAAAAAACTTTTTAAGTTCACCTGTTTTGCTATTGATGCTAACTTGTTTACGTGCCTCAGTGTGGCACTCTGAAACATTCAACATAAAAGGAAAAAGAAATAATTTGGCACTGGGAAATTCTAAAACAGTTCAGGCTAAGAATGGTTCAGAAACTTTGCACTTACTCAGTCCTCTTCAGCTGTATCTTTGCATTGCTGTGCTGTGCAGATTTCCTGCCGAAGAATAATCCGTGAGTTCAATTTCTACGTCCTACTATTGGCTGGGGCTGGCACAGGCAAAATATCTGTATGATTTGGCAGTACCTGGGAATGTGACATCCACTGTGTCATCTGGCCAGGAACACAGTTTAACACACGAAGGCAGAGGACTCAGTAGCAGCACAGCAGAATAGCCTTTTAAAGCTGGAGATAATGAGGGAATAAATGGTTTTTGCACAAACTTTCTAAAGAAATTAATGATCCTAAAATTATCTTCCTGTCAATGATTACTGAAATTTCCTAGAAATATGCCTTTTTTTCTGTCGTATTAAAAAGGACTAAACCTCTGCAATTGGAAAATGACCATACAAAGAAGTGAACGAACAAAACATTAGGAAGTTTCAGTTGCAAGCACATAAGAAGACTTCCAGCTGCTTCCAACTTTTAACCTTCCATATGTCTCTCAATCTGAGAAATTGAACAGGATTTTATTTTTCTATCAAAAACTCAAAAGTGTCACAAGATGTGATCAGATATCTTTTTCTCTATATTTTTTATCTCACTTTCTGATTAGAATATTCTGAAATGCTACTTAAATTTCTGTAACTTAAAAGCCTAATCGTCTAATTGGTATGTCAGCCAGAGCTTCCAGGATGTAGACTCCGTGCAGGTGAAGATATCTGTCACTGTATACTATCTGGTAGATTCTAACATGAAGAATATATCCTCAGTAAAATCTATGAAAAGCTGATGAACTTTGCCTATAACAGAGATGACTTACCTTGTAGATGCTTTCTCGTTGACATCTGAAGTATCTCACTCCTGTATCACCACTTTAAGTATGATCAAAAAAATAATAAGGTCTGATCTTATATGGAACAGGAAATATTTTTCCTTAAGTGCTTTCAGGTATTCATGGCATGCGGTATAAACTTCCCCTTTAAATAGTCTTAAGAATTACACAGACACACACACACATACATACCTATGTGTATGTGTGTGTTTGTGTGCATATGTGTGTGCATAAACATATCTGTGTGTGCATATGCACATACCTACTCAAGGTATAAAACCTATATGCCTTTAAAATACATAAATACTTAAAGGATAATATCTAATTTTAAGCAAGTGAAGTGAACAAATAAATAAAAAAGATCAATGTCATAAAAAACATTTTATTTTTAATTGAATAATGTCAGCTAAATATTATCCCATAGCTATCATTCATGTTTACAGCAGAATTCCTTTTTTAATGTGTCTTATCTGATTGCTTATGTTTGCTTTTATTGCACATATCTCTTTGATCTCTAACCAGCTATAATTATGATGTTTTCAACATGTTTTATGTTTCTAAAAGTGCTACGCTCTATCAGATTTGGTACTTACACTGTCAACTTCAGGTCTTTCATGTTCTTTCATCTTTGTTGCCGGTGCCCTTTTTGTTATACTTGTTTATGGAATCTAATATTAACATTTAAGTGCATATTTCAAAGAAAATGGACCAGAAGATGTCAAACATGCATTCACTTCATAATTTATTTATATTAAGCATTCTTTTTTCTATGGAAGTGCACAGTAAGCACCTAATTGATATGGTCTCACTTTTTTTTTTTTTTTTTTTTTTTTTTTTTTTTTGCTGGTGGCTGCTGTTTATTGCTGTATCTATCTAGCCCTGCAGGAACCATACAGAAGAGACTTTGTGTCTACATGCACTGTATCACTACATTCAGTTTTCCTTTTGATGCTTTGGGGAGTTTTGTTGGTGGTGGTGGTGATGGTGGGTTTTTTTTATACTTTTTGTCCTTTTTGGCTGGTTGGATTTGGTTTCCAGATTTCCATCTTTATGGTGGTCAGTGGCAGATGTCTTTGTGATGTAGAGTCTGAGATGTTTTTTGTATTGGTGCTGAAAGAAGGGTTGTCTTTTGTTGTCTATTTGTCTGTCCTTCCGCCTTCTTTTTTTTCCTGTCTCTCAACAGGGGAAATCTCAGTAGTGCTGGAGAAAATTGGATGCTATTTTGTGATCATGGTACTAATAAAACTTGGGTAACATATGTTTCCCCCTAAAATCTTATGTAATTAGCCCAGACACCTAGCTGCAGAGTGCCCAATTAATGCTCGAAAGAATAATCATCATCATAAACAACAAAATACATGCTACTTAGCATGCAAATTCAACTTATGTGTTGGTAAAGCTATTTTCACAAATGGATAAGTTGAATTTAGTCTAAACTGTCAGGAAGAATATATTTCATTTAAAAAACATTAATGTCATGGAATCATATACCATTCCTAAAATAATGTATGAGTCAGTGAATACCATAATTCCATCATAGCCATTTGAGCTATTTAACTGCTTTAAAAGTAGCAGCACAGGTGATATAGGAGGAAGAATTTGGCTCTTCATACATAAAATAATAACTGAAATTATTTACATAACTTCCTTACAATTGTAGGTAATGTTAAATGAAAACTTCAGTCTGATGGGTTAAAAGAACAAATCTCAGAAGAGAAGAGAACAGTGTACACACTGGGTTGATTCAGCAGTCCATCCTGCAAGCCAGTACTGAATTCAAATCAACAGCTTTCACTTTTCCTAGAAATTAAAATAGGAATTCATATAACATTCTCTTGGTAGTACTTTTGTCTTTCAGGATCCTACAGTATTGGAGGCCAAGTACAGAGGCAACAAAGAACGCATCGAATTCATTATTCATAAATTTCCCAACCCCAAAATACAAATACTACCTTGATCATTCTCTTCTACGGCATGAGCAAAGCAAATAAAACTCAGTATTAGCTCATATAAGCAAAACTTGGGGTGCTCCTTCCTTCACTCAAACAGGAGACAATTTAAAAGTAACCATTGATATTGATGATAGATAATGGAAGCTATAAAAGAGAATGGGACATTCGAGTAGACTACCACAGTCCTGTAGCTGGAGTACCATACCCGATACAGATGATAGCACTTCTACTTTTATTTGTTCTTCTGTATGTCATTTTACAACTTTTAAGAGTGCTGATAGACAAATATTAATTTGCTTTTTAGTGACAGTTTTGTCCGTTGGATTTTTATACTTGCTTTTTAATAATCTCCACAAGACTGGAAGACCCCCTCAGCTTTCATTTAGGAGAGTCTGAACATCTTGCTTTTTCTGGCCATTTCTGCCCAGACCTTGTAAAAGTACATTTTTGATATGCTATTCTGTGCTGTATTTGCATCTTTGTGTCCTTTTTTTTTGAACCGAGATGTCTTTCTCGCAAACGATATAGTATTTTTTGTAGAATTCTCGACTTTCTTCCAAGTTTTTCAGATTCTGTTAGTTAGTCTCCCATCTCTGCTTTATGCAGCATCTGACTCAGTGTTTGTTATGAAGGAACCACCATGAATGTCCATGAGCAGTAAATCAATTCTGTCTCCTTAGGGGCGCAAGGCTAATTTATTTGACATTTGACTCTTAAAGTTCCACCTCTTTCTTAGGATCTTCAAATGATAGTAAATAAATGTACATCTTACCCTTTGCACATGCTATGCATGCAGAGGAGTAATTATTATCCTAATTTTACAAATATGGAAACTGAGGCACAGAGACACCTGTTCACTTACAAAAGGTCACATAGTGAGTCAGTCAAAAACATTAATAAAATTTATGTACCCCAACTTCTAACTGCTTTGCTGTAAGCATTAGACTTTTTCCTACAAGCTATTCAACTATAAAATGGCCTATAAAGAACGAAAATTATGAATAGAGAAATAAGAAAATGATAAGGAAGAAATGCATCAAGGGTAATCAGACTTCAAACAACCCTATTCATTTTTGGTGTCTTTCTAGCCATGTTGTCTCTTACAACATGATGTAAAGCATGTTTTATTATTCAGAATTAACATTAGGAAATGTCTAATAGCCAATCAGATTGAATTCAGTTATCATCTCTTAATTTAATGAGGATACCATTGTATAGCTCTGTAAATCTGCTTTAGTCCATTTTACTACTTTTATCATAGCAATTACATCAACATAAACAACAATTAGGTGACTCAACATGCAGTAGGCAAATTACTGACTTCCATTAAAGTGGGTTTATGGCCCTCCTGAGCAAAACTTCTTTGTAGCATACTATACAGAGACCAAATTCTGAGACTTTGTTCTGCTTGAATTTCATTGTACACTCTCTTAGGTATTTCTAGCTATACTACTAACATAAATCAACATAATTCTGTGATATGGATTTATACTGTAGTGTCTGATGCAGTTATTACTTTGAGGCTTGATTCTTTTCAACTCTTCTTTTTTATTAAGATTGCAATGTAAACTAACAGTTTGCCCTGAAGATATTTTTTTCTTTCCCTTAAGGAATAGCTACTCAAGGCTCTCTTCTCTTCTCTTCTCTTCTCTTCTCTTCTCTTCTCTTCTCTTCTCTTCTCTTCTCTTCTCTTCTCTTCTCTTCTCTTCTCTTCTCTTCTCTTCTTTTTCCCCCAAGTTTATGAACAGTAAATTGATTAAATCTGAATTTGTATACGTTATAATAGCAAACATAAAGCTATCCCTCATGTACCAGACCACTGTGTTTGTGTATTATCTCTCAGGACCATTCAGTCAGCAATACTGAATTATCTCAACTTAAGTCTTTAATACAGTAAGAGTGAAGCTCAGTGATGTATTTCCTCTAGCAAAAGTACTCTCTCAGATTCTCTGTTTTCTCTATTTGTGGATGGTCATTTTCGCTCAATACCACAGTTTGCTTTCTCTCCAGTTCTTTTGGTTCAGGTGTTAGTGAAGCCCTGCTGTAAACCAGCTCATTGAAATGATTTTAGCTAAAAAGGAAAAAAACCCAACAACAACAAAAAAAATTTCAGAAAGATTTTATTTTTAAACTAATATCATTTCGAAATTTTTGTTTGTAACAAAGCTCTACTAAGAGTTTCAGGATAACAAGGGGCATTGAGCTATTCCAGAGAGGAGAGAAGGAGGCCTAGAGGTGGAAGGGTAGGCAGAAACTCCTTAAACATTTTGCAACTGAGAAATAAATGATTATCTGTTCATGGAAAGAGGGGCAATTTGGTAGGCATTAAAAAAGAACATTCCTTCACCTGCAGTGAAATGAATAACATAACTTTATTTACTATTCTTAGGAATACCACTTTAAGAAAAAAGTAGTACAAGAATTGGTGTAGTACAAGAATTGCCAAGAGAGTTACACCACATATTTAGAAGGAATATTTTTCTATTTCAGGTTTTGCTTAGTCTTTCAGTCCAATTTGATGAGGAGTAGATTTTGATGGAGAAAAACTCTTCAGCTTTTTGCATTAGTTTTCAAGAAGGTCACCAGCAGAACTGGGAACAGGAATCATTCATGAAAGGTTTTAAATACTGTCTGAGATAAGATCCTCATAGACAAGCTGATAAAGTATGGGCTAGATAAGTGCTCAATGAGATGGACTGAAAACTGACTGAACCGCCAAGCTCAGAGTTTTGTAATCAGTAGCACAAAGTACAGCCGGAGACTGGTTACTAGTGATGTCTCCCACAGGTTGGTACTGAGACCAATATGTTTAATATCTTCATTAATGACCTGGACGAGAGGACAGAATGCACGCTTAGCAAGTTCACAGATGATATAAAACTGGAAAGAGCAATTAATAGACCAGCTGGTTGTGCTGCCATTTAGGGGGACCTCAACAGGCTGCAGAAATAGGCAGAGAGGAAATCGAGAAGTTCAACAAGGGAAATACCAAGACCTATGCCTAGGGAAGAACAACCCCACACACCAGTATAGGCGGAAGTCAACCAGCTGGAGAGCAGCTCTGCACAGAAGAACATGGCGATCTTGATGGACACCAAATTGAACTTGATTCAGCAATAGACCCTCGTAGCAGAGAAAGTCGACAATATTCTGAGCTGCATCAGGAAGTTCCTTGCCAGCAGGTCAAGGGAGGTAATCCTTCCTCTCAACCCTGTGCTGGTGAGACCATATTTGAAGTGCTGAGTCCAGTTCTGGGCTCCCCAGAGGTCCAGGAGCTACCTGAGTGAGTCCAGCAAAAAGCCCCAAAGATGACTACAGGACTGAAGTCTCTGTTATGTAAGAGGCTGGCAGAGCTGACACAGCTTAGCCTGGAGAAGAGAAGACTGAAAGGGCGATCCCAGTAATGTTAATAAATACCTGACGAGAGGGTGTGAATAAAATGAGACCAGGTTCTTCTCAGGGTGCCCAGTGGCAGGACAAGAGGAAATGGGCACAAATTGAAAAATAGGGTATTTGATCTGAACATAAGAAAACACTTCCTTACTGTGAATGTGACTGAGCACTGGAGCAAGTTGCCCAGAGAGGTTACAAAGTCTCCTTCTTTGAAGATATTCCAAACCTGACTGAATATGATTGTGAGAAACTTGCCTTAGTTGACTGTTTGAGTAGGACAATTGGGCAAGATGATCTCCAGAGGTCCCTTCCAAACCTTTTCAGAACTGAGGGTTGAGTTCCAGATTCAGGGATACTCAACTTTCTTTGCAACTTGCCAATTGCAAAGCTTGTATGTACTAATGCTATTACACGGATCTGAAAGTTCTACTCTGGATCATGGTGGATCACAGTAAGATTTTCAAATCAGGTGAAGGATATGCTCTCTTCTCATCAATTCAGATCCTTGTAGGCCTGTTCATTTTGGTTATGTCCATGGGCCTCTACTAAAAGAAGACCATAAATTAAGTTGGAGCACAGTATCAGCTGTTAGGTCACTTCCTAATTCTTTTTCATTGATCTATATATCCCTCTCCAAGAAAAAAAATGCCATAGAAAAGGCTAGCATTATGTAGGATAAACATGAACTGGGCTATACAGCTTGGTTTTGTTTGCTTGTTTATTTGTTTGTTTAATCAAGCACTGTAACCAGAGCTTAACTTGAGCATCTGCCAACCCTTGAATCAGGACAAAGATTGCTGCTCAGCTGCTAGGACATGATCTGCCATAGTGAACAGCTTAGTTTATATGTCTAACTGCAGGAAAGGATTCCCATCTGAGACTAGCAAGCAAGAAAGTTATAGATTCATGGATCTGAAAAGGGAATATTAGCTTAAATCTCTGCTGTCCTCTAGTTCTTTTCCTTCCTACACCAGTTCTGGCTAGTTTAGAACCACAGAATCAAAAGGGTCGGAAGGAACCTCTGGAGATCATCTAGTCCAACATCCCTGCTCAAGCAGGGTCACCTAGAGCATGGTAGACAGGGTTGCATCCAGGTGGGCCTTGAAGATCTCCAGAGAAGGAGACTCCACAACCTCTCTGGGCAACCTGTGCCAGGGCTCCGTCACTCGCACAGGGAAGAAATTCCCCCTCACGGTCAGGCAGAACTTCCTGTGCTTCGATTTCTGCCCATTGTCTCCTGTCCTGTTGCATGGGACAACTGAAAAGAGTTTGTCCAGGAAGAGTTTGAGAAGGAAGAGTTTAGGTGTCTTCCTGCTCAGCTGATAACCTTCCAAAAATATTTTTCTAGACACTTTACAGAAAGTCAGTGTGCTTAATATGGAGATGAAGCTCATCTGGGAACAGATTGCTTAGGGAAAGAGTAACAAAAAACTAAGCCAAAAAAGGCCAAATTTACTCCTAATATATGAGTAAACCATAGCTTCTCTCCTACAGACTCCAGAACCAAAAATCTCTTTTGCACGGCATCAGGCTTCCAGGAATCCTTAACATATTCTGTTCTTTTAACTTCAGCAGTTGGAGTTAATGAGCTGAACATAAAATTATCCTTTCACTCTACCCTAAACACAAAATTGTTTCTCGAACACAACTGAAGATATTAATCTCACCTAATTTAGGGACTGAATTAAAATTTGCATATTACAAGGTTAATCTTCCTAAACCTTCTCTACAGCCCATAGAGGAAAAGAAAAGCTGCTCTAAGAACAATCCGAGGGATAGGCATCTGTTCTGAGACCCCTCTCAGCTCTCTTCTACAAGGAGTGTGTGAGAAATATAAGAACACTTACGTCCTTACTTAGGCACGTTTTGGGTTAGATATCTGAAGACAGCCAGCACTGACATCCCTCTTGTTCCCGCATCAACAGTTCCAGATCTCTAGAAAAATAGTAAAGAATAAAGTTTCTTCTGCTTCAGTATCTTTAATTTGTAATAGTTTGTGTGGCTTTGGAACTAACTGCTAAGAAAATTTGAACTAAATAATGTTAATCAAAAATAAACCATTTAAAATACTGTGATTTATTTCAAAGATATGAAGAAATATATGAAAAAATATATAAAGATAAAAAATCAGTTCAAGAGAAATATACCACATTTTAAGAACATAGATTCAAATAACTTTCATCCTCTATAAAAATGTCATAAAAAAAGAAATTAATCAGCACAGGGGCTTTTTACTGATTTAGGATTTTTCCCCTGTAGCAACTGTGAATATAAAGACTGTAGAACATGATTTATATAAAGCTAGTTGTCAAATCTGAAACTTTAATAAAAGGCATCTGTTTGGTTTAAATTTACATTGTGAACAATCTCTTAGCTCCGGGATGAAATTTCTATTCAAAACAAAGAGAAATATGCCCCTCACCTCTTTGCTAGCTTGGAATATTTATTAATCTTGTGGTCACTGGCATACCTATGAGATAAAAGAAACCCAGGTTCAAGTCCCAACTCTAATTAATGATTAATTCAACCAAATGGAACACCTGCAAAAGAAGAAATTAAGCAAGATCATACAAATAGTCTAACAAGTAGGAGTACTCCATTACACTAATATATGAAGAAAAGCAGTCCTGCTCTTGTTACAGTGGATGTTATCTTTCATCTTGTTAAGATAACTATTAGCATGGATCCAACTGTATAACTCAACCAGAGACTAGTATTATCACAAACTGTAAAAAAACAAACAAACAAACAAATAAAAAAAAACAACCATAAAAGCAATTATATTAATTTAGGTAAGAACAAAGCACTTTTCCTGATGTGGTTAAACACTGAATTGCCAAAAATAAGAGTCTGTGTATTGGAAATCTCTCTTTTCTCCTGAGGTTTACATTTCTGACTCTGATAATCTATGCTGTGGTGATTAGAACATCTACTCATGACTGACCATGGATTTTTTTTTTCCTGTGTCATTGACAATTTCTCTAACTTTCATGTGCTTGGTGAGTTTTAGGGCTGTTTTTCTGTGTATGTCTTATTCCCTTTTCATAGTATGTTTTTTTACAAGGCTGCTGTTTCATTTTAGTACAGAAAAAGAAAAATCTTGAAAATATTTGTAAGGCTTGGAAAACTATCTCTCGAACAGCTCTATCTGTATGGCAACACTGTTTACAAGTTACCCATAATAATTAATATTTAATTTGCTGAAATATACTTTTAAAAGCAATTTTCTATTCAACAACTTGGGTAATTACACTGGGAAATGATTGATAACATCAGTTGATATTAAATATTGTACTGTTAATCACCATGCAATCTTGCATGCAGTTATTCATTAGTTACTTCTTTAATTTGAATAGCTGACAATTTACATGGAATGCCTCAGTTATGTGAATTATCATATTTTTATTCCCTGTGGAAGCCCTGCACTTCATGAGACCAGAATCATTGACGTTGCTTTTCTTTCATTTTGCAACAGCAAAGTTCTTTGATTTTAAAGTTGTGTAGCTGTAGTTAGGCAAAATATTAAGTTCTTCATTGTCAAATGACACTATGTAATGCAGCTATAGTACAAAGGCACTTCTGGAATAAACAAAGTCACATTGTTGTACATTGTTTTGACACTAATAAACAGCTGATTGTGGTCTCGAAGAGAACTTTGTGCCTCTCTGTCAGATTCTGTGAAATGATGCCGTGCCCCTAAATATGTTCTTAATATTGGTTGACTGCTAGAGTGGTTGTGGATGTCATTTACTTTGCAAAATGTTTCACTTTATCACTCAGGGAAGATCATAATGTTTCAACACCAAGGCTCATATATGACTCAAACATTTAAATCTGTTAGTCTTGTAAAAGGAGCTTAAACACAAAATATACTAAATCAGTTTCATTAATGGGACTTAAACTTGTTTTGAAAGTAACTTGTAGTAATTTAGCAGAGACAATATATTCCCTGTGAAATATAGAACCATCTGTTGTATGGAATCTCATTATGCGATAATACAGTGATATACTCACTGTATAAAAATTGTGCTTAAAAACTTGTTTCTAGTCCATGGTCAATATAAATGAATTTGTTCATGCACCCGTGTAACCAGACATTACTCAAATAGATACTCACAGGCTTGTCTTACACACTTCTCTACGCAAAAATAGGGATATTGGTCTCTCAGAACATTAGTTTTATGCCCCCCTGAAATTTATCCCACATTCCAGCTCCTGCTAATCCAGTGCTGCTTCACAGGCGGTAGCACTTGTCTCTTCTCCCTGTTGGACAAGGACCAGTGACCTTATCACTGCCCTCCTTCCTCCACGGTTAGCTAACTGCTCTTCTCTGTCTACTGTCTCACTACTTAGCATAATGAAGCTAGATTCAGAATATTTGTTCCCAACTTAGCCTGACGTTTTCTACCTCTGTTGCAGATGGCTTCTGTGTATGAAAGCCTGCTTTTTTTTGTTTTGTTTTGTTTTGTTTTGCTGCCTCTTCCTACAAACTTTATATTTCTTAGAAAGGGAAGCTCACCAAGAGTTTCAGAGAGCCACAACAGGGCAGCACATGAAATGCTTTTCAGAAATCTGCTTTGTTCAGCTACAATAATAGTGATTAGATCAAATGTAGAGTCTGTTGGGAACCTATTCAATAGTATTTGCCAAATTTGTGTTTGGCACATGTTTGTGTATATGCATATAGTTTAGGCAAGCATTTTTGAGTGATGACGCATTTACTTCATATAAATTAATAGGAGTTGATTCAGCTCCTTATGATTATTTCGAAGAATTTAAACTTATACATATATAGGCAAAGCCATATTTCACAAGTGCAGGTGATACTAGCATGATATATTTCATTTATTTTATTCTTCTGACCTGTATTTGCATCTATACGTAATGAAACTATTACTGACATTAAAATAGTGTGATATTAGATAAACTCCTCAGAAAAACTGTCTCATTTTTTTATTCTTTCTATTCAAATATAAAAAATAAAAATGACTCTGTTATACAATGTAGCAGGAAATCCCTCACGATTGTCAAGTTTAATGCTATAATATCACATGATCCATCAGAAATAGAAATGGAAATTTTGTTCTGATGAAAGGCTGAGATTTCCATTTTTATGGTAGAACATAAAACTTATCATCAACTCTGTTACTTCCTGAGTACTTCATTAAAAATCCATATTCTTATGTGCATAAATAGATCTTTATAGGTTTTTTAATTAATTTCTACAGTTTCTCATTAGTGTCTTCTCATCTGATACATTCAGAATCACATTGGATTGGGAGTACAGAGACAGTACTACAATAACAGGAAAAGAATCTGGTGGGAAGTGTGCTTCTCCACACATATTAATATAATTCAGAAACAGTTCCTTCGGGATATCAGTAGAATCTCAATAATGCTACCAGAGGGAAAAAAAAAAAAAGGAGAGAGAGAGAGAGAGAGAGAGAGAGACAAAGTTTATAGCTTAGGATCTAAAACTACCAAAATCAGTAGTTATTCATTCTCTCTCTTTTTTTTTTTTTTTTTTCCTTTCCTAGAAAATATTTCTCAACTCATGAACCACTACCAATTTTCTGTTTTTCAACAGGTTATACGCAGTTTATGTCTGGAGTTCTTATTCTGTGGCTCCATACTTCATCCCTGGATTAACACGTCTCTTGATAATCTCCCTTTTATAGAAACCTCAGTGAAATTATAAATTATTGTTCTGTAGGGTTTTTTCTCTCATATTTATTTATTTATTTATAATTCTTTGATATTCAGACATGAAACCCAGCATGAAGAGTCAGGGGAAGCAGCTCTCCCAAGCACCTTTTAATTTGAGGGGGGTAAGGGACAAGGAACACAGGATGGGATGCAGAGGAAGAACATTTCAGGATTCTGCAAGACTTATTATGGGATGCTGAGGGGATGAACCAAATGTAGAGAGTGAGAGGGATCTAGGTGATTTAGAGAAGAGTAAATATGAGAAACTAGAAGGACAAGGAGATAGAAAGGACTGATTGCGTGGAAAGAGGTTGCTGGTCGTTGTGCTTGTCAGCACAAGATTATGCCCTGATCCTGATGATACCAAGACTGGAGTGGTGGCAAGTTACATGAGCTGCAAAATATGTGGATTTGGTCAAATCTAAGGTTTGCTGAAACACTTCTAAGATAGTGCACTTTGTCATAAGTATTTGCTGATGATTTCTTTATTCTTTTTCCTTTTTTTTCCTTTTTATTCTTTTCTTTTAATGCTGAACTTAGTTGTAGAAATATCTGGAATTAAAAGAAAAAAGTTTAGGAGGATAATGTAAATTCAATTAATGTATTTGAAATTCATGCTTTGAATAAAGGAAGTATTTTATATCAAAGACTGTAATCCAAAAGTGTAAACATATGAGGGACAGTATACCATTTACTTGTTCTAGTAAAAGAGGCAAGAAGCATGCATTCTCTTGTTTTTGGAAAAGTTCATGGATGGAGCTTTAGATATTTATGTAACCGCCTGAGGGTCATGCTGAACCCAGCAGCCCATTGGGGTGAGCTGCTGCAGCTCCATGTCCCCAGGCCCAACCAGGAGTGAGGATGAGCATGTTATCCTAGCAGTTACCAACAGAAACACAAATATGCAACATATATATATATATATATATACATATATACAGGACCAGACCTACAGATCAGCACAGACAAACACTGAACACTCACATAAACACCAACAGTGCTGGTGGCCTTATCCTGTTGCCCTCTCTGCCTGTCAGCAGGAGGGTCCATTTGTGGGACACATACATTTATATAAACATATGTAAAATATGGATGCCTCCACCAACAGGGCTAAAACAGTCAGTCCATCCAGTAGTTGCTCCTGGATCCCTGGTCTCACCAGGATCTTTCTGGCACAGATCCTCTTCTTCCCCCAGAGGTGGGTCTCCCAGTTGATCCCCAGTTCTCTCTGGTAGTTGGCCAGGACTCCCCTGGTCCCTATAATCATAGAATCATAGAACTGGTAAGGTTGGAAGAGACCTCTGAAGATCATCTAGTCCAACCCCCTACTCATCTACCCTGACAATCTTGCCCTTGGAGACACACACATAAACCTGTCTCCTAGGCCACCTCACCTGCTTGCTGCCTGATTCAGCTCAGTGTCTACTAGAGATCATACAGTCACTTACAGACCCTCACTTGCTCCAGTCGCTGCTCTGGTTGTCTTCATGATCTACTCTATATCCTATAAATAAATTTCCTCATCTCCAGTCTCACAGCTTTTTGAACCTTTATATTTCTTATTTTCTTACTCTAGTCTGCCTTCCATTGCTTCAAGCAACCCTTTGGTATTGTGAAGTAGTGTGGAAGAGATTTAAACCCCTCTAGATATGTGCATTCCTTCCTCTTCCCTAAATATTGCATGTGTGAACTTAGTCCTCAGGAAACAGAGATGCTAATAATCCTACCTCAAATGTGTGGTAAGATAAGCATGTGTGCAAGTATCTCCAGAGGATTTTTGGCAATTCACTTCATATCTGGCTCAGCACAGTTCCAGGCCTCTTTTGAACTCAGACAGGAATCCTCCCACGTTGAATGATACAAAGAAAACTTGACTAGCTTAAAACCATGAGTCTCATTTTCTACCATGATCTGAACTGAGGTCATATGAAATGAAAGATTATATTAACCTGTGGCATCAGTAAGCTCTTGGTTCTGAAATCGTACAAGTAAATATTAAGCTAGCTCTTTGAATTCAGTCTTACAGCTCTAAAGCTTTTACTATTTGCGCTCCATACTTGAGGCTGTTTGAGCTGAGCATTCCTGCCTGCTGAATAATTGAGGTCTATTGGCATATGGGTAAAAGCACAGTCTTGATTTCATCCCAAGATATCCTTCTACCTAGGTTAAACATAGCCTTAGATAGACAAGCAATCCTGTATTAAAAAAAAAAAAAAAAAAAAAAAAATCTGTACTCTCCTTATCTTATCTATCCTATCTTGCAATTCTCTCTCCTCTGCAAAGCTCATAGCATGCACAGTCATAAACGGTAAATGCCAAAATATAATCTTGCTATTATAGTTCCATATCCTTTCCTCCCTTTTCTTTCATTTCTTTCTAACAGAAAATAAACATACTTACATCACTAAACATACTTAAAATGGTCTCTGGAGGCATATTTTCTTTTTCTTCACAGAAGTGTTTCTCTTCTGGAAACAGGAGACATGAGACTTAATTCTCTATTACAAGGTCTCTTTTTTTCATGGGTTCTAAAGGGACAAAAAGAGAGGAAGAATGCCATAAGAATAGTATTTTACATCAACTTTATCCAAATGTAATTTACTATACAGCTGAAGACTAAGATTTACTAGTAGAAAGGCTTTCAGCAAAGTAGGATACTGTAAACACCTCTCACAGACAAAACCTAAATATGCTTTTGACCCTGGAAATAATTTTAAAAATAATGTCTATGATCTTACTCTTGACAGATGCTGTAAATGCTATAAGTTAATGAAATAAGAGGAAAATTTATTTTTGTTAAGCTCCACCGAATACCACACCAGTTCCAAAAATTACAAACTCATCTCACACAGAAACTGTAATTAGTACTATATTGGCAAGTCTGAGCTTGCTCTGTGTTTGTTAATAAATAATTCTGGCATAGGGCCACACAGTGGAGATCCTACTTCCATGAATAACAACTAAATCAATCATCTTACACTCCTGTCTATTTTTAATACAATAAAAATTTTGGACTTTGGAATATTACTTTGTATCAGAAATAAATAGAAAGATTTGCAGAGTAGCCAATTTGGAAATTCATACATTTAGTGCTGAGAATGTATTGTTTGAAAAAATACTGGTGTCCTTCTAACTTCGATTCCTTTTAATATTTATATTTAACTTTTTTATTATTATTCCTATTTTTTAAACTAAGTGTTGTGACTTTCATAGTTCAAATGAACTCTTAGCACGAAGCTGTAATTGACATGTTAATGAGCAGTATTTTACAGTCTCTAACAGTACAAAAGAAAAGGTAATTGGGAGCTAAGGAAAAAAATCCTGATTAGTGGAAATAATCACCTCTCTAACAATTTTGAAATTATCAACCTCTAGATCAAAAGCATAATAGAAACAGACAAGTTATTGGTGAAAATCTGAAATGACTGCTAAAATGACAATCTTCTCTGAAAGGAAACTATAAAAAAACAATTTGAAAAGTCACTGCAAAAATAGCAGGATGGAACTACCAATGTCACTGCTCCTCAGAGTTTTCCATGTAAAACCTGATCTGACTGCATGAGTAAATTCCAGTTGCAAACTAGAAGCAATTACAACCAAAAATTAATATGTGTTTGAGACCCTTCCTTCAAGAAGGAGTTCCTCTTTATGTTAAGGTCTAGATACATCAGCGATGTTGAGTTTGGTGATTTGCTCTGCTATGCACAGCTGAGAGAAGGGGAAAGCACCATTGTTCCATTCTGCCCTCAGATAATTCTGGGATCAAATCATGCTTATAATTTGAAGTCTTTTGGCTACTCTTAATTTTCATTGTAAGGAATAAATCCCCTTTATAGTTGGTAAGGACTTACAAAGTATATCATGTTATGGTACATCCTGTTTCACCTTTAAAAACATTTCAGATGGCTTACTGTAAAATATGCCAACACTGTTCCATCCACACTATGAGTGCCACAAGGAAGTTGGACTGAACACTACCTTTCCTGCACTTGGTGAACAGGGTCATGCAATGAGTCTTTAAAAGAGGTCTTTTCATTACTGAAAAATGTATCTCCATAACATGCCACTGTGCAGCTGAGCAGCATGTTTGACATGATGTTTTGTGTTCTCCAAAGACTTACAGATAGAGTGACAATTGTCACAAAAGGAGAGGTCCTGTACCACCTTCAAAGGATTAACAGAATGAAGGTCTTCTATTCTTGCTGGTTCTAAGCTATAAGAGGAGGTACAGTATATGCTAGCCAAAAGACTCAAACCCTGAATAATACAAGGTTAATCATCAACAACACAATTATATGTGTTTGGTTGTGCCCATATAGGTTGTCTAGCTGAACTATGTAAGCCTAAGAGGTGACTTTTCTGAATCGTGCTACTTGGCCAAATTTCAAAGGTTAGCCCAGAAAACCTCTCAAAGAACTGAGAAGTAACTAGCTAGTGTCTTTTAAAGTAAGGGAATGTCAGCTCCAGGAGGCTGGTAAAGCATGGAAACATTGAGATGTGAGTACCTGAGAAGTTTTGCTTCATTGTACAAGAGGGGAGACTCAAAGTAGGTAAACACTCATTGGGAGGAAGAAAGTAATGAAAAAATAAATGAAAAACAACAGAGTAACTAGGCAAGCAGAAAAAAATAAAGAATGACTGTTTCACAGAGCATTGCATTACTGAGAATGTATCTGTAAAATTCACACTTCATTGCCTTTACTTACTTTGTAACAAAATAACTTAGATGGCATAGCAGCCTCACATACATAACATAGCAAAATGGAATGGTGCTATGGTTTGAGGAATTTGCTAATGGTCTCTGGCATGCCATCTTGCGTCCATTGAGAGGAAGGGTAGCCCTGCAGAACTGTGTTGGGAAAAGGGAGCCAAATCCCGTTCAGGAACATTCATATTCGTTTCAGGAGTAGTTACTGAAGTGAACTGTCCTTAGAAGTGTATTCGGGCTTTATCTTGGAGAGTGCTTGTTGGAACAGTCCTTGGGAGTGAGACACTTGGGGAGTGAGCTGACAAGCAATCATGGTGGATGACTAGGAATCAAATACTTAGACTTACTCCCAGTCTCTTTTGTTTAGTAGTCTAGATATGCCCTGGAATTTATGTAGCTCTGAAATATATATTCTGCAGCTTCCATATTTTGTCTTCTTGGAAACAGCTATTTCCATAAAATACATACTTTTAATTACCTGAAGAAATCTACAATTCAGTCCAAATTTACCAAACAGTTTTGCATAGAAAAAAGAAAAAAAAAAAAAAAAAGAGTTTGATAATGAATGCACAGATCCATGTAGTCAGCAAGACCTTGGAAATGTCATTTTTCCCTGGTATCCTTCAGTCCAGAGTCACTCATTCTCATAGGCTCTTCTGCTGCCTCATACAGGCTGGACTGATCAGCCCTTGCTGGAGCTCTACTTTCTACTGGAGGAAGAGGAACTCGATTTTTCTGTTGGTTTTATTTTCCTGCTCTTCTGTTTCTTTTGATCAAATGCACTCCATCTTTCACCTGCTTTGTAACAGCAGGATCATAATTAGAATCTTATGTTTTTCATTCCTTTGGCCACTCCTTCACATGATTTTCCATAACATTAATTCCACTCCATCTAGTCTTCCAGTCTTTATTGTAAACATGGGAGAGGAGGGGAAGGATTTAGGAAAAGATTTTACACAAATACCTGTATGTTTGTATTCATAACAGCGAGATTGTAAGCCTTTATTCATGTTGGTGAGTATTTGAAAAAAAAAATCACTTCTGTGCCATAACTGATGTCATATTTTTGGCAGATAATACGCAGATGGCAAATAAATAATTTTGAGAGTCATGGTTCCAAGAGGATTGAATTTCATGAAAGTTTAAAATGTCCCATAAAGAAAACTTCACTAAGAAAATATCACCTGGAGTGGGTGATTTTAATTTTAATTCTGTTTAAAACTAGAGAAAAAAAAGAAAAGAAAAAAGAAAGAAAGAAAAAAAAAGGGTAGTGTCAAATGACTGTGGTGAAGGAGGACAAAAGTTTCCCCCTGGAAATACCATCAACTGAATGAGTTAATTGATTCAACTATGAATTTTTATATGATAACTAGACACAGATGTTTTTACTTGTTTTGTTTCTTGGTGATACATTCTTTCTAACAACCAACTACTTGAAAAGATGACACTATTTATGCCCTGTTCTGGCATACATGTACAAGGATACTTTCTAAAAAGTTTATATTATCTTAACAAAATATATAACCTGTTCATGCTGGGTAGGATGAAAATTTTCCAGAATATCTTCTGGATATCTTCCCCCTCCCCCTTTTATTAGTGCCATGAAATAAAATTAAACAATTCCTGATAACAAAGGTCTTCAGCTCCTTCTTATTTCCAGACATCTATTAGATTCTCTTTCAATCTCTCCTACTCCTAGCTCCCTAAAATACAACACAAACGCTAAAGTACATAGGTTATAAAGTGTGTTTTGGGGAACATGACCCTGAGAAGTTCACAAACACAGCAGAATCATAGAAAGTAGCCTATGAAAGTAGAAAGTTCATGACATTCTTGTCCATACTGATTGCCAAATAAGGCTGTATCTGTTAATGTGATTCTTCATACCTATGTTCTTTTACAGTCAACTAAGCAAATGTGTATTTGAGCAGAGGGAAGGATATCATAAATCATGCCAGATATTGTTTGTCCATATCTGTGCCCTGTTGTTCCCGGTCGACAATTTAACGAAAAAATGCCAAAAATTGATGAAGACTAATTTATTTTGTGAAAACTAATGTATTTTTTTTTCTGGATTGGAGCATTTTTTGTCCATGTCTATGAACTGATATTTAGTATGTAAGAGAGAGAGAGAAAAATTCCCATCTTACCAGCAGTCTTCTGCCAAGTGAAGCTAGTATGAGTGATCAGAAAGAAGGTAACTTAAAAATGAAAATTATGGTTGATTCATAAGCCTGATGATGGTGATACGGGCCTTTAGGAAGATGGAGATTCACTATGACTAAGTAACTTTTCTAGGCTTGTTATATCATGTGCATATGTCATTTACAAGAATGGATAAAAACAGCAAGGAGCACAAAAGTTTTTGGATTTGGTGTAGACACTAAAACAGAGTTGCCATTTTCTAAATCTGTTGTGTAATCTCTGTGCTCCATTCAGCTACTAACATCTCTGAGTTTATCAGGGTATTACAATTTTCATAATAGCTGTGTAGCTGTGTAGCTGTGCATTTCATAATGCTACATCTGTGGCTGCTTACCACAATGACAAAAGCATTTTTACGAACACATCAAAACAAATGGGTGGATAGAGATTCAAACTCTTCTGACCTCATTCTAAGCTAAGTAGAACCACACTAGATCTACTCTGGGAAGCTATTTTTCTAATTTAACAATATGCTTAAGGTAACACTCAGTATCACTGTGGGGCCTGTTACCTTCAGCAAAGCTCCATTATCTCTTTCGTTTGGGACTGATGTAATTCACACAGTTATTTTACTGCATTTTCTAATCCTTCAAAGGGTTTGAGGGTACTTTCCATTTGTGACAATAAGGAAACCATATTGTAGATGGAATAGTTATGAAAAAGGTGAAACATGACAACTATTTTCCCTGTGGATTATGTCTGTTTAACGACACTGAAATTGTCCATCTTCCATCAATTTTCTCTCTTTGCATTTCAAGTCATGTTGTATATGCTACAAGTTTGATTCCAAACTCAAAGGCTACCAGGATTAGAACAGTAGGCATGAACTGGAATTATGTTGCATATATTGAATAGATACCTGTTGGTCTTATTAATTCAACAAATGATCTGCTTTAACAAATGTGCCACCACTTGCTACTTAAGCAAACATCCAGTCACAAGCTCATCTGAAACAAAACAATCACTGTTGATGAGAGCATCCTCGTATGAACAGAATTTGACTTCAGCTTAAGAAGGAGAGAATGAGTTTAAAATACAAGGACACACATATAGGAAAATAAATGAGTTATTCCCTTATATGCACTTTTGCATGGAAAGCAAAGGGGAACGGAATAAAGCTAAACAGCAAGTGAACAAAATCAATATGAAACTAAATACTAGACCAAAATGATAAATGAGAAGTATGTGTTTCGTATTTTATATATCTTGGTTACTTTTCTTTCAAAATTAAATTCCAAACCAAAAACTACTAAAACAGAGCAGAAAAATGAATATCTTGCAAACAATAGAAAGCCTAATCTGACTCATCATCTCAAAAGAAAACTATAACTGTATCTTCCTATGATAAGAACAATTTCCTTATATTTATGAATCGTGAAATATGATTGAAAATAATGTCTCACTGAGCTTGCAATTGGCAACAGTCATCTTGTGGAAATGTGATATAATTTGTGACAGCATCAATAACGGATACATTTTTTATTTCACTTCAGGAAAAAATGTCTGCATTCGCAGAGCTATGATTTGCTACCTACACATCCTTAATGATAATAGCAAGAACCACACCAATTCACTGGGAACAAGAACAAATACTTGAAACCAGGTATTACCAATCCTTGCTCTTTTTGCACCTGCTGTTGTAGAATATTCACAGAAGCACAGAAAAGTTGAGTTTTGAAGAAACCTCTAGAGACTGCCTAATTCAACCTCTCTGCTCAGAGCAGGATCAGCTAGAAAAGATTGCCCAGGACCACATTCAGTCAGGTTTTTAATATTTCCAAGGATGGAGACTCCATAGCCTCTATGGGTAAACTCTTCCAGTGTTGGATGAACCCCACTAAGAAAAAGAGATTTTTCTTATGTTTAAGTCAAATTTCCTGCATTTCAATTTGTGCCCATTGATTCTCCTTCTGTCACTGGGCACTCCTGAGAAGAGGCTGGCTTTACTTCCCTGGATTCACTTCCTCATGTCTATGTCTATCTTGTAATGGGAAGCCCAGAACTAGACTCAGCACTCCAGATGTGGCTTCACTAATACTGAGTAGAGGGTAAAGATCACCTTCTGTAACCTGCTGGAAACACTCTGCCTAATGCAGCCCAGGATACCATTGCACTTCATTGCTGCAAGGACATGATATTGGTTCATGGTCAACTTGCTGTCCACCAGGACTCCTAGACCCTTCTCTGCAAAGCTGTTTTCCATCTGGTTGGCCCACAGCCTTTCTTGGTGCATGAAGTGATTCCTTCCTGGGTGCAGTGCTCTGCACTTCCTTTTGTTCTTCATGAGCATCATGAGCTTCTTTTCTGTTCATTTCTCCAGCCTATTGAGGTCCCTCTGAGTAGAAGCACAGTTGGTCTGTTAACCACACCTCCCAGTTTTGTATCATCTGCAAAATTGCTGAGGGTGCATTCTGTCCCCTTCCAGGCCATTAATGAAGAGATTAAACAGGATTTCCCCAGTACTGATGCCTAGGGAAAATCACTAGTGACTAGCTCCCAGCTGCGCTTTGCACCCCTGATCACAAACCTCTGAGCCTTGCAGTTCAGCCAGTTTTCAGTACACTTTACTGTCCATTTATCTATACTATAACTTGGTCAGTTTGTCTATAAGAATGTTGTAGGGGATAGTGTCAAAAGCCAAATTAAAGTCAAGATAAACAACATGCACTGCTCTCTCAACATCCACCAATATAGTCATTTCATCATAGAAAGCTATCAGATTGTTCACGCATGACATTCCCTTTCTAAATTCATCCAGTCAGCTTACTGATTGTCATATGCTTGGAAAAGGTTTTCGGGGTTGTTTACTCCCTCTGCTTTTCTCAGTATGATTGGTTGTGGTAGCAATATGAAGATTTGAGCCAGCCCCAAGACTTAACACCATCAGTCTGCGTTGTTTTGAGTACTTATAGATGGATGACAGTAGTCCCCTTTTCATAAAAGCTTAGCATTGGTCAAGTGATGGAGCCGCAATAGCAGACAGAGGTTGCCACGTTAAGGAGTGAAAACCCAAACTTGTCCACATTGCAAGGAAGCGTGTCCCTGAATGCTTGAACCTCACTTCCCTGTCGTCAACGAACCGACTTGTTCTTCTCTAAGTTGTGCTTTGAGAGTAAACTGTGTGGATACTCAGTATAGTCAGCCTGAAAGACACCACTAAAACACATCGGAGACTTAGAGAAGGTGTGTTTACCACAGTGTTATATGTTCAATATGCCCTAATTCATAGCATGTAAATTATGCAATAATTCAACTCATAGACACTAGCTTATGTTATTTGAAGTACTTGGGCTATATCATATCCATTTGAATCACACAATGTCAATTTATTAGTACAAAAACTTCTGAGTAAAATGTGACTCTGTGAAGTGGAAGGATCTTGCTTTTCTGAAAACTTTTATCTTTTTGTTTTTCTTATAGTTGTCACTAGAATTAAACTATAATTTAATGAATATTTTTTCTATTTTCTTTCCTACTCGTGTCCAAGCTTTCTCTGTCTCCACTTCTCTTCTCACTCTACTCCTCCTTTTCACTCCTCATTATACTTTACCACTTTTCCTCTTTGTCTATTGAGAAGTTGTCTGTCTTCCAAATGTCACTATCAAGATAGGCATTTTGAAAGTACTTTAAAAAAGGGATTTGCTTCACAATATTTCCTAAGCTCTGTGGATGTTTACATGTCAGAGTGATGTCTCTTGTCATTGTTTCTCTTCCATTGCTGCTTCCTATATCTTAAGATTTAGCTCCTGCAAACTGAGATTTTCCTTTTTAATCCATTCATAATCTGTTATCATATCTCCTTTTTACTAACTTCTTCCACTTTGTGCATATTTGAACAGAAAGCTAATGTAAAATTTCCTCCCACATATCATAGTTCTTCAAATGATTGTATTTGCTTCTCACCACCTTCACTGCATATCAAATGTAAAAGTGCAGCTAGGAAATCTATTTCTAACAGATATATCAAATGCTTCAAGCTAACCCTTCTATTTAATATACAGTGCAGAGGATTTGAACTCTGCAGCTTCCCCGGGGGAATTGTACAGAAACTCTGCACAAGGCTTCAGAAATGTGGTGGTATAAGCAATGTAGCTGAACTCTGCTCCTTAACAAAGTTTCTAAATAATCTACTTTTTTTCTGAGGTCTTATCCTAAAAAAGTATTTGTGGTTTTTTTTTTGGAGGGGGGAGGGGGAGATTGGATCAATATTTTCTTTGTTTTTTTGTTTTGTTTAGCATGTGCATCAATAATAGTTTTGGCTTATTTCTTATTAAAGTCTTTCTTTCTTTGCTTCGTTGTGTGTGCACAAGGGCATGTCCACACAGAGAAGTTATTGCCCAGAGAATCACAGTGGCTTTGTACTTTCTCCCAGCAATGCTTTCTATATCACACAAAGATATTTTTTAATGGTCTTCTGAAAGTAGGATTTATTTTGCTTAATTTCAGTTTCATAAAAGCTATGCTATTAATCTAAGCTAGTTGCCCTGGATCCCCTAGCTGATGAAAAGAGATTGATGCATCCTGAGGACAGTTTAGATGAGATGATAATCCCTCTAATGGTATTCCTACTCTCCACGGACTACCTGGTTGTTTGGACTTGGCGCTAAATTATTACCTGGCTAAAGTTAGCTGAGATAAATTCCATCATCTTTCTTGTCTCCAAAGAAGGTATTAGAGTGAAATGTTTACTGTGTTGTATACTGAGATTCTAGGTCAATTCCTAGTAAATTCCAGTGTATGTATACTCATAAGAGGAAAAAAGAGGGAATATATATACATATATGTACATAAAATAACACAAGAGAAACAGTAATTAGAACTAGCGACCTGATTCCATCTCTTCCCCACAAAGTAGAACTTTGTAAATGTGAAAATTCAACAGAACAAATTTAGTGAAGTTCTCATTACAGTCCTAATTCTACAGTCCTTACACATCTCAAACAACCATTAGCTCCAAGCCGCTGCGATGCTGCAATGGGAAGCTGAAAGGCATCTCCTCCTTTCAGGGCCTGCTGTCTCTCTCCCTCAGGCAATAGGCTTAGTTTATTACATGTCACTTTTTGTTGAACACTGCAGTATAATCATCCTGGACTGTGTTTTTTCTACATTACCAGTTTATGATAATGAGATGCAGCTTGGTTTTGCTACCAGTTAAAGTTTTTTCCATAGGAAGAAGGAATATGTGCATTTGCAGTGGTACGGAAAGAACGTTTTTTAAAACAAAGGCTTGTGAATTCATTTACAGAATGAGTCAATCTCATTCTGTCTACATATATTCCCTTAGTCCATAGCTCAGCCTTGTCCATTTTATTTTTTCTTCCGATTTGAGAGACCCTTGATTACCTGCTTATAGCATAGTTTTTCCATCAGGCTACAGTTGCCTTGATCTGACAAGCTTCTCTCTCCTTCTTCCTAAGGCTACACATCATGAGGTTTTGGAGTCTCTCTCTCTCTCTCCCTCTCTCTCTCTCTCTCTCTCTTTTTTTTTTTTTTTTTTTTTTAATGGTCAACCATGAGAAATTCAAGCCCTTCAAGCCTAAATAGACACAAATCTGACATATTCTCCTATAAACAGCTTTCCATCTCTCTGAAACTTTTATGTTCTGTTGTTTTGTTTCCTCAACAAACAGAGCCTTTTGGCTCAGCTGCTGGAAGCCAAACAGGTTAATACTAGGTAATTTGAGAGGAATATATTATGTATAAAAATAAGAGCTTGTACAGGCCCTTTGTAATTGCTGTCATCTAAAAATCTTTCCACACAAAATTACTGCTTTAGCGAGACATGGAGAAGTGGACAAAAAGGGGAAGAAGCAACTTCTCATGCATGAAATTAAATTTTTATATAAGAAATAAATAACGTTGCCTATGTTTAATATCTCAGTTTAATTATCTAGTCATAATCAAACCAAACAGGAACAGTTGTTGTAGCCTTAAATTCTTAACAAAAAATTCAGTTTTATAAAGATACTTTCTTATACTAGGGCATCTTAGCAGTGAAATAGTGAGGAGTTTACAATATAATTAAAGCAGAAATCGGGAAAGTAAGTAGGAAGGATATAATACCTGGCAAAACAGACAATGGTTCCCAAAATATCCATGACACTTTGCATTGCCTTAGTAATGCCCTATAGGTCACGTTGCCTTTATAGCATTCTTAAAAGTAAAGTGTTGGAATTTTAGTGAGAATAATGCATTTTATTTCTGTAGCATATATGTTCCAACACAATCAACACATTTTCTCCCAAATGCAAACAAAAGAAGACCTCACTACAGCGTCAGTGTTACTTTGTAAGGCAGAGGCAATTCTGAGGATGACTTTTTTCTGAGAGGCCTGTGAATTCTGAAAATTATATGGTTTGGGAGGCCTGATGCTGGGGATTTCACATTGTCCATTTAATATTTGAACATTAAAGCCAGTGGAAATCTTTCATTTACTTCAGAGATGCATTTTCTTCAGAGAGTTTTGGATGTGGTCTATGGTTTCCACATTGCCCCTATACATAAATTTTTGAAGAATGTTAAAAAAAATCAATTGCTTTAAATTATAGATGCTTAAAGATAACATAGTCTTAGTTTCTTAATGTGTTTACTATTCTCAGAACTTTCAAGGTAAAAATTTAAATATAATCATTATTTTAAAAAGACTGCAAGTTTTTTTAGGCTTTAGCTAGGTTTTCCTAGCTTCCTCTAGCTAAGGAAAAATTCTACCGAAAACAAGCTTATGTAACTGAAAGATATCTCCTGGGTAATAACAGACCAGTTCCATGTATTCAAGCCAGCATATCACACAGAGTCTTCCACAGATCTAACTCTATATAAACCACAATCTTTTTTGCCTCGATACACCCATTGGAAACCTACAAATCTTAACTGCAACACTTGTAACTTATTGTCATGCATGTGCAAAACATCATTCAATAAAAACAAACATCTTTTTCAACAATTAGATTCCTCGCTCACACAGTTAATTATTTCATAAAAAATGTAATAGGAATTCCCCAAGGTTACTTCATTAAACCTGTGATTTAATAGATGTAAGAAACAAAGGAAAGGAAAACCTGCCTCCGACGCCTCCAGAAAATTCTGGAAAAGAGCAGGTATTTCAGGAGACAGGAAGATCCATGGCAGTACACAAAAAGTGATGGTTCCTTGTGACATACACAGTATACTAAATAATCGTGTCTAGGCATAACTGAAAACTTAACTCAGTCATGAATATTGCAGGATCTGGAGATCTGAAGTAATACAGAGGCTTCCTTTTACATACAGTGTATTTCACAGCAAAAGGAACTAGGAAGATTACCCACTTCAAGAGAATAGTATCTGGAAAATACAAGGTGGAAACTGACCTATAAAGAGCTCTGTTCTGAACCATTAGTGCGTCAAAATTCGGAAGGTGTTGGAGTTGGGATGAGAAGGACAGTAGTCATTAGGGTGAGACAGGGTGAGGATGTATAGAATATAATATGTGACAGTTTACATTTCAGTACATAACCTTGCAAAACTCTCATCTTTTTAAAAGACCACAGGAGCTGAATGAATGCTGACATTTATCTAGATTCTTTTACTCTGAGAATATCTATACTTACGTTGCCTAGGATAAAAACAGCTAAGGGAATATAAACGTTCCTACTTTGGGACATAAGTCAGCTGATAACGGTCTAGGCTTAACATAACTTTTTCCATGAACATTTTATTGCTTAATTGCCTACTACAGGCATTTTCTAACTCACAGTGAAGTATCTGGCTCTGACCATCGTTGAAAACACCTGTTTGATTCTGGTGCAGTCCTTATGTTTCCGTATTCTTATTTAGACCTATTTTTTTCCACAGAATGGTACCAGGTGGTAAGTTATAGTACTGTTGCATGCTAACCCTACTGTATTTTTATTTTTCTTTATTCATTTCTTCTGCCAACAGTGTTACTGAAAGGTCTGGCAAAGGTAACCACCACCTTGGTATCTCTCAAAACTAGGCCTTCCTAGACACAGTAAACTCTGCAATGCTCTGTCCAGTGCCTGGGAAAGTTCTCTGCGTCAGATGGAGGTCTGGGTACTTGATCTCTGCTCCTGTCAGTGGTTTCTCAGTCTCTGCATGAGCTCCAGATTCCCACATCCTCCCAGGATTGGTCTTTCCTCTCTCCTCCCCACTACGTTTCCCAATCTCTGCAAACTTCTCTCACTGAAAGCGAGTTACTCACATAGGAAGAAACACTTCATCCTCCAAAGGGTTATACCTGACCTCCTCTTCATAAAAGAACATAGTATTCAAGTTTAAAATAAACAAGGAAAACACTCCCTTTGTCTATTTCCTTCAGTTTCTCTTTTGCAGAACATGCAGTTTCCATAAAGAATACAATTATAGATTGAGAGATTTTGAGATGCTGCAACGGGGAAGAGAAAATATGTGAGAGTTGAAGATAGAGTGTATTACTGGTGAGACATTAGTAAGACAGTGGTGTCCATATCCAGTAGGAATAGACGTTCATGCTGATCAGTGTCAGACAACTTTAGAGGAGAGATGATGAAGCTGGAAGTGATGTAATTCCTGAACTAAGAGGCAGGACTTGCCTTTGAATAATCCATTATGAAAGCAAGATTATGCCTGACAAAGCTGTCTCATTTTATTTGACACAAAGTAGGAGCTAATTAGAGGCACAAGTTATTTATACAAATTAAGCAAAAGTCAAAACTCTGAAGAGGGTGATTAAATTTATTTGGAATGAGCATTTCATTGAAAAGGCCTGGACAGATGCCAGCTGCAGAATACATCCCTTAGAAAGACAAATTTCAGCATTATTCTCTGAATCAGATGGATGCTCAAACACTTCAGGAATTATAAGTTTCATAAAGAAAAAGAAAAAGGAAGTCATGAACACCAACACTATTTATGTTTTTATTTATAATCCCTATATTCCTACGACTAGAAACAAAGGGTATTGAGGGAATTTGGAAAGAAAAAACTCTAACTGTAGAAACAAGGAGAAAAAAAAATCGCCTTTTTTCCCCAAAGGAGTTTAATTTTAATGTTAAAGATATTGTACTACTGTAGCTATCTTATGGTGTGGATACAGTTTTGATTAAAGGATGTGCATATTACACATTTGCAGGGATATTTGCAATAGCCACTGTGGCTCATGGTAAAGCTACCAGCCCTATCCTTTTCCCAGCTGCTGCAAACAACTTAACTTGTGCTAATGTATGTCTATAGTAATTATAGCACTTTTTCCCACCTTTAGTCATCACAAGTGAATCTAGAACTGTATCTATCCTCGTCTCTCTTCCTAAGATCTTTCTTCTTTTATTTTCTCCATAGTAAAAAATGTTCACTGACCATTCCAAGCATCATTCACGCTCCTGCAGAAGCATTTTGACACAGGTTTTGCATTTATTCTCATCAAAACAAGCACAGACCACACTTTGTTGACTCTCAAGTCTTGTTGTTCCAGTGATACAGAATAGTTCTAAACTTTCTTAAAGAAAAATGTTCTTTCTGTTGTAGGACATGATAAAAAGGGACCTTGTTAATGCAGAAAGTATCTATGCTCTCTGGATCCAAAGAAAGGTCTTGGGAGACAAGATAACATCTGAAATAAAACATTTTTAAATTTGACATGATACTTCATTTGAAAAAGAGGATATATTGATAACTGTAAGAAGAAAAAGGGAACAACTTATCAGCAGTTTGGAGGGAAAGAGGGAGTAAAAAGAAACTTTTTTTTTCAGACTTCAGATGGCATATGA
This sequence comes from Rhea pennata, assembly GCF_028389875.1. Classification (NCBI taxonomy): domain Eukaryota; kingdom Metazoa; phylum Chordata; class Aves; order Rheiformes; family Rheidae; genus Rhea; species Rhea pennata. The sequence goes on from NC_084663.1 coordinate 181,940,193, forward strand.
GAAAAAGCAATAGTCTTTGAAGAATCAGAAGCTGGTGCTTTGCATCCTAACAAGCTTATAGCATGCTGCAGTATTGGAATGTGCCTTTTGGAAGCTAGACTATCTTCTGTATCTATTGAATTAAAAAATAAAATCTTACTCCTCCACCCTCTCCACAGAAAAGGACCCAAAAGCAATACTAGAATGTTGAAACATTATTTGAAATTAGAAAATTGAGAACTGAATTTACCTAACGTACCCCTTTGGTACTCTGTCATCCCTTTCTGTCATATACTAAATTTCTTGATTCATGTTATTGTAACTCCTTTGTTCTAATCTCTTTGATCAAGCTCAGGACAAAAAGTCAGTTCCTGCTCCTATTCTTTGCCATTTCCTTTTTAGTATAGTTTTTCTAAACTACAGACATCTAATAAACATGTAAAACCTTTGATTGAATCTTGGATACGTAATCTGAAGAGATTATTTTTAGATGGAGATTAAGATTTACTTGACTTTTGGATATTTGAACAACCGGACAACTGAAAGTTGTTCCATATTTATCTGTTAAGATTTTTTTTCCCCCTCTGGAGCAAAAGAAATAACAGTGAATAAGATAAGACTTTCTTGGTAGGTAGCTTCATTTTACCCTTTTACTCAATACTGAAAGGTTATATATGTATTTGTGTGTTCACACATTTATGTGTGTATGAGCTATATATTTAGGCCATGGATTCTTTATTTTGGTACCTTTTATTATGTTACTCTCTGAAGCAGTAAAATTAGTTATGGTGCTTTATTGATGTTGATTATAAGGATGTCTGATTTCATTTAGCATTCATACCGTGCAGTAAGTGTCTTTTATAACCACCTTACTTTCACAGATGATTTGTCTCACTGTAAAATCATTAAGGACATTCATTAAAATTTGTCATTCTGCTCCAGCAAACTAATACTTTCCAAAATAAAGGTTCAATTGTTTGTGTTTAATTTTAGTCGTGCTTTCTTTAAGACTTTAAGCCATTTTGTATTTTACATATTGCTAAGTGGTTCTGGCACTTCTTATCAGTGTAAGAAGTCTTTCATTATTATTGCTGGCTGCTGACCAGAGTTAGATTTAGTGTCACCTTGTTCCTAGTACCTGTATGACAGAATCCCTTCCTCCTAGTATTCAAAGGACACATATCAGTGGAGATTGTTTCCTATTGTAGGGGAACCCTTAAACACATCTGTTCTGTCCTTAGTGAAAAGGCATGTTAGACTTCTCAGGCCCTTCAGAGTTCTTTGACCCTTTTCTGGCCTTTGTAGATGGGCAGACAACGTAGTTGGTAGAAATTTGTGTAGACAGCTGGGTCCAAAAGGCAGTGGTCAACAGCTCAATCAGGCAGCTGGTGGTGTTCCTCAGGGACTGATACCAGGCCTCATCAATGGCCCCAGTGATGGCACAGAATGGGCTCTCATCAGCTTCATGGATGACATCAGATAGGGAGAGTGGGTGATATACTAGAAAGATAGATACCATTTAGAGGGACCTCAGCAGGCTGGAGGAATGGACTGACAAAACTCATGAAAGTCAATTAAGACAAATGCAAATTCATGCAGCAGGAATGGAATAACTCAATGCAACTGTAAAGTCTAGGGACTAGCTAGATAGGTCTTCAGGGGGATTCTAGAGGACAATATACTAAACATGAGTCAGCAGTGCACCCTTGCAGTGACGGAGGCTCACTCTGTACAGGCCTGCATCAGCACGAGCATAACCAGAAGTTCAAGGGAAGTGATTATTCCTCTTCATTCAGGACTTGTGAGACTGTATCTGGAACCAGGTTCTGGGCCCCCCATTACAAGGTATCAAGAAACTGGAGTGAGTCCAGACATAGAGATGGAGCCTAAAGCATATAGCATTTGAGAAGAGGCTGAGGGAATTGAGTTTATTTAACCCGAAGAAGAGAAAACTAAGAGGGAGATTAACTTCTGTCTTTAGCAACCTAAAAACTGGTAGGATGAGTAAGGCTATTCTCAGAGGTGTACAGCAAAAAGACAAGCTCACAAGTTGCAGTAAGAGAAATTCTAACTAGATATAATCAAAAAAGCTTCACAATGTGACTATTTAAACACTGGAGCAGGTTGCCAATAGACACTATAGAATCTCTGTCGTTGAGGATTTTCCAGACTCACTAGCGCAGCCTGATCTAATTTTATAGTCTTGCTTGAGGAGAGGATTGGACTAGAGAGGATATCCTCTATCCGGAGAGGGTATCCTTCCAGATATGTATCTATCCTAGATAACCTTCCAGATCTAATCTATGATTCCATGATAGTTGACTACATTAAGTTTAATAAGATTTATCCAGCCGTGTTGCACATGTACACTTACAGTTAGCTGCCTAAAAATTACAGCTAAATTCTGCCGCTTGTTTGGAATGGTAGACATCCACATCTGAGCTAGTCATGCTCATGTCCTTTATAGACAACGGAGAGAAATTAGCCCTTCTGAAGAATAATTAATCCCATCCTAAACTAAATTTCTTATTTCTGCCTATTTCTTATATTTCTTCAAAATAGTTCTCAAAGCTGCTTATTCTATTTATTGATTATGAAAGAGCTTAATGTAACTAATTCTGATGCAGATGCTGACATTAAGGTTGAGTAAGATGAAATCTACCCAAGGCTTTTTCTTAAGTTGCTAGCAACCAAATTAACACCTACTGTATTAAGAAGACTTATCCTTCCCTCCATCATACACACAAATACATCTTTACAAAGAATGCTTTCACTGCTAGGAGCAATTTGAATCGATTAAACAAATTTTTCCTTGCTGATAGCTAGAATTAGGATGGCATCCCTTCCGAAAGCAGCTGAAGGTCATGCCTACTGAAAGGTAGGTGAGGACAGAGAAACTTCGATTATGCTCCCCAGTCCTCACCAGCTCTATGATTCTGCACAGAGCACAGTAACTAGTTGTATTTGCAATATGCTAAAGACCAGATACGAGTGAAGGGAGCAGCAGTAGAAATTCTGTAAGTGATAAAAGCAGAAAGCAGAGGAGGGGTAACCTATGTGCATATACACAAGACAAATAGAGTTTTACCATCAAAAGAATGAAATCTTTGTCCAGAAACCACTACAGTCAAAGGAATCTATTGACTTGAGTAGGTTTTGGATAGAAGAAAAAAAAATATACAATATTGCAGGTAAAAGCAAATCAGATAAGCCAGGCAAGGCAGCAGTAGGTGCAGGTGATATGAATCTCCTTTTGGCAGATACTTAAACTTACACTCTTAGCAAGTGGTGGATATGGGAAATGAGGTATCAGAACATAACACAAGAAGTGGCTTCTGAGTGGATACTGTGTGCTAAGAAAAGAAAGTCAAGAGCAAGAATATGTTTCAGAACATGCCATAAATGATTTTTTTTTTCAAATACTAACATACTAAAAGACTTTCAGTCCTTATAAACTTGTTCCTGCTAGCACACAGAGCAAGTCTGCTGGCTGCACACTGACTCAGTCTGCACTGCTGACAGAACATCCATATGCTCATTTGTACTCAGAGTAGTTTGGTTAGATTTGACAGGGAAGCTGTTGCTGTCAGGGCAGTGCTGAGTTCTGCAGTATTTCTCAATGATGGCATTCTATTGTGTCCTGTATGGACAATGCTATTCTTTTCTTCTTTTCCAGACCACTACTGTGTGGAAGCTACCTTTGATTTTGTGTCAAATATTACTTTTCATCAATGTTCACATTTGGTCTGCATTAACAAGAGATGAGTGTACTCATCTGCTGTGTGCTGGAAGGCTAAAGACAACTAAAACTAATTAATTATAGGCCAAGTACAGCAGGATGTATCAATAGCTAACTGGAGTGCTCAGCTAACCAGGCCAGCTAGACTCAATAGATAAAAGGCATCCAGCTGTTTTCATTTCTTCACAGGCTAGAGGGTAGTAGTTTATTTGCTGGTGTCAGTGCAGGTCTGTCCACATTACACCTCCGAAGTCAGTTGACAGAATATACTGCTTGGCCTTTGCTTCTGTTACCATCTGTATAAAAGATGCTTCTGATAAAGTCTCCCAGTGGTTGTGCTGGCTACAGGAGACCAGTAGCCCTAGAGTTCTTGACTTACAAGGCTTTTTCCAGCAGTTAGGCTTAGAAAGCCTTAGGCTTAGGCTCTTCAACAAAGCCAACCTCAATTATTATACACACTTTTCTAAGTGTGAAAATGGCTCAGAGGTACCCAGATATAGAATCACAGAATCATAGAATCAGTCAGGTTGGAAGGGACCTCTGGAGATCAGCTAGTTCATCCTCCCTGCTCAAGCAGGGTCACCTAGAGCATGCTAGACAGGGTTGCATCCAGGCGGGCCTTGAAGATCTCCAGAGAAGGAGACTCCACAACCTCTCTGGGCAACCTGTGCCAGTGCTCCGTCACTCTCACAGGGAAGAAATTCCCCCTCACGCTCAGGCGGAACTTCCTGTGCTTCAATTTCTGCCCATTGCCTCTTGTCCTGTCACATGGGACAACTGAAAAGAGTTTGTCCCCGTCCCCTTGACACCCTCCCTTCAGGTACTTGTACACATTGATCAGATCCGCCCTCAGTCTTCTCCTCCCCAGGCTGAAGAGGCCCAGCTCTCACAGCCGTTCCTCATAGGGCAGGTGCTCCAGCCCTCTGATCGTCTTCACAGCCCTACGCTGGACTCTCTCCAGTAGCTCCATGTCTCTCTTGTAGTGGGGAGCCCAGAACTGGACACAGTACTCTAGATGAGGCCTCAGCAGGGCTGAGGAGAGGGGCAGGATCACCTCCCCCCACCTGCTGGCAACACTCTTCCCAATGCACCCCAGGACACCATTGGCCTTCCTGGCCACCAGGGCACATTGCTGGCTCATGGTCAACTTGTCATCCACCAGCACTCCCAGGTCCTTCTCTGCAGAGCTGCTCTCCACAAGGTCAGCCCCCAGTTTGTACTGGTGCCTTGGGTTATTCTTTCCTAGGTGCAGGACCCTGCACTTGCCCTTGTTGAACCTCAGGAGGTTCCTCTCCGCCCAGCTCTCCACCCTGTCCAGGTCTCTCTGAATGGCAGCACAGCCCTCAGGTGAGTCAGCCACTCCTCCCAGCTTGGGATCACCTGCAAACTTGCTGAGGAGGCACTCTGTCCCCTCATCCAGGTCACTGGGGGGCTCAGTACTTTTATTTGTTATGCTTTTATTTGTAATATGCAGTAGTTACTCCTACAACTTCTACAAATTGTATACGTCCTTATGCTGGCTAAAAATGCACCCTTTAGCTTTAAGGTATGAAATAGACATATATACACATATATTAGGGCTATTATGTTACAGTGTTTTATATATATTATAAATATATGCATGTTTTTCTCATTCACCATGCAGATCCATCTGTTACTGTCATCATCTCCTTTGCCTGAGTTATACTGTCTCTCCTCCCTCTGAAGCTTCACTTTCAAAGTATGTCAAAGGAAGTTCATTTATCTTGTTTATTTTCATCGAAGTTACTACAAATTATTTTTGCTCTTAAAATTTGAATAAAAGGGAGGCCTTTCTTCATTGCTGATGCATGAAAACCTTGCTGGAGAGATGAGATTATTTTTGTCAATAGGTTTCTGATAAATGAAACGCTTCAGTTTATCTTTATTCATATGTTCATCCAAAAAATAAATTCCTTTGTACCCCTGCCTTTCTGCAACTATTTTACAGTAAGAGTAAAGTGAGTGAATTCAGAAAAATCTCCTCTAACAAGAAGTAGTTTGTAATATTTAATCAGATAAAATAGATGAAGTCAATATATTTATATAGGAATTGCTCAAGCTTATCAACTGATCAAACACTCTGCAATACATTCTTCTTCTAGCAGAAGTTCCAAAACAGCCTATACAATATAATAAGAAATTGTAGTTCAAACTGGAATTCTATAGGTTCATTTTTCTATAAGTTGATTATTCTTAATTGAATTATTTAGGGCTATTTCCTAAATAAGAGAAAAATCTGTCACAGATAAACTCTTTATCTCCTATCTTTACTTATCTTTTTTTTGAAATTAAGATCCATTGAGACAAGTGAATTTTATACTCTTCAATAGCAGCAACAGCTGAACAAATGTATTTTTAATATTGTAGCAGTAGCGCTGTTGCTGTTGTCATAGTGGTCTATATAGAAGTTGAAGGCAGGTTATACATGGAATGCAACTATATCTCAGAAAGAAATACAAATTTTCCAACATATTTTCACAGTTTCAGCAGGAAATTGTCCTTCTCAAATGTCCTTCTCAAGCTTTTTGATTTCTGTACTAGTTCTGTGATCCTCCTTCTAGGTACACTGACTGTCTCCAAAAAAGCAATATGTTCAAAACCAAACACCCTCATAAAGCACAATGAACTTGTACAGACAAACAAACAAACAAAAAAAGAATAGATGCACCTGAGATTTATCTGTCTGAAATTAAATAGTTGTACTTTATACATTATACCTAAACTAGCTACCTAAAGTACTAGCTGATGGACAGAAATAGGTTCATTTGGGATTAATTCAAATAATTCACCTCATTCTAAAGCAGTCATATGAACTAGGTCAGATGAATCATAATTTGGAGTGTCCATCCTTCCCTAGAGTTTGTTGACCTGATCACTTCAGAAAAAGGTCTTTATACGGTGGAAATGTTAAATTGTTCATCGAATTGCATCTCCAAAACCAACGGAAGAATTTTTTCATAAAGTCTCCACTGAACTTTGACTTCCCATCCCTGATTTTTAAGTTAAAAAAAAATAAAAATAAAATAAAAGAACATCTTAAAAGACAAACTTGGAAACTAAAAGGTCATATGACTACAGATATGACTACAGATATAAATCATTGATTTAGGATAGTTTGATTTTATATAACCCATCACTTTTTTCATGCCCTTCCCCTGTGTTCCATATACAACAATTAACTATCTTCCCTTGTACAAGAAAATTAATGAGTTTATCATCTCTTGTTTCTCTAATACTATCCTCTGAATCACATTTAGCAAAATCTTTTGCTTTTATAGGATCAAAATGATTGACATAATCAAGTTAAAATCAGAGCAAGAGCTCTCATCTGATATTGAAAACTGCTGCTACTTTACATCAGAGGAAATACTTGAGGGTCTGACAGCTTGTCTTCTTTTTTCCCCTGACTATATCAGTTAGTCTAATAAACTATTATATACTGTGTCCGATCAAAGTAAGAATAGAAGTACTGTAAAAAGAAACTCATCTTTTTTCACACTATAAAAATATTGACAATCTACTACATGAATGTTTGGTAGCTAATTTTAATCTTTCCTTAAATCAGGTTCTGCTTCCAAATATTTTTTTACAGCCCAAAAAAGAAGAAGACCTAATATTTTTAAAGAAATGGATTCAGTTTATCTGGATTTAAACAAAATCCTGGACAAAGTTCCAGAGGAAAGAATATATATATTATTAAGGTTAAATTCAGTAGATATTAACAGAAGAGCTACAAGCTGGTCAAGAAGGATAAACTCTTGTATATTATACTGAAGGCAGATCTGTGAGGGTGGGAAGTAGTGATCCTCAGGGATCAGTCTTGGGTCTGTCTCATGTTTGTTCATACCTTAGTGGAAGACTTAACCATATACTACCATTGTGCGCAAACTTCACAGAGTTGTGAGTACTAAGGAGAAAAATAAGAGCTAGATGATCATGTAAAACAGAACTGGATTTCAGCTGTGATGAAATATTAGCACAAAGTAGTAGTACAAGGTGAAAAGTCGTGTATTTGGGGATTAAAATCAAGTATTTTTGAAATGAATTGGATGCTGTAACTGAAGATACTTCAGGCAAAAGATATGGTATGCCGAGGAATCTGTTTCCATTCTCAGTGTTTGTGCAAACAAAATTTCTAGGTTGGGATTTGAAAAGTACCTCAGGGACGCTATGTACTACACTCTCTGTAACAAGGGAATTCTGGACTCAGTTCTTTAAGAGTTATTTTATAATTCAAGTCCTTCCCCAGAGATACAAGGACCTGGAATTGGATGTTAATCCCTACAACAAATCATTTCTAGAACCTCTGTATGAATTTACAGCATATAAGACAGAAACCATAGTGTTATTTCTTTCCGATGTGAGCTTGTGCAGACAAGAGCTTCTATTTTTATTATTTTCTTTTATTTCAAACTTTTAAGTAAAATATATAATAAGTCCCAGTAGGAATTATATAGTGAGATCTGTTATATCATTAATATGATAAAATCTGCCAGAAAATCCCAGTTTTGTATATTGGAATGTCTTCACATTAACCAAGTTTGGTATCATTTTTGTCATACTAGGTGTAATCACTACACATGTCTAATTCAAAGGGCTTCACTGCAGGTATAAATGTCATTTTTTCTATGTGCTTTGAATGGAGGTTCAGCACCTTCTTATTAAAAACATATTTTATAACTATTTATAGATCTGCTAATTACATTTATGTTTATTTCTATATATACAGATACATTTCTTTAAGTCATGTCCTAAATTAAAACACTAGACTAATAATGAAGAAAATCTATAAGCAAGGAAACATGTTTATGGACGTGAGATGATAATGTGAATTAAAAAATAGCGGGGAATGTACTACAGTTTCAAAGTCTTCATAAAGAAAAGCTACTTAGTATGCTTGTATGGGTGAGTGCAAGAAGGAGCACTGTCTGAATGCACGGTGAATTCTCACTGCATAACTGAAGAAACTGATAGAGACTGAAGTTTATGTATGGCACCCATGCATATCTGTTCTCCTTATTATACTTACATTATCAATTGGGTTTTTTTTTTCTTTTTTTTCTTTCTTTTTTCCTTTTTTTTTTTTTTTTTTTTTGGGGGGGGGGAGGCTGTGAAAAGAGCTACTTGGAACCTTAAAATCTCTTTCTCCTGTCTTGTAGAAAATTCATGCCCTCCATGCTTAATTCAACAACATAGCAACAACAGTTCCTTTCCTAAGACCAGAACTGTGTGGAATAAGGACTATAAGCGAGGACGTTTCACTGCTGAATTAGTATACGAGAATTAGATGTTTCCTTGTAAATAGTTTGGAAATACTATAATGGGTTTTCCCTAACTACACTTTGGGAGATTAGGAAGTTCTAAGTCAGCAGGAACTTATATATGTAGTTAGATTTATCTGTCCAAATGTTGCAAAGCTGTCCTGCTATATTAGGATTTGTCATGTTGCTCCATAAACAGCAGAAACATATAACCTATTTATCCATTATATAAAATTCAAGGTGTCAGCTTAAAGATCTGATGTTATTCCCCTGAAGAGTGTCCTGTTATAAGATTAATCTCACTGATTGAGCATGTGTAGCAGAAATAGGCCCCAAATAGCTTATCCCAAAGGTTCCTGTTTAATATGTGTGTAATGCATACTATAATACAAAATATGTCAGTTCCATTAAAAGATTACACAAAAATAAAACAACTTAAGATGACCAGAGAGCAACCGTACAGGATTCTGGATAAGGTAAAGTACAGCAATCTGATACAACTACAGTTCCAAAGAGAAAAGACACTGAACACACTGTACAGAAAGGTCCGTCCACTAGCTTAAATAGGAATAATAAGACAAATATAATCAAACTGTAACTCAAGAGGATGACTCCCATGCTTGTGAGCTGACCAATACTTTCTAACAAGATATATAACTGAGTATTTACTGATTTAAGCACAAAAAAATGTCTGTGAAAAACATGATGCCTGAGGTACAATATTCATGTTAAATAACCTTTGGGATTAAAGTGGTTTTGCAGAGCTCCTTGAAAACTGCTGTGGTAAAGAATTCCTAAGACCTTTCATATGTTGCTAAGCAGAATCTTGATATGTAGCTTTATCATAAAAGTTGCAGTCTCATCCCAGCTCTCCACAGAGTCCTTTCAGCCCAAGCAGACAGTATTACATTATCAGTTGGTCTATAGCATACACACTCCCTTTGCCAAAGTGCAAGAGGCGTTAATGTGTAAGACTCAGCAAAAATCTCAATAAAACTGAAACATATCTTTGTGTGCTTTGCTGAATCACAGCTGAACTTTCCTAGTTCTAGTATTGAATGCATTTTCTTTTAATTTAAAAATATACAATATACAAATATAATATATAAATAAAAATCACATTTTTCTTTTGTAATATCTTCTATTGTGTTCCTTTTCAGTATGTGCTTCTTAAATACCATTTAGCTTTTTTTGATTTGCTTTGTTTTCACACTATTTTTTTTTCTTCCAGTTCTCTCATTCCCTTTATTTAAAATAAATTTCTTTGTAATCCTTCATTGGGGTTGAAGGCAAAGGTGGACTAATGGTGTATCTTCTCTGTGATGCAACTGAAGCATTACTCTCACCTCACTTATAGAAGGTACTACAATGTATATATGTACATGCTAAATGGATAGCTAAACCCCATTTTAGTCAAAGGAGATCTAAAGCTTGATTCACTTGCCCACAGGTAAATGTCTGGTGCCATTTAAGATGCCACTCAGTAACCAAGATATGTATATAGAGATGGCAGACAGATATGGCACAGGACCTTTGGAAAACCTGTAGTTTTCTGGAAAGGCAGCTGGAGGCTAGGCTGGATACTCTCAGATGGCAGTAGACATTTCTGCATGGGCAAATGAGCAACCTTGCTTGCTTGCAAACATCTACACTATAAATATCTGACTTTGAGTGAGCTGAAACAACCACTCTAAATTATACTCACTAGGTATGACCTTTTTTCCCCCCCAGAAATAATGAAAACTAATTATTTTTAAAAACATATATATACCTGGCATATATTTCCAAATGTGTGCTAAATAGAAATCTACAGATCTTTTGCCATGTTTTTATGAAATTTCAATTTCATTCTAAAAATCCACAGCTTTTGCACAAAGATCCTGTCCCAGTTGTTTTTAAATGACTTAGCTTTATTGATTGCAGCTGTATAGGTGAACTTTTCCACTTTTGTCTTTCCTTCCTTCCTTCCTTCCTTCAACTGTCATTAGGGGTTATTGCAAGACTGAAAATTTCCATATAACTTTTTAGCGAATAGATGTTTGTGGCCATAGTCTTGGTTTTGGAAAATCAGCAGAGCTCCACCAGACTGTGAAGATATACCAACTGAATACTTTTGAAAAGTCATCTAATTATCCCCATTTACAATGATTCACAATTTTCACGATACTTCTGCGTCTGAAAATTTTGCAGTCATTTTTCTAATGGGTGCACCCCTTCCAACTACTGATTTGTGGTCCAAATCTGCTCCCCACTCTATCTCCTAACAATATTTCATTTGAATTCAATATGGAGCAGATCTGATCATAATGGTGGATCTTAACCCAACCTACAGAAAAATGCGGTGTAGATTATAATTTACTGCAGTCTACTAAAATAATTATTAAAAGTTTTGACTACTGCTAACAGGTCTGAAATCTGATAATGTAATTGCTGGATTTCTGGAATCTGTGTTCTTTATCTAAATGAAGCAGCAATTTCAGATATAAAGGGCATATCAATGGAAGCAGTGGAAAGTTTACAAAGATCTGTTAAAGTGAAAAGACAATTTCAACTCAGAATGATTCCAGTCTGTCTAGCATAACACATAATTTTAAGTTATTACTGGTATTATTATGCATTAGTACTGTGTGATTCAGATTTGAGGGGACTTTAAGACTTGACTGTCAGAGAGCATCTAATAGCAGTTCTATTTGTTGCATCATGGTTTGCACTACAGTAATATCATTATTCTTCCTGTCTACAGAATATTTTGAATGCAAAACTTGCCTTAATAAAAAGTTGATTAGCACACTCTACATATCATTTCTTTCTTTTTTTTTTTTTTTCTATAGGCAATATGGGTTTATTTAATTCATTTTCATAATAAATGGAATGGCAGAATTGAAGTTTTATTGAATTTTATTTTCCTTAAACTTAAAAAATCAAAGACACAAAACATAATTGGTTGTTTTGTAAGATAAAATAAGCAATATGCAGATATATCTACAAACCATCAACTTGTTTAGTAAACATATTTCATTTTCTGACATTTTTCAAATTTCACATACATAAAACAGATTTGCCTAAGATTTAATATTGAAAATTTGCCATGTTCATCAGAAAATTTGACAGAAATGTATCCAACAGGAATACATAAGGTATTGATTGGCTGGATAGTGTTGTATCATTTTGTTTTATATTTTCACACAGAGTAAGTATTAAATCAACTACCTCTAAACAGTTAGACCTGTGATTTTTGTAACAATTTCACTCAAAATAATAATATGTTCTTCCTGGACAATATTAAAAATGTTGTTCCCTAATTTAATAGAGCTATTTGTATTTAGAATAACTGACAGAATTCTTGAAATAACCGTAACGTATTGACTACTTTTCTTAACTAGTTAAGTCAGAAAGTCGACGTAAGTGCGTGCTTACTTGCAGACATCGACAAGCCCCTGATGTGACAAACATGCCAATTTGATGATTCTAATACAGCAAAATCATCCAGGGCCTTCAGTTTTCCTCCAGAAGAGCTTCGTAACAGGTGGCACATTGTCATTGTCGATGGTTTACCGTCCTGAAAGCCGTATGGATCCATGCAGAACCCAACACTTCTCTTCCCGAGACAGCTAACAGAATTAGCCAATAATGACCTCTTTCTTTTCACAGATGATTCCACCTTATGTCAGCTGATTTCTTACATGTCACACTGTGTCCATGCTGCTGTAAGTGTACCAAAAGGGCTAAGCTATAGACTGACTAGCTGCCTTCAGTGAGAGCACAATACTAAAGGCAAATTCCTCTAGTTTCTGGTGCTGCCGCTGGTCATTGCCCTCAGCAGCACGAGTTCTTTTTCAGCCTTCCATCAGCCTTGTGTGCATCAGCTTAGAAATTAGACTAGACAGAGCTAGCAAATAGCTTTGAACCACTTTGAGTGTAATTAAGCAAGAAACATAGCTAAGGGCTTTATTTGATCCAGACTGGTCATTTTATTACTAATGTACTCTAAAGAAAGTCTCTATATTTTTGCTGTGATGGCTTTCTAAAACTCCTGCTGAAATATTTATGTTTCATGCTATTTTTTTTAATTTAAAAACAAAAAGGACAATTAATTGATTTCTTGTAAGAGTTGCAAAGGGCATATGTTAAGATTTACTCTCATGCAGTATTTTCTTTTAACTTTTGCAAAAACTCCTGCTGAATACAGCAGAACCTTCTGTAGTGTCTTATCCCTGAAGTGGAACAGGTGCATTAACACTCTAGTAAATACGATGAATCACAGGTCAGTCATCCTGTAAAAGTCTAGAGGACGGACCTAAAGACTCCAGAGATCTTCCTTGTGCTCAGAGGAACCAAAGCAGCCATGCATGAGACCTTCCTCAAGGCAGTGATAAAGTATGATTTCTCTCTTAAACTCCAGGATCATCTCCAGTCTATTTGCAGAGATGTAGCTGTTTAACACCTGATGGATCACACACTCATTACTATATACTGCATTATCAAACTAACTTTATTGTTTTGCTAAAGAAGATCATTTTTATTTAAGCTTATTGTATCAGGGTCCAATTCCTTCCTTCTACAATACAATTTATCATACAAAAACTTTCTAGTTTGAAATTTAGTGCACTGAATTTTTACAGAAGCTCCCATATCTGCTCAAGTGCAGTTTAGAAATTTTGTTGCTGTTAAGTCTCCTTTACAGTTAAACGCTGGCACTCACAGCATGTAAAGTTTTAAATTAGTCAAAGATTTTTTTTTAATTATTTCTAGACAACCAAACCTTAGATCACCATATATTATCATCTTGTCTGGAATTCTAAAAGTGCTTTCTCAAGTAAATGAGTAATTTGGGGGGGTTGTTTCTGTTCACTTAAGCTGGGTCAAAAGAAACACCATGCAGATCACTGTCAAAATCAGTGCAAGCATGATAATCTTTACATTGTGTAGTAAAGCAAGTTGTTCTCGGGACTTACCAGATGGCATCAGTTCATGATGGCACGTTCATGAATTGCTGTAGCAATTTGGTTCATTAAAAGTCCTTTCCACTGAGAAGAAAATATAGTAGAGCAAAGATGAATGGTCTGTTATGTTTTGCTAAATAAGGGAAGGATTTGTCTTACCCAAGTTTTGCCCTCCAAGAGTTCAATATTTGCCCAGTTCTAAGTTAGCTGTCCTTGGTCTTACATATCCAGAGCATGAGACAGACACTTCCAAATGATGGTTCATCCTTTGTACAATAAAAAGGTTAGTCACCCTCTACAGATTCTTTGATTCTTTTTTATTTTGACTGATTGCTTTTGGGGCCTAAATCTCTATTCAGTTGCCCACACATAAGCACCTAGTGCTATCTGAAATACTCAAATATGCCTGAGATATCCATACATAAATTACTAGCTGATGAGACACAGAATACACAGAAGGCTATATCTGGCAGCCTTTTGGCCTTCTGGAGAGGCAGTCAAAGATCTAGTAATATAACCTAGGACAGCTCAGGTATCTTTAGATTACCATATAATAGGCAGTTATGGTAATTAAATCAAATCTCTGCGTTCCCTAGACTGTAAAGGGATTTTAGACAGCTACCTATATGTTTCCGTAGCTGTGTACACCATATGTATGTACCTTTAAAAGTCTAAATCTGTAGCTAGTTAGGTGAGATTTATCTGGCCGAAAATCCTCAGCTCAGCAGTGCTCTGAATCATGTGTACAATATTAAGCGAGAGATTATGGACTCTACTAAATCAAAGCCTAAACAATTTTGGAAGGAAGTAAGAGTTAGAGTTGTATAATATGTTCAAATCAAACCATATAGGCTTAATTAAGTTTTAGCCTGAATTTACAGACTGAGGGTTTGGGAGGTTTTTTGTTTATTTGTTTGGTTGGTTGGTTCGTATTCCTGAAAGATTGGAAGGCTAGCACTTTTTCTCTTGTATGCTTTGATCCTCACAAGCATTTTTCAGAATTATGTCTAGATTAGTCACTGCAAGGTCATACTGAAAAAGTTACCTATATTCTCAGATGACTGTGTCTGCTTGTCATAAGACTACTTCACATGACCTCAGTGGCACAGTTCCTCCTGGATATTTGAGGCAATAATTCATTCCTCAGTCAGCCACTTTACAAGAGCCTTTACAAAGATACCTAGATACCTGTACAGAGCCAGGCTTTATTTTAGCTCCAGATTCAGACATTTTTGAATGTTTTAAGTTTCTACACATGAAATATGGCTCTAAATTCCTACCATAAGCAATGGAGATCTGTAGCTTATCTACTGAAACATAGGGTTCTTGTGCTATCCGGGATATCCTAAGGTATCTGAGAAATGGACTGAATTGGTAGATATGACACAAGATGTACAAAATGCCTGTCTTCCTCTGGAGAGGTAGTTTAAGACAGAGTGGCTGTTCCATGCCATGAAAAAGACAGCAGGAACTTTAGGTTACTGAACTCCACTCCTGCTGCACATATAAGACACCTATTTGCTGGTGCCTAAGTACTGTTATCTCACTTTTAATCACATGTCACCTTTCTTAAACACAGGTATGAGACTGACATGAGGTCTGGGAGCCCCCGGAGCAGCAGCTAGAGGCCAGGAAGGATGCTGAAGAGCATTCCGGCGGGCGGCCGATAGCTACGTCTGCTCGGCTGAGTCAAGCCCTGGAGTCCGTTCTGCCAGTCTCATGCACCTCAGTATCACATTGACAAAGCCCACTTCTTTTGTGGGCAAGAATTCACAAACAGGTGTCCCCTGGGCGTAGATCTGAAAATGCTCAAAGTGTTCATTGTAAAGAAGTGTTGTAAAGATTAATTGAATGGACTACAACTTCATTTACATAAGATTACATGCAGCACATGTCCACCTGCCCTGCTTTACCAAAGACATAGTAATTTTTCTATTTTAATATTTATTTTTCACAATTGAGACAGGAGAAAAACTATAATAGATTATATTTTGATTATCTTTGGCAACAGTGGATTTTATTTTGCACAGAACAGAAGCTAATCATGGATGATACAGAGCTGAATCCCATTACAGTCAAATCCATAGGATTTGGGTTTTGGCTACTTACTAATATGCCTAAATGTATTTGCTGTAGGGAATGAGATTTTAAAGGAAGAAATAAATATACAGTGTAAGTGCAACTGCGAAGTGTTTCAGTAAGTTACTTGAATCTCTTGAGAGGTTGTTGGCAATTCACACATATGCTGTAAGTTCTTTTGGGTACAGTGTGGCAAGGATGTAATTGTTCTCCAAAAGGATTTACTGTAAGCCAGAGGTGTACATTGCCACTTCAGGAAAGTGAGACCTATAGAAGCATCCATGACTAAGCAGCTAGTAATTCCTCACCATAATTCTAGCACTAAGCTCCTTTATAATATAAGAAAATATAAAAAAAATCCAAAAGTCAGCTGTTGGAAACTTGGCGATATGGGTTTTGTTTTCTAATCTTCAGCTTTGCATCATGCAGTAGCTGCTTATTTCAATAAATAAATAATAGTTACGATGTCACCTTATATTTCTTAAGTAAGATGAGTCCATGGGTTATTCTAATGTCTTCAGTTACACTTTGTGATATGACATGATTGAATACGCCCTGTCCCACAGCAATATGAAGCCTGTAACATAAACAGAAAAAAAAACGGCTTGTGTCCCTGCTGCTCCCCATCACCCCAGGAAGAAAGGATACAGTTAATTATCTAAGAACAGTGGGTGGAAGCAGTTAATGGGTATTTTGCTGCTGGCATTTCTCAGACAAAAATACTGTTGAGCAAAGCCTGACATGGGCAAATCATTATTTACTCAGATGTGATTGTATACAGTTTGACAGATATCATTCAGTTGCTGACCGGTAACGCAAATACGAAAAATCTATTGTTAAAGCAAGGTTAATTCTTGTTCTGTGATCATTACTAAATCACTGTCAATATAAAATGGATGCTCTCTGTGCAACTGTGGTTATTTGAAAGACATTCTTATCAGATTTTCGCATGGTGCATTGGTGGTTTATTCCGCATGATAGAGTGGTGTTTTATTTCCCTTTTGTACACAGGATCCTTGGGGATTGAGCGGAGCAGCTGGGCAATAAGAGTGACTTCCTGACTCATGTTTTGTGAAGGAGAAACACACAAGGAAACAACTTCCCTGTGAGTTTTATGAGACTTTAATAAGTGTGAATAAACATAAATATTAATCTAATTGGTCACACTTTGGAAGCTGTTTGGCCGTGACAGGTGACAGTTATGATGTTCATAAACAGCTCTAGCTTTCCAAGCATTACTATACAGGAATGAAAAACAGTTCAAAATGAATATATAAACAACATCACAGCATCACACCTCAGAGTGACATATTGATTAAAGCTCAAATGAACAGTTTGAATTACATTTAGGTGACGTGGTGAGTGGCTTTTCAGACAAGGCTAGAAACATGAAAGTTCTCTGACTAAAATTTTTTAAAAAACTTTAAATAAAATGAACTTCTAGTTCTGTCTTCTCTGTTCTTCCTTCACTGCCACTCTTCTGTCCCAGAACAGCTTGAAAGATTTTTTTAAAAAGACAGATGGTACCTTTCAAAATCTTATTCAGTAATTTTACACTACCATGTACTGTAATATCATTGTACTTGATATGGATATGAAGAATATCTTAGCTTGAGGTTGTGAATCATACTCTGTGATCTCAGCTGGAGGTAGGATTGTTCAGAACTGGCACAGCTTGAATATTGATACAAATACAATTATTACTTCCAACTAACAGAACTGAAAAATTAGAAATCAGTATTATTAATAATTATGTGTGTAATTCTAAAGAGCCCTGATCCCCACTGAGTCATTTAGGAAACTTTTCAAAACAAAATGTGCTATAAGCACATTTGCACCAGAACTGATGAGTGAAGAAAGGATCCATGAAGTTGTGTCAGAGAATAGATGTTTCTGAGAAGAATGTTGAAACACTGTAAGGTGGGTTTTTTTGTTTTGTTTTGGTTTTTTTTGTTTTTTTTTTTTTTTTGTTTTTTTTGTTTTGTTTTGTTTTTGGGTTTTTTGTTGTTGTTGTTTGTTTGTTTGTTTGTTTGTTTGTAACATGGGCAGGACTTTAAGCTGGGAACATTCACTGGCTACCAAAATAGTGGAATAATGTTTGTGACTACCAAAGACATGGTAGAGAGAGTGGGTAAAGGAGGCAGGAAAAGATGAACGGAGGGAGGGAGGAGCAAGCCAACTGAAGATGTGAGTTCATTATAAATCAAGTGGTGCATGAGCTTAGGCTCAGCTGGAGGTGTTTTTAAAGAGTCTTTCATCCAGAAAGAAATCCAAGCAATTTCATATGAAAATTGGATCCTTTAAATACACTTTCTTGGGTACGCAAATAATAAAGCACTCAAAATTACCAGCTGTCTTTAAAAGTCTTTGCCATGACTGTAAGAAGATTCTACACTGCTTAAATCTTTATGAATTACCAGAATCCTTATGAAATTTGACATTTTATGTACAACAAAAGTAACCTTGAGCCAATCATTTTCAAAACAAAGTGAAAGACTTCCATTGACTTTTGAAGAAGGGGATGTGGTATTCTAGAAAGAAAGAATTACCTCCCACTTGAGTGACAAGATATCTCTAGACGTAGGCTCTGATCAGCTCTTCTTAAAATTAAAGACATACTTAAGAGGTGAGTTACCTCAGGGAAATACACAAACATATGCCGAATGTACATATGCAGTGTACATATCTGTAAACTGACACTGTCACTGACAGCTATTCACTGTCATCCCAAGATCTCTTTTAATATAGTCATTACAGCTTTTCCCTATGCATTCTATATACCTGTTTTCAGATGAGTTTCCCTTTAGCTAGTACTTTCCAAAATCAGGTTTAGCTATTTTCTTGTCAGCAATAAGCTTTATGTCTTTCTTATCTGATCTCTATGATATTTATCACTCTTACTCAGTTTAATATCATTTTTGCACTTCAACATCTCATAAATCTCCTATTTGCTGCTTCTTCTAGATAATTAAATCTGGAAAAGAAAACCAAAGGTAATATTTACAGCAGTAGATGTTACACTATTGACTTCTATCACTGATCTTTTGTTATGAACTTCCTGTATTCAGTCTACACAAATGTCCCTATCCAAAGCAGTCTAATCTAATTCCAGCTAAGACTGTGAAAATGATGCAAATGCTTTGCTAAAAGGGATATATGTGTAGCATTGTCTTCATTCACATAACAATTAATCTCATATTCCTAACATAAATGCAATCAATTTTATCTGAAATAATTGGAAGTATTTTTTTTAAAAAAAAAAATCCTGTTACTTATTCTGCGTGATTATTTTTTTTATACCAGATCATAAATCATTTATTCTTTTTTAATCTTTCCTTATCTGACTTCTTTACTTACTTGTATTACTCTTTACCTCACTACAAAGACAAAACTATTCTACTTAGCCTATTCCAGGTAAGTCAATTCAATTCTCTATGGATTTTAAAGCAGCCATTTAGTTGGCAGACTATACAAGATAGTAAGACCATATTCACAGAGGCTTTCTTTGAGTTAGACAAGTTCTACAGGTTCTAAGTCTACAAGCAGTAGCCATAAGAATGTGATAAAAGTAATAAGCTTGTTCATATAGACCTATATACCACAAAGGTACATGTATAATTTCTATTCTCCCCTCAGTATAAATGAAAATCACAATGGAAGAGGGCATCTTATAATGATGTAAGTATTTCTATATCAGATCTTTGATAGTGACACAATTTGGCTGGAAAATTCATCAGATCAAAAAGGAAAAGAAAAATTTGAAAGACAAGGATTCAAGGTATCCTCATTTTAAACCTAGATTTTTATCCTTGAAGTCAAAATTAAAATTTCTATTTCATTTAGGAAACTTGAAGACAATGAAGAGAGTTTGAGAAATTCCCAGCCTGGTACTTCAAGGTATCTGGAACGTTTTGTCTGTGTTGCTGGGTTTCCTTGCCACACCTTTATTAGATCTTATTTCTGTAGCATCATCTTTATATCTTTTTTCAAGCCTGCTGTCTGCTCAGGTTTTAACAGGTATTTGTTTCTCAGTTATTTGACTAAGGGCATAAGCTTTTATCCATATATTAATGGGAGATTTACTCTAAATCTAGTTTGTCTATCTGCTAATATAATTATAAAATTCTGAAATCTAAGGTCAAACTGTGATTGCTGCATAGGATAATACAAAAGTAATGTTACAAGATTTCTCAAGTCTGTCTCTAATCCTTTGAAGTACCAGTCACGACATCAGTCCCACCATAAAACTCATGGCAGAGGAATAACAGGACCAGCTTGTAATTCTGAACAAAGACAAGGAAAATAGCCTTTTTACTCCACCAGCACAGCAATGGTGAACAACTGGCACGGTTGTGTTATACCTCAAAAGCATCATTAGGTCAACAACAATACATTTCATTTATTGCAGGCTGTAAATTACTCTGAATATTCTTTGCAGACATGTCCCGATACCTTTTTATCCTGACAATAGACACCTCAGCCAGAACTAACCTTATCCTCCATGCACTCCTTTATTAATGAAATAATTAAAATGAGAAAGAATTATAACTCAAGACTTCTATGAGAAATTCAATTTGGTTGGAGAGACCTAGTGGATAGCTAGCCATTCCCACAGAGATACATGAATTAGAAAGAGGACCATATCGGAACTAGTCTAACCAAGTCTCATGATAACAACAAAGATTTCCTAGTTTGCACTAACACACAGCTCATTTTTTCTCATCATTATCTTGTGTTGTCATTGGCAGCACCCAAGACATCAGTTGTGGTTTTCTGCCCATCCTAGCTAAAATTTTTAGACATTCTAATTTTCCAATTCCTTGACATGCTGTTGCTGCATCACGACAAAATAAATAAATAAATAAATAGATGATCAAGCAGAATGGTGACAAAAGAATGAAGAGGACCTTCAGGGAAGCCTGTATGAGAAGAAACCAAATTCTGTCCTGAATCATGTTGCCTCGGTAGAATGCTCCTTCAGTAAGTCCACAGTTGTAAATAAAACGTAATCCAGATCCTTCTTTGTTGCTGAGACATGGTAGCGTCGGATGACTTGTATCCATACTATTAAACATATTCGCCTTCCAAGAAGGTAGCCAAATTCAAGCTACCTACTGAGGTAGCTTAGATCCCCCTGATCTTTGTTTCGTTCAAAACAATGCTCCTAGATTTCAGAGTGCTAGTCAGTGTAGATCAAAAGTATTCCAGGATCCATTCTGTCAATTTAAAAGTGTAGTTGTCAGGTCCAAGTGCTCAGGAGTGTTGCCTGGCAATACTTAATTTACCAGTATGGATATACACTACACTTCTGTTTTGTTCTCCTCCCTCATGATCTTTGTCTTATCTACAAGATTAATCACAAAAGTTATTTCTACTTTTCTTCTTTCTCTTGATTCTCAGAAACATTTTTTCAGGGATGATCGCTGAGGAAGAGCGTCACCAGCACTGGTGAGGAACATCTGGAGTACTGGGTCCAGTTCTGAGCTGCCCAATACAAGCAAGACATGAACTGGAGTGAGTCCACCCAAAGGCCACAAAAATGATTTAAGGATTTCAAATATCTTACATGCGAGGAGAGACACTTCCCAGTGGCACCCAGAAACAGGAAAATGAGTGCAAACTGAAATACAGGAAACTCCACTTAAAACATAAGTGTTTTTTTTTTTTTTTTTTTTGTGTGTGTGTGTGTGTGTGTGTGTGTGTGTGTGTGTGTGTAAGAGTCATTGAACATTGGAACAGGTTGCCTAGAGATGTGATGAAGTCACCATCTTTGGAAATATTCAGAAGCTGTCTGAACATAGTCTTGGGCAAAGTGCTCTAGCTGAACCTGCTTTGAACACAGGGGTTGGAGAACATGATCTCCAGAGGTCCCTTCCAGCTTCAGCCTTTCTGTGATTCTGTTATCAGCAAGGTGATTCATAAAAACCTTCCTTCCATTAATTAAAGGGATTTTTCAAGAGAGTGAGAGGCCAAAAGGGATAATTGATAACGCTATTTCTATTAAAAGGAAAGCAACACCTTTTATTAGAAAGCTCAGCTTCTCAGGAGGTAAAAGGGAGAAAAACACCACTGTTTTCAGAAAAGGTCATATCTTACTTTCAAATTTAAGCAGATAATACCACTAAACTTGGGGCTCTTACAAACCACAGATTCTACCATGTTACTAGGTTTTGTTTTTTCACTGACCTTGTTTTATGATGTTCTATGATAATGTGTTTATAAACTGCCATTCCCTATGCCTGTAGCTTCTGTGCATGATAGGTCTTGAATTATAGAAAATCTGTAGTCACAGTGGATGATTCATGTTTTTTTCTATATCTTCCCCTTTACTCAACATACTAAATGCAAAAGATACAAGAACTTAGAAGCCCAGAACATCCCTTTCAACTCTGAAATAAAATCATATCTCAGCAAAAAAAATCCATCCTATATTTTATTAATTTTATATCTTTTATTTTCTCTCATGTACATTTAAGACTTTAAGAAAGATTTATAAATTTACCTAGATTCACTGAGACTTACAGATTCACCCAGACAGATATACTTTCTTACAGTTAAGTTACTATTCAGTAACTCGTTATAAAGAAGAGCTAGGGAAGTCACAAATTTTTCAGATTGATAGGTGAATCAAAAAACAAGAAAAAGTGAAGCATCTATAAAGTAAAGCATATATATATTAGTTAGCAAACACAAAAATTAATCCTGAAAGTATCACTCCTATTCAAATTAAATTGTCTAGTCTATTTTGAATTATCCTTTTTTTCATATTCAGGCTATCTATTTTTATAGTACTTTTTCTTTTTTTAGGTATATGCTATAGCAAGTTGTAGACAAAAAATTATTGAGAAAAAGGTTCTCATGCTGCTTTTAAGCAGTAAACAGAAATGTTTTAGCATTACTGAAAGTCTAAATATCAAAATGAAGTGGCTTAACATTTTTAGATGAGACCTATCCAATTTCTTTTTGTCAAAGACAAGCAGATGAATTCAATCTCATTTTATGAACAGTTTTGGTCCCTCTCACTCTATATATTTTGGCGAATTTGCTGTTCATCAATAAAATATGTCAAGTTCTATTCTACATCAGTTTTCTACTAAAACTGTGCAGCCAAACTATAAATATCTTTAAAGACACATATTCCTGTGGAAATGGTTAGCACAAGATCAAATTTTAACAACTTATTACCCAATGAAATCAGACATAAATGAAACATGGTACTACTAGAATTCCTAATCATTATAATGGATTTACTTTTTAGAGCTATTTTAATGATAGATCCTTATCTCTGAAGAATCTTTTCTTTTTAAGAAATTAAATTTTGGACAGTGGAGTCAAAAATATCATACTTACAAAAAACATAAAAGTTTTCAGAATCAGTGCTTGTCCCCTTTCTCCCCTGAAAAAATATAAATGATATTATTCTCCATTTAGGATTACATGATAATAAGCCTGCAGGTCACCCTGTTGCATTTTGCATGATTCAGCTTTGATTCCATGGGCGTTTCTTTTCCTTCCAGCATTATTTATTCAGCCTGTTTAGTTTGCTTTACAGCATGGCAGCATTCATAGGGTAGACCTATTGAACCAAGCAGTAATAGATGTAATACATCAATACATTTGAGCCGAACAGCTTTAATTAGGCCTTCCCAGTCATTTCATCAATTCAGTGGAATGCCATTGGGATTTGGATAACACCGTGCCTTCTGTAGTGCATGAGAACTACAGCGCTCCCGCCCCGCTCTGCCAGTCACATCGCAAGGTTAGGCACTCAGCGTTAATTCATACCGTTTAAGTGTCTGCATTCCAGAACACAAATTTACCCTTAAAGTAATATCTTTGAGACCCTAAAATCTTTTAAAACCTAATGTCAACATGAAATGCAAACTATCACAAAATCTTCTGCTGCAAGATTCTGTTGCTGTTCAGCAGCAAATTAAAGATGTGTTTTTCTTGAAGATTTATGCTTGTTGGATATAACAAGTGTATTTGTTGCATTTATGTGGCACAGAGGATCCGCTAGAACTTGCAGATCTTACAAAATCCAGTGAGCGCTGTTCTGATACTGTATAGCATGCTTATTTTATACTTCATTTGAGATTTGTCAAACATGTTATAATAGGATTTAAACAAACCTAAAACAGATAATCTGTTCACTTTCACTAACATTCTGTCAGGATTGAAATCTTCATATTTTAAAACTCTTTGAATTTATCTATCTGCAGCATCAGTTCTTCATTAGCGTCTTTGTTGGTTTGCTTATTTTCCTGGTTAATAGCAGAAAAATAAAATAGAGTGCTCTATCAGAACAAAAGTCATTATATTAAAATATTAAATGTTTATAGAAAAGAAATAAATGACTATGCTATGGCAACATTTAAACTTTGTGGGTTTTTTTTCTTTTTATTTGCCAAATCTCACAATAGCCATTTTTTCCAAGTACTTGATATGGAACAGAACTGTCAAATTCTGAGATGGATTTCCAGCACATCAGGTGACAGAGGTACAGAGACAAGGAGCAGAAAAGAATAAATGGTTGTAAATACAGAAAGCCATCTGCTTAGCTGCTAAACTTTGCAAATGATTAAAGATAGGAAGGATGATATGGACTAGCTCCATAATTCTCTATGGGCATATCTACATAGCAGTCAGACGCATGAATATGAAACAGGTGCAAACATGCCTCACTTACCTTTACTTTAAATAGTTCAGGGACTCTCAGCAATGAAACTTTCTTGCCACTGGCTTAAACCTAGACTTCAAAATACACTCTGCATTGAAGTCTATGCTGCCATGGCTACATGCTATCTGTCCCCAAGGCAGCCAAAGATAACTCCATTATTCCCTACACATTGTGCAATTTCTCCTCCAGTTGCATTGGATGTATAAGAACATCATAGTTAATTTATTCAGATATAAAACACCAGAACCACTGGGCAGAGAACAAATTAATAACAGATAATAAATCCTGTTATGTTATCTTATTTCCATCTGTCACATAGAAAGCATATAAGCTGTTCAAGTGTTCTTAATTAAAATAAATAAAAATGAAATGAGAGAGGATCTGAGCTAATTTTCTCCATGCTGTTCATATTAGGAGGTCATAACTGGGTACCATTTCACTTGACCATAATGACTACAAAACAGACAAAATAGAAAGAGAGAGGGATATGTTATATAACGATGACTCTATATACTAGCCATACAGTTTCTTAACCTATTCCAAAGATGGCTAGGCTTGGTGGGGTTTTTTTAGATTCAGAAGATAAATATTCTCAGTGTTTCAGGTTTCATCATACAGAAAAGTCTCTTATCTCATTTATACCGCTATTATAATCAATATCAGTTAGTCTTCAAGCGAAAAACACGGATGCTTTGCACTCTGCTAGAATTACATCATACCACGAAGTATAACTCTTACATAAGCTCTAGATATTGTTATGCATAATGTAGCATGTGGCTATGAGCATGGTCTGGATCATGTAACAGGGCACTACTGCCTCAGTTCTCTACATATTCCTGATTAATCAGTCTCTTGATCTTCTTGTGCACTTCCTGGAGGAAGCTAGCCTGAAATTTCACGTAGCCTGTATTGGTTAAATAGCCAATCCATTCTTTCGAACATAACGGTTTGTACAGATATAACCTATTTAAATGGTCTCACAGATCATAATCCTACTTAGCTTCTTTCCCTATTAAATGTTCTGATCTGATATTTCCTTCCTCTGTAAAAGTAGAAAGGATTAATTTGTAATTGCCTTGATAGAGGCACTCAAATTTTAATAACTACAACCTTAACAGGTTTTGAACAATCTGCTGTCTTTCAACTGTGATGCTGACATTCATACATAAGTCCTTCTAGTCTTTGCTTGCCATCCTTTGGAATTTATAGGTACATTATTTCATCTTCAGTATAGATCTCACATATTTTTACAGTTAATGAAACAGAAAGATACTGATACTTCTTTATTGCAGTTCTTGATAGTCAGTAATTTAATGTAAAGGCCAAAAATATAAAACTGCACTTTTTATAGTAGTTCATGTCAAGTAGTCATGCACATTCAATTTTTAATTAAAATCACAGCTAATTTACTACACTGCATATATTTCTTCATCCAATTAAAACAAATAGGGAAGAAGATTTAAACAGAATTTTGATTTTTCTTTCCCTTAAAAACTACTTGATATTTCAAATATCTTGTCCTGATACATTTGGTAAGCTGCCTTAAAAAAAAAGTATAATCATTCATAAATCACCTCAAATACAGAGAGGTTTGGGGTTTTGAGGGTTTTTTAAATCATATGCATAAATTAAGATGAAATGTTATCAGAAATAACATGCTTACACAACTGATTTCATAATATCTGAGTAGTTCCATTTATGTCTTAATAATTCATATTTTTGGTATTGTCTTTTTCACGCTATGTCAGCTTAGACTGAATGCCTCAAAAGTGCAATTCTCTGTCTTTATTACTATGAAGATTTCATTTGCTTTGATGCCTCTAGAGCCCCAAATTTGTCCATCTGTGAGTCCAGCGATGTGGCATTGCTAGCACAGTCATTTCAAGAGCTTTCGGCCACCACGTAGGTTGAAGTGGAAGGGCAGAAGAGCATGTTGTGGAGCACGAAGTGGTGGGGCTTTCACTGGCTGACAAAACGCTGAGAACTGACAGCCCCCGGCTCTGAATGACTGGCAGCGCCTGCAGGGTTTGATGCGCTCCGGCTGCCCATTACAGCAGAGCTGCAAAAGATCCTCTAATTATCTCAGCATTAACAATCAACTGGTTCTGGCCAGAAGGGAGGACATATGAGAAGTTCCTTTGCAAGCTGCTTAAAAGTTTTCATAAACCACATATGGTCTATAGTCTGCCCTGCGTGTCATTAGACCATCTAGTAGCAATAAACAGAGTGGTATTACTGCTAAGTAATTAAATTATGCTAGAGAAATACAGTAAAAAGTTTATTAAGGCTGTCCATTATGAAGCAAAGGGTACTTTTATATAGAATACTCGAAAATATTGGAGAAAACTTAAGAATATTCTTGAAACTGAATGCTTACTTAAGTGCTTTCTTGAACCAGGACATAATGATTGTTTAAAGGTGTTTAATACACAGCAATCTTGGGCAGGGGGAGAGAGGGGAGAGGAGATTAGGCTTAGTTCAGTTGGTCTGAGCATGGTGCTGCTAATGCCAAGGTCGCGGGTTCAATCCCTGTACAGGCTACGCTGACGGTTGGACTAGATGATCTCCAGAGGTCCCTTCCAACCTTCTGATTCTATGAGAGAGAACAGAATCCCTCACATGCACCCCTGTAGAAGCTGTAATAGTGAATAGTGGTCATGATTAGAGAGGCTATAATTAGGCAGAAGATAAAATAAAGATATGTAGAGTCCGCAAGACAACTTAGAATTCCAGTCAGAAAATTAAAATATTTGCCCCTTTTGCACATTCCAAATGGTTAATGTATATCACAGAACCTCAACGACATAAATTGGTAAGTACATATTAAATAAGAAACTATAGTAAATTAAATATTAATGGATATTTATACTTTGATAATTTTAATGGTATTGAACATCAGAAATTAATGTTGAAACACATCCACTGAGTTTATCCAGCATTTCATGGACAGTTAATGAATTTCGATTTTCTTTTCTCTATGTAGCTAGTTACAAGATACTTCACAATGAGCTCTAAAATTAATATGTTATTTTGCAAAGATTTTTTTTTAGTAAAATGTTTAATTATCTCAGTTTAACAAGACTTCTGTGAGATACTACACAGAGACTGTGGATTTCCATCCTCAGACTTGGCAGAAGAAAACCACAATTGACCTGATCTGAGTTGGTTATGATCCTGCTAGAAAGAGAGGTGGAACTGTATGATTTGCAGAGATCCTCTTATCCATTTTAAATTACTCAATAAAAATGAGGAAAAACATTTGGGAAATTAGTACAGCATGTAATAAGACAGCACTCACTGAGATCTTTGAAAAATAGGAAAACAACCCCTAACAACATTTAATTTACCACAAAGAACTTCAGAAAAGTATCTGGTTTTGAAGTAGGTTTTAGTTCTGATACATTTAGAAAACAGTACTATGCAAGGCTTGTCTCCGCTTTTCTAGAACTTAAGATAAATAGACCAAAAGACAGTCTCTTTCAAAAGACTGAAAACTTAACAGAAAAAAGAGTTCATTAAAGTCAATAGAAAATCTCCTGATTTACATCAACCTAATATTATCAGGCTTGTAAAATACTCTAGTAGTTGACATGTCAAAGTCAGAGTTAGGATCTTTTTCATTTTATTATTTTCACGTTTTATTTATTTATTTATTTATTTATTTTTGGTAAAGTGTCTGCACCACTTTAGGAAAGCCGCTTAATAACTCTACATATCATTTTTTGCATTTATAAAAAAGATACTGTAATATTTCTTTCACTCAATGAGCTGATGTCAGGATTAATTAGATTAGTTACCAGGTGTAGCAAGACTTTGCTATTTCTAAATCAGCAATGAGTAAAACACTGCAGCTTTCCTATTAATTTCAGTTGCCTGAATACAGAGTGCAAGATTCGTTTATTATCATCCAACAAGATGTTCTAACATTTTTTGATTTTCCTATTTAAAACAGCTTGCATTTTCTTTCTAGCTTGAGTTTATGTTTTTGTGCAGCTTTTTAAAAACTAAAAAATTCAAACTGAGAAACTGTCAAAGTCTCTTTATACAATGTCAACAGCATCCAGAGCTGGTACTGCAGAATAATCAGAAGTATGGTAAATATTATATTTCCTATGCATACGCTGCAGAAAATACAATTTTTCAAGACCTTGTTCCAGTTTAAGTGGAATAGCATACATTTGGATTGATATCAGCTAAACTTCAGGTTAATCACACTTTTAGCTATCACAGAGTGATGGCATGCAGAAGCTCGAGTGAGACTTTGAATTTAATGTATGAAATTCTATTTGCTACAAACTGATAGCAGGTTTGGCAGCTGAATGATGTATTTCCGGAAATGGGAAGATGTCCTAGAAGTAACTCATGGCTGTTTCTAAAGATGTATTAAAACTAAGTTGACACTTGCATCACTGATAGAGGTAATTTTAGAGCTCTTGAAATTCTACTGACCCTAAGATAATGAAACTACCACCTTACTCACATTTGTATTCTGTGGCATGTCGTGTGGCTCATGGTTTGGAATGTGAAACGCTATCATTATGTGCTGAAAGAATTCACACTAGTAACTCGGGGCAAATGCACAGACTTGAAGATATTTCAAGAAAAGGTAGATACAGTACTCAGATCCAGATGAGGATCTCTGTGCATAAACAATAATGATAACAGGTTATTTAGACGGTTAATGAAGCTTAGGGTTCTGTGAGATGACTGCAGCCTTGTGACTAAACCAGCTTTTTAAAGGACTTTTCCATCCTGTATCACAGCACGAATTTATATTATGCCCTAAAACAAATCAAATCCAGTGCACATGAAAAGTACCATGAAATGTGCTTAGAAAAGTCTTGCTGAGGCAGAGATATGTGCATATTTATGACACCGACAGCCATGGGCTGTACAAATGAAAGCTTTGCTTATAATCCAAATAACATTTTAACAGTATTTTCAGATAAGAAGGATGCGTGTTAAACTCTGATCAAAAGAATCACATCTTTAGGCTCATTCAAAATGTGGATTGTCCGTATGAAATGGGATGACTGCTTTATACTAAAACGTGGCAGAAATATTAATGAAAATCAGGTGGAATCAGTGGAATATTTCATTACTTTCATCAACTTTGTTAAAAAACAACAGCAGCAGCCAAACCCCTCCCCATGATTTATTAATCATATGCACTTGGAAGGTGTTTGAAACTTCACAGAGACTAGGGGAACAAAGCTAAACCAGTGAATGGTCCTATGGAAACCAATCACTTTTGGTTAAGCGGGAAAGTAGTCACCAGGGAAGAGAAGTAGTCTTAAACCACATCGATGTGAATTCAGAGTTAGCTTAAAGGATGGGAATCTTTCATTTATTTATAAATATTGCCATTGGTTTGGCTGTGGATCACATCAGGAAGAAGATGAACAATTCTGTTTTCCTTAAAGATGATCCCAAATAGGAGGAATAAGGTAAGGGGAAAAGTAGTATTTGGAGAAAACTGGTCTTGAAGCTGTTCATGTTGCAGCAGACCTCAAGATCGGATTTGACTGAAGATTGGATTCAACTGATACTCGTTATGCAGTTAGTCACATAGGTTTAGATTTACCCCAAACCTTTGCTGCTACAGATTTTTATTTTTACAGACTTCTTTCTAGTAAAATTCTGCTACTGTACCTGCCCCAAAGAGCCATTCAGCTGACAAGTTTGTCCTATCTCCATTTGCGTT
Source organism: Rhea pennata (assembly GCF_028389875.1). NCBI lineage: Eukaryota > Metazoa > Chordata > Aves > Rheiformes > Rheidae > Rhea > Rhea pennata. The sequence continues at coordinate 181,970,599 of NC_084663.1, forward strand.
TAAAGCATCCAAGCAGCCTGTACTGGCAAATTGTATATGACAAAGCTGTGCTGTGCTGGTGTCTGTGTGAAGCCTGGAAGCTGCAGAAAAGCAGATGAAGGAAAAGATGCCCCCTTGCAATGATGGCCCCGCAGCTGCAGCGCTTGTCCTGGGATGGACGTGCGCTCTTGGGTCTGTGCTCCTTGACCCCCAGGGTGTCGCAGCATCGCCCGTGCTTCAGGATAGCATTCAGTTTGCTAAGCTAACGAAGAAAGGAGAAGGCAGCTTCAAGGGTCTCTCTAGTCTCCACTCTTCTTCTTGAAGCCACACAGTTAAGCTTTAAATTCTGCGATGCTAATAATTCTTTTTTGAAGTTAAGTACAGAAGTCAAAGTGTACACATATTTCCAGCTGAACTTGATGTCCTAGGACTACTTGAATGTTATTGCTACAGTTTTAGAACACTGAGAAACCTGTAGTATCCTTTTTCGTGTTATATTTTTAGTACAGGCTTTTCACAGAGCTGCTATACCACAGGTGATCTCCAGAGCACTTTTCATTCACTATTTATTCTCTTATGATTTGTAAAACACACCACAGTTTCTTTCTCACTTTTTTTTTTAATTTTGTGAATAATAGGAAAGTGAACAGTTTTTAATTTTCACTGCAAACAGGCTTGTTTCAGTGTAGCTTAAGCTAATTACATATCAGTTTAATATATTCTCAAAAATATGTCTGTGAGAATGTCTACAATGGGAGATGTCCTAGTTTACTTTTAAAAATTTATGCCAATTAAATCACTGTGACATTTTAATGTATATGCAGCTTGAACTGGTTTAGAAACAGATTCAGCCAAATAGATGTAAGCCCTTTTGGGGGCACTTTTATGTCAAATTTGTCAATTAATTCACCCCAATTAGAAAATACGCTAATTTTGCACAGTTTGCAGGAGATCTCCCTGTGAATGCCAGCCTGAAATATTCAGTAGAGCAACCCAATGTGCTGAGTAAAAGATAAAGATAAGTAAAAGACAAATAGCTAGCTACAGCTAACTTACAAATATTTTGCCTTTTCTCCTCCAGGATTTCACAGGATACATACAGAAGTTCATGCAAGGATAGTGGTAACTATCCTTGTATGAAAAGCACACCTTTTTTCTAGTGAAAACAGAAACTAATTTAAAGTAGAACTATTTAGTTATACAGCTATAGTCCCAGAGAAATCTATTGTCCCTCCTACTCCTGTTACAGGAACAATCGTCTTACCTCTTTCTAAGCCTCAGATAGGCACTGCAGCTCAATAACTGTTAGTGTAAAATAAAAACAAAATATCATCTTTTCACAGTGCTATAATTTAGGATTGCTCGCCCCCCCTTTTTTCTTTTTTTTTTCTTTTTTTTTTCCCTCTCTCACTTTTTTTTTTTTTTTTTTTTTTTTTTTAGTAGGAGGACTCTGGAAGTCATCTGATCCAATTCCCTGCTGAAAACACAGCCGTTCTGCAAATTAGATTCATTAACAATTATTTAAAATATATTAATTTAATGGTGATACATTACTATACTGCTTGATGATTTGGATTTGCCTATTTTCCTTTGATCCTTTACTGAGCACACATCTATGCTGATTTTCACTAATATTTATCTCAAGAAAATTATGCAGATGCAAATAGTTAATTTCAAAAAAAAAAAATTACTGGGATGCTCGGAAATATTTTCTCCAGTTTTCTCTTTTGTTTCCCTTCATAAGAATGAACAAATATAATCTGGCCTCCATACAATTTCCTATGACATTTTCTTCCAGACTATGTTATTATCATTTATTATGATATATTGTACTCAGGAAAAAACAAGGAATAAAGTGCAGAACCAATTTCTTTTTCACTTTTCAACAAGAGCTACTCTGTTCAGGAAGGCAAAATTATCTGCTAAAAATGCATTAATTTTCACATAACCTCAATATGTTTACCAAAATTCATTTTAACTTTATATTAAAGCTACGAAAGCTTTAAAAGGCTGCCTAACAAATTATCCACGGATGTATTCCAAATGGCTCACTTCTTTCTTCATTCTCAGGAAAGCTTAGCTGGAGCAAAACTCAATGCTTATGACAAATGGATTTTACCTTATTCAGAGCATCCTTTAGAAAGAATTCAGGTCATCAATGACAGGTGATTTGGGAGTGTGGATCTATATGCTGCACAACAGCATTATGATAAACACCAATGAACAATGTCAGTCATACCCTCTAAGAGTCCATAAAAAACAGTCATATCACTGAGTTAATATGTATATTTAAATACAGCCTCTATAATTAAAATATTAACCTCCAGGGAAAGAATTTAGCTGAATTTCCCAGAAAATTACAAGCTCTTTAGATCTTCAAATTAAAATGCTATCCTTAATTTGATGCCTTTTTTTTTTCCCCCACAAATCAGGTTCTCCTCATGGGGAAAAAAAAAAAAGAAGAAGAAAAAAGGAAAAATTGAAGCTGTACTTAACAATAATAGTACATTTTATCAGTGGATGAGTGTTCAGGTACATCTCTCCTTGGAAAGTGTGTTTTTATTTCTTTTTAACAGAGAACTTTACTTTAGCTCCATTGGTGAAATGGCAAAGCTCCACTGGACTGGAGTTGAGGGAAATCCACCAATTTTACTAGTTAACCATCAGGTTCTGACATTTTCCTTGTTATCTGTTTTTTAATGTATAAAATGTTTTTATATGATTATTTTGGAAAAAAAATGCATAACAGCAAAGGAAAAAAGCTACAAATTCAAATACACTTGGCAAGACTTAGGCCAGAATTTCTGATTCCTTACACTGTAACATCTATAGAAACAGACAAGAATAGATGCATTTTAGACCACTTTGTGCTTCTTTATCTAGTTAGCAAAGGAGCAATAATCCTCCTGTAAATTAATCACTAATTGCTGTTCCCAAAATGAGCCCTTTTTCTCAAAGTCCAAAATAGTATAGAAATATTGCTAAACCCATTTGTATAAAAACATGTGTTTCATTTTTTACTATACATCCTGAAAAGTCTGAAATACACTAGTAAAGAGCTAATTTTGTCATTCCTTTGGACAAGTATAAAATATTACTGAGAAAAAGATATACAACGTACTTGTGAAATTAGAGCAGAAAAACATTGGTCATAGATTTTTTAAAGACTGATCTTTTCTATTATAAAATAACTTTCCTCCAATGAATATTTTTTGTTATTGTTACAAAGGTCATTTTTTGAATAAGAGAAAATAAGCCATGAGAAATAGTCTACATCATAAAAATGAGACAGGAATATCAGAGGCACACATGTTAATAAGTGAAGTGCAATTCTGACTGCACAGCTGCATATTGGAAAGTTTTCTAAACCAATGGCTATCATATGAGTAAGGATGAGTAGCAGTGAGGAGGTGTTTTTTGCAACCTTTTAAGTTGCAAAGTAAACATTCAATGAGAAATAGTGATATTCAAAGAAAAAAAACAAACTTTCTTCAGACACTGTATGATATTTTTATTTCATCTGTTATTCTTCCTATGTAAATCAATGGTGTAAAAGTGCAGTAACAATATGGCCCTATGGACCTCCAGCTTGATTGCTTTACATCTTCTGTAGTCCTAAATAGCCTAAATATAAGATGGAGTTAAGATACTATCTTCTGATTTGGTACATTTACAGTCACTTTACATTACCATTTATATTTACACTTACATAAGCAACTAAACAAATATGTTTCTTAGATACTTAGGCTGCTTCAGTTACTGTAGTATCTATGAATATTCCATTTTAACGTATTTATCCTCACACTGCTCTTTTAGGGTTGTAAATAATTATCACTCACATATTTCTGAGCAGATCTACAAAGACTAGGTGAGGGCCTACTCTGTTGGATTTCTGTGTAAGATATAAGCAAAAAATTCCAGTCTTTTAATAGCCTTTTAATAAAATGTCCCAATAAAATAATCTCCCAATGTCTTGGGAGATATGAGATAGCAAAAAAAAAAAAAAAAAAAAAAAAAAAAAAAAAAAAAAAAGCAAAGAAACTCCAGTGTGCACCTAACACCACTAGATTTTTGTACAGAAGATATGTGATGAGAACAACACCAAGTTGTTTTCAGCAGTGCTGACACAATCTCTGCTTCTAAATCCAAAGTGTTTAAAGTTATCAGAGTCTTCACATTCACTTTACAAGGAGTTTTGGCTTAAGCTGGGTTTGTCATTTACAGGCACATACATTCGGCTCCAAGTAAACTGCGTAAGGTTACACAAGTGTGTGACAACAGACGTGGCTTGACTGTTGTTTCAAGAGTCCCATCTAGTAAGAATTTTCCTTAATGTGCAGTCAGTTTTGGTAAAGTCAATATGCTGTATTATATACTCTACTAAAAATTATTGAATACTTATTTTGATGAGTCAGGAACTAAATGCCTGAAGACACTGTATCAGGCAGAAAAATTTGTAAGCAGAGTAAGCTAAGTGGGTTGTATGCAGCATACGAGTACTAGCATACATTTAATTTTTTAACTGCTAATACAGTTCCTAGTATAGTTTTGATCTGTACTTCTTCATACTTGTAGACAATGACCATACATGTTTCAAGACATAAAATTGCTCAGGGAAAATTCTCAGTGGGTAGTTTGGAGTTGCCTAGTCCCCATGTCTTGGGGAGGAAAGATAATTTATCTGGTATAGATTGATATAAGCACTGTTATGCAAGGTTTTATAGCCAAATATGATTGCTTTCAGAGTCTTTGCTACTTTTATTTTACTAATATAAGTGTAGCCTGAGATACCAAGTATATAAAACATCACATTTTCAGTAAATTTCCACAAAACACAAAACCATAAAATAGTTCTTTTGTAAGACTGAGTCCCTCTATTCTGTGGCTTTGCCTAGACCGTTTCTATGCTTATTTACTTTTTTTCCCTGATAATTGCACTTAATTTACAGAAATTCTGCTTCTGACTTGCTTAGAAGTAAAGTTCAATTTCCAGAGCTCTCTTTAACAATAAAATAAATATATAAAATAACACTATGGCTATTATAAAGTTTTCTTATCTATGTTCTTTTGCCCCCTCAGATTGCATTATAGCACGTTTTTAATAAGCATACCCTGCATCTAAAGTTTCCTGCTAGAAAGAAGGACTTGGGGCACAGGCTCTATATAAAGCTAGGCAAAGGATGTACTTGTTCAAACACATCAGCCAATAGAAAGGTACTAACTGATGCCAGCAGCTTGGAAAAGAAATGCTGAGGCGCTACACTGGTGTTCAAATACATAGAAATAAGGATAAAGAAGTTTGAAATAAAGGGAGATAGAGGTAGGTATGATTTTTTCAAGATGAGAGATGGGCAGATAAGAATACAATGCTCTGAGATGAGCCTGGACCTCGGCTGAAAGGCATTTGGGGGATATGAAAGCATACTAGGACAGAGGCAGAAGGGGTTTGGGGACAGGGTGGGGAAAAGAAGATGAGAAATATGCTCAATATATTCTGAGTATATATGACTCAGTATATACTCAGGAACTCAGTAAGGGGAACTCAAAAATTTTGGCAGGTTTTAGAAGCCTTAAAGGGACCTAAAATGAGAGGGATGAAGTGCAAGTAAGTAGGAAGCAGATTTTAGCACCAAAGCACTGAATTTACCATCCCCTCATCCACTGCTTCTTTCTGCAGAGGACTACCTACCTATCTAGTCTTCTTTTGTGAAGTTGGAAATACAGTATTCTTAAGTGTCCTTTCATAGAGATGTTTAAGGAGCAGGAGTCCAGTCAGGATAACCATTCTAGCAAAAAGACAAAAACACTGAATTTAGAAATATTACAAATGATTATACACAAGGAAGACTACAATAGAACAGTTGGTGGTCTTTTGGTCCCCAGTCTTGAAATTTAATAACTCAAAACAGAAGAGAGGAGAGGAGAGGAGAGGAGAGGAGAGGAGAGGAGAGGAGAGGAGAGGAGAGGAGAGGAGATACGAGACGAGACGAGCCCACTCTTCAAAAGTAGGAAACTTGAGGGAGATGGGGACCTCTATATTATGAAAATTCATTTTGTTGTTTTCTAGTAGAGGGCTCCCACTGCTCAGTAAATCAAGATACTGATAGGAAACAGCAGGCAACAGGAATTACCTCCAGCAAAGACAATGTACACTTGATTAGTGAGTGAAAATTACACTTTAAGCAATTTTTGTTGAAAAAAATGGTAACTATGAGTCTTTGCTGAAATTCTCCTTATCCTGAAAATTATATATTTATTTTCTAGCTTTATGAGCCACAATAGAAATAAATAGGGCTAGATAGGATGAAAGAAAATAAAAATAGTGGACACAAATATGTGGAAATGTATTTTATTCCTTGGCTAGTCTCCACCAAAATGATGTGATGAACTGAGGAGAAAGATGGTAATTAAGTTATTGGTAAATGACTGTAGGGGAAACAAAGGAGAGAAAGAGAAAAAAAAAGCAAAAATCTGAACAATTAAAGTTTGATTCTGTTCTTTAGGCATAATCCACATATTCATTGAGTTCAATGGAATTTTTCACCAAGTTATATATAGAGGTAGTATTATCCCATAGTGAGTTGAATAACACATGTGTGTTATTCACATAGGCAGCCAAGAGTATTCTAAGCAATGAAGACTTCAGGAATGGTCTAATTTAATTCACCTAAAAAAAGCACCTAGTGCCACTTAGATATCCTAGAGTAGTTCTTCTGGCATCTAGCTGCTGCTCCAGAACAAGGCAGGTATCCTTGATGGCTTTATGTCACATCTGCCATTCTTGTGTGGGTGTTTTGGACACAATATGGCAGTTCAAACTTCACTAAATACCTGTGTTTAGGCAGAAAATTAAGCCCTTAATCAACACAATCAATGGATTCTGGACATTAAGGCATCCAGAAGTGTTTGAGGTATCCCAGACTGTCCAAGACTACATCTGCATTAGTAAGTAGTCCCAATTTATAGGTGCAGGGCTGTAGAGAGAAACAGAGTTTCAGAGTTTTCTTGGCTGGTCCCTGTGACAAAATCCTTGCTTGTGCCTGGCAAATCTTAAGTACTACACTTATGGAAGGTGTATCTGGTTAGGTTTCATTCAAAAGCAAACAAGTTACAGCTTCAGGCTACAAACCAAAGCACAGTAGTGGCGGAGCGGAGGGGAAGTAAAGAGAGAGGAAAGAGGAAGCAACCAGGAGACTCACTCTGAAGACCCATTCCTGATCCAAGCTAAAATGCTAATGTAGCTTCACCCTAAAATCGACAGGAATGGAAGAGCCTATGGGAGACGCTTGACTTTCTGAAATGACAGCTGAAGTTGCTGTGATGTACCAGGACATCTCAACAGGCACTAGAGACTATGGTTGGGCACTCTCCAGATTCATCCACCAACTTTAGACATCTCAATTTATGTGTCTCAGGGTGGATGCCTACATGTCAGCTATGAAGCTTAAATGGAAGTTTAACTTCCTATTACTGACAGCAGAGAACTAGTCATTGCAGTTAATATAGACTGTTGAGCCACCCAGCTCATCCTACAATAGTGACCCTCATTTGGTCAGATCTTCAGCTTACCAGACATTGTTGGCTATTGAAAAGAGCCTCAATTCATTTGCCTAGATAAAGACCTCTAGCACCACTTTTATGTGCAGGCTGCTGCAGGACAACATGGGTTTCCAGCGGATCCTGTTTACTGATTAGGTGCATATGTCAAGCACGCTGAATTCCTCCTGATATGGCTGAAAAGGTCTGAATGATTACATAGGAGAAGCAAGACAGCAATTGTCATTAAACTGATTTCTTTATGAAATGTTTGTTTAAGTCATTTCAAAATTCTAAGCATCTTCTCGGTCAGAAAAGGCAACACTTAAGAATTAAGCTCCTTAGAAACCACTTCATTCTGACTGCAAAGGTGTATAGTGGGGAAATGCTGTAATTCTCAGTGCAAAAATAACATATACAAAACCTCTGTCTTGCTATAAGAATGATAAATTATTTTGGTACTTTTATGCCCTCAGTCCAGCTAATTTTGGAGGTATTTCAAGTTACAATATGCATACTTCTGACATTTCTTTTTTTTCCCAAGAGCTTATAGGAGATATAAACCGTTCACTCTGGCTCATGTATTAAAATAATAATAGCACTTAGACAACTTCAGTAAGTTAACCTTTGGGTGGTGAAGGGATAGTCTCTTAAAGACAGTAGATGCTGCACAATAGATTTGTAGGAGTTCAAACGTATTTGAGATGTAATATCTTCTTGAAGCCATACTAGCGGCAGTTAAAATTTTTAAGCAGATTATAAAACAGATCAGTGAAGGTAGATCAAGTGTTTCACTATGATATTTTTTTCTCCCTTTCTCTGCAATGACCACATCCTGAGGATTCCCTCTCTCCCCTCAAGACTGGCACATCTTTTGCCAGCCAAACTGTCTAAAAGTCTCTATCTCACAGCTTATTTATATGTGTTTCTTTCTATTTTTGAGAAGTCTAATTATTTTGTTGTCTGGTGGGAGGCAACAAAATTTGACTTTTCTCCAGCTTGACAGGTTTTCCCTTAGCTTTCTTTCTTTTTTCCCAACTTTAAGTTTTCAGGTGTCTCCACTCCCGCTTGCCAGTCTTCAGTCTTCTCTCCTGGTTTCACTGTTCACTTCACACTACACATATAGCTCTCTCAATATTCACTTCACTTGTCCCTTTCTAAAGAGTTATAGTCTCTTTCTGCTCCAGGTCAAACAACTTGCTGGCTAGTTACTTTAAGATGATAAACTTTTGCACTCCACTCTAATCTCCATACTTTACTGTAGGCCTCCTATCCTTCTAATCAGGTATATTTATCCATGTCTTTCATCCTTTCAAACCCGTATCTGCACCTTTAGGCATCACGCCTTACTCATTGACATAAACGATCTGTCTTTCTTCGCTAGTCTGTTCTCAGATGACAGGCTCAGTTTCCTTTTCACTTCTCTGCCTTGATTTTTTTTTTTTTTTTTAGTTTTTTTTTTTTTTTGCTTCCTCTTTGCCAGCCTTAGCTTTAGAGTTCTATTTACTATTGCCAACATTTTTGTTAGTTGCCAAACATGCATGAATAATTCCCTCAGAAATGCAGTCACTTGCTGTATTCCCTTCCTCCTCTCTCTCTCCCTTTTTCTCTCTCGCTTGCTCTCTAAAGGTCATCATTTTTTAATCTGTCCATTCTATTAACAACAGCTCTTATTTATCTATTCCTTGAGGCCATTTGGCTTTTGGCTTCACGTGATTCCAATGACTTTCAGTAAAGAAAATTATTCCCATTTTCTAATCCATTTCCTCTCGTTCCATATAGGATGTTGTGTCTGACATAGTCTATCATAAATCTCTTCCATGTCAACCACTTGCTCACTTATTATGCTTTCTTTCTGTGAGAAATTTTTATTTTATTTTAGGAATCAAATTATTGAAAAGCTGCCAATCTCAGTTCAGATAACTAAATAGGGATAATGACAATGAAAATAATTTACATTTACTTATTTCCATTCACCAGAAGGGATTTGAAATGTGTTGAGACCATATCACTTCTAGCTGCATAGGGAATTGATGATCACTATTTTTAATAGAACTAAGCATACAAGGTGTTTCCTTAACTCCGTGAAGTCATAGAAAAACCGCTAAATCAACTTCAGTGGGCTTTGGATCTAGTCCACGATAGAAAATATTTTCCTAGGTATTTGAATTCTGACATAGACTGCGATACAAAGTCCTGTTGCCAGTATTTTTTTTAGGTGCCACTCATAAACTCACTCACTTGCCCATTTCTGTTCTTTTTCTCTGTTTTCACAACTACCATTTTACAACCTAGAAAAGGTTATACAAAATGCTGAGCTCACTTTTTCAGAGAAGTTGGGCACTTACAAATAAGTCTTCTTAAAAGAGAGATTTTGTGGTTGAACTATAAAGGTGCAAATTCTACATTTCTTCATTAAGCAAACCCACACCAAAAGTATTACTTCATTCAGTGAGGAAGCATAAGGGGTCATCTGATCAATAACTTCCAAGAAATTTAGTTTTGAATAGCATGGAAATAAATGGATAGAAAGCTACTGAAGTAATATATGAATGAAATGTATCCAATTTGAAGATGAGAAATAAAGGATAAGATTCATCTAATGAAATATAGATGTCTACAATATTGATATTTTTCTATCTTTCTTTCAGCCTGATCAAATTTTGCTGTATTTTTCTCTCATTTTAATTTAACTATTCCAAAAAGTTTAGCTAATCTATTTTTTCCCTTCTACCTCTTTTCTCTGTCTATCTCCGTAGGGTCCTCTAGAGTATTTATTACCATAGCTTCAGAATTTAGTGTGCCATATTAATACTCTACTAACAGCTTTTTGAACATATCCCTTGTACACTCTCACCAATGTCTCTTGGTTTTCTTTATAGGATTACAACAATCATCTCAAGGCTAAACGTGCATTAACAAAAGTGCTGATGAGTTACCAGAATTTTCTTTCATTTTGACCTGGTTTTAGTTCTCCATCTGCTGCCAGCAGTTCTCCTAACTTACAGCTTCTTCTTGACCTTGTAAGTGCTTCCAGTGGGGAGCAAGATCTGGTTGGGGCATATGCAGAGCATTTTATTTCAGACCAGTCACAATGTTTGCCAAGATGGTTTCAGTTTTTATAATGCATACAAACTTATGTATTTTAAATACATAAGAACATATTGCATTAGGTAAAATTAACAATCTAGGAGAAGGAGGAGGGAGCTGAAAACAGCCCTGAAGAAAAGAAAGTGGAAAATCACAGATGTCCTACTGTTAAAGCTTTCTAAGCTCCCAAACACATATACTAAATCATTTGGGGAAGGAGATGTGAGAGTACACAGTTTCATATTTCCTAGATTTAAAAGTTTGGTTTTTTTTTTTTTTTTTTTTTTTTTACTCAAGATATTTTGAAATGGCCTTTAAAATAAGACGCTTCAATATTTATACTCTTCACTGGCCTTTCAGATCCTTCATCTATTCCTGCTTTTCCATTTTACCATTTTAAGAAAAAGAACTAAGAATATACTGCATAAAGGACAATATTTTGAAAATAAATGACTTGGGAAAGAGGTAACTGGGAAAACTAAATAGCTCATGGTGATGAGCTTCTACTTTACATGACATCTGGATAAGCAGATGTGATCCTTGGATATACAAGCAAAGGAATATTGAATACTAGAAATAGAAAACTGTTATATAGCATATAAAGGCGATAATCAGAACATTATATGTGATCCTAGTGTCCACATTTATAAAAAAGAAAGAAGAGAAGAAAAAGGGGATAATTAGGGCTTAGAAAAAATTTGACATCAGGAAAACTTGTTTTCGATGAGCAGCTAAAGAAGTTCAATTCAGTTAAATTTCCTGGGGAAAAAAAATAATAATAATTTGATCACTGCCAGCAAAACAGTGTGCCTGTAGTATCCTATAAAGACCCACAGAGGTTCTGAGGCGCCTGGAGCAAATGTTGAGGTTGTGATTCCCTCTGTAGGAAGCATTCTGCAGCATAGTGATTTGGGGTCATCTCAAAATGGGGAGCCTGCAGCAAACCATTTTACAGTGCTGGTAACAATATTGGTTAAGGTATGATGGCACATAATAGTTATGTCCTGGCAAGCAGAGCTGAAAGCCTTCAGGGATCTTGGTTGTTACGAGTAGTTACATCAGGAAAGACTTCTTATAGTGAAGGCTTCTGCACAATGTAGAAGATTAAAAAAATAACAACGTGTAGTGACTGAAAGTAGGAGCCACTATACAAGTAATAAAAAGGCAGATAGCCTCTAAAATAACTTGCATAAGGATTTGGTGGACTCTTGATTAACTCAATAAGTTGATGTCTTGAATTCAAAAGTCTTTCGAAAGAGTGTTTTCTAGATCAGTCAGGAACTATTGACTTACTATAGACATCACTGATGAAATTTTATGGCCAGAGTACATTTCTAGTCACACATAGATGAATGCAAGGAACTCTTTGGTTATCCAAGTCTATGAAAAAGGGGGGGAGAGAAATGGTGGTGGGTAGAGGTACCAGTGGGACTGCAGAAAATCTATTTTCAATAAAAAAAAAGCTTGTAAATTTTCTTAAAAATTCACTGACAGTTCAGCTAGTGGTAAGGTGGCCTTGGAGAGCTGATCAATTTTACCCTCCATCCAATCTTGGGAACCAATGCGCTGAATAATGGCATAACGGAAGTTCCCCTGGCCATGCCAAAGGCATTATTTACAGAGGAGCTGGAGTCCTTTCCATTCCTGCAGGCTGGTAATAATTCTGCCAGCATCAAGAGGCCTCTCATTGTCTGGGGTTGTGCAGCTCGGAGGCACTACTGAAATGATTTGCTTAGTCTCCCTTCTGGCCAGTTCTTGAGCAGCAGTGATCAATCACAATTGAGTTCCTGGTACCATGTCACAACAAACTGATTAAACTCTCCCTGAAGAAATCACAGATGTTATTTGGCCTAATGATATCACCCAGGACTTTAAATTACAAAGCAGATTATATTTGTCTTTCAGAGAAAGCATTTTAATTTGAAAACTCAGTAAAAAATCTGCAAATCCAACTCTTTTTTTTTTTGTTATAATGCTGACATTTAAGGGGTTTCCATGCTTTTTTCAATTTTTAAACTGGTTAGAAACAAAAAAAAAAAATACTTTTTCTGTCGGTACTGAGCCCAAAGATAGCATCAGCTTCATTAGGGAAACCAGAGCTACTCACTGAACATCTGCCACAACCCACTGCTCTGATCACTGAAGGAGATAACAGATATCCTAGCCTGGAGAAATCCCATTGATTGCTAAGTTTCTAGGGAGAGACTCTTAAGTCATTGCTACTGTATAACTTATGTTCTAAAAATTCAGACTTTATAGCATCTGTAAATTCAAAGTACTTTATTACAGGAAATAATGACTAAATTTAAGCCCAGAAGCTTTGTACATAGAAGCATGGAAAATCACATACACGTAGAGACTACATGTAATATAACTACTTCCTTTAAGTGTTTCCTAAGATTGTTTAACTATGTTGATTTATGCTGAGTTCTGATTTCATAGCACTGCTCTGTTGCTCAAAAGAAAACTGAATTGATTAAGTAAGGAAAATTCCCATGATATTCAACCACAAAAGAAGAAAATGCTACTAGCTATCTTTGTAAGAACCCAGAAAAGCGTTGACATTGTAAAGAAAATAACCTCTGTTGACTAAATACTCGGGGGATTATACTGGGATGAGCTCTGCTTAAGGGAACAGATTTTAGGTCTGACTGACCTGTGCTAAGATCTGATCTCAGAAGAAGAGGAAGAACAGGCCTGCAGCTAAGTCTGATAAATGTGCGTAATTTAGAGCATAATTTAACACATAATTTAAAGTAACTTTTCCCCACACTCACAAGATGCTCTCATTTTGCTCAGGGCAAAGGAGCAATGGCAAGGAGTATACCAGTGCTACCTTTACATCATATATCATTACTTCCCCAGGAACGGATGCTTTGTCTCCCTTTCTGAGAAAGCTCTCCTTACTCTTTTTATTTTCTGAGCAGTATAAAAAACACAGAGGCAAGGGGGAAAGAGATATGTAAAACACTGAGGCATACTGGAAAACCTCTGATAGGAAGCTGCCTCCAGGCTTGGAGGAGATGCAGTTTCCCACAACATCCACCTATCACACTCCCAATTACACAGAACCAGCTCAGACAGAAAGATTTGATAGATCAGATTTGTAAACTTGATATTCAGATTCACTGAGATTATTTAAAGAATGATTTCAACAAGCCACATAGTTACCTGCAGGACATTCTTAATTGAATTTGGTGGAGTTATTGAAATGTAAGTATATTTTAAGCATGTGCAGAGGTGATTTGACTTCAGTCTGATTTCCTCAGAGAGTATGATTTCAGTTTATTGACAGCTCAGCTTCCTAGCCTTCCTGAAGGTAAGTGCCTGAGAATTTAAGAATACCTTAAGAGTCCAGGCTCTTACCTCACATCTTACTTGCTCCCTGGGTACCAGTCTCATTCACCCTACCCATGGCATTCAGGAGTTAGGCTGGCTGACTCTATGCCCGGACTTTCATATGTGAAAATACAAACTATAAGAAACTATGTGCAATCTCTGCACATACTGGGGTCTAAACTAACTATATTTCAGATATTTAGAATCTTTGAACCAGACTCTTATTGCTTCTTCTATATGGCCAGATCTTAGGCTTTCGCTATAGTTACAAATGCCTGCTATGACCTGAGTCTGGTTCACTGCATCCAGACCATGCAGAAGGTTCTCCTGTACTGCTAAACAAAAGCAGTCCAGGTGATGAACCTGACCAATAGATTCTTGCTCATCCACAGTGCTGAATTATTATATTGTTCTCTGTCTCTCCATGAGAAATCTGCTAACACAGGGGTAAGTCTAATGAATGGGACACAAGCCAATCCTCAACTATGTGGTGCTTCTAACCCTCTCTTACCCAGTAGTATAGACACGGCCACTGCACATTACAGTTCCAGCCTTATCCATACTATTTCTCTGCATTGAAATCATAGCACAAAGGAGTGATTCACATGCATGTGCCAGTCTATTGTGGATTCACGATGTGCCCAGCACAGGCAGAGACCTGGCAACCAGGATACGTTCCTGGGTTCTATCTTATAACATTACTGAACCAAGTTCCTGTAAATTAAAAAGCAAGTTCTGACTTATTTGTCCAGTATCAAAAGGGAAATAATGTTTCTTATTCTAACCATCCTACAATTAGGGTGATTTTCTTTATTTTTTTCTGTAATACAGGGCCAATCAAATGCTTCCTAATGAAAGTAAAAAGATGTAGAATTGTCTTGTACTCCATTTTCCTTCAAAATATTTTTCAGCTCTTCTATAAGAGAAAATGAATAATTTTATTTTATTATTTTATGTTTCAATAATGCATTGGCTTTAATATATGAAAAGACTTAAAAATGATATAAGGCATCAAATAGACTTCTTGTCAGAAACAGGTTTTCTTTCACGTTCTTCATTTTAGGGACATGGATAAAAGAAACGGAAGTTCCATAAGTTCCCTTATGACTTTGAGGATGGTTTTAATAATGTAATCTTTCAGGACAGAACACAAGAAAAAATATGAATCCACAGTCAATTACTGATATTCACAGCTGCCTTGGCATACTATGATGTAATGTTTTCTTTTTCAGGGAAAAACCTTGTTTAGGAAACAGTAAGGGGCAGAGGCAGGGGGTTTTCTTTTTTTTCTTATTACCTATATTTCTGGAATCAACCGATTATAGCCAGTGCTAAACTTATATTTACATTAAGCAAATCTGCAGCCTTCACAGATGAGGTAGAGCTTAAAGACATGAATTACTAATTCCAAAGAGTCAAAAAGCTGTCCTAAAAGTTGTGATCTTCGGAAGTTGGAATTACAATTTGTGAACGTTTTGCACAGTACGACAGAGTGACACTAACTTGGACAAGGCCACCTTATAACAGTATTATACATTAAAAGAGTACAGTTTGAATGAAAGGATAGAGTGCCTCTTCAGCAAGTTTTCTGATGATACAAAGCTGGGAGGAGTGGCTGACACACCTGAGGGCTGTGCTGCCATTCAGAGAGACCTGGACAGGCTGGAGAGTTGGGCGGAGAGGAACCTCCTGAGGTTCAACAAGGGCAAGTGCAGAGTCCTGCAGCTAGGGAAGAATAACCCAAGGCACCAGTACAAGCTGGGGGCTGACCTTCTGGAGAGCAGCTCTGCAGAGGAGGACCTGGGAGTGCTGGTTGACAGGTTGACCATGAGCCAGCAATGTGCCCTTGTGGCCAAGAAGGCCAATGGTCTCCTGGGGTATTTTAGGAAGAGTGTTGCCAGCAGGTGGAGGGAGGTGATCCTGCCCCTTTCCTCAGCCCTAGTGAGGCCTCATCTCAAGTCCTGTGTCCAGTTCTGGGCTCCCCACTACAAGAGAGACATGGAGCTACTGGAGAGAGTCCAGCGTAGGGCTGCGAAGATGATCAGAGGGCTGGAGCACCTGCCCTCTGAGGAACGGCTGTGAGAGCTGGGCCTCTTCAGCCTGGGGAGGAGAAGACTGAGGGCGGATCTGATCAATGTGTATAAGTACCTGAAGGGAGGGTGTCAAGGGGACGGGGACAAACTCTTCTCAGTTGTCCCACGTGACAGGACAAGAGGCAATGGGCAGAAATTGAAGCACAGGAAGTTCTGCCTGAGCGTGAGGGGGAATTTCTTCTCTGTGAGAGTGACGGAGCACTGGACCAGGTTGCCCAGAGAGGTTGTGCAGTCTCCTTCTCTGGAGATCTTCAAGGCCTTCCTGGATGCAACCCTGTCTACCATGCTCTAGGTGACCCTGCTTGAGCAGGGAGGTTGGACTAGATGATCTCCAGAGGTCCCTTCCGACCTTACTGATTCTGTGATTCTATGAATCCCAGATTCTGTATCTTACAGAAAGAATCAGAAGAAGGGGCCGTACTTTCCTGTAGAGCACATTCACTTATTCCCAAATCAAACATAACATATTGTTCACTGTGAGTTAGAATTCAAAGCTGAGCAGGTAGAAGTGAAGAATAACAAAATATGAGCAAGACCTATCTGTAGTCTAAACGTGACTGACATATATTTATTACTTAGAACACCTTATCTCTGAAAGTTGTCCTCCTAAGGCATAGTGCAGTTGTGCACTTTTCCCCATTTTAGGCTATTAACTTATCTACATGAAACACAGACTTCTACTTAACTAAAAAGCCCAGGAACAGTGTTTTAGTTTTCAGATTAGTACCTAGGCTGGTCAGACTCCTCATCTTTACCACTAGTGGGTTATGTATCATTTTTCCTACCTAAATATCAGCTTCTGCCCCCTCCTCTTTCACTTTTCATATTTCATTTTACTTTCCTCAGTTTTAAAATACATTCTTCTGGGGTTTTTTTGTTTGTTTGTTTTTTAAGTAGAAACTGAAATATCCATACTCAGAAAAACAAATGCATGAATTCGAGTGATTATATTAGTTATCTTGTTCATTTCACTCGTCATTGAAGTGCAAATACCTCTGGTACAGACTATGGCAGCTGTTCAGCACCAGCGCACCAAGAGGAGTGTTGTTCACTCCTGTTAGTGTTGTATCTTTCCTCCCCTAAAGATGAATGTAATTGCCAAGCAAGGAATAAGAAAATCTGGAATGAGTGAAGTAGACAGACTTTAACAGATAGAATGTACTTCTAGTGAAATATAGTAAAAATAATAAGACTAGCTTATAAACTGTTCGGAAAATAGTCACCAAATTTTAAAGACTAAAATATGCATGAGATATTATTTTCACATCTCATTAAAAAGAATTTGTTTCTACCAAAATATTTTTACTACTCTAAAACACCCAATTAATTGTGCATACAATTTACTATGCACTTCAAGGTTTTCTTACAGCTTTCTCATCCAAACTCTGACCAATCTAGATGGTAATATCTTAGTCCAGTGATGTACTGAATTCATAAAGAACTTGTTTTCAACAACCACAAAATTTTTCAGGGGGTAATTTTGTACTAGCACTTCAGTTTTTGCTCAGAATTCATGCTGAAATCCTTTTTAGCAGGATATAGTTCAGAAAAGAAGAAGGAAAAAATCACCTTACTGATACCTAATTGCCTCAATGAAATTATACATATACCTAATTAGCTACTTTTATCTCCATTTGCACCGGAAATGTTACTAAGTAGCACAATTCAATATATAAAAAAAGAATTCTTATATAAAGGCAGTAAGCAAACTGATGTTCACACATGCAGTCTACCTTATGATGAATCGCAGTTAGGATTTACAATAAGTGCTGTTTCATTCTCCCCCCATCCCCTTTTTATAATGTAATTGATCAAGCTGACCTTTAGTGAGAAGTTGAAAAATCGTATACTGCATATTTCAGACAAAGTATCTTCATAGTTAAATATCAACAGAAGAAAAATTGGTACTGTTCAACCTGAACACTCAGAGCAAAAGCATGTGAGGGACTCTCTAACAATGTAGTTAATTATTTCTGTTAGGTGCTCTGCCAGGGACTGTGAAAGCCAAACCAGGTGACTGCTAATAGAGTGCTCAGGGACTGTGATCTTGAGATGAGACACACCATGGTGGTGGTGACCTTCATCAATGGGTTATGATAGTGACACACTTAAGTTGTTCCATGGTTACAACATACCTCTGTTAGACGGCTCTTGCTTTGATAATCATATCTTTCAAGGGAGATGTATGACCTCTCATGACCTCAAGAAAAGCACACATGGTAGAGAAAAAGGACTCATGCTGTGCTAATAAGAGAAGATTATGGTATTACCAGAATGAAGAAGGAGAAAGCAAAGTAGTCTGAAACTGAATCAGAGAAACCTATATTGTATGAGCATATATGTATGCATTATATATCATTATAGTTACAGGTAGAAACAAAACAAATACTCTATTTTTTAATTGAATAGATCCATAAAGCTGTAACCTCTTTATAGCTGAATTAAACATCCAAATCTATTTCCAAACTTCGAACAATTAAAATTGAATAAGGTTATAACTCTTGGCTGTGACTGTTACCTTAAATTGCTGGGTTTACAATGAAAATTTAATTAGCAGGGACAAGATACCTGTGACAAATGTGCAAGTGTGACTGCTTTTATACAAGCCTGTGCGATAATCTCATTTTTAGTTCACTTTTATAATCCAAACAGACCACAGAGTTTTGTTACTGTTGATGTGCTTCATGCATGCACAAACATAACAAGGTCAACAGCCTATTATTTTGTTTAAAACACACTTACAGCAAAGACACCAGAACAGAAATAATCCTTTGAAATTGTAGCTAGCATAGATGCATTTGTTAGCTCTGTTACAGAACTACAGAGAGTAGGAAAAATCTAAGAGGTTAAGACATTGGCCTCAGACAAAAGATCTGAATTTTATTGCCATCATAATAGGATGTAGAGGGCTTTGTAAACATGCCTGCTGGGCTAAAACCTATGAGAAACAGACATGTCAAAATACCCAACTTTCAGGTACAGAAGTTGGAATCTCAAAATGAAACATTTAGAAGTGAGAGTGCTGCACAGGTAACTGTCAAGATAGACACTTCAAAATGGCAAGGATCTAGGTAAGTCTTAAATTCAGAAGATACATGAGTTTCTTGATTTGAGGCTGGAAAGAGCTGTTTATCTCAGCTCAACGTTCTCAGATGTAAACCATAAATTGAAATTAAATAGCCAAGTCACATAATCATTTATCCTAAAAGACAAGACAGACCGTGATACCCTTCTCTGCTCTAGTACATCTTGCTTTACTCACCTGGCAAATGATCTGGAAAGCTGAATCTAGAAGACTTAAGAAAATGTATGTGTAAAATTCCTATGTGGACCAAAGGCTTGAATTTAAATCTCTTCAGATCCCTGGAGATTATCCCAAGCTATTGGATTCTCTGAGATGAGTGGTTCTCAATCTGTTTTATGCAAAAATTATTCTGTTTCTAAGTAACTGTCTATCAAATGAAACAGAGGCTTGATTTGGGTTCTGCAAAGGACAAATGAGTTTCTTATCCTTTGGTTAGCTCAGAAATGGACACACATGGACTTGTCCCATACTTGTTGTTTTTAATGTGCCGTCTTTTCTAGTAGACATGCTCTGGGAATATCTAGACAGTTAGGCACTCCAAGAGGGTAGACAGAAGGACATACTGCTTGAATATACTTAGTTTAGATTTCAAGCTACTTAGATACCAAACGACATGTAAATGCTGGAGTTATGCACCTGAAGCCCATGAAGGTACAACTTCACTGACAACTTCATGATCCAGAGTCCAAGCTCTTCTGCCTTTGCATATTATTTTCTGGAATTTTAAGCACAAGTAAATCAGCTTCCCTTGGAAAGTTCCCTTTGAAATGAAGTTTAGAACAGTTCTTTAGCTCTATTCTCAAAAAAAGAGTTAAGACATGGTCTGGTCTGTACCTATCAGCCCAGAGACCAAGTTGACTGTCTGGCATGCATTTTAAAGGCATTATGGATGAAGTCAAAATGAATCAATCTCTCTTTGTTACTTTCACATCTATAAAAAAAGAAAATACAAGATTTCTACTTCACAGGGATTAGAGGGATTAGTGAGGGTAAATATATTCCATTTAAATCTACATAACTATTGTTATTTAGCATGGGCTATATAAAGAGTGCTATTGGATTAACTGAAAAATTATGTGACTTTAAAATGATGGATAAGGTAAGTGAGTTGTGTTCCAGTGCACCTGTACTCTTAAATTGTTAGCAGAATATGCATACAAAGATTCAAAAGAAATAAATTCATAGTATTTGGAAGGGTGAAAAACAAACAAACAAGTAAGTTCATACATTTAGACAACCATAGAAACAAGAAAAGCACCCACAGGGATTTTCAGGCACAATCATCTTTGCCCACATAGAGTGATAGCGGCTTCCACACAGAAGTCAAACCTGTGCTACGTGTGCTAGGTACAAGTGGAATCCACCTGTAGGATCTCCCATGGCTATAAAAGTTTGTGACACTATGCCCTTCAGGAAGATTGATGGGGGGTGCACATTATACTATACCCCACTCCTATGAAATCTGTTGCCCAACAGTATGCCATTAACTTCATTAGGGCCTCTAGGTGAAAACACTCGGAGGATGGGAATTTCAGTTTTGAATTCATTACTCAAGTTCAACAAAATGCTTAAAGGAGACATAAGACTGTGCTTGAATGATTAGCTAAATTGAGACCCGTAAGTTCCTCACTGGAGCAAGAGGAAACCAGATACAGCTGGTGTGTCTGTTACACTACAGAAGCTAAGTATCTGAGTATTTATCAACATATGGTTCACTTCAAAACTTGAAATGCTGTAATTGTGGGGACCAGGTTCACCGTTAAAAGAGCTATAAACCTATTTCAATCACTCTAAACAGAGTTTACTGCTGGGCTGTTTCACTAGAGCAACATAAAGCAACAAACGTGAATTGATTTATCTGGTCTTGCATTCTTCTTGATGTCTTCTGGTCCTTAACAGAAACCTTTTGAAAATATGTTTTTTCAGATCCATCTGAGCATTTAACCTTGGGACCCATGTCTGACCCATATGCTGAGAATCCAGGTAGTACTTTGGTGACAGTGGGCACATTCTACAACATAGAAAACACTTTGCATCAGATATCATTAATCAATAGCATCCTCTCACTTTCCCACCTCAGCTAATTTCTTGCACAGGAAATAAAAAATATCCCCCACTGGTCTTGAAAGATTAGAGGAATCATCAGCTAGCATTTGTCAACATAAAAAAATATAAATTTAAACATTTGAAGATTTGATCTACTGAGAAACTATTTTACATAATGATGGTAAATCTAAATGAATCTATAAAAAATAAAACTAAAAATCTTTTTCAAAAGTTCTTACACCTTTAATCTCTTGAGCCATTGGAACAGATTAAATGTAGTCCTCCTATCTTGATGAAGAGACAATGTTCTACAACAGACCTAGTAGCAGATGTTTATTAAACACTGATAAATTTTGCATATTTAAAAGGGGAAACGGCACTACTGATGTAATTATAAGAGCACACAGAAAACATGTGAAGATTTACTGAAACAAATTCTAACCTGAAGATAAATATAAAGGATGTATAGAGGATAAAAAGTTGTAACTTCAAATCTAGGACTAGCTCACCCTTCAGCTAACTTCTTTAAATGCAAACATTATAAAAATAAACAAAACTGCAAATATTAGAATAGAATTTCTTTGAGTGCACTGCACAACTTTTGGTTCTGTTTTTCATTTTCTATTCTAGAAAATGCACATTAAAAAATTCACTCAAAAGCAGATATTTCATATAAATGTTGTTTGAAAGAAATTCTGAATTATGATCACATTATCTACTTTGGAGACAGAGCATCCAGTCAGAGAACAATTCTACACCATGTAACCAACAAGTTCAGTTAAAGAGGAACTATCAACTACTCTTATTCCCTATAGCCACCAGCATGCCTGGTAGATGTGGAATGAGGGAACTGGTCTGGACATTTTTATAACATTTAGGGATTTGACTATTATATATGAGATAAATCAGACAACTTTCAAGATCTGTTGTACTTACTTGCTTTGAGGAAGAAAATGTGGTCTAGTGCTTCCATCTGAGAAATATCAATTGGTACTGCAGCACCATAGGAAACATTTTGTTTGAGGAGTTGGTTTATCTTGAAACAAGCAACAGGGTAGCCATAAAAGGACTTAGGCAGAAGACTGAGGGTACAAATCTGTTAACTACATCTTGCTACAAATAATTTAGCATTTCCCCATCATTTTCAAATGGCCAGAATATAAGAGCTTTTTAGCTGCCAGACGTTTACTTACAGACATAAGCTATCACAAAAATAAATAAATAAATAAATAAATATAATAAAAGAAGAATAAGCAGACAAAAACACAACTCTAGACGATCTAACTTGAAAAATAAATGATTAAAATTGTTTGAATGCTCCTTGTCAAATACTTTGTGCCTGATAGTTAACAACAATATGGGCAGATAAACAAAATATGGACCCCTACTAGATGCGCCATGCTTGCTTGCTCTTTTTAACAAAAAATAGCATCCTTTCACAAAATATCAGACTGTCTTAACAGAATAGTCTTTGGCATGGCAGAACATTACTGCACCTATTGAGAGAATGTGCTTTGTAATGAATAATGTCTGGAGTGCGGACAAAAAGAAATTGTCAGTAGGTGATACAGCAAAGACTGTAGTAATCTTTACAGCAGTCTGCATGGTAACGGCTGAATTCTGCAACTAGCTGTGAGGAGCTGAATCATATACATATTAAAAATATTCATGATGTCTATAAAAGTATTATATTTTCTAAAGGTATAACAAATGCTTGGATGCTTTTGAAGGTAGAAAGTTCTGCTAGTTTGTAAAGTTCTGCAGCTTGTATAAAGAGAAAAATGTCATATACATTTCATGCCGTATCAGTGGATAAAGTACTGATTTGCATCTCAATAAGGATTGATTCATATTTCTCCTTTTAAAACATTATTCATGTTACTAGTGTTACTAAACAAATCCTTCAAACTGATTCCAGCACTAGAGAAGTAATATCATAAAAAGAACTGGTAAAATGCATCATGGTTTCCTTGACTGTACGAAAGGAGCTTGTGTCCCACTATTATTCATGTGGTCAATTTATTTAAAATTTGAATGACTGGAGAGCTCACTCATGGCAGTTTTATAACACTCCAATATTTTATGAAATCTTGACTACATGATTATTCAATGGAAAAATCAAACAAGGACTTTTTTACTCCCTGCGGTCACTTTGCCCTGGCTTATCCTAAGCTAGGTGTGCATCAGACTTATTTGGGCTCCCCAACAGTGGTCGCACATGATCATGAGAAGGACGCACCAGTGATTGTTTCCTCAAGATTTCCTGTCAGCACTTCCTTATCGCAGGTAGTTTATTACACAATTTTATTACACTGAGCTACATTACCTTGTAGCTCCTGTGAATTACACACCCTAGATGTCGTGGTAGAACCAATCCAGGTTTTGCAGTAGTTAATACACAGCCTACTCAGAGCCCTAGCCTGTGGACGCTCAAAATACAAAATAAATCTCTCTAGAAACATGATACTCAAAAAGCAAAAGAAATGTTCACACTTCATAAGGGTTCAAAAATCCAGCAAACTTCACCATAGTTAGCATGAGAAATCTGAACAAAATCTATGGAACTAGTCTCAGAGAGGAAAGACAGTACCTACGATGCTGAAGTTTAAAATTTCCTAGGTTTGATTATTGATAAAAAGTGTGTTTGTGGTACAATATATAAGTAAGTTGGTCTTACATGGAATATATGGTCAATCTGATGGAATAGGACAAAATTACATGAATTGCAGTGATACTGAAAAGATTTTATTATTTTTCTATAGCTTTGCAAGTGTCTAGGCCGTAAACCTTAACTTTCCAAAGAATGGTGAAATTAAGACAATTGTATTGGCTGAACTCAACCCTCTCCCATTTATGAAAAGGTAATTTTCAGGATCTCATTCAGCTCAAGCTACAGGAAAGTGTTTAGAGAGCTCAAGCACTCGTAAAGTGAAATGCCATAGAAACACTGCAGTGATGTAAAAGAACTGCAAGAACATTAAAGTTTGCAAGCTGTTGGTAGAGAGCATGGTCCCCTGTACAACAAAGCCCCATCCCTCATTATCTTTAACCTGTCAATTGCTGCTAGACTGAGTAGGTTGTCTCACTTATTTGGCTTGGGATATGCTGATAATTTACTTCTATCAGTTTCTATTCTGGTGGAAAAAAACATTTAAAATTAGCTGACTGTGTCACCCGGTTTAGTTATGATGTTCCATCTGGCATATGGCTGGCGTATGCAATTTTACTTAGACCATAGGGAGGGCTAACGTCCTACAGGTCTTCCTTTGATCTTGTGCTAAGTACTAAACTTCATGCTTTCTCGGTAGTATCTTCTGGTGAGGCAGAATTCACCAGCATTTAGTCATCTAAGCTCTCTTTTTTGCCAGTGGAAAGAATTAATTACATTCATGCAACAGTTTAGCCTTTTCTAAGGTATTTGACGTCTCAGGCTGCCTACTTCTCTCCATCTGTTTTATAGAAAGCCAAAGAGTAGTTGAAACTCATCATTTTTAAACAGCTGCTGTTTAAACTTAAACCGTGCACCACGCTTATAACATTTCTGTGTATACTTTGAAGGAAGGATTACTATCCAGTCTGCGTTCTCTTTTTTTCCAATTTGAAAGATAAAGGCAAGTGCACGGAACAACATGTGGGGCTTTGTCAGAAAGGAAGGGAAAGGTCAGAAACTTTGTGGTGCTTGGCTTTGCTTTTATTTATTTATTTCCTTGAGAAGTTGATACTGCCGTTTCTAGCATTTTCCTCTTAGTTAATGAACTTGTGGTGGAAAGGTGTATGTAATTAGAGCTGACAATATTGAATTCTAAATGTGCACTGCACTACGAATTTAATCTAAGTTTCCCTATCCCCAGTCCTCCCTCCCCATTGCCACTGGGAGAGGCTGAAGCACTTGACTGCTGCTGTGGCAAATTGGGTCCTAATAAGTATGATGCTTTACTGCTTCTTGTTTTTTGCTAAGATACAACTGCTGCATTTCAGAAGAACTCACCTGGGCATTAATTCAACAAGAAATGTTGGTAGGAGTATTATATTTTCCACGTTTTGATATCTTACTGAATGACTTGCATGTAAAGAGGCCTGGCAGCTGGTTTGTGTCAGTGACTGATATGCTTGTCATTTCACCCTCCAATTTGGCTCCTTCACCTCTGCCAGACTTAAGAATAATATTCTTCTTGCTGTTTCCTGTTATTTTTGAAATTTTAACAAGCATAAAAAGAAAACAAAATGAGGCCATGACAAAAACATTTAGATGTTATATAGCAGGTTTGGTTTAACGTAGAGAAAGAGCTAATCTCAATGCATGTCACTCCTACCAGTAATAGCAGGTTTACTCCAAGACGGAGAGGGTCTATGAGCAAGGAATATTCATTTTTAGTGCATCAAATTAGTTCAAGTCATATGTTTACATCCATAGGGATCTCAGTCATAACTGATAAAAGCTAACAACAGCTAGGTAGGAGATATGAGGTGTTTCCATAAAAATCTTATTTAAGATGGATGTTTTTATGCTATGTAGAATCTCATTAGGGATCAGGATGAATTCATACGTTAAGCAGAAATAAGAAATGTCACAAATGGTTCATCAGGAACCACAGATGCACAGGCCTATCTTCCAATCCACAGGTTATTTTATTATCTACTACTTCAGTTACTACATTCAAGAAAGAAAGAGAGAAAAAGAGAAAGAGACAATGAGAGAAAAACAGAGAAAAAAAAAGGGAAAGAAAGAGCCCACATCATTCTCACAATTATTGCAAAAAGAAGTCTTTTTGATTCTGTCTTAGAAAAGAAAGCTCCTCCATAGCTGGAATGCCACCAGATGGTTCCTGTTGCTCTGAAATAATTGTGCCATTATGCTACATAAAATGACCAGAACTGAGGCTTCTTCAATCAGATCACAGCCCTGGTACAATGTACCAGATTTCGAAGCAGTGCTTTTCATTCAGAACAGAAATAAAAATCTTCAGAAGCATTTACATCAATGCCTCTGAATTTGTCTCACAAAAGATCTTCAGCTACACATTTTAGTTCAGTAGGAAGATTTACGCACATGCAAAATCGTCAAGGGCCTGCACTTGGAATTTTGATCCTAGTAACTAGTCAGAATAAGCTGCAAAGTCCTGATCCGTCTCCTCAGCAATATCTCACCGGGGAGACTGAAAGGAGTGAAAATCAACCCAGCTTTGTTGCTGCAAATCCAAGCTCCAGTCCATCTGAAACAGCACCTGCTTTTCTCTTGCCACCCTTTGACATATAAGATATATATAACAAAGATATATATATATATATATATAAGACATATGTAACTGTTTATATAAGACATATATAACTGTGTTGCCTTGTGATATGATATTGCCATTGCTAGCAGCAGACCATCAGCTTCGTACTGAGTCTGTTCAGGACTGAGGCTTGCCAGGCCTGCTCTGCCTGCACTTGTCTTGACCTGCCTACAGCTTGGTTTTACTTGGTTTAGCCGTGACAGCAATTCCTCTGACTGATCAAGTGGCTATGGCTAGTTTGGTTTACCCGATTTGAATATAACATGGAGCTGCACACCAGTGAAAAAAGAGAGAGGAGTAAAAGCTTGTTACTAAACATGTAAAAATGACCCCAAAGAGACTCCAGAGTGAGGAACAAAAAGCCAGAAACATTGACACCATAGTCCTCCCAGAAGGACTGCAGAGGCTGACTACTTGCACTCTCTCCAGCAGTTCAAAGCTACTGACTTTAAGACCCAGAGGAGTGATGGATGACCATAACACCAAGAAAAAGAGATAGAAGCTAAGAGCTGGGTGTATTATAGTTTTCATTGTATTATTACTGTTATTTTCTGTATAAGTGTATTCCAACTTCCTTATTACTCTTTATTTCTTTTCCTGTGATAATTAGATCTAGGCTAAAAATGATTCTTGAATTAGAATATTACAATTTTGATTATATTAACAATAAATTCTTGGCTTTATATATACATATAAAGGTATGCTTCCTCTTTGCCAATAAACAAGATTTTAAGAGTAACATACAGAATAAGGAGTTAGTAGGAGTAATCAGTTGCATTTGCAAACCAATTTAACCCAGCTTGAAGATTTTATGGCCAGCATGAAACAATCTTTGCAAAAAAGGGGATGCAAGAATGGCATTTTACAACTGTCGAAGGAGTGCTGTGTAAAATAACAATATTTTTTGTGAAAGAGTCACATATACAATTTGTTCAATATTTAGAGACTCAGTAATGGGAAACTGCTGATATAAACTCTTGTTACAGGTGGTTTTAAAATACTCTATGTATATATTCAGATTTTTTAACATTTTTGGTTTCTTACTAACATTTTTGGAAAGGAAGACCTCTCATACAACAGAGAAACGTAACCTGTAATTGAAAAATCATCCCCTTTAAACAACCATAAGAAATTATGTTATCTCCACATTCTCCAGAAATGTCATTTTTTTTTATGTTTTCATCTTGCCTTTCCTCAAGTTCTCAACCACTTGACAGGTAGATGCTGACTGGTGACCATACAGGAGGTACTGGCACTCTGAAAACATTTCTGTGTAATGTGGCTGGAACAGTGACATAGCCTTTCTAACATTTTGACATCCCTCAGTGGCTGACACTCTGCTCAAAAAAAAATCCCTGGTGACCCGAGTATCTGACACATTGACTATAAGTCATGAGTCAGATCATCATCATATGATCCACGAAATGCCTGAATGCATTGTAATGACAATGTACATCTGAGTGTCACCACAGTGGAGCACTGAAGGAACATAATGTCCAAGCATGATGCTTTGAACATTAGTTTAGAATTTCACACATTTCCATTTTTGTTAAGTCTGTTTAACAAAAGAGAGAGGGGAAGAAAAGGGAAAGGGAAAGGGAAAGGGAAAGGGAAAGGGAAAGAGAAGGAAAAAGATTTGGTTTGTCATATGCTCCAAGAGGGTCATTTAGCAGCCGTACAATGTCCAGCACTGATAAATCTCTCAAGTACTGTAGCTGGGTAAAATAAATCTCCTGTCTCTTTGGGGAAATTACAATAGCTGGAAATGCTGGTAGTGAGGGAGAATTTTATGTGGTGCCACAAATGGATTCACAGACATTGATGATCAAGAAGCAATTGCTGAATACAATCAAATATCCACTTAACGCAGGCAAAGCTCTGCAGGGTATA
This sequence comes from Rhea pennata, assembly GCF_028389875.1. Classification (NCBI taxonomy): domain Eukaryota; kingdom Metazoa; phylum Chordata; class Aves; order Rheiformes; family Rheidae; genus Rhea; species Rhea pennata. The sequence continues at coordinate 181,998,936 of NC_084663.1, forward strand.
GATGGAATTAATCTAGCAGTGCAGCCTTTCTGGACAATGAAAATGTACCACCTTTGTGTCGTTAAGTATATTTGTACATAAAATAGTGAGCAGGGATTTCTCAAGTTTTTGAGTCAGGGAACAAAGCTTGAGTACTAAACAAACCACTGTTTAATTTAGCAGTAAAAATGCAGTCTTTGAGACTACTTGAAAAGAGAGTCATGAGCAGAAAGGGCTGGAATGGAAAGCAGATCATGCACTGTTACACTAGGATTAGATGTGATATACTCAAAATGGCAGCTACGATGGTCAAAGACATTTCTTGTCTTTTAGAAGCAAGACAAAACTGGAAATTGATAATATGAATACTGTCCTTCACTTTGCCACTTCTCTATGTATGATTTAGTTTGAGGTGTCAAAAAAAGATAACAGTATCATTCTGTTGAGAAATACGAGGACAATGAATAGACCCCATAACCTTCAGTGGCATGCTTGGGCTTCTTTGCATGACTTTGCAGGGGAAAAAAGCATCCTAGTATTCTATCCACAAAAATAATGTACTAAACAGAAAGCTGCTGCACTCCAGCACACTGAGATGCTACCCAAGCTAACTAACCAGGAAAAAAAAAAAGAAATGAAATTTTAAACATCCACCTTGTGGCTGAAGATTGCCTTCACCTGTGACCTGAATCACCATCTACCTCTGCTACCTTGACAAGTGCAGGACAGCTGAGCTCCAAGTCTGGGCACTCACAAGTGAGGTGGAAAGAATCTCAACCTTTGAGCATTTGTTGGTCAAAGACACTGTTTAGACGAGACTCTCACTTTGGAGTCTGATATGGATGTCCTGTGTCTCTCCTGAAACATGATAAACAGGCCAAATCTTCCCCATTAATGTACTCAATGAATTCAACTCCTAGATGAATGGAGGTATAAATCATTTTCATATGACCTTTGGGACACTGAATAAGTAACTACTGAAATGAATGAGAGCTGAAAGGGAAAAAAAGGAGATTCGCAATACCTACGTCACCTTCACTGTGTGACTCAGTTGTTCCATTTGTAAAATGAGAGCAATTGTGTGTCCCACATAATTCTTGAAAGTCAAAGTTCACAAACATTTGCAAAGACTCCCAAGATCTTTAGCTGGAATGCAGAACAGAAGATAAAGGGTTTTTTTCTTATGCCAAAGTTTATAAAACAGAATTTATTTGAAAATATTTCTGAGGAACATAATCATAGAATCAGTAAGGTTAGAAGGGACCTCTGGAGATCAGCTAGTCCAACCTCCCTGCTCAGCAGGTTCACCTAGAGCATGTTAGACAGGGTTGCATCCAGGAAGGCCTTGAAGATCTCCAGAGAAGGAGACTCCACAACCTCTCTGGGCAACCTGTGCCAGTGCTCCATCACTCTCACAGGGAAGAAATTCCCCCTCACGCTCAGGCGGATCTTCCTGTGCTTCAATTTCTGCCCATTGCCTCTTGTCCTGTCACGTGGGACAACTGAGAAGAGTTTGTCCCCGTCCCCTTGACACCCTCCCTTCAGGTACTTGTACACATTGATCAGATCCCCCCTCAGTCTTCTCCTCCCCAGGCTGAAGAGGCCCAGCTCTCGCAGCCATTCCTCAGAGGGCAGGTGCTCCAGCCCTCTGATCGTCTTCGCAGCCCTACACTGGACTCTCTCCAGTAGCTCCATGTCTCTCTTGTAGTGGGGAGCCCAGAACTGGACACAGGACTTGAGATGAGGCCTCACTAGGGCTGAGTAGAGGGGCAGCATCACCTCCCTCCACCTGCTGCCAACACTCTTCCTAATGCACCCCAGGAGACCATTGGCCTTCTTGGCCACAAGGGCACATTGCTGGCTCATGGTCAACCTGTCATCCACCAGCACTCCCAGGTCCTTCTCTGCAGAGCTGCTCTCCAGAAGGTCAGCCCCCAGTTTGTACTGGTGCCTAGGGTTATTTTTCCCTAGTGCAGGACTCTGCAGTAATGAATTTTACAAAGAACAATTTCAATGGAGGGATTTTTCTCATTCTCAGTGATATATTTTTGGCACTTGGTTAAAACTAAAACTATTTCTAAAGTTTGAATTTTGAAAATAAAACATTTTGAAAGGCTTTAAAATAAATGTTAGTATTCTAACAACCTCACTAGCAATACAGGTAAGAGCCTATAAGGCTTTTTGTTATAAACCTGGATTTTAGGGATTAATATATCAGCTTTTTAAAATCCCATTGGGCTAAAACTTGTCATACAACCTGTCAACCCATATCTCATATTTTTCCCTAAAAGAAAATGGTTTAAATACTTCAGAACATTTCTAGATGTGAACCAGTCTCCAAAATAGATTTTTTTTTTTGTTAGCTTATACGCTTTTTTTTTGATCAGATGAAACTAGAAATGCTGTCAGATATGTTTGCAACAATGCACACCAAGCTATTACCATGATGTGTTCTAGAAATTTAAGGAGTAAAGTCTGTATAAAATGACCCACAAATGCCTAGTACCCTTTTTGTCTGATGGCTGAATGGTAGATTAATGAAAAGATTAATGGAGTAAGCTTGCAGCCTCTTAATGTGGATTTTACAGGATGCTAGTTAAAATGATTGTGTTTAGTTACTGGAAAGACTGATTGCAACCCGCAGTACTGAAGCCACATGAATCACTGCATTAGCATATAGGATCGAGACAACAAGCATTTCTAAAGGTATTTAAAATCATTTCTTGATTGATTAAGTTCTTCTCCAGAGCAGGAACATTTTCCCTAATGTCAATGAAAATGAAAAGCAAAGCCTCATTCCTCAACAGCTATTTAGTTTTCTTCTTTCCCTACCCCAGCACGAAGCTACTCACAGACTGTTTTGCCATGTTTTCTGAATTCTCCAGTACCACTAGCTTTTGCTGTGGTATCCCTAAAACAGCAGCTCCTCAGAATGGCTCTCCATGATTCAAAATAAACGAAATACTGCATCATTAACAGGACTGCAGAAACATACTACAGACCATGAAATGGTCTAATGAAACAGATCCAGGACACATCGTTCATGGTAGTCTCCAAAGGAACTCAGTCTAGGACAAACGGATGTCCTTCTCCAAAGATCTAGCAAAGAGTGGCTGTATTAAACCCTTCCCCACTCCTAGCTCTTCAGGGAGAACCTCACCAATTCAAAGTTTTTCAAATTAATTAGATCAGGATGTTTTTGTCATTACTGAGGAACAGACTGCAACTTCCCAGGTGCCCAGGAAATTACAGCTAAGATTCAGAAAAATTCTGGAGTCAAAAGCAGCTTTGGTATTCCTGAGCACACATCTACATGAAAATGTAAATGTGTGTGTGTGCTTGTGTATGAGTGCGTGCGTGGCGTGCATACATTAATCCAGCCAGCAGTCGTGACTAGATAACCCGTTTCCTTTCTGTCAGACTGCTCAACTGCAAGAGCTCCTCTCATGCCCATGCATGCAGGTTTTGCTTTTGTTTCTTTTGTTTTGTTTTTGCCAGTGAATACCCACACACTGCAAGGTTCAGAAGGCAGGTGGAGGGGGAGAGAAAAAAACCTGGGCAGACAGGAGCAGCGCATAAATGTTGATTTCACAAGGGTAGTTGAGTATTCATTAGAAGCATATTTATAGCCACTCCCAGTGCACACGCTTATTAAATTGGTCACACATTTTTTGCTGCTGTTTGCTAAACATGCTGTAGAGTTTTACTGAATACCTATCAGTTAAATCCCAAATGGTGTTCTGCTTGACTTGAACCTAAGTTCTTAACCATATGCTTCATGCTGAAATGTTAATTGGAAATATTTATTGCACTGAATTGTGGATAACGATCTGTTTTCTATACATACCAATTATTTAACTTATTTCTTGATAGAAATAATAGTTTGCAACATAAGAAAATATGGAGACTGCCTTTTTGTGTACTTTTTAGATGCTTTATTATTTCTAGATTTCACTAGATTTCTAGAACAAATTGAGATTTGGGGTCAGGGATTACTCACTGAGACCTGAGAAGACACTATGGGAAGGTTTCTTTTCTCCTTCCACCCATGGATGGGGTGAGTGTACTATCCAACACAGTCTCTTATGGTCTATGGCCTTGGGCAATGGTGCTGGTTACATTTCCTCCCACCCCCTATCCCCTAAACGCAGCTATGTTTGAAGTTTCATAAAATCCTTAGAACTCTTTGAAATGGCATAAAAGAAAAATATTTCAGAACTTCACTGAGATTGGTATGGCAATTACATTGTAAATAGCAGGAGAGAGGCAGTTTGGTGCTGAAATGGCAATATCGGATTTGTTCTGATACTTTACTTAAAAGAAATTGTTTTTACAGATACAGCTATCTCATCTCATGCAGTTATTTAAATAATTTCTCTGTAACCTATTGTGGATAGAGCATTCTGTTAGTTTGCTGCCTAGAATTCATGCAGTTTTAAATGGATTTTAATGATGGATTCCAGACTTTTCCATTTCAGCTTACCACACAAATAAAGTGTATTTCAAACATGAAAAAAAGATTTTTTTATCAAAAAGTTAAATTCAAATAATTTTATTTACACAAATGTCTACATTACATTTACAGTCCCTGTAATGGCCTTTGTACCAGCAGGGCATTACAAAGTGGAATTAATGTGAGGGAGACTCCAAGTTCAGTTTCACCGTAGTGATTCATGCTCAGCTTTATTTTCTATTGTCTCATATGTCTCACTGGGTAAAGTACTACGAAATCACAGTTCTTACAATTACATAAAGCTATACTTAGGGCTCAAAAGAGTGAAGAATTAGTCCCTCTCTAGCTAATGCATATAACATTTGTTAGATTAATGTAAATCTTAGATCACATACTTCTTTTTTTATTATTATTATTCTCTGAAAACCATGCCAAAATCTCTCACTGTGTACTTTAAATTCTCTAAACCAAATTAAAACACCATCCATTATAAACTCTGAAACTTTTCTAGTTCTCTAAAATCTACCCAATTAATCTCAGAAATATCTTGGGAATATTAGGGAAAACTTTCACCAAAGCGTATCCATTGAAATGAAAAACACCCAGATAATGACTTTTAACATTTATTTACCTAGCCTTCCTTCCAAATTACTTCTGACATTTTTCTTTGATAAACTCAGTCAAGACTTCTTCGGAAGGTTCAGTAAGATAATATGCACGTTTTCTGGATTTACTTAAATATTGTAGGTCAGTCAGCATCTTTGTCTCAGTATTTTCAGAACATGCCATTAACACATTCTCATTACTTTCCAGTGATCCCTCTTTTCCATGATATCATAATCTTTTTTTTTTTAATTATTATTGTTTTATTACTTCATCTGAATGAATAAGTGTAATTTTATTCGTAGATGAATCACTAGCATTTACTGATTTATCTGTCTTAAAGTGCTATTTTCTGTCCAGATCCTCTCAGCCTTGAAGGATAGTTACGGATTGATTCTCTTTGCCTGCTGCTGATAAAAATATCTTTTCAACCAATTATGTGGTTTAAGTGTATTCTCTGGTGTATATTAATTCCTCCTGTATGCTGACGTCCTCTGAGCTGTGGCATTCATGTGTTTTCACTCTCCTTGCCCTTCTGAGCTCTCTCAGCATTCATATTTGCAGGTATGAAAGCAATAGCCCTGAATAGCTTGCTTTCTTTGCTTGTTATAGCCCACTGGAAGAGTCTGTGTACTTATGTGCTGGGTAAATTGATAATGCTTACCACAATACTATCATTCACATACACATAAACATATGGACATTATAAAAAGCCAAAAAACAAGGCTTTCTATCAGCAAGAGTGTTTGGCAAGTTACCGAGTTTGCATACCCATCTCTTTTCTGTGCTGCTACCTCTGTTTTTTCCTCCTCGAGTGAACTTAATGCCTCTGGGGCCAATACCTGAAGGATCTTGTTGGTCTACACACTAAGTTGGAAATAATATATAAAAGATTAAAATTCTACCTGAATATTTTCCTGGAAGTTTTCTTTGGAAGACCTGTTCATTTATAGGATGCAGTTTCTATCTCTTTGAGTAAATGCAGCTTCTGAGCATCACACAATGTTCTGTGTAATCATACTACAGGACTGCAGTTCAGGATAAAGAATAGCACCAAAAAATCTTCCAGTTTTTTTGTGACTGTTATTACAATCTGCTGTTTTCCCTATCATTAAAGGTCTTAGAGCCATGTCATTATGCACAAATCTTTTCCTTATTTTCCTCCCTTCCTCCCAGAAGTTTCTAATCCTCCTGTCTAGAAAGACACAAAATGTAAAATGTGTCCTGACTTCACTAAACACACGTCTGCAATCCTTCCACATTTATTTATTTATTTATCCTTAGGTGTCTTTAAGGATAAATGTCACTAAAGAAACAACATAGTATTTACACACATTTTTGATCAAAATCAACATTTAAAAATAATTTTTGAACTATTGAGGTATTCTCTAAAGTTGTTTAAGGCAAACATTTCAGCTGAGCATGGAAAGGTCCATGTTAAGGAACATACCACAATTAGTTGTGGGATTTGAGATACTTAGTTTTGTCTTGTTGTCAATATTGTGAGCCAGAAACTGAAAAAGACTGAGTGTAAAGGTACCAGAGAAAATAAGAACTTTCCCAAATATATACAATTATTATTCTAACTGCTACACAAAATGTTTTATAAACTTCCGTTCAGATTGGTAGCCTTATCACAAATTGTTTTTTTTTTGTGTGTGTGTGTGTGTGTGTGTGTAACCCATTCCCTATCCACAGTCATTCCATGTTATTAAGGAACAAATCCCGGTGTCCTTATTCAAGCTGTACAGGCAAATAGTGTTCATAAACAACAGATAGCTTTCTTTATTGTCAGCTTTTATCCAAGGCTCAGAGATATCTTTTTGCTACCTTCTCTGATCCCTTGCGATCAGAGAATAGACTTCCTTCTGTTAAGGTGTCTCAAGCAATGATTAACATCTCTGGTGGTCACCAGATTCAATTTAATTTTATTTAACAAAATACAAAAAATCCAAAACCAAGGCTTAGCTGAGAAAAATAGCATGACACAAAAAAACTACAGACAGTTGAATAAATTGAGGGGAGCAGAGGAGGACAAAAGAATTCCCATTTGTTTTGGACTTCTTAGCAGGATCTACCCATTTATTCATAAAGAAAACTCACAGATGATGATAGGAAGCAAACCATGCCATGAATTGCAGAAGGAGGCAAAAAGCAATCCTGCCAGTCTAATCCTGGAAAAATATTCTTATGACACCAAATCCAAAACCAGGTTATCCATGTACATGTGAGCAGCAACATCCTAAGTGTCTGTGGAAGTACTGCCACCAGACCTAGTTATGACCAGCCTGTAGGGTTTCAGTACAAATTTAAAAAAAACAAATGTTTAAAAAATCCAAACAGATGAAAGCCAAATTATCCAAAGGTGAAAAATTCTTTCTGCCAACAGGTGAAAAAAAAGTTTGTCTCCCTAAATCCTGAAGCTTAAGATAAGTGCAATACAAACAGTGATCCAAACTCCTTTCAAATCTTCTTTGATATACCAAATCCTTTTGTGTCACTGCAAAAGATACATATATCCTATACTTTACCACTTATAGATCCCTTTAAAGGGATCTATACAGCAAAGCCTGTGCTCATTATCAGTCTGGAACAATGTACTTGGAAGAATATATCTGGGGGAAGGCAAAGTCTTTGTGGACTTGGCAGCAAAGGGGCTGAAAGAAATTAGGCAAAAGTAGAAAAAAATTGCTTGCCTCATGAAAAAAAAAAAGAATTTTCTGGGAAAAGGAGAAATATGGTGAGATCTCTCTAGAGAGAAAGAGCAAGAGAGGAAAACATAGCAGTATACGCTGTTCAATAAAATGGTGGTTTGGTTTCTCCTTATGGAAGGTGTAGTTCAGATGGGAAGCCCAGCCCACTGGGAGGAAGAGGACATAAAGTACACCAGCTACAACTCCCACGAGGCTCCAGTGGAGCTCAGCCAGCACAAATGAATGTCAAGTTGGCACAAAACATTTAATTCCAATTTTCCCAATGGAAAAAACAGGTAATTTCAGCAAAATCAATATTTTCAGGTGGAAAATTGGAATAGAACAGAGGAGAAGAGGACACAGCAGACAATGAGAAAGGGTTTGTTTCCTGGGATTTCATTTATTTACCCTGGGAGGCATGTTATTTTTCTAATTTAGTCAAAGTGCTATATTTAACTACATTGTCACAGTAAAGGTAGACTACTGATTAGCAGGGAAAATGAGGTGTAGGTGGCTACTGCCACCTTGCAAACTGAGGGAAAGAAGCACCTTTGCTTGTTCACCTGGCAGCCAGGCGATTAGCTTTGTCCCCAGTCTCATGCTGTGTTAGTCCCACTGTTTATCATGAAGTCCTCTGCTTGACCCCAAGCTCTCTTCGAAGAGATCAACTGAGACAAAACTCAGGTGTGGCTCTGGGAATGCTCTACGCTAAGGAGCACTCCCTTCAGGCACTACGAACAGCACTGCACTGGTTTTGTCTGCACCAGGCTGCCAATAGAGCTGTCCACATAGGTTTTGGGAGCGTGCCCTCAAAGGCATGCACACACCTCCTTGAGACCCTTCTGAGCACACAACGCAGCCTCAGTGTCACGCTGTAAAAGTACTAGCCTGGTGACTGCAGCACAACCATAACATTTTGGATAGTTTGAACTGGAAAAAAAAATCCATCTCATCCCCTAAACTGATAATCATGTCCTACAGCCATCAGGCGCCATTTGAGCTGATGTGAGATTCAAGATCCTCTGCTCAAGTCCCATAAACAGTGTAAACAATAACCCTATACGCAGCACTGATGTGGTTACGTCTAGTCTAGAAAAACATAATCTTGAGCAGTGTGGACATTAGTCTTTCTGGCCATGGGTCACTCCCTGGTGCTGATGTCTTTAGCACTGAAGGCTGAATCTGAGACTTCTTGAGGGATAAAGTGTTGCTTCAATGTGGTGAATGTTCTACGATATCTTTATTTTCTCACTGTACGTAAAGTTCTCATTAACTGGCAGTTGTGATAGCTAACATTCTGAGTAATATTTTTTGCCCCCTTCCTGTATTATGATGACAGCTAACTAAGTCCACCCATCATTTTTCATCTGCAAAAGCATGATCTTCAAAGAAAACAACAGGAAAATATTAAACAGGAAGATACAGTTCTGATTTAGAATATAGTATACCTAACACAAATCTCTTTTGAATGAAGTTTTACATACATAAGAGCTACAGTGTGGTGATTTTGGAAATCAAAGATGACAACTACAGAATCAGTAAGAAAATATGTAAGCACAAACCTTGAAATTTGGCACTGTTAAAGCTTAAACTACAGCTGTAATTAAATAGGGCTTGATATGTATAGCTGAGTGAATCTATTGTAATTTACAACAGCTAAAGAGTTCAGCTTATAAAGTTACCATTGGAGAGGGGAAGAGAAAGAAGGGAAAGGGAAACAGAAAGGGAAATGGGAAGGGGAAGAGAAGGGAAGGGAAGGCAAGGCAAGGCAAGGACTTAACAATGATAGAAATATGTTAGCATTAGATAGATGAAATGATGACTAGAAATGTTGGTAATATGGTTTGGGGTGACACCATCATCAAAGGTGTTTTTCTGGCCTCATGATCTTTTGAAAGTAGAACAGTACGCAAAGCCTTAGGCAAGCAGTCTAATTTTGTTTGAAGACAAGACAGAAGTCCCTCTGTACAATATAGTTCTATCTTTTCCAGGTAAATGCATTGATATCAGCACTTAGAGAAACTTGGAAAATTTTGATGCTTAGTCAAACTTTCTCAGGTCTAAAAAACTGAGCATAAAATCTTATCAGAATTCATAACATTAATTATACTTGCCTCGGATACTAAAATTACTGTATAGATTGCAAATTTTCCAGAGGGCCACATGTCGCCATTGATTTTAAGATATACATAGGAAATTGCCATGATCTGGCAATTTCTGGTTTAAATTAGTCTTACTGATGAGATAAAATTGTAGAATCTTAAACTCAAGGAAGAGAAGCTATAGTTGGATTTACAATACAGATTTAGAGCCAGACTCAACTTTATTTGGAAATTACTAATACCCTGGAAAAAACACATTAGATAAAGACAAGGAACACAGTCTGGTATTGCAAGTTACACTAATAGCTGCAGCACAAAAAAAAAAAAAATATTTAGGATGGATCACAGGGATATGTGATTTTTTTTTCCAATAATCTTGTTTCATTCCTCAGTGGAAAAAATAGTCAAAGGAAACTTTGTACAAACTAGTAGTCAGTACATCTGCTGGAATATGTTTTATGTTCTGCATGCCTCAAGTGGGAAGGCGGAATTTTACTATTAGGGTTGGGTCACTTTACAGACTTATCAAGACTTAATCTATAACTGGTTTTCAGATGAGCTGTGTTAGCAGACCGTATGTATGCTTAAAGCCTGCTCCATTTGAGAGATACAGCATCCAAAAGTGCTTTAAGTTAATGTGTTTACTGACAGACTGAGATCAGATCTCTAGTGAAGAGTGCTTTGGCTCAGAGCCAGGATTATTTGACGGCAACATTTCCCTTTAAAAGACAACCTATGATGCTACATTTTTGTGTGTTTTCTGAAACTTTTAGGGTGTTTTGCAGTTGCGTAAGCATAGGGCCAGTTGAGATGCCCTAAACTGTCCCATCTGTCCCCCGACTGCCCTTTCAGAAGGGTATGGTTTCATGTTTTTTTCTTTCAACCTTGTGTGAGTATCTCATATGATCTACAGCATTTCCAGTGGTAATAGATTCCTATCTTCAAGTAACTGAATTTAGCTTGTTAAAGGCTAAAATTAGTAAAAATGGGGGGAAAAGATATGATCAAAGTTAATATTTTCTTCCTTCGTTTCGATTTATTCTCTCCCCACACCAGGTCAATGATGTGAGGAAAGGCCTAACACCTCAGAGATGCTACCAAGAGAGCTAAAATGGTATGCAGTGTGCCGTCTGTGTAAACTGGCTGCAGTAAAACACAGCGACCTCACCCCGTTTTTGTTGCTGGGGTTTTCTGGATTTGTTTTTTTCACACAGTGCCTTTTTTTAGAAAACGCAACATATATTTTATCAATGTGAAACCACAATAAAGAAAAACAACCTTAGTTTTCCTTCAAAACTATTAGTAAAACTTTTGCCCTAATCCTGCACTGTTTTGCTCTATATGTTTAGTCATGTATATATGTGCAAAGTAGGATAAATATCAGCCAGCTCACTATGACAGCGTTTTACACTGATGTAGCAATGACTCCGCATCAGTGTAAATGACAATCAAGGCAAAAAACAGCAGAGGATCTAGCTCTATAAATAATCATAGAAGCTTAAAATTCTATCTGTCCTTGAAGAAAATTACTGCACTGCCGAGCAAGTCTATTCAATAATACAGAACATTTTTAAACAAGGATGCTTCCCTTCCTCAAAAGCAGACGTGATCTGAAGATTCCACTGTTGTAAAATATACATTGTCCTTAATAGACTCTTAGATTCTTTTAAAATTATATACTTTAAAAAATAGTACCTATGAGATAAATGGGGAAAAAAAATCCAAAAATTAGATTTGGGGCTTGGCTTGAGGTTGTGCACATCTTTTTTCCTGATTATTCACTATATCTTAGAAGATAAATCAAGATAAAAATGTGAAACATAATTTTTACTTATTTTGAAAATATATATCTAATATACATGTATACACTGTAAATATATAAATGCATATTTCCTTTCTATTTATAAGTATTTCATTTTTGTTTTGATTTGTATCAACATTTTACTTTAAAAAACCTTTAAAAATCAAAAACAAATAAAATTTGGCTTACATATGAAATTTTCTATTTTAAAACTGTCAGAGTGGAATAGTTCGATCATTTGTAAACTGTTTTTAGGAAACAGGTTTGAGTCGAGATATTTGTGAACCAAATGGTTTCAATTTCAGTAAAGCAGTATTTTCTAATGAGAACAGTTAAATAAACAATTCTTGGTCAGTTATATTAATTAGATTATCCTTTTCCTCCCAGAATGCACCCTCCACTGTCATTTAGGTTGGAAAAGGGAAAGGAAACATTAAAGCAAGGGGAAGGAAAAGGTTTTGTTTGTTTATTTGTTTCTCCTTTGAGTAAAAATACCTTTCAGACTCTTGTTGAAGGCTGGTTGTCAACAGGAGAATAGAATTTAATTTTTTAATGCATTTTTAATAGTGATAAAAAGAAAGAGAATGGATACTCCTAGTGAACTAATTTTAAAAAATTAAAGAGATTATATAGCAGGTCACCTCAAAAGTAATAATTTCCATTTGGTGTATCTTTCAGTATTGAGATTCTTTCAGTACTGGGGACAGTAGCTTTTAAAATTACTCTAAATGGGTCGCTTACTTAGGCCAACAGTAATATGCTACAACAAGAATCAGAGCAGGAGAACAAAAAAATCCACCAAAAAATATTGCATGAGTTAGGTCTAGCAGACTAAGTGCCAAAAATCTCATCTCCAAACATCAGCTGAGGTGCCATACAACTAAAAAAGGCTGCGCCACTGGAAGGAGTCAATGAACTTGCAGTGGAAAATTGCTGAATGGACAAATTCTGTTCAAATCAAACTTTTATTATCTTCTTATATATATTTAATTCTCTGTACCTATTCAACATATTTCAATTTATTTCTGTCACCAATGTAGGTGATTTAACTTTTGCATTATCTGGGAGACAAGCCATCTATTAAACAAAACATTTAAATTTTTCAATTTTTGCTGTTCTGTGTTAGAAGAATATCAAAATCTCCTTCCCTCCTCAACAACAGGCCAATACTTACACTAAACTAAATGTCTACGGTCTACCAAATGTTCAGGACAATGACCTTTGAGTGACTATTGTTATTCGCTGACTAGGGACTGGGACACAGTCAAAATACACTAGTCTACGTTGTGGTCCTCCAGCATCAGATGGGATGAATCTCATAATTCTTGTCTTCCCTTTGGAAGCTAATCAACTTTTTGTAATTAAATAAATATTAGATCAGAAGAGACCCATGGGTATCTGAGGAATTTTGAATTAGAATAATTTATGTTCATATTGTTGCTCTGAATTATATCTCATATTCAGCATGATTAGTGAGTTATTAACTACTCTAAAATGGGAAATCTCTCATATCCAGCATATTTTATCATTGACTTAAGAAAACTTTATTGAACTAAATAAATATATCTTTCTTTTCTTATTTTTGAGAGTGCTTTGCAATCTACTGGTTCCGACAAAGTCCTTAGATTTCTGGAATCTATTTCGTCTTTCACGAATACAATTGCATAAAGATTCACTTCATTTAACAGACATTTCTTTTCAAATCTAAATCCTGAAATTTCTCTTGTATTCTGTGATTTTTTTAGGGAAGATATCAAATGCTTCTTTGAAGATTTTAGCAAAGCAAAAATCAATATTTATGTGTAACACTAAAAATGAGCAAAAAATAATGACAAATTCTGTAGACTAAAGGATGTTGTCTATTTTAAGTAGATTTTTTCACTCAGAAGAGATGAAGATGTTTCTCAGTGATCATATCTTGAATTACAATGAGGAGAGTTAGAAATGATGACAGGCTGATTTAATGTAGAAGAAAACAAGTGAAGGCTTAGTCGTACTTTTTAAATGCACAATGAATTAACTAATAAGTTATATTTCTTTGAAAAATTTCACAGGTACAGAGCTAGTATCAATCAACCACAGAAGGCGAGGAATATAATGCTTTTTTAATGTTGTGATATAGATAGGAATAGATAGAACAGACATGTGCACACAAATTGAAGCAGGTTTCCTATTTATATACAGCATAGCATTGGGAATTACAGAACAAAAAAAGCAAAAATATCATATTCTATGTATTTATTTTACAGAAAGATATTATTACTGCTTTCAGAATTTAACCCTGGATAAGGCTAGTAGTAAAAGACATTCAGTATTGAGCAGGAAGAACAGCCACTGTTGACTGTCCAGCTTTTTAAAGTAGTAAGATAGTCATTTTGTGTGCTTGTCTTTCTGTCAGCCAGTTTAGTTCGAACCAGTTTTGAAAGAATCTGCCAACTGGACCTGTAGCAACAAATACCTATTTTTATTCAGCTGATGTGGCACATGATGCCTAGCTTGTAGAAGGCAAAAGCTAGCTAAGAAGTCTTTCATCCTGAATAAAGGACACCATTTTCAACTTATTCACATCCTGCATTAATAACCTTAGAGCTGCTTTAGCTGAGAATTGAGTACCATGGTCCTACAACATGTGTACTTTTTAGGTGGTTGACATTTTGAGAGAAGAGCACATGCCAAACTCTTCTTGGTAGTATTAGATAATGGTGGCAGGTACAACAAAGGGCAATGACCACAAACTGTGGCCTGAGATGTTCATACCAGACATTAAGAAAGACTTTTTACTAGGAAAATAGTGAAGTACTGAAACAGACTGCCCAGAGAGGCAGTGGAACATCCATCCAAGGAAAGTTTCAAGACTTGATAGACAAAGCCACAGGTGACCTGATCTTGTCCTGCTATATGTGGGGAGTTGGAAGAGATAAGCTCCAGAAGTCTTTGCAATTAACATTTCTGGGGCTCTATGATCATTGCTCAGTTTGGTCTAATTTTCCACACAGATGTGCTAAAAAAGATAACATGTAAATACATACCTTTGCTCTTCACTTACTTTACAAAGATTGATTTTAGATTTGATGCAAATAACCAAAACAGATCAGAAGGTATAAAAATTAAATGAGAAGATGCCTTGGCTGTGTTTTTAGGATGTTTTTTTCTAGACTACATGCATGATCAGGGGCACCAGAGAAGAATGCAATGCCTGGTTCAGCAGTATCTCTTAGCAGTGCTAGAGGGACTGCAGGTATTCCCTTCCCCAGTGTGGACACTGAGCACCTTCTCAACAAGGTCAGCTCTGCTGATAGGGGAAGGAGTAACTCTCACTCTCATCTCCATTGCAGCCTTATGCTGGTGTTTACTCTAGCCCAGCGTATAAGGTTGTTCCTATTTATCATCAGCAAATGTCAGATCAGAAGAACTGGAGGAGCTTGGCTTCCTTTGAATATCAGACTCAAGGGTGGGAATCCCTATGGATCTGTTGGTGGCTAAGACAGGCCACCACTTTGCTGCAGCTTTTCATCAGCTTTACTAGGGCTCCTCCTCTCTACTTGGCAATCTATTTACAAAAAATCTCCATAAAATTAACTGAGATATTCACTTATTTGTCAAACTTGTTTGAAATTGTTCAGCACACCTAAAACCATTAGGAAAAATCTGACAGTTAAATACACCCATTAACAAAGATGAAGACTAACTAACTTCTTTGGAAAACTAGGCTAGAAGAAAAGGCATAATAAGTAGCAGTCTCGTGCAGTATTAAGGACTTTTTTAAATACAGAGTTTGGGGTTTTTTTGGCCATTCCTCTCACACCAACTTTGTGTCATCTCATCCACACCTCCAACATTACTTTCCAAACCCATGAATGTCACACCCAGTTGCCTGGCCCTACTGTACAGTTCTTGTTCTTCGTATAGAGCTTGGCCTCTCTTCCATCTCCAACATATGGCACTTGCTTCTCCAAACATTGTTATATGCTCTGTATTTATCTTTTTTTCCCCTTACAATATATTTTATTTTCTAGGGTGCTTCCTTCGTATATTGTATTTTATTTTCTACATCTTTATTAGACTAAGTGCTCTGTGCACTTAGTCTTGCTTCTCTCTTTTTTTCCCTTTCTCATTTGCTTTAACTCCTCAGCAATGCTGAAAGGAGGCATTTTCCTCCCCTAACCTCACTGGAGATTTGCTGTACCTCCCACTCCTCCCTTCCCTCTGCTAATGACCAGGAAGTGAGACGAACAAGATTGACAGTCTCTGAAGCATGGAGAGTACCATCTGTGCTTTGTAGATTGAAAATCTTATTAGTTTCACTTCCAGCCAAGTTGTACACGTGGAGGTGTACAGCAGAGCAACTGGGGTAAGGAAAAGTGCAGCTGGGGGTTGGGGGGGAGAACTAGGAGAGAACAATAGCAGACACTTGTTTAAAATGCGAATGAAAAGAAGATCAAGGTGGAGGGTAGAGAAGGAGTTTATATTAGCCCATTTCATCCTTCCACCTTGCTGTCAGGTTTTCACAACCTATATATATCCTAATGTAATATCTGGTCTAGATAGACAAAGAGAATTAGGTTTTAAAATCTCACCAAAGAGAGACAGTACCTAGCTGACCAAATCATCAAAAAAAAAAAAAAATCTGCTGAGTGGTTTGGGTGCTTTGGGTGCTTTGGTCATAAGTTCTTTTTGTTTTGTTCTTTTGTATGCCTAGTTGTCCACCATGTTCATAGCTGAGATGACCACCTTGGTACCCATCTGGCTGTCAGCATGCACTACTCTCTGCCTTTCTGCCTGGGGGAATCCACCCATGAAGTATGCTTGAGATTATGTCCTACCAGAATGAATTCTCTCATGCAAGACATTTTACACAGGAGTCTAGCACTAGGAGAACTTGGGTAGAGAAGTAAGGCATACTCATCACAGCCTCTTGAGGCTAAACTTAGGCCTCTCAGGAGATTACAGTGAACAGTAGTCTTTTTTTTTTTTTTTTTTTTTTTTTTTCCTGTTTCTATGCCTTTCTTCTGCATCAGCATGTCTCAGGTTTAGCTTTCTGCCTGTTCACTCACATTCGCAACTGTCTGCCTTTCCACATGAAATGTACTCACATTTCCCGCCAGGTTTTGCGATGCCACTGACCGAATCTCATCAGCACTGAAGTCCTACTGCCTTTATATATGTAACTATGACTGTACCGATTCCTACCTAGATAATCTCCCTCTGCATGAGGCACAGCAGCAGCAGCAGCAGCAGCAGCAGCAGCAGCACATCACTCTCCCAGCAATCCTTTCTCCTGCCTGCCTGCCTCAAAGGCGTATCGAAAGCATGTCAGAGACAGGGCAGGAGTGGTCAGGACACAGTGCACTCTGGCTGTGTTTACTCTGACAGATTCTTCTGCAGCCTATTGCCAGCTGGTGCAAGCTATATCAGCCCCACGGTCATCATAATTTTTGCAGAGGCTGGAAGCAGAGTAAAGAATCAGGAAAGCCATAATCCAAATGCACTAGCTAAAAAATACTCAGTGTTAGAGATGGAACCAGGCTGTTCTGTGCTAAAATTGAATTTCCCCCCAAAGTCCTATCTTTCTCTGTGTTTTTCTTATGGGCTCATAACTGTCATTACAATTACGCTTCCACTGCTTTGCAATGCATATACTAATACTTCCTTTTCAAGCATACCTGATAACTCTGGTAGAGCCTTGCAGCCTCAAAGCTGGCTTTATATATTCATTCTCATTTGTATTTTCCCTTAATCCCTATATTTTCTTTCTGTATTCTTTGTAGAAGTCAAACAAATTTCTGCAGAATTTTTAAAGCTTACCTCATTTTTCCTCCTTTCCTAGGTTTGAAATTGAATGGATGAAACAAATATTCTCACAAATAGAGAAATGTATGTCTCCTTTCTTAGAGGCATCAGATATAACTTCAGAGCTCTTTAGCCGATGTTTTTTCCCCCTATAGCCTAATGCGCAACTACTAGACAACACTACTGCACTTTAATAATGAAAAATGACAAGTGCTACTGAACATCATGCAAATCGGCACAAAGTTTCTAACCCCAGATGCCTCAAAAATTTTATTAAATTCACAGATTAAACATGGCAGTATTGATGTAGGCTACCTTATGTACCATGATAAGAGCAAGCTCTGCTCCACTTCAGAGTGAAGGAGTTTATAAATCAAATATTACAAAAATTCATAGTGTCATTAAGAAAACTAAAGAACTAGGCTGCCATGAGGGACAATGTCTAAGACAGGGGCCAGTTTTCTTTCAGACTTGAGGATATCACATGGACTGGAATTTTGCACATTTGATCATTTTTTTCAAGGCAGATCTCACTATTGTGGTAATATCTGCACGCATGCACGGACACACACACGCACAAAGGTAAACCTGGCCTATCTATCATTTGACCTCTGACTGCCACTTCACTTCTTGCACCCTCAGCTGTCCATGAACCCAGTTCAAACGGGACTGGCTGAAGTTCATATCAGTCTTGTTTCTAACCTATTTGGCAGAGCAGCTTCAAGGTCCATCATGTAGAATGGAGCACCAAAAGACAACTGTTGAGCAAAATACTCCTTGCATTTTTCTCCTCCATGCTGCATCTTCTAAGGAACAGGACTCAGGGAGCTTCTTGGGGAACTCTGTGTTTTCTGAGGGACTTTGGTGTTGTATGATAATACCCTGCTGATAGAGCCCTCCGGGGATTACTAGGGAGAAGTTATGTGGCTCCTCATATACCCTAAATCAGAAAAGGGCTGAAAGATAAGATAGGTACCTGCTTTCCATTAGAGTGCACCTGTGCACCAAAAGTCTATCGTGCTGCAAAACTGAAGTGTCAGCAGAGTTTTAGGTACTTCCATGGATTGGATGATGCTTGCAAATGGGCTTCTTGAAACTCTGTGTCTTTACTTAGGGGTAAATGGATGCTTTTTAAATTCTGTCCTCACTGTATGTTTGAGAGTTTCAGAAGCTGTATTGTGGGTTATTGCAATGTTAACGTGAAGTAAGTCACCACACTGCCTGGACGGACTACATCTGACCATAGCAGGTCATTTTCAGCCAGTTCAACATGCTGGGCAAAATATGTGTATTTAACTGCACTTATCCATATAGGCCCACCTTTAACAGCATAGATCAAACCAAATTACAATTTAGGAATGATATAAGAGAGTCTAAGTCAAGCCTAAAGTAATAATAATCTCTGCTGTGATTAATGAGAAGCTAGCATTTTAGAACCTGGCAATATTCAATCACCAGTCAAAACTACATCAAGCATTTATTCCTGTGAATACAAATACATGGAGGCCTAGCTTCACAGCTGGTACAAATTGGCTTAGCACCATTGACTTCATGTAAATAGGTTTTAACTAGGCCAGCTGAGGAACTGGCTCAGAATTCTCCAGCCCACCCAAAAACATAGGCCTTGTTTCACCAGGAGTGGGAGTAAAAGGAGTTTAAGAAAAGTTAAAAATAAGTTTAAATAAAAGAGTGAGTTTACTGCCATTTTTTTTTAATCGCTTGGGCTTTATTAGCAAGCAGTGCTCTAAGAAGCCTGCCTCAGAAATACGTACCCCAGTATGCAAGCCACCAAAGGGTTTTCCTATTATTCCCTTCCTGTTTCTTTGTGTAAGCACCAGCTGCAAAAATATACAAGATAAAAAAGATGCTTTCGAGCACATGTTGCTCAAAGCTGTGCTCTTATTTGATGACTGTGTCTTTAGTGGTAAATCTCCGAAACAAAGTCTGCATCACCACCAACTCAGCTCGCTTGCTACAAAGGGAAAATTGATGCCTAAGGCGCAGACCCCAGCCAGCTGTAAAGCAGAGCAGCCTCGCTTCCAGGGAGCTCTGGGGGGTCGGTCCCTCTGCTCCCTGTTGGGCAGCGTTTCCCTTTGTTTCTCCACCAACCAAGCCAGTATGGTCATTACACCAAGATGCAGCAGGTGCTCCCTTCTGCTGCATGGAAGGGAGATAAATCGTGACTTCTTTGAAGGGATAAGAGAGAGCGCTCTCTGGAATAAAAATCTTCCTTTCTGGGGTGCAGTGCAGCTGTGCACTGCAGGTTGAGTGGACAGTGGGTGACATTTTCTCCTCTTGTCCCCTTTATACAGAGATCTGCAAACAGTACGTTGTCCTTATTACATAGTTATGACCAATGTTAAAAACAACTTCTCTTTTCTATTTTTTTTAATAGTAAATACTACAAAGCTTAACTATGAGGCAACTAAAGCCTGTAATTCCTTTTCCCACCTACCATCTGTCCTCTTTCCTGTCAATCCTCTCCTCTTTTCCTCTCCCCAGTGCTACAAGCAGTAGTGTTTTTCAGGTAGCTCAGTAGCTTTGAAGTTTTCCCTCAGAAAGCTGATTATACAAACGTTAGTTTATCTGCAGCTTTAAAGCAGGTGGATCATCTTAGAGCATTTTACTAATTTTTCAGAAGGTTTTATAATTTTTTTTTTCAGTGGGGATTTTTCAAAGATTATAAGGAAAAAAGATGAATCCAGAAGGCAAGTGAAGCTGTCAATAAAAGTGGTTTTGATGCAAGTGGTATACTGTGACAGGATGTCATATTCAAATCTAGATTGCGCCCATGCATTTGCTATAAATATCAATTTTGATAATGTGAATGGTAAGTAATTGAAGGGTTTTTTTCTCCTATTGTGCTTAGGATAATAGCAAAGTGAAGAAAAATTCTGAAGAGATTTTATTCATCTTTCTAGAAGAAATGTTAACAACCATGTGAATATCTTCCTTTGATAAAGGTTTGGGAAGTAGAGGAGTTTTCTTCGTCAGTGTGTTGGGCGGGGGTATTTGTTTGTTTTGATTTTTATGGAAATATCCTCCTATTGTACTCTCCCATGGCAGGCCTGCTGCTTGATAATGCCTGCTTTTTGAGGTGGGAGTGTGGTTCTGATTACAATATTCTCCACAAACTACACAGAGGATTTTAATGAAAAAATATATTTTGAAAGAACTGTCATTACTTGGATCTTTTATAATGTGTTTGAAAGCTCCTACTAACACTCATACTGGAAGTATTATAATGTATTGGAAAGATACGATCTATCTGATATTTTAAATACTTTTATCAAAAGCATTCTGGGTTATTAAAATAGTGTTTATGGAGGAAATCATAACATGAAATAAATGGCTACACCGTCTAAAACAGACATACCAAAATATCCAAAATTAAGAGCAAAAAAGCTGTGATTTTTCTCCCATTTTAATCCTTCCTGAAATCTAATGGCATTTGGAATCACATGTCCTAAACAAGAATGTAATCTCCTAAAAAGCTGAACCAGATCCTTAGAGATATCTAACCTAAAGGTACCTAAATCCCACTGATGCTAAAAATAGGGAAGTACTCATTTTGCATTTGAACCTAAGGGTCTTTCCGGTCAAGCCTCAGATACATATCACTTTGTAGGTTAACCAGCAGTCAACTTTCCTAGCCAAGGCAAGGGGCATCCTAAGATGTAATTAACATCATGCACTGCTTACAGCACCAAAACTGTGGTTTTTAAGAGTTCCAGGAAAAAAAAAGTGAGGCTTCTAGGCACACAAAGATGAAAATAAATTGGTATAGGTGCCATGTAGCAACAACAAACCAACTAACAAGATCTGGAGCTTCTAACTTTGTTCCAAGCCTGTAATAAACCCTTTTTAAAAGAAATTACTTTTTATGTTTTATTTTCTTTCAGATAAGTAAAAATCATTGTAGTGACTATTATCAGTCTTTCATATACTGTAGTAATCATACCTTTCTACATTTGCTGAGTGGTCTAGTGATGACATCAAACAATGTACTGTAGGTGATTATAAAGTGGCTTTTTTTCCCTTCAGTAAGAAGATAAAAATAATGTAGATAAAAGGAACATATCTTTTATAAGACAGAACTCAAGTAATTTGAGGTGGAAATCCATAAAAATATCACAAGTGTTGTTGAAATGATGAGTCACTTCAGTAGCATAAAAATAATCTATTTATGTACATTTTTACCAAAGGCTTTGAACTTCTGTATCTTGGAAAATAATATATATATTAAAGAGCTTTGAAAAAAGTTCAGTTGTACTTTGAGACATGATCTCTCTTGCATATATTTTCCCTCCTTCTCCACTCTTCTGTTTAGCTTTATCCTTTATAGCTTCTTTTTACTACCCCTAAGATATACATATTTATATTTTTTCCATGTAAAAAGAAATCTATTTTTACAGTAATCAGCTGTTTAGAAAAAGTGGCTCTCAATTAACCCTGTTTAAGATGAATGTCAGGTTTTGTGGATATTAATCAGAAAGCCGTGAGACTAGCCAGAATTTAACCCAAATCAATTAATGATTTCTCCTGGTAATAAAATTACATGATTTTCTTTTCTTTCTAATTTCTAATAGTCTCTTTCACCCAAAGATCATATTAATACATCTAACTTTTCGGATGTGCTTTTCAGCCCTACATCTTCATGTGAATCATTATTCTCATTTTAGAAACGCAGATATTCAGGCACAGCATATGAAAGCAATCTACAGGTTAGTTACCAGGAAAGCCAGGAAAAGGATGCGAGTCTGCAAAGTCCAGGTCAGTAATTCCAGCCCTTAAGCAACACTGCCTCATATACTGAACTAAGAGTTAGTTTAGATAGAACTCCAGTTTTATTTCCTAAGTCTATTATACAGTCAGCTAAAAAAGAAGTTCAAACCCATTAAAAAACAGGATTTGGGAAATCTGATTATATGTGTGCATACTTCTTTGATTTCTTCACTTTCTAGTGCTACTTTAAATCTCTTATTTTTGAAAGCAGACAAAGAGGAAATTGTTTTGCCATACTTGGCCTATATCATGCATTCATAGCACTATCAGTACAGTACCTTGATTACCAGATAAATATGGGCTGCTGTCTCCACTGAGCTCTTTTCACTTTCAGATATATAATTTTATGTTGAGGCTTACTGACTCCGCAATTGAATTGCATAAATCTGTTCACAATATCATTTAAACTTTGAATTTCTGTTCTAGGCTGTAAGGAGAAGAGACCAACACTACAGCCTATATAAAAACAAACAAACAAACAAACAACCTCCACATCTCCCCCCAAAAATAAGACTAGGTGTTCTCATTAAGCATTGAATGAGTAAGCTACACATTTTTCATTCTTTTTTCACATGTATTTTGCCCTGCAATTTCCAATTTAATTATGTATAGATTTTCTTTTCTAGTTAGGTCACTCTCTAGATAGGTGTACTAACTAGAATCATAATCTTTTCATTCTCTCCATTTACTTCTTAAGAAGATGAGACTTCATTCCGAAGCCTAATTTAGACAATGCACAATTGTTATTCTTTTTTCCACGCACACAAAGAAGGATTCAAATATGTTGAGATATATTATTCTGCTAAATATTTGAGGTTTCTAAGAAAACAGAAATATTAGACAGTAAGCCTCCTGAAGCAAATGACAATGGGAAAATGAAATTATACCCATGAATTGAGAAAAGAAGAGGATTTGTATGAGAACAATCCTTAGTAAGGTGGAACAGACGTTGTCCAACCTGTTAAAGAAGTATTTGTGTCTGTATATGAGAAACCAGAGGATAAGAAAGAATTTGGAGCCAGTGCTCTGCCCCCCACTCCCAAATTTTGAACAGTTTCATAACAGTAGAAACGAGAGGTTAACACTGCACTCTCTTATCGGCCTGTCTCTGCCACGTCTGCTCATTTGAGTTCTTAACTCATTTGCACGCTTCTGCCATTCATCCTGGAACGCATTGTGGCAGGACTGCATCTCAGATTTGGCTAGCAGCCAGAGCCTACTTCTTCATTCCCTCTTTATAGCTAATACAATACGAAAGTCACTAACAAAAAGACTTTCATGTCAAATTACAGAAGAAAAAAAATCTGAATTGCCTAATAGGATTTTAAATTCTTATCATACTGGTGACTTTCTGTAAGTAGTAACATTTGAAAAGAAAGACTTAGCTGATGTTTTCTTCAAATACTCTCTGTGCATTGTAAGTTTTTTTTATAAGCTGTGATACAGTGTTACTCTGTCACTACAGTGATGGTACAGGGCTATGGATCACAGCTATAGAGCCCTTCACTTCTGTTCCCATCCCATTGGGCTTAACATCCTACCAAAGGTACTAGCTAAGGTTGTGCATATTGAAAAATATTTCTGTTTGATAGAGATGTCAGGCCTACTTGTTGCATCTAAAAGAATATGTGTGTATATGCATGTATATATGACTATATTTATACATATTCAGTCATGTTCACATGTGTATTATATATATATTTATGCATATATTTTATATATATATATATATTTTATATATATATATATATATATATATATATACACACAGAGAGAGAGAGAGAGCAAGAGAGAGAGCGCACACACAGAGTTGGGAATTGTACATGCATTTTGGTAACATTACAGTTCTAACTGTATTCAGGACTAAATAATACCAATATTTTCAGGCTTGCTGCTATGTCAGTAACACAGCAACTGTAGTTTTGGCCCCCTAGTTTTGTCCTCAGCTGTAGGACCCAGCTCTACTACATCTCTGTAATAGCATTTTCCTCCCCACTGCCTCCACCCCTCCTAGACAGGTATATAAATATAGCTACCTTTCATCCTGGCAAGGCCTCTCTACTCAGATAACTGAGTAAGGGGAAAGTAAAAACAAATTATCGAGCTCAAATATATTTATCAATATGTTTATATATTGATATTATATTGATATTATTGATATTGATATATCAATAGCATATAATAAGCTATACATGTCATATGTCAGTGGAAATAAATGAAAATCAAATTAACCCTTGATTTTATTTTTCTCATTTAACTCAGATCCCTAATATAAGTTCACATATTCTTCTTCTGTGCTGGAAACAATGGAAACGTTTTACAAGAACAGGACAGCACTATGAACTTTTCAGTCAGAATGATTGCTTAAGAGAAGGTACCAGGTACTAGCAATAGCGATAGCTACTCTTTACACTATTTTTAATACAGTACAAACTGTTCATGTAAACTTGAATTTTGTAGAAGTAGTTGTGTATCCGTATAATGTCTCAGAGGACACGTATACTCCCCAGTGAAACTACCCATCAAAAGAATGTTCCTCAGAGATTAGAGGAAAGTCAAAGCCCTTGAGTTGCAGCCTAATGATTACTAAGCAGAGGTCCAACTTTGTTTATAATTAGATGTAGCTTCCTCCAGTCACCTGCATATTATCCATTGGTAATTGTCAAATCATCGAGGACATCATAGCAACCAATGTATCTTCCAGACCTCTTTTTAACTTGATATTTAATTAAATGGACTATGGATCTGGTGATACTGTAGTGCAGTTGGGAAAATCTGAACTTCAGATTAGCCCTTAGTTTCTGGATTAGCAAGGCCAGGTGACATGCATACTTTGGCAGAAATTGTATAGCAGATAGAAACTTAACAGAACAAATAATTAAAAAGGAAGATCTCTCTTAATTTTATCTGAGCAAGTTGTACTGCATCTTTTATGATAGGAAAAGTGAGTCTACTATTGTTTCATGGCAGGCTTTCTTGCCAAAACAGTAAGGGACTAACATTTAACATTTCTCAGATAGACACAGAAAAATCTGCAGGCTTTCCTGCAGATGCAAAATCCTTACTCCTTGACAAATCTGAAGTAGGCGTATATGTGTGTGCAGCTGGAAGAAGAGTTATAAGTACAATTTTGAGTTCAGATTTTTGAACATCTCAAACAGCTCTGTCCCTCAATCAGCAAAGCTTGGGTTTTGGGCAACCATGAAAATATATTAATATAGCTCTTTTTGAGTAGGGGGATACCTAGGCTGTAAATGTAAAACTCCCTTCTGAGACACGTGTCTAATTGCTGGTTGTATCTATATGCAGATTGGTGGGTGAACTGCTCGATGAAGAGCTTCTATTTTAAGTAAATAACTTCTGACACTTCAAAGAAATTACTTCCCCAAGATAAGCAGCAGACAAGAGAACAAGGTATCTTTGACTCCATTAAAAACAAACAGGAGATCAGATAAAGTCAAAAAAAGGGTGATCACATCTCCATGTTCACAGAAAAAGAGAAACCCAGTAGGGAGCACCTGTGGAAAGTTATCAGCAGCATACTAGTGTACTGTTAGCAATTCACTTTTTTTTTTTTTTCATTTTTTTCCTTTTCAGTTAATTCAGTAAGCTGCTAAATTCCCATCCTGTCTTGTCTGTTCTTGTTGTAGCGGGTAGGTGGATGGATATCAACATTATATAGCTACTCTTTCCCCTCTTACCTACTCCCCATACTTTTGCTGCAGGAGATAGAATAAACAATTTGAGGAGCATTATTCCTTCTGTGTATCTGGACCTAAGTTCTCGTATCTCAGGCAACGGTTATAGAGGTTCTGTTTATTACCTTAGGTGAAGGACTTCTTTGAGTTTTAATAGTTATACATTTTGCAATTGATAAGTCTCCCCATAACTCATAAAAGTTGGGTGAAAATTTCTTTCTTCTTCAGCATACCATCAGTATATTGACATTTGCAAATCACTGATTTAAGCAACAATTAATTTCAATTAAATTAGAAACTATAGAAAAACAAGAGAGCAAAATAAATGCCACAGTATATGAAAGGCTGAATGTATTTAAAACCCTGGAGACCCTCAAACTACAAATGACACATATATAAAGTAAATCCCAGCTCCTATTGTGAACTAGTAATGAAAACCATGTCTAACGATAAAGCCCCTAAAACAGAAGCTACAGTAGATATAATTGACTGCTATACCTCCCACTCATTTTTCTCCTTTAAATTTAACGTGTTTTGCTAGAAAACTGTTACAGCACCATGATGGGCTCAAAATGAAAGCACTATGTTATAGTGATATGTACCTATAATAAGATTCAATATAAAATGTTGAAGTTATATTGCAGCATGATTAGCTTGGGTAACAGTAAGCATTCTCCTACTGGCAATAAAAGATAAGACTGTTGTGAACTGTTCTGCTTATTTGCCTTCTAATTTTACCACAGAATAATGGAAGCCAAGGATAGAAAAACCCTGTTGGGCTGCCTAGTTCATGTCACTACCAATGAAGAATTGATCATTATAGTATGTTTTCTAGTGCTGGTGGTTCTTTTACTACTTCCCTTTGGAGTTTCCTCTATATTATCAGATATATCAATGGGAGAAAGGTTTTGATGGTTTTCAGCCTACATCTATCTGTTCTTAATTCCATCCCATTACTCGTAGTCGTAACCTTTTATAAATCTGTAAATAATTCCTTTTTTTTTTCTTTGATGTGAACATACAGAGACAGGTACAGTGCTTGTTTGGTGGCATGCACTGCCAAACCTTATCTATTGCTGTGACCTCTTTCTGAAGAGAAACATCTAATTAAAAGAAAGGAGAAAAGAGTACAGGTTCCTAGATGTGAACAGATGTACACTGTTTAGTTAAGAAGCTGAGAATTGTTTCACCTGTCTTGCTGGAGTATTAGGCTCCTCTCTGTTTCTTAAGGATGCCTTTTTAGGTTGCAAAAAGCATTACAAATCCACTTCAGTGGCTTACCCTTAATGCCATAGCTACCTTAATGGCTACAAGATTCCTCCTATGTTTAGAATCTTTAGGTGCAGAAGTCAAAGAGCAAAAAGTGGTTTACAGATTGAGTGTGGCTGTTGGACCAGAACATAATGGGCTACAGGGAACCCTGCTGGCTGCTCCCACCTGGAGAAATGGCTGCCATACCACTGCTTAAGCCAGCACTCGGCAGCTTTTATGTTCCTGGTTTCAGAGCAGACATGAAGGAACCCTGGGCTAGTGAGATCTTGGATCCCAGAAATCTCAGCTTCTCAATTGTCCAGGTCATTTCTAGAATTTTTCTGTGTGATTCTGTGAACCAGAGCTATTTCTATGAAATATTTCACAGTTTACAACTCTTAAAAAAATACAGATTTTTTTCCTGTTCTTCAGACAGATTCCTTGGAATCACAGAGGGTGAGAAGGTCAGCTTTTGTGTTTTATACCACTGAAGGGTAGCAACCCAGGAGGACCATGATCTCCTGTTTTTAAGTCATGGAAACATATGACTACCCAAGAAAGAAAAAGAGATATGCAAAAAATGGAAACCATAACCCTTTTTCGTTTCACCTTCTCCTCTTTACATCACTTCCTTGAATGAACTTTCCTTTCAAACTGCCATGGAAACATTGCCAAGGAGCCATGTATAGTATTTTTTGCTTAGATGAGGGAAATGGTGGTAGTGCCATCATGTCATCCCTGAATGTCATCACTGTCTCTCAGCTGATCACTCACTTCATCCACTGACTTAGCAAAGCCTCCTACAGAAGTATTTCTGCAGCCAAAAACAGGAAGCAAGTGGCAGATCTACCTCTACAGTTTAATCAAGTTCACTGTCTCAAGAAAAATGTTTAGAAAAGACCAAGTGAGAGTAAGAAGGAAAGAGCAAACAAGAGAGTAAGAGCAAGAAATAAAGAAGGGAAGAAGGAAAGAAAGAAAGCTAAACAGGTTTTGTGAGAAGGTTAAATTCTGATTGTTGCTTTTATCTATAAGAGAGATGCTTCAAGATCTTTCTTCTGGGAAAGGCGAAAAGGTGCCATTCCTCAAATATTGTTCTGCTTACAGAGGGAAAAGCATAACTGTTTAGTCATTTATATGTGTTTCCTACCTGAGACAGTACCAGATGGTGCCATGTAGTCTCAAGTTAATCATTGTGTGAGAGGCCTGGGCTGGAAGCCAGACCCACTTCAACGTCAACTGTGAGAACAAGCGATGCTGAACCTTACATAAGATTCACAAGCAGAGCCCTTGCATTTTAAGCAGACATCTGTTATGACATTTCATATTTATCTCTTATAAGGGTTCAAATTGAGCCAGAATGTGGCATTACACCATGCCGGTCTTCTCTGGTAAACTTCCTATGGATTCCTACAGAATGTAAACTTTCATGAGAAAAAAATCTTGCATTCTTACAATTTTGGATGAGAGTATTCCAGGAAAGTAGCAGTGCAGGACTGAGACTCCAAATAAGCAGACTGAAACAGTGCTTCTGGGAACCAGCTATCCCCTCACCATACCACACAAATAAAAAGCATGGAATATATTGCTGTGATTATATTTCCTAAGAGGCTGGCCATGAAGTGGCTCCCTGCAAATTCATTTTGTGTCACAGAGAAAATTGCCTTTGGATCTACCACCGTGGGACTGCAGAGTCCTACTTGCCCCATGCAGCTCGACTATGAGTGATTTCATCTGCTACTGAACTGCATAGTCAGGTTGGAGGCTATGAATTTGCCCTATGAAGGTGCAGGAGTGAGAGTGAGAGGTTTTCACATTTAAGTCAGAGGGTGAATGTTTCCCTTTCTCATCAGTCAGATGTTGACTATAAAGAAAGGTAATATTTTAGTCAGCACTATTTGCTACATCAGCAATGACAAAAACCAGCTAGCCTTTCATGAGACTGCAAAACTGGGGTTACTGCAGAATTGAGAAAAGTACCAGAAGCTTCACACAAACACGCATGCATGCACACGACACACTGATAGGAATCTACCCAGCCAAATGAAGCAGAGCCATTATAATTTAAGGATAACACCTTTTCCCAACTAGTTACACTCAGTGCATGATTCTCCTGTGGATCTCCAAAGCTGAATAAACTGAATAAACAAAATACTGTACATCAGTGAAACACAGATGTTGCAGTTAGGCCTGGAGCACTTAGTTTTCTCCATTAAAATATCTTCTGATATTATTTTAATTATATATGTATATACATATAATCATTTAGGAATAAAGTCTGATTTTTCTTTCTTGTAAATCAGGTTCAAACATTAAGCTTCCTTTTCATTTTGTATGAGTAATCCCATAGAAATTAAAGGGTCTGCAAGTACCAAGTTTATTGTAGTAACACACACCTGTAGAAATGATCTGAGTTTAGCTTTTCCACTTATGCCTCATGTAATAAAATTCTTACATTGTTTCTACCTAGTATGACTGTAAGCCACTTGCTCGGAAGAGAACTACTATATCTTAAAAATTGATGTAGTAGTAATTCTCTTTCGAGAATTAATATGAGATGTTCCTTACTACATGTCTTCAGCAGTGCAACAGTTTTCCCATTTTCTTTTTCACCCTTTTGGGTTATTTGTGGTGTTTGTTTTGTACAAAAGAACACTTATCATGGAACTCGTGGCCAGCTGGTCATCTGTTGATGTCCAGCAAATTACAGTCTGGCCCAAAGTTTTTACATACTATGCATAAACATAAATGCATAAATATGTATATGTCTACTTATGTGTGTGTATGTGCGTGTTAAAAAAATATATTAAATTCCCTCTCAAACTTTGTATTTTTCCTGTTCTGACCATTTAAATATTATTAAAAATGCTCTTAAAATGGTGCCACAATTCTTGATAATAGCTCCTCGATAGATTTTATAGCACATGCTTTATTTATCCACTGTCTTGCATAGATTAGAACCTTCCAAAAGGCAAGCAGGTACTGAGCAGTGATTAACAAAAAAATACCCTAAACACACGGCAGAGATTAAAAATAGTTGCATTCACAAGAGAATGATTGTATTAATGGAGCTATTCCAGTCAGAATGGAGGCCCTATTGTGTTAAGTGCTGTACAATCAGAGTCAAAGACAGACCCTGCTCTGTAATGCTTGCAGGCTAATTAGCATTAACTATAGAACATGACTTATTTTCATTGACACTGGGACACTCAGGGCCCACTCAGACTCCCACCAAGCTTAGTTGTAAGACTCCCACTAACATTAATAGGCACTGAAGCAGATCTCCACTGTGAAACAACCAGTTCTGTGATCTATCAAGCAAACAAGTAAGCACAATGGGAATAAGACAGAAAAAAGGAAGAAAAAAAAAAAAAAAAAGAAATGCTAGAGCATCACAGAATATACTTTGTTCATTTATTTTGACAAGGCTAGTTTAAATAATTTATGAAACTTCATAGTAACACTAATGAATTTAGTGTTCAAGTAATGAAGACTTAATCATGTGGGGTCTTCATTATAACATTCTGCCACTAAGCCTTTGATTAAAAGTTTAAAAGAGCTGAAACCTCCATTTCATGTATTTCTTTATTACGATAAATTTATTTCATGTGCAGATTAGTAAATTGATAATCTCTTTTTGTTATGGCTTGCCCCAGCTGTGTAACATGAGACCCCAAGACTACATTCAATACATCATTTTGCATGCCTACAATTAATGCTCTTGCTACTCAACTGGAATTTGAAAGACCAAATGAAATTCTAAATTCTTTGTAATAAGTCATGTTTCCAGCTGTGTTTCCAAGTGAGCAAGATGCCTCTTCCTGGTTCCTGAACCTTGTATCTCTATATGCACAGTGCCACGGGAATGAGTAGATAGTTCAACACCATTGACATAGCGAAAAACCTGGTGCTTAGGATGTTTACTTGAATTTTGAGGATGTTTACCCGAACTATGAGTGTACACAGCTTCTGTCTGTTAAGGACAAGGAGACTGAAGCCATTTCCTCAATAAATGCTGAGCCATTTAGAAGTTATTATATGAAAGAGGAAAAATGTCATGACAACATATTGCCTAATTCTGCCTATCAGAATATCAGTAACAACTTTCTCAATATATCACATTCCTTAAAAAAAAGTTTCAAACATTTAAAAAAATAGGCACCTCCATCCAATTATTTTCAAATTATTTAATTGTTTCTGTAACAGATCTTTTTGGAGACCTGTTATCTATAAAAATGGATTAAAAAATCTAGCAAACCCATGTGAACCTATTTAAATCTTCCTTTAATTTAAACTTATTTAAATTTTCTCTGGGTTTGGATGACAAGACAAATGCATTTGTACTAAGCAGTCTGTACTTACGTGGGAGCTAATGTGTTAACTGGGAAAGCATCTGCTCACAAGCACATCTGTAATGATGACTGTAAGCTTCTAATAAGTGAAAGAACTGTAAAAGTAAATGATCCATACATGTTCTTGAAGGAACCCTGCTGTCATTAAGATCAGCCTCTGCATGGATACATCAATAGTATAGTTACAAATTCTGTTGCAGATCACTTCATCTTCTAGGTTATGTTATAGAGAAAGACAGAACTTATCCAGTAGTGCAGGATAAAAAGATTTCACAGAGGAAGCTATCATCCATCTAGATTTCTAAGGAAAAATAAAAGAATGAAAAATCCCTGTAGTTTTGTAATCCACTATTGTAATAGGGCTAATTATGTATATACAAAGATTATATTAATGAGTGCTTTCTGTACAAAATCATGAGATTCTAAATCAGTCCTACTAAGCAAAAGTCAGTTTACACACCTGATATATTTTAGTCTTATAATTGTTCAGTTTTCAATGAGAAAAATTATTTTGATAAATCTATAGGTTTTTAGGAAATAGTACTGGATGAGATTCAGAAGTTTTATAGCAAAGATTGGACCTAGACTGTTTCTTTTTGATCTTGGAAACTTCTTGGTTTTGGACTTCTCAGAAATTTTGGAATATTGAAATGCAGAGATTATATGAATTCACTTTGATTTTTTTCCTTTACAGATTTTCTTGCTTAGCTATTATATTTATAGTACACTGCTCTACATCTGTGGTTAAAACCTCGACTACTGTGGTTAAAACACTGTTTTTATTTTTAAAAAAACCTTATGGAACTGCCTCTCACCAAACTTTTGTAGCTCTTTTTTTTTTTTTTTTTTTTTTTTTTTTTTTTTGTGTGTTTTAACAGAATGTTTTGGTATTTATGATATTTATGAAATTTTAAACAGATGCTATTAATTCTGTCAATATCTTATTATGATCATAAACTGCTATAGGCAGACAAAATTCTGACAAAGTGCCATAAAGCGCAGATAGAAACATATTGTCAAAACAAAGGCTTTGTTTTCCTCATATCAGGCATCTCACTGTAAGTACTCTCTAACATGTAGGAGAGAGCAGCATGCTGTATCATAAAGCAAGGCCTCATTCTACATCTGGGAGAAGAATTAGCAGGCAAGTGCTGATGTGAGCATTCTCGCTGCATTCAACAGGACCACAGTGTTTGCTCTAGATGGGATTCAAGTGACTTAACTGCAACCACCCAAAAGTTAAACTTCTAATCTAAGCAAGTTGTCTAAGCTCCTACAACTGTCGGTGAAGAGGCGAGCATCAACGTATGGGGATTCATCACACCATAAAATGCTTGTCTGCAATAAGCCAGCTGAATGCTTTATTGGGATGGTTTATCTAGTTCCATTAACTTTCAAGGGAGCCTGGACAAATGCCTTTGCCTACACAGTCAGCATTCAAAACTGGCAGATATTAGGTCACAGGACTCCTATTTACTATAAATAATATTATGGAAAAAAAAGCATGCAGTTCCGAGAGGACACGGGGTGCCAGCTCTATTATTTCTCCTGGATCTCCCTAGAGAGACAGAAAATGCATCATGTGCAATCCCTTTCAATATTCATTCATCTTGCTAATTTTACATCCTGAATCATTACCTCAGCCAAATTAGTCAACGAAATAGAACACTGTGTATCTGAGAGTTACAAAATCAGATCCTAAATACTAGGAGTAGAGCGAGTGAGAGAGGAATCCCTAATCTGTTTCCTGTGGATCTTGAAAATTTTTCACTAGGATCTTGAACAGTTTTTCTCCCTTTTGTGAATTAAGGCCTTTACCATTATATCATTCTAATGTCTCATTCGCTTTCACTTTCTGTGATTTTACCCAGACTCCTGTCCCGAAGATCGTAAGTGTTTTCAGGGCCCAGGGAACGTATGTAGCAGTCACATCAGCTTTCTGCTTTCAGTGGCTCACATGTTACAGCAGACTAGATGTCAGTCAGGTAGGGGCAGTGGAAAAGGCATCTCAGCCCCCTTTCTACCCTTCCTGGTTATCCTAGTAAATATGTGCGCAAGTGTTGAGAGATTTCCATTTACGAAACTTCTAGTTCATTTTCTGATATGCGGTTCTGAGAGATGCTTAACGCTGACAAGCTCTATGAAGTGCAGTGTTGCATGCAAGTGAACTTGCCTGTTTATTTACCAAAATACCTTTTCTCCAATGTCACACACAAATAGAAAGGGACAAGACTGACAAAGCTGGTCTTGCAGTTTTAAACAACCAGTGACCAAGTGCTTGTTGCATGTCTGTTCATTGCTGAAAGGAAACATGTCTCCTGAGAGGCAAACACAATCTCAATTCCAGCTCTATTTTTTAGTTTGAAAATAGGTCTATTTACTACCCTCCAAGGAGAACCAGGTAAGCATTAACCTGGGAGCAGAGTATTTTTAATACAGTTAATTTCTATCTCTGGGGAAGATGGCATTGTAAATGTTTAGGTTTGGCCTAATGTGGAATATCTGAGCAGGAACAAAGTTTTATACTCCTCTTTAACCCTTTCCCCTTACTGGAAATGTACTTGTATCAAACTTGTACTTCTAGGAGAGTAATATTTGCTTTCCACTCCATCCGTATGCAGATATAGCTGAAAATGACAAACATACTATTAATGTGGGGAATAGAAAATAATATGTAACTTCATTTATTTGATAACTTTTTAAAATCTTTTTTTTTTTAATAAAATCAATTCCCTTTCTTTTATCCTAACATTTAAAGTGCCTTTGTTTCCTTTCTAGAAAGAATTTCATTGCAGGTCGCTTCATTTAAGGGTCTATTGCCTTTTTTTTTTTTAGCTTTTAAAAAACATTTTTCCTAAAGGCTGACATTTAAATCTCTAAAACTAAAATCACAACAGATTTTTTTTTTCATATCCACATTACATGTTATCTCAGAAGAGGTTCTGCTGTAATACAATGCAATATGCATTTATTAAAAGGCCATTATGATCATTTATTTCATGAAGAGATGATGAACCCTCTACTGCCATCACATTTTTTATATATCACTAAAAGGAATAGCCAAAAACAGTCTTCCTTTAGGACGCAAAATGACTATGTGAAGTTTATTACAGAGCTACTTTTTAAATGATTTTTGTGGTAACCTTTGTATTCCTTCCTTATCACTAGATGACAGCAGCAAGAACTTCAGATAGAAGAAAACAATGTAAAAAATAAGTGCATAAGGAAAGACCAAGATATTTTGATCACAGAGAAACCCTTCCACCAACAGATCAAGAGGAAGGCAGTGGAAAATGAGGCAGCTGCAGCCTGTGTCATTAGCCCCTACCAAGAACAGTACAAAATTCAGTGCAAATGAGTACTAAGATCATCTCTCCCTCTCTCTCTCCTCTCCTGACTAGAAAGAACAACAGCCCTGCAGAAGGATTATGCAGCAGTGAATTTTTCTCCACTCATCCAAGAAAGGATACAAGAGAATCTTTGGATGGGAGGACAGGACCGAGAAAGAACGTAACAGAGCAGCAATAGCACAGTGACAATGAAAAGGATTCATATTTCTGCAATTTTGGCCATTAATAGCCTATCAGAAGAATGACTTTTTTTTTTTTTTTTTCTTATCAGTTCTTCTTCAGAGATTTTCTCTTCTCAGGTGGCTCTGAGGCACGTCGAGGAGTCACCTCACCAGTGGTGGGAGTCACCTCCCCTAACTGCAACAATCTGAAAGCTCTAATACCTGATACCCTTTCTCTGAGGGTTTCATTGTGGGATAGAATGATCTGGTCTGTATTCATCACCTCGCACCAGCTCACAGGCTACGCAGGAGGCAAACTCAGGCAGGGCCATTTTGGAGCAGGATCCTTATACACTATGTATTAAGGGTCAGAAAGAAGTGCAGAGAGATCTGTCTCAGCTTAGATGATCTTATTCTCCTGAACATCTAAGATGTGAAAACAGGATGCAGGATATGAGCAGAGGGACAAAATGCCTTTCCATTTCCCTTGAAGGAAGCTTTGGCAGGGAAGAAGTTGATTCTGCCCGATATAACCAAACCAAGCAAATTTTCCTGGCACAAATACACATGTGTTGAAAATTTACCATGGACCATATTCCTGAAACAAGTACATTTTGCTTTAGAGGCTACCCCTTTTTTTGTGATATCCCTTCATTTTGCCTTGAGGGCTACAGTAGAAAGTGATTTTGATATCATAATATAGAGCTAAACACAAAAAATACAAGAAAGTTCATTTTTGGATGCACATATTTATGAAGCAAGTACAGGATGTTTAGCATCTTCCCCTTTGGCTTTATTTATAAGACATTCGTTCTTTCACCACAGGTGAATGAAAACCAAGAGGCTCACACAACCTGTTTACAAATATGTCCTGTTTTTATCTATGATTGCTTCACAGCGCTGCTGTGCTTCTCTGATGTGCTGGGCCTCAGTCACAGCCCTGATATAAGCAATGTGTTACTTTCCCAACCAAAGAAAATGTAATTTAGGCAAACTTGTCAACAGTAGGGCCCAGCAGGCAGGCAATGCAAGGAATCCAAAAGAGGGTCAGATTTCCCAGTATTTCTCTGCTAGCATAGAAGATTAAAAGATAACACTTCTCGTTTGGAAGAAATGAATCAAATCTGATAAGTGCAATGCATCCTTGAAAGTTTATGGTGAGAGGGAAGTATTGGTTCAAATAAAACTAGTATCAGTAATAAAAGCTGTGCAGAAGGAATGTGCTTCATATCATGGTACACCTGGCACTTCCCCATGACCTGAAAATCAGCCTTAGGCTTTTTGTATAAAAATGGCCTTAAATTCTTAAACCTGTAATCCTGTAAACGCTTGCTTCCTCTCTCACCTGCCTCTTCTCCCTATCTACTTGTTTCATTTGCTGGATGATTCCTGGTTTTCTGCCTCTTGCTGGGACCAAATATCAATCTACCTGCCACCCACATGTTAAAAAAGGCAATGAATCACTAGGCCACTGTGTATCAATTCATTATTGCCTCTAGAAATAGAAATAATCTTTATTTTTCTCTCTCTGTCAGAAATAATTTGTCTTGTCAACCTAACAAATAGTGTACAGAGCTCCCTAAATTTTAGCAGAAGCATTAATTTCATGTTC
The DNA here is from genome assembly GCF_028389875.1 of Rhea pennata. Taxonomy (NCBI): domain Eukaryota; kingdom Metazoa; phylum Chordata; class Aves; order Rheiformes; family Rheidae; genus Rhea; species Rhea pennata. Next base: position 182,035,563 of record NC_084663.1, read on the forward strand.
TAGAAATTTACAGTTAAAAGCTTCCTAAGAAAACCCTCATGAGTTGGTTCAGTTACTGGAGTACTGGGAATTGATTATTCGAAGGCAACATTCATCTGAGATCTGTGTTCTTGTTTTATCCTCATGTGAGCATCTGAAATCTTCAGATTGCCTTTTTTCTTGTGACTCAGTGCTCTGTTACCATAACAGATGTAACACAATAGAATAAGAAGGACAGTTAATTCCTTCTGCATTCTAAGACAATGAATGACATAAGCAGGAAAAATAAGTCTGCCTGATATTGTTGCCTTTCTGTTGCTTTTATTTTGCATAACTTGAGCTGTTAAATATTATTTAAAACATTTTTAGAGTTTTTTTTTCCTATTGTAAAGAAATAAAATAAAAAGTCATGCTTTTTTTTTTTTTTTTTTCCTGAGAAGCTTTTGCTAAAAGTGTTCTGGGAGCCACCTAATCCATCAGACACTGTGACTCCTCCTTCATAGCTGCTGAAGGCGCACTCTGGCATGCCAGGGGTCTCTCCATCCCACGCCCATGGACACAGCTGCTGCTCTCCTGTTTGCAGGTTTGGCCAGTAGTGAGGCTCAGTATGTATCCCAGAGACACACATGTACATACAGGCAGAGGACACCCATACAGCCAGCCACAGAGACTGCCTCACACCAGGTGCTGCCTTTAGCAGCTCTCACATTTAACACTACAAGAAGGTACGTAAAATATAATTCCAGCTAGATCAGTCCAGTTCTTCCTCTCCTCCAGCTGATCAGGATAGAAGCTCACCAGTGAAAACTCATCCGCCTTCATTCTCTAGATTTGCAGGCATATCCACAATCACAGATGCCTCAAATATCAGCATAGTATCTTAGTCTGTCTAATGTCTATGCATGGACAGCAGCCCCATTATCCAGCTCCTGACTCAGACCTTGAATCCTTCCAGATGCAGGTCTCCTCCTACTCGCCAGCTAGTCCAGCTTGAAGCTTGCTAGCAAATTGCACATACACGCACACGCACACGGGATTAAACCCACTGGGGAAAAACAACACACACAGGTCTTTCCAGTTTCTGGCATCTCTCACATATATACCTGCACCCTTGCCTCTCCAGTTTCTGGAGACCTACAAAGACCTACAAGCCACATGGCCTGTGATCCCTCCCTCCGTTGTTAACACCCAGAGCTTTCTTGCCCACTGGTCTCTCCAGTGGTGGCATCTAGACCTACGATGACCCACAGCCCCTCCTCCAGTTGTAGTCATACACTGGGGATAGAGATTATACAGAAAAAAAAGAGTTAATAAAAAAGATTTAATAAGAAGATAGAACAACCTGTGGTGATCAAGCCCAGGGCTCAGCCAAACATACTGACCTGACCCTGCTTACATGCAGCCTCCCCCTTTATCATCCCTCCTCTTTGTTTTCCCACACTTATTCCTTCTCCATCCAGCCTGATCCTTCCCTTTGCCCACTTTTGACTCTTCCCCTAAAAATCCCACAAGCCCCCTCAATTATCCCACTATACTCATGTTATTTTTTTTCTTGTTTCTTATAATTTGCAAAGTTCGGGTTGACCATCTTCAAGGCTGTGCCTGAATAATTCCTTTAATGACCCATCCATCAGTGGCTGAAGAGTTCTGGTCTTCCTGACTGTCTCCATTATCACCTGCTCATTAATGCTTGTGTGTCTGTGTGTTTAATTTATCATTTTCCTGGTTCTTTGTTATTGCTTTTATAATGAATAGTCCTTTACCAGATAACTTAATGGATAAGATTTCCTTCCATATACCCTTACAGCTTTATTTACTTCCATGTTTTAGAGGAAGCCTTGCCCACCCCGGGTGGACAAGACACTGGTGCTGATTTGAGGACTATAACACTTACTTCAGGCACAGAAATCTCCCCTTAAAGTGCCCAACCTATAAGCTTTGGACGCTTGCACAGTTTGGCTGTGCACAATAGTGGTCAGACTGGCAGCTTTCCACCTGATCGGAGCAGGCTGTGCTCTCCTTCAGCTGCTGCACCAGCCCGAGGTGCAGGCACTGCATCCCCACGGAGCGGAGCGTCAGAGCATGATCCCTTGGGACCCGGGGCAGGCCTCCCCTGCAATCCCACAGACCCACGTCCGCATGCCCTGCAGCAGCCGAAAGGAGGGAAACCATCTCTGCGGTCTCACTGCTCCCTCTTTTGGAGTCTAGTGAGAAAGAAATATTGTGGGGGTGGGAGGGAAGAAACTGGGTAGCTGCCGAGGCAGGAGAGAGGGTGTGAGGAGAGCCGGAGCAGGCAGCCGGAGCAGGATCCAGGAAGGGAGCACACTGAAGTGGGGCAGGGAGAGAAAAAATGTGTGTGGGGGGGTGTTGTGGGGAGAGCTGTGGCAGAAGTTAGGAGTCAAGACAAGACAAGGGGCTGAGGTGTGGAATAATATCTGGTGAAAAGGGGAGACAGATTTAGTTTTATAGTTATGTGAGTTAGGGATCTGAGCAGAGAGGGACAAGGAGGGAACTCAGTCTGGAGGGTCTGAAACCACTACGATAAATTCCCTACTTCAGTCTGGAATTATATCCCTTATTTTTTGGTCTCAAAAGTGCTGTCTGGGAAACAACTATATGATTCAATTCACTGGTGACATATGTATTTCATTTTATTCTCACGAGTGATGCACACACAAAGTAAAAGCCTTGCACAGTTACTAGTCACTGCTAGCCACATGCAAAACTTTCCTAATAATCTTTTTTTTAATATATAGAAATTATATCTCAAGAGCCTCATAGTGCATATCAGTAGATATGTTTGTGTATGTGTTGTAGTTCTAGCTTTAACCAGCCATGCCTTTTTTTCCCCCTTTCTCTACCTAGAAATACTTCTCTTGGACATATTTCTTTTTGCTTTTTTTTAAGTAAACGTCTGACAGTTCTGGGCTTACTTGCAATAGCTGTTTTTTGTCTGTTTTGTTTTGTTTTGTTTTTCTCATACAAATACTTTGCCTGATGCTTTGCTGACCTTTTGAATTCTCTCCATCTCAGCAGCTTCATTTTAGGAAGACCATCCTCCCAGACTTCCCCCAGATCCCCTTTCTCCTTCTAACCAGGTACTAGGTAAATAGATCCATATTATCAACAGCAATGCACTGCAATTCAGTCACTTTTACCATGAACTGCCTATTAAGTATAATTTTTCCCAAGACTTTCCAAGGTGCCACAAGTGAAAACTTGAAGTAAATGTCATGTTGCCTTCCAACTTTCAAGAAAGGATCAGGGAAGATTTAAAGGACATTGCAAGGACTATCACCACATTATATTTCCCATGCCGCACTACATACTAGCTGAATTTTGCAAGTCTGTTGGTATTTATCAAGAAGGAGGGACCAATATAAGTATAACTGTGACTCATTTTCCTCTCTCTCTCTTTTTTTATGGTCTGCATAAAGGTTCAACTGCAATAGAACTACATTTGTAAGTGGTGTGATTATTGCTATTTTTAACAAAATAATTGCTTCAGAAAAAGCCATCAACTGCCAACGCAACAGTTGCAGAATGCATGTGTGTCAAATAATATAGTGTAGTCTGCTATCTCTGTTGGACTATCGTTTTAGCTACATGTTACTGAAGTAGGGGTAGGGATATGTATTTTTTATTGTTTCATTATAGCTGAGATGGTAAGATCTTTGCAGATATGCAAAGCCTTTGTTGTTTCTCAGTGAAAAGTATAATGCTGCCTATAAATCTCGACATTTCATTTCATTAATAAAAGGAAAAAAGTCTTAAAAGTAAAAAAAAAAAATCATATTGTTAATGATAACAAATTCATTAGAAATTCATATCCAATCTTTGACTTTTCATAGGAAAAAGTCAAAGGTCATGGTATATTCCTGTTTTGGAAGGTAACAATGACTCATTCTAACTTTTAAAATATATACCCTCTCCACATAAGCTAAGATTTATTCCACTTAACTGTCTAGAATAGGAGTAGTGAGATTCTCTTACTAGTCAATGAAGAAAGATAAGCAGCTCTAATAAATTTAGATTAATTCCATTTATTTTAGAAAAGGGTAAAGATGCTTCTCTTTTTCCATTAATGACAGGGTCTAAATAATTCACTCTGATCAGACAACTGGCTTTTAGATGGCTATAGTTAGATGACTTTAAACCTCCTGCTTCTGTTCTTTCAACTGAATGTCTCACCAAGATGCAAGCTAAAGACTAAGCTGGATTACAATATTCTTTAAAAAGAAAAAGCTTCTATTACATCATATTGTATAAGTTAATTTTTCAGCGAGATTCTCTCACAGAAAAAATCTTGCTTTCCATTAAATTCCTCTCTATCATTATTTTCTTTGAATAATGAGGAGAATGATACAGAGAGAGTCTGACACAAAACTCTATTTAATAATTTCCATCATTCATCCTTAAAACCATGATGAAAACCACACTAAATTTCTCTTTTCCAGACTTCTAGAAACATACAGTTTCAGACATTAGGGTTTTAGTGCAGCAAATACTGTTCATTGTTAATAGAATATTGTAATGTGTTAATAGATACCAGTTCTATTCTTTTAAGTCTAGTATCTCAAATACACATGCAATATTGTATATAATATAGAACATGGAAAATTGTTCAATGTTCAAAATGTTCAAATGCAAAGCTTCAGCCTAATATTTATATTGTTTCACATTAATTCATTCTTGCAAACAAATTCCCCTCAGATACTTAAAATTATTGAATAACCACAATCACTTTTTAGTTATCAGTGGTTCCCTATCAAAATGGAAGGAGATTGATATTCCATCTGTGCCCGATGCCACTCAAATATTTCATCAATGATTTGACAGATAACAGCATACAACTGGGAGAGTCTGAAATTACATTAAAAGACAGGATTCAAGGATACAGAATGATCTTGGAAAATGAGAGAAATAATGGGGAAAAAAGAATGGGGCAAATACAAAGTTAAAACTAATACAGGATGAACAAGATAGCATTTCTTTGGCAAAGGATTTGGGAATTACAGTTAATCATAAGCTGAATAAGAATGATAATTTCATGGTTTAATAAAAGTAAACTTTGCCCCAAGATGTTTTAGCAGGATTATAGCTTGCAAGAAACAAGAAGCAGTCATTTTGTTCTCTTCATCACCTGTATGGGCTCAGCCAAACGTCTAGCAATCTAAGAAAACTATGGACCATTTGGATAAAGTCCAGAGGAAATGGATGAGGTTTATCAGAAGTCTAAAAAAACTTGTCCTGTAATGGCAAGGAGAGATTTGAAGACTTGGAGTTACTTAGTCTGAAGAAGAAAAAAGAGAGAGGATGTGATAAACAGGCTTTAAGTATTTAAAAGACTGCCACAAAGAGTTCTTTGTTAATCTGTTCTCTACGCTGTGGTGAAAGGGGCAAGAAATATTGGCTTTAACTGCAGCAAGAAAAAGATCATTTTAGTTTGCAAGGGAAGAGACCATACAATAAAAACAGCAAAGATGGAAATATTCTGCCTGCAGTTACTATGAATGTCTTTAAAAATGGGCTGGATATGTTCCTGTCAATAATATTAAAGGCAGACCTGTTTTTCCATAATTTTTTTTCACATATTCAGAGATTCACATGACCATAATATGTTGAACTTAAAAAAATGACATCACCTCATTCTTTCTGAGTTTCCAAGCTTCTCGTCAAAAAACAACTCCCCTCTGTCAACAGCTTTCTAGTCTATATGTTACTCCTCACCTACAAATGAAAAGAAATATGTTGCAACATCCAAAGTAGTACTGCTGCATAAAAAATATATTTCTATAAGGCTTTTTCTTTCTGGAATGGATAAAGATTAATCAAAGAGTATCACATACTCAAATGGTATATGCAATCCACATTATCTGAACACACAGCACCATCATTCAGTTGCATCAATATTAGAGATAGATCCACCCCAGAATCACAGAGCACTCTTTTTCTCATCAACCCAAATAATCCAAGACTCTCACCACCTTCTGCTGTTCTCTCGTTAGATTGATACAATGGATTGTGGTGGGTCAAACAGTAATAGGCCAAACAGCTCCCCCTCTTTTCCTAGAAAGCAACACTAATTGTTTTCCAGTGGATCCAAGCTCTCACAACAGATATCTCTTATACCAGCAGACGGGACTCTCTTTGGCTCACAGCCAGAACCTTTCCCTACCCTCATGTCTTTTTGCATCTGTTGTCTGCATGTTATTCATTAGGATGTGCCTGCAATTAATCTTTCCTCTATAAATTACAAAATAGTTACTCTACAGATAAAAGAGTTGTCATATGTTATTTCTGCATGTTTTGGGACCTTCTGCCTGAAATGTCTAGCCCTGTATGTTGTGAATGTTCAATGAGACAGTACCTCAAGTAAACTTCCCCCTCTGTTACTTCTTAGACAACAAGAACCTGCAAGAGTCATGTGCTGGAGGAGAATCTGTGTCTCCAAATGAAGGGGCTGCAGCAGGAGGTCACCAGACTGTGCTACACCAGGGATGATGAGAAAAAAACAGAATGCATCTTCTTCAGGACCCTGCAGGATACAAGAGCCTGAACTCCCTGACCTGCACCGAGGGGCAGGCAGAGTCTGTGCTTATCAGGTTGGAAAGTTGAGTCTTCCAAGCTGGCAAAGGCTGAAAGTTCACGGCTTCTGGCACCAGGAGGACTGCTCCTGTTCCACCCACAGAGCAGCAGCTACAGAGTAGGGTTCATGCCTTGGTAGCATTTGTGGGGCTGGGAGCTGTGTCCAATAAAGCATCTGAGCTGGTGGAGCCTGAGCCATGCAGCAGCACCAGAAGGTAGTGGCGAATGGTGGCAGCATTGTATGATGTCCCTTCCAACCTCAGTTATTCTGTGATTTTACAAACAAGTGCAAATGTTGCAGTACAAAGCAAGTAGATTATATGTTACATTTCACCTATCACTTTGATTCTATCCTTATTCTGTAATTCTGTTTTGAAAACAATACTCACATTAAGCACTATTATACTTCCTGTGAACAATATTACATATTGTTTTACAGACATGTAAGGTTTTTGCTTATTAATATTCACTTTGTGCTATTTAGATAGTTGCTTGATTTTATTGTTGTTATCTAATTTGACAGAAAGTTTACATGCTGATTTATTCCAATGTTATATTGGTTCTAATCCTTGTACTTTTTTATGTTTTGACTTTCTAATTGCTTGAAGAAATCAGGAGGCCATGACGAATCAATTGCAAAATTACAGCACGGTCCTTTTCTTATCAGTGTAATTTTTTAATGTTTCATCATCTTTTATTTTTATTTGATCTATAGTTCTTCATTATCTATGTCAAGGATATGTTTCATTGCAAGTACTGAAAGGATGTAATTACCAAAGCAGGTGGAATTATGTTGTCAGAAAGGACAAAAATGTGGAACTAGGGACATTAAGCCCAAGAAAATATAGGCTAGAAATCAGATAAAAGTTTTTAAATCTATGATTTGTTAGAATGTGCTGACTCAAAGAATTTAGTGGAAGTTCTTTCACTTATATGATTTCAGACTGTTCAGGTATTACACTGAAATGAACAAAACAGCTTTGGAAGGTGTCTGGTCTATGTCATATTGACAAACAATTGTTTGTCAGTCTATAAAATGGCTACTGCTGGAAGCTTTTATCATCATTGATGAACTATGCTGTTAACACATAAATACTAAAAAAATACTTGAGTTCTTCACACTTTGTTATCAAAAGATAGAGTCACTATTAGGAAATTATTTCCATCTCAGCAATTTATAACTTCTGCAGTTCACAGGAATATAAATAACAGACTCACAGGACAATTCTGTTGTTTCAGAGGGCATTATACTGTGTCAAGATCAAAAAGATCTGCAATTTTAAAGGGTTTTATTTAATCTGTGAAATATTACTTCCCTTCCTATGTATCAGAATGAGCTATTTGTCTGAATTCAACAAGAGAGCTATATTTATATACTGGTTCAATTGTTAAGCTGTTGCAAAGATTTTTAAATGCCAGTTAACTAAGTAATATCTAAAGGTTTCCTTCTACATGGTACTACAGGTTGGTAGGTATTACATTAATGGTTGTGATAGTGCAGAAAACATAGCAGCTTTTAGAAATTTTTTATATCAGTGGCATCCTATAAATAAAAAAGCATAAAACTTTTGGAACACTTTGACTGTTCTAGAAAATACATATTTTGATGCTAAATATTAAAGAAAATGCGTTTTTAAATTCATGCTGTTTTACATCCTGCAGATTCAGCTGTCTACATTCAAAGGGCTTTGTGACTCTCCATGCACAGACATCTTTTAGATGTGCTCATTTGGTTCAGATGTTAGCTGCACTGTTATGCTTTATGTGCCTTGCAGAACTCTGACACACAACTAGGGAACAGTGTTGTTTACAGACGTTCTTCAACAGGTGCCACTTTCTGAGAGGCAACATCTTTCCATCTCTGAGTGGCCATCCTACGCCCAAAGACCTGCAATTAAAGTTTGCTTTGGGGCAATACTGTTCCATTTGTATCCTTCTTCTTTGATTACAATTTAAAATGGCTGTGATGACATTGTTATTGTTACCCCTTCCAGCATTTTTTTTTCTAATGGATATAGGAAAAACACTAACAACTTGATAGCAGATTGCCACTTAACAGGGCAAGCTGGCTGCTAGTATGATAATGTCAGAGAGGAAGATTAGTCCTAAACTATATATATAGTATACTGATCCCGCTATAAAAGATTTTAAAATAGTACCAAGTGAATATCTTCAATATTCAATCAAGACTTTTGGTGATTTTTCTTTGTGTCAAAAGCACTGTTTAAATTAGTTTCTATTTTAAAAAACAACAACAGCAATACTGAAGCAGTGAGCAGCAGTAATTACACCAGGACTTCCTTAACGAGAAAGGGAACATTACAGCATGTGGATCAAACTTTTGAGGACATTTCAAGAGTCCTTTCTTACACTCACTCGTCTAACTTAGGAGCATTGTTACATGCTAAAACCACTCCTGTATTTTTATTCCATATTGCACAGCTGTCGGTTTGATTAACAGAAATCCTCAGTTTCTTTTTCCTTCCCTTCCCTTCCCTTCCCTTCTCTTCTCCTCCCTTCTTCCCTTTTCTTCTCTTCTCTTCTCTCTTCTTTTCTCTTCCCTTCCCTTCCCTGCCTGCCCTGCCCTGCTCTTCTTCTTTTCCCCTTCCCTTCCCTTTTCTCTTTTCTCTTTTCTTTTTTCTCTTTTCTCTTTTCTCTTTACTCTTTTCTCTTTTCTTTTCTCTTCTTTTCTCTTCTTTTCTTCTCTTTTTCTTTTAGAGAATATTTTTGATCTCTATCAGGTCAGACACCCTGTCAGGGCCCAATCTTGACACATCAATGACAACACGTATCAGAACAGTCAAAAGTTTACAACATGTAATAAAAACTGAACTGAAGTCAAGCGTGCTATCCTCTTGTGGCATGAGTGGGGCTGTAGGCAACCAGTGATTTGTAGGCTCCATTACTTCCCAAATGCTTAGTGTATCTAGCCTTTGGCAGGGTGTCAAGGACAAAGAATAATCAGTCTTCAGATATCACTTCTGAAATGCTATGCCCTATGCTTCCTTCAGGTGACTCATTCTTTCCATGTTGTCAGGATCCACTGATGAAAGCTGACTACTTTCAAAGCCCTTTGACAAGTGAAGCATCCTCAATACATGGAGAAAATGATATTGTGCAATCAGTACTCACAGAACATACCATGAGTGATGGATGAGTTACTGCTTGGCAACATCATGGTGAACTTCCCTTCCAGATTCAAAACACAGCCCTAGAACAGTTAAAGAGATCTTGGACCCAGGAGGAAAATGATCACACTGGGAAGATACTTGAGGAGTTTTTAAACTGATTTCAGAGCTCCTATAAATCTAGCTGCTGTCTTATGGATGGCAACAATATCCTATCCTTACAGCAAATCTGTGCATTTAAAATAGGGTAGACATACTGCAGGAGCATGAAAATGATGTGAAAATCGATTGTACTAATGCAGGGCAGTGCTCACAAGGCAATAGCTATTAAGAAGGCATTTCTACTTTAATACATTTTTTAATCCTTTATATAAATAATATATGCAGTGTAATAAAACATTACTAACAAACAGGGATTTAGGATGCTTCTCTTTTTTCTTTTTTTTTTTTTTTTTTTTTTTTTTTTTTTTTTTAATATCACTGCCTACCTTACTCTTTGCAGGCAATTCAAATCAAAAAAACTAATTATATTGTTTGGAATGCATAAATCTGAATGCAAATTCAGAAGCAGGTAAACCTTCTAAAGTGAGAAAGTTTAAATTTCATACTTCAAGTTTAGCATATATTCTTATTGTATATTTGTTCTTGAATATTTCTAATCTGAGAAGGCCTTCTGGTGTTTTCCATGGGGAATATTTTTATCATTCAGTATGGCATGTTTTCCAACTATTTTTTTCCAGCAAAAAAATAAATCTATCTGGTGCTTCTCATTCCTGATAATTCCATTAAGCTCAGCATAGTGTTAGGAACAGAAAACATGAACAGAAAAAAAGTATTGTCAGATGTGAGCAAGGATGTTGGGGCGTAAGGTAGTCTCCAGAGATCATAAAACTCTGCTTATGACCCCAGTGTGGACAACTCAGTTTTCAACTGAATATTCTTTAGGAACTTATAAATACTCCTTACCATGCCTAGCAGTGTTTCTGTTATGACAGGGTTTAGCAGCATGATACCAAGTTGTGAGCAGTTGCCTAACAAGTCAATAGTACAGATGTCCTCAAGACTTTGCCAAACACGTGTCAATGCTATTGACTTTATTCAAAAATGTGCCTAGAGGAGAAAAATTGTACTGCTTTTGCTAGCCTAACAATCAAAGAATTCAGTCAAGAAATGCAGGGTTTAAAATTCCCTTAGCCTCCAAGGGTGTGAACCTACATCCCAGCAAGTACACAGAGCTGTAAGCCTTTCCATTTGAAAACAAGATGCTGTTCTGGCAGGAATGCAAGTTATGAGGCCATAGAGAAAGCGTGCAAAAGGTTTGCTTGCTTAGAGGTGAAAGCATTCACCTGGAACAGAGACGAATGGAACTGCGTGTGGTTTCCTGAGCTTTTGACTATGTCCATATTTGAGTGAATACGAATCCTCTTTAGGATATACAAACAGTGTGAGATGTTCAGTCTAGGACAGAAACAATGAAGATAGACTCGTGAACAGCACCTACTCATCAGACTGGGCAGAGGTCTTCAAGTCAAACCTCGACTGTTGACCTATCGTCAGACAGCTCGTACTGCTCTGTTAGCAATCCAGCATCTGTTCTTAGGCACCACTGTGCCAAGCTGCCTGCCAAAACACGCCATTCTGGATCTCGCTTTATATATTTCTCAACAACTGTGTTTCCTTGCTGCCTATCTTTAAAATATAACTCTTTTTCTCCATCTCTGCTTTTCCTAAGCTGTCTGCTTAGACTAGAACTCAACCACATGCTTCATATATATGAGTATACCTCATATTCTATAGTGCCCAGATAGCTGGGGATAGGGAAGGGGTTAATACTTCTATCATACAAACAAGTGATTTTTTTTTTCATTTTTCCATATGCATATAATTCTTATATCAGATCCTTTCCATACCAAAAAACCACAGTTTTTCCCTGTGCTTGGGCACAATAAGCAGTGGGAAGCCCTGGAGAGAGTGAAGGTAACCATAAATGAATCTGAGCATCCTTTAAACTAGGTGAAGTAACATCCACGAAACAAGCAGTTTTCTCCCAAGCACCTGAGCAGTAAATAAACATATGTGAGTTGTTGTTTTTGTTTTAATATGGTTGCACAGTATATGTTTGCAAATGCAGGATTAAACCATATGTCAACATTTGCCTTAATGTACTCCTGGAGGCTACCTATGCAGGAATCAATCAAATAACTTCAAAACGACTATAAATATATGCACCTCCCATTACATTTCACACAGTTATATGCACAGTGCTTGCCTGGTGCATTGGGCTTAATTTACATATCTTGCCTTTTGCAAGCTGAACATAATTTGGTACACTGTTTAAAGTTTATTATTTCGGTATCGTTTGATGTTCTAATTTACTTTGTATGCCAGCATTTAATTGACTACTAATCTTTTAAAGAATTGAGCAAGGAGCATAGTATCCTCATTTCTTAAAGACTTCTGTAACGAACTTGGGTGCTAGCTTAGTTTAACAGAAGTTAGAGGTTGCAGTTCATTACAGAACAGTGAGTTCCAGCTATATTGAATTACTGCCAGGAAATATTTGCAGGCTACAGTCATAGACTTTACCCTTCAATCAGTGATAGTCTAAGGGAGCACTTCCTGAAGTTTGATAATGCATTCTGCTAGCCTGACGAGTGGGTGTAGGCTAATTCTGCCAACTTCAGTATCTTTCTGAGTGCTGCTTTGAGGCCAACAAAACATCCAAGTATTTTTTTTTTTTTTTTTTGTAAATAAACAACTCATCAAAACATATGAGAACAGAAGGTTTCAAACACAGCAAAGCAATTGGCATCGTCATTTTAGAGTTAATTAGAAGCACAATGGTACTTTATTCAAGCCTTCTAGACTAAGGGCCATCTGCATAACAATATAGCATCTCTTATAGCCTCCTTATAACTCTATAGAGATTATATTAATGACTCTCCCTTTACTGTATAAAACAAAAGGGGGAAATTGCAAGTATACAGAAAATAGAGGAAATATTTGTAGTTAATTAAATAGGTTTTATTGTTATATATATCTGTTGTTGTCCTAACCTTTTACCTTTTATCATTTTGGATTCACAATTGTTGACTCTGATGAAGAATCCTAGTTACAAAATCAGGACCAGAGTGCTAATGAAGTAGTACAGCTGTAAACAAGAATAAAAATGCTCACTTCTCTATTTTTTATTTTGCTATTTGTCATGGCTTTTTCATAGGCATAAAGTGTCTTTGACTTCAGGGAGTAAGTTTCCTGTATTTTCTCTGTATCTTGCAAATAAAAAAGAAAAAAAGTATATGTATATATGGTTGTTTATTTCTTCACTGGTGCTTGCTAATGGGTGGAGCTCCAACTCTCCAGATGGTAAGGGAGGTAGGCTAAGTGGAGGAGCTGCTGCTTGTGTTAGCCCGGAGTAAGTTCCTATCCCCTTACTCTCTAACCACTATGGTAAGTGGGTAAAAAAAAAAAAAAATAGTTACACTTCTTTCCTTCAGATGCCTGTGGAGTTGTGCAGCTGTGATGTACCTTCCTCGTGGGTTGTCTCCATGAAAAAAACTCCAGCTCATATTGACAGGGGAAGTTTCAAGCAGAAAGAGGCCCTGATGAAGGTACAACAGCATGCACCATGGTAGAGAGAGTCCAGTGGTGCTACGTATCATTAAAGGCTTTTGAGAGTAAGATAGCTGGAGAATTTTGGTGAGGTTTAGTAAAAATATCATAGTGATACTCGTTCAAAGCCTCACACTGGATTGAATATGACATTCTTATTATTATTGTTGCAGGGAACGATTTGCTCGACTGGGAAATGGAGCACATTATACCTGAGAAGTTTCTTACTGTCTGGCACAGTGTAAGGCACCTTGACATTATAAGGTAATCCTCATTTTACTTTTGTTTAGTTCCAAAAACAATTACTCCTATAACTTCAAAAGACAAATCCAGTAATCAAGTAATAAATCACATAGAAGTATTTTGCCTTTTAAAAAGAACACATTAAATCCTGCTAGATAACCAAAATAAGCAACACAGACAGTTAAGTATAGAAAAAGAGAAATAATAGGCATTTTTCAACTAGCATTTATTTAAAGAGTGCAATTTAAAGATCCTTAGTGTTAAAAAAGAAAAAGAAAAAAAAAAATCTGGAAAGGCCTAATAGCAAAGGTCTAAAACATCAGAAGATACTACAGTCATTCAGGCAGAAAAAAAATCAGAGGCTTTTTTCAATATCTATATACAGAATTCTTAATCCAAAACATTAAAAAACTTCTCTCTGGTATAACAGATTCTAGTGCACATGGCATCACAGACATACATATTCTCCTGAGAGAAATGCCTGGGGTTTGAGTTGATCTGCACTTCATACTCTGAAACTCATGCCGTCATCTCCATTCATACTTGGGGAAGTAAAGCTGCAGTGTAAAGACAGCCTATTTTTCCTTAGTGATTAAGTTACATATGAAGACAGAAAGGAAGGCTGGACTCCTCTCTATTTAAGTGTCAAAAGTTGGCACAATGTTGTAAGTTCTTAGCCCTGGGAAAGCAGAATCTGCAAAAGATGACATCCTAAACTTTGTGTATAGTCAGTGGAGAGGGGTAAGCACTCTTAAGCATACGGAGAGCGGAAATCCTGTATACATAAACTAGCTGTTTACCTCACCATTGAAAATTTGGGTAACTGATATAATTAGTATTAGTCCACTTAGGTCCTGTCTCTTCTAGTCCCTTCTGTTCTGTATTATAGTTTAATGATAAGTAGAAGATTTTTACAAAGCAGACTTAACTGGTTTCATTCCCCCTTTCTAGGGAATCCTGTACATTTTCTCCAATATAAATAAATTAATATTCCAGGGAGCAAGAGCTGGACTTCTATTTTGGGCAGTCATAGCCATCACACTATTAGGCAGGAAGTGGGCACTACCAGAAATGCATCACTGTAGCTGAAAACATTGTAGTTCTAATCAAATTCAACTTTTCTAGATTCTGTGGTGGACTTTGGGAAAATTAGGTTATTTTCCATCTAAATCTGATGACAACAGACCATAGATGGGACACAGGCAATTCTGAACTTGCTTGGACTGCTAGAGTTAAGCAGGAAAGGAGATACCAACTAGGCAAAGAGTTGAATCATGATAAAAACTTGTAGAGTTGTTCAGGCTGTAAGGAGGTAGATTGGATCATTCACTGCATGACCTATAATGTTTTGTAAAGCAAAACTCTTCCCTGCCCCAAGGCACTATGTGTTGGGGGAGGAGATTAAGTAAGTTGATTCACATTCTATGTTCTTAAATTTGTAAATTCTTTTCAGACGTGTCTGAAAATATTATCAATCATATTTACTGAAATGAATATAAGGACACAGTAGAGAACTGGAAATCAAATCTGAGGCAAAACCTCAGCTAGGGTAAGCAGTAAACAACAAAGCTAAAAATCTATGCCCTCTCTAGCAAAAGAGCTATTAATATTCCAAAGGCAAATATATGTAGGTTTTACAAAAGTTTCCATACATTCTGATTTGCAATCAATTTGTACATTATCTTAATAAATGCCAAAGTTTAAGTTTTCAAGCTATTATTCTGAACTGAAAAAAAGCCTTGATCTCATCGTTGTAGCATTGACTTTTTGTTCTATATCCCTTGAACATTGTTCCAAACTTATAATTTTATTTGAAGCAGAGTTTAATTTAAACTCAAACGTGTCAAATCTACCTTGAGGAGTTTAATTTAGACTCAAACGTGTCAAATCTACCTTGAGGAGTTTTGCTGAGGAGAAAATCATCTCCCCTGAGACACTAGAAAGAGAAGACAATAAAGAACTGGAATCAGAATTTTTGTCTACTAATTTAGTGGCTGAATGTGCAGTTGTCATGTATTCCTGTGATGATTTCCTTTCACGGGTACTTCTACTGATTAATCCTAGGAGTAAATCCTCCTCCTCAGAAAGACTACACAGTCTGGCTGCTAGTACCATAAAGGTAAAGCCTTTATGTATGCTAGCCTACATAAGGCTGGCACCCTTATCTGAAAGAGTTGCCCCATTAGGTCCTGTACATTGCTTGTTGACTAAGCTGTAATCCAATGTAAACAGGGAAATTCTGGCCCTGTAAGGTACATTTATGCTATTTATTTATTTATTTATTTAAAGTGACAGACACTGACAGTATTTGGTAGTCTATGGGTGGCAATGTGGATGCCAAAGTAGCTACACTGAAATCATACAAGACAAAAACAAAGATAGATTTGGACCACTAGATAGTGAGGCAAGAGCTATTTTAAGATGAACATTAAAGGTTCACATATTTATTTCAGTTTTCTTTTATTTAGGGGCAATGAGGTGGGGGGTGAGCGAGTAAATAAAAATGGCAACCATCTGTTGCAAAGAGTTCTCTTTCACAAGAAAAAAAAAAGATACTTCAATCGCCAAAGTACGTTTTGGAGTCTTAGAGTTTTTTCTTTCTTTCTTTTTTTTTTTTTTTTTTAATTGAATTTTATGGGATCACTATTGAAATATTGGTCTTTTGCAGAAATTTTCATTTTAATGTATAAGCTATTTTCACTATGACAAAGAGATAATGTCCTTGGCAAACACAGTAAAACTAACAGTGGTTTGCATATACCATCTCTATTTCAGTCTTACTCTGGCAACTGTAAGGAACAGCTGTGAGAAAAGGATCTCTATTAGAGACACTGAAACAAAAATAATATTTTCTGTATAAGACAAATGTTTCTTGTCATTGGTCTTCATGGCAGGAAGTTCTCAATCTATGTAGTCATCAATCATAACTGGGTCAGGAAAAGTGATTTCATCTACTCCCTGGAAACTATCAAAAGTAAGACCATACACACATAGATGAATGACAGCAACTAAAGAATCTTTGATTTCCTGGACCTTTGTAGACCCTGAAGTCTGTGATCACTTGCTGCTTTGTTGTGATGGTGTGAGTGGAGTTCCAGCTGTTCCTGAGGTCCTCTGGATATTAAGGGGTTTTAGTCCTTAGTTATATGAGAATAGTCCTTATTTCACTGATCTGTGGCAGCAGGAAAAACTATCTCTTTTAAGACATAAAACTCTATTTCTTTTAAGGACTTCATTGTGATAGTTACTCAGGGCCCAGTAGGAAAGACACCTCCTTATTTCTCAGCACCACTAGGAATTTCATATTGCACAAGGCGCAATGTATTTGGAAAAGAAAAAAAAAATCTGTTCTTATTCCCAGTTTTATATCCCTTCTTAGGTACATTTGCCTCTATTGTCCTGTTCTATGTTTAGATTTAGCCAGGATGAATATCAATTGCAATCTTCATTTGTTTCTTACTATTTTACTGCAGTGCATATTTCCCAGTTCACTACTATCGTACTGTAAAACACGTTCCTGCATATTTTATTTGTAAATTTAAATGGAATGAAGTAAAAAAAAAAAATCACAAGAGAGTATGAAGTAACAAATTTATTCTCATGTTTGAGGATTTCTACAAGCACCTACCTGTCTAAGTTAAAGCTAATTCAGAGTTCAAATTCCATTGCCCTTCACTATTATTCTAAGTACTTCTAAATACAAAAGGGTCAGATTTACAAAGGGCTTTAGGGGCTTAAAGTTTTAAGTAGGTGCTTGGTAGGATTTTCTGAAAGTGCCTTGCTATTCTACTCTCATTGCAATTAATGCCATTGAAATCAATGAAAGTTAAGTGCACTGACATTTCTGAAAGAAAAAAAAAGAGTGCCAGGTGTCAGCAACTTTAAGCACTGAAACACCTCACCATTCTCAGATACGTCTGAAAATCTTGCAAAGGAGCCAGGTCATTTGCATACTTTTGAAAATGTTAACTTAGTTCTTAGTTCAGATCCATTACAAACTATCAGAAAGAGGCTGGTGCTTTGACTATACAATGCTTTGACCAATACAGTGGTCTCTGTGAACAGTTATCATGGTCTCAGAGCACATTACCAAAAGCATTATTATGTTTTTTTCAATTCTTCTGAAAGTTAAGGAAGACTAGGGATTGCAGAACACTTGGTGATGTGGAGGTCTCCCATGGCAGCTGTTAGTATCACTTATTCCTTGGAGAAGGAGCTCTTTTTGAGCTGGCTTAAATTTGAGTTACCATATCATCTCTACCCTTCATATCTTTTTCTCCTTTCCTGGTATGATCTACTTTCTACCCTTGCTATTTCCTCAAGACTGTTTCTTCTTGCATGCTTCCGTAACAGTGATAAAATATTCTCTCATTGCCTTTTAGTCCAGATGCTTTATGTAAACACTGAAATGCATGAAGTGAGGTTTCCCCATGCCACATACACTTTCTAAAGGCTATGAGGGTTAATTACTTTATCGTTCCTGGTGCAATAGAGTAGCAAAGACATTGCACTGTGAATGCGAAGCCAGACCTTTAGACTCTTAACTTTCCCTCTAAACTGTTCATCTGTCCATTAAGCCTTGTCTGCAACAATGTCTATTCACCTTCTGGTATATAGGTGAGCAGAAAAAGCTGGAATTTCTGGCCACCTCTTAGTACTGAACTCTTTCAACACCAACAGAGCTTTTCATTTACCATTTTCTGTTGGTCAGCAGTCTTGGTTTTGTTCCCAATAATACAGTGTGCACTTAGAAAATCATAAGATAGAATCATAAACCTCCAGAATGAAAAAGCTGTTCATCTTGTGCAATGAAGGATTATTCTCTCTCCACGCAAGGGAACAATCCCTCATTTCACAAGTGTGCAGGAGTGCTCTATGAAATCTTGTCTAAAGTGATTCAAACATAGTACTTTTTATTTAGGCCTTGAATTGAAAGAAGATGGGGAGAAAGGCTTAGGGTTTTTGTTGCTGTTGTTGTTCTTCAGGTTTAATGTGAGCTACTTTATTTAAAAGGAGATAAAGATATACCACAAGGCAGGAGAGATCCATATAGACTGTTGATCATATAATGAACAAGCATTTCTCTAGTGCTTTTTTTTCTTTTCTTTTCAGATTTTGGTTTCTGCAGTAATCAGGAAGAAATGGGGGCCTAAAGGGATTCAAATCTGTCTACATTCTATATTGTCCAACGTGTACAGACACCATCAATTGAGATATTACATCATCAGAAAAATTCACATCTGGCAACATTTTTATTATTATTATTCATTGTTACTAATTGTTTCCTATGAAAGCTGACAAATTGTAAAGAGAAATGGATTGAATTCTTCTGCTGTCTTAGTGGATGGGAAGGATAAGTTTAAGTTAAGAAGAAGCCCTCTGTTACTGTCCTAGCTCCTCCATTACCTGTCTTAACAATAGGGTAAAATCAGAATTGGATACTGCTCTCTCTTTAAATATCTGTGACATATCCCTCTGTGACAGCTCTACTGTGCATCACTGAAGTCACTGTGTTCCACCCCTTTCTTGCATTCCTTCTGAAAGCTGCTATAACTATATGTATGTGTGTATATATATATATAGTCCTTTGGTGTCAGTGTGTCTGGCTCAGAACGGAGCTAGGTAAACTAGACAGAACTCCCATAATTATTTGTGCCCTGAGTTGTAGGTTGACTTAATAATGCAAAATATAGGCCTTGAAGGTCCTCTTTTTTTACCGAGGTGACAGCGAGAGGAAGTTCAGAAACACTTTTTTCCCTCACTGCTCTCCTCTCTAAGAAATGTTGCATTCTTAGTATGCTGCGTTATATTTGTACCCTCTGAATTGCTCTATCAACACTGAGCATAGCAGTCTTGGTAGAATCTGTGGGCCTAAGTCATAAGGCTAGCAAAATTTGCAGTCATTTCCATCTCAGTGTCAAAACATCTAGTAATAGTAATGGCATAGGAATTTGCTGTATGTTCCCTCTGGTGGCAAACAAATCATTTCTAAAATTTTCATTTTGAGAACAATTAACCAAGATCATCAAAAATTAGGAAGTTCTTACAGAGAAAAGTGTTGCAAGGCAAAAGGCCTTGGTGTAGATAAAGATTTTTATCAGTATAGAAAGCAACACTGAATCTTTACTACAGCAAAGAAAAGCAAAGCTCTCAGCAGGAAAATATATATATATTTTTATCTCAGTAAATTGAGAGATATTGTCTAAGTCATCTCTACTCTTTTGATCACAGTAATTAAATATTTGACCCAAAATTCTCATCCCGTATACATCAATATATATATAGAATAGCATTCCCTTTTTTTTTCTTGTATTAGGTAACTCCCAGCTATTCACCAAAGTAACTAAAGCCAAAATCTCCAGCACAGTGTTCCAATGTTCTTTCTCCATTATGTTAATCTAGTTTTATCGCTGAATCTGCTAGCTGATTGCTCTTATTTTTACTGAGGTCATACATCCTGTTTATTGCTCATGAAGTCAAATGGCTCTGTCACTTCTGACTGAACAGGAATATCACCTACTACCATTTCTTCATGCAGAACTGCTTAGGAAAACATCATTTTAAAATGGCAGAGTTGTGCAGGTGTTAATTTATTTTTTTTTTTCTGGCATATTCCTGCTCAGTAGGATTTTTTTAACTTGTTTTCCTTAACAACAATAAATGACTTTTTTTTAAAAAAAAAAAGGGGGGGAGGGGACATTGCCCCTTCCACAGACCTTTTCCCATTAATTATTATTCTTTCTCAGCTGGTTGGTGAATTGTTCACTAATCAGAATTTGAGCTCTTTTATATATCACTATTCATTTGTGGGAATGTATCACTATGTTTAAAGTATACAATGTGGGGGGCTTAATTTTCTGAGAATAATTGGATAGAATAGAGCCAAATATTTCATCATTAACAGTCACCACCAGAGCTCTGGGAAGACACACAGCAAAGAAAACAGAAACATGAGGAGAGTAGACGAAGAGGGAGTTGTGAAGGGGGAAAAGATTGTTTAACTTCTTTGGTTATCATATATCATGGTGATATGAAAAAAAGATTCCTTTTTCAGTGCACCCTAATTAAAGCAAGCAGCCTCAGTGCACCCTGGAAAAGATGATGTCACGTAACCATCTATATTTATGTTTGAATAGGTTTGATCATTTTTCAGCGACAGTAACAGCCTTTCACATATGTATACATATGTTCTGAGGATTGGGATAAAAAAAAAATTCTACAGACCCACCACAGTAACAGCAGCTGAGACTAGCTCCTCAGCTCATCTGAGATAGCAAGGCTCCACTGTCTCCTGCCCCATACCCATTGGGAGGAGGAACTGTAAATATGAATGAGGGATTAGCTGCAGTACCAAGATAGCTTGAAAGATAGAATAAAAGGAAAAAAACAAAATCAGAAGAGGGAGATTCATTTGGGGAAAAAGCCAGACGTCTAGGGTAAGAGAAACTCATGTTGTTTCTTGATTTTTAATAGCTTTTTCTACAACAGAGAATAATGTAACCCCGCACTGTTAGAGAAGAATAGAGAAATATAACATTAAGATAGCTAGTGCTTTATGCATATAAAAGGAAAACACGTCCTTCAGTGAAGAATCCAAATTGATTAGACAGCTGAAATCTGCCTATTAAATATTTAAATCATAATAATGTATCCTGTATAGACAGTTGTCATAATGGTTGTCTAAAACTGAGCATACAGTTTAATGTACGCTGCTTTCCAGGATATTCCGCTTGGGCTGAGTGCTTCCAGAGACCTTTGCAGTCAGATTGAATGCTAAGTTCTTCTGTAGTTCGTCCAAATGTTATGCCTTCTCCGCCTGCTCACCAGTGGCTGATGGCCAGTGGGCTGCTCCGCAAGGGAAGATGCAGCAGAAGCAGGGCGCAATGAGGAGGCAGGCACCAGCATGGACCTCACCAGCAAGGAACCAGGATGCAGATGGGCAAGTCCCCATCAGGCAGGGGCCAGCGGTGCAGCCCAGGCTGCAAAGCAGCTCCTGAGGGAAAGGGGGGCAGCTCATGCTCCTAGCTTTCCTCGCAGCAGTGCTCATCAGTGAAGGAGCTGACCTTGGACTCAGCCAGCTGAACCGCTTCCTTTAGCCAACCAGCTCCAATAAGTGCAGTGTGCTCTGGGCCATGATAATAACCATAAGCAGCGCATATGCATAACCACCACTAAATGCTATCATCCATTAAGAAATTTCATAGCCTTTCATAGAGCTTCTGAATCACAAATGTCAGTGCTATGGGGTTTGCACATCCTACCCTGTCCACACCAGTCTACAAACCACCTCTGAGGTGAGACCAGGAAAGGAATACCTGGAAACAAGGCTGATGTTACAGCGGAGCAGTCAGGGCTACTGCACAGCCACATGGACACATATAATAATATATAAGCCTAGATGCAGGCTTCAGATCCAACTTTCCAGGTTGAGCTAGGAAATACACAGATCACCCCAAAATAATATCCTGAATGCTGGTGAAATCTCTCCTATCCTCAGCTTCAGTCATTGCTTGTCCTGCAGAGCCCAGCTCTGCCATATTTCACTTAAGGTGTTTGTATTCTAATTAATAAGAAATAAATATTTTATTTTTAAGAAGCCTAGCACAGCTTGTGCTGAATTAGAGACTCACTCTCTTTTGGTTCATAAGAGACTTAACTCTTGGTCATGACTACTGCTGGCATGGGGGACTGTAGTACACTCAAGCTGAATCAGCTTTTGCCAGCTGCAAATGTATCTGAGTATTTATCTCCCTGCAGGGCCCCTATTATTGTAATACATGAAGAATAAATCCTTTTATTCCCAGCACATAGAAATAACCTGACCAGCTAGTGTTTCACGGTGGTTGGTAGACAGTAAAGGCTCATATATGTTATAATCTTTCCAAACTGGTAGATTTTGTGCCTTAGCAAGCATTGACGAGCCCACTAAAAAATGAAAGCTGTGGAAAAGGAGTGAAGTTATTGCTATTATTTGTATTGATGTTTTCATCTTGGAATGATTGTAAAAAATACATGAAAGATCACCTAATAAGGTTTCTTCTGCACGTAAGACAAGAAGAGGTGTTAACAATGAAATTCAAAGCCTTGGTTATTAGGTCAAATGTCTAGGAGAAAAGTGAAAGGACAGAACACTAACAAAATAAAAGACTCTACTTGGGGTCAGAAAACGCTATGGGTTTGGGTTTTTCCTTCTTCTTCTTCTTTTTTTTTTTTAATTCTTTTTACTCTCTGTCTGTTTGAGCTACGTTACGAAGACAAGCAACCCTCCAGAGACGTTTCTGTGCGAGTGGGTTGAGGCCTCTGTTCTTTTTGTTTGTTTGTTTCTTGCCTCTGAGCAGGGACTTGCTGTGGCTGCTAAGCGATGTGTGAGCATTTTGAACCGGTACGTTGCCTGGAAAAAATGCATTCGACAAGGTGAAACCTGCTGAGTAAGACAAGGATATTGAAAGAAACAATGATCTTGCGGTCTGAGGTGATTTACTCATTATTACACATCCCAAGATAATTCCCTTTTTTTTCCTTGCTCGCATAAAAATTCTATATTCAAACACTCTTAAGAAATCCAGCTATACAGAGGCACACTTTTGAGCCTCTGAGTCCTCTGTTCATCTGACCAATGAACAGATACTCTTATATGTAGTCCTCACTGAGTTCAGGGTCAAAAAAGAGAGGGAAATAAAGAAAAGTTACTCCAATTCAAATTGGATTGATAAAAAAAACACCCAAGGAAATGGTTTTCAAAACTTTTTTAGAATAAATGTATTGCATATTGACACACAAAGCAAACTGAAAAAGAGAGGATTACTTAGCTTCCAGTGAACTTAAATTTGTATATTATCTGAGGTTCTTGTCTTTTTTCCTGGCTTCCTAAGGAAACAAATTTTACTTTCTCTTAGTGGTGTAAGGAGGTTTGTGTCTGTCTCTCCATCTATCTGTCCACTTTTTAATTTACTGTCTAACTTTCAGCCAAATCCAATGAAAATATTTAAGTCTTAAGGATGTCTGTTAAGTTCCTGCAGTTTACAGGAAAACAGGCAGCTGGAAAGAGGAAGGAAATCCTGTTAGTGCCCTCACAGATGCCTAAGTGCTGAGATAAGAGCAGTACTTACTAGGTGTGAAAGACTTCAAACAGGAAGTCAGTAAGACAGCCTAGGTGTGGTGAAGCTTCCTGTGGAGGCCATACATTTATAGGGACCAGCAAATTTACATGACAAAAAGAAAAGGGCCCCCCAACTTGTCCCGCTCACCATCCTGCCCTAGGGCCACATTCTGCCATCTTCCTGGGTGTCTCAGGCCCAGCTCTACTGCAAAAATCCTAGTGCTCCTGGAGGCATTAATCGGGAAACAGAAACCTTTGTCAGTGCTAAGAAAATTCAAAATAAGTTAGATTAAATGGCTCTGCAGTGTTTTCCTCTGTTGTCCATCTCCCTTGTAGATGGAGTCTCAGCTGGACATCTCAGCTAAGGCCCCAACAGTGAGGGGCTAAGGCTACTTTATGATACTTTATGATACCTCCCCTTTTTAATAAAACATTTCTGTGGAAGAATAGCATTTCCATTGGCTTTTGTGGTTCTTTTTTGTTTGCATTTTTGTAACTGAATTACTGCAATGTTGTCAGCTTTTCCAATCTTGGTACACCTCTCATATTTTTTGTTGCAACAGTTATTAAACAGAAGAAATTGCACTATAAAATTAACTCAATTGTAATTTAGAATAGTAAAGTAAGTGCTTAACTCTTTCAGCCTGGAGAAAATCTTGGAAGTTGTAACTGAGCGGAAAAAATTTAAAGTATTTGTGGATACATAGGCAAAAATTAAAATCATTAAAGTTTAATTAATTTATTATATATGTACACATTTATACAAATTAAAATATACAGATATCCATTAAAATCACATTATAACAACTCGGTACCATTATATTCTGGCGACTGCCTGATGATTTAGTATTGGCAATATTTTTGTCAATATAAACAACATTTCCTTTGCTAAAACCCTGGTCCAAAATTGCAGTTGGTTTAGATTGGCCTTCCTTTATTGATTTACATCTAATACGGACCCAGTATTTTAAAATGTTTGCTTCAACTTAAGGCACTTTTAGTAATATAAATTGATTACTCATAACTATACAACCAATTGACTCATTTTGTAGTTTATATTAATCCACTATTTGTAGCCTGCCAATGAAGTTCATAAAGATCCTTCTCATAGTCCATTAATATTGACTCTCAGATTTAATGAGTTCATTACAATAACCATTACTGTATTATTAAAATGCAGAAGGAAATGTAAGCCTGCTTCATGCAAATGAAAAGAATGGTGTAATTAATCAAACGATACTTTTATTATTAGCATTATCATCATCATCCAGCATTTAATAGCCCTAGTTTGTGCTTTAGGATAACTTTGTGCTAGATTCTGTACAAACCCAAAGAGTTTAAGCACAAGGTATAAGCAAGTGACAGCAAATAAGACAGACAGACGAATTTAAGGATATGCTGAAACATTACAGATTACTGAGGTAGGCATTTGTGTCAACCCACCACAACATAGCCAATATTTTTGCTTTATAAAGGCTTATTAAGGAAGTAAGATCACTTCAGCCTTATTGTCTGGTAATAGCTGGAAAAGAGGGTAGCTTGAGCTCTTATCCCCATTTCCAGGATTAGTTCAACATTTTACATTTATCATTTAGTCACACATCCTTTTGTAATCTTTCTTTTTGTTCCTATTAATTCTGCATGCTCAGTTGCACGATAACCCTGTGTAACAGTCTCTCCTTCTAATACAAGTCATTGTTCCTATGCAGAGAGAGATTTTCCTGGTTCACACGAGATGGGATTTATACTCTCTTTAGTTGAGCATGTAGAAGATAGTTTTCCTACAAGTGTACTCTTGTTATTTCTCCTGTAGTAGTTGTTAACTGAGAAACTTTCTCAGTTTCTTGAAAGAA
The DNA here is from genome assembly GCF_028389875.1 of Rhea pennata. Lineage (NCBI taxonomy): Eukaryota > Metazoa > Chordata > Aves > Rheiformes > Rheidae > Rhea > Rhea pennata. The sequence continues at coordinate 182,061,065 of NC_084663.1, forward strand.
AAGGCAGAAATGTTGAGTAGGAGTTTTTGTTCGGTATGTTCAGATATTCAGTTGGTGGTTTTGGGCTCTGGCACCAAAATAAATATTGACCCATGAGAGTCATAAAGCATCAAGACTGCGAGGTGGGAGGGGGAGATTTCTGAGCTCTTTCTGCCTAAGAATTGCTTGGGAGAGTGCTAGTTGGCACAGACTATGACCATGTCAACGACAGTGATAATGATTTAGCAGTTTAGATGATGAGATACCAACATCTAGGAAAATTCCATGGCACTTTACCACTGCAGTCTATCAGGATCAGACACTTAAACAGAGACTTTCATCTCTTATCTGTAAGCTCTTACATCTGTGATTGGATCAAGCCCTCAAGTTGGAGTCATTCTCAAATTCAATCCTTCCTTGTTCTTCAGGTATGAACTCAAAACACATTCCTGCTGCAGTTCATTTTGAGCAGCTATGTGATTAACTAATAATCTAAGACATAATCTATTTACATGATTGGCATATCAAGGATCTGATCCTCCAAATGCAACTGCAATAAGGTATCCTGTAAAAGGTGTCTTTACTACCAGTTAAATTAGGTACAGTTTGATGGAATTGCATCTCCCTGTGCCAAGAACAGATTTAGCTAGAAGTCTGTAAAGAAAGACTCTAACTTCTGAGCTAAAAGAAAGCTTGTTTCAGGTTCAGCAAGAACTTCAGCTGTGCTAAGCCCTTCTTACTCAGGAATCATCATTTACCTACTTCCCAAGAATAGTGTTCTGGTGAGGCCCTGGTAGATTTGTTGTGTGCTCATCAGTAATGGTTCTTAAAGGTTTAATCTTTCAAATAGGTCTAATCAGATATCATTAATAATCCTTCAGGTGTTATGAAGACTCCAAAACATATTTTTTTTTCTTCCTTGCAAAGATTTCAGGTAAAAATGAGCAGCTAAGATCATTTTGAAGTTGAAAGTTGATTAACTTTGTGACTGGGAAATAATGATTACAGCAACTATTTTCACAAAACTTAGCACAGGAATCTGTCCTAGAGCACTCTACAAGAAATGTGCTTTTGGAGTGATAAACACAAAAACTAAGGGTGTCCACACTGAGTTTAGTATTTTCGCTAATTGCCACATATATAAACCTTCAAGGCGGTTAGCCTATTTTGTTTTGAGGCACTCATCTTCCTGTGTTGTTTAGTTAAATTCTCTGTTCTCCAGAAGGATTAGGGAGAAAAGCAGAGGGGAAAAAAAAGGTTTTTAGCTAAAATGAGTTGTCATATTTCTGCTCATATCAATAGGACAGATGATTTTTCTGAAGATCAGTCTCTTGGAATATCAAAGGGATTGACACTTTCTGCAGCATTTGCATGTTTGCTTGGATAGTTTTCTTGAATTGTTAAGTTTTCTAACTCACACAAATACAAAAAGAGTTACACATGTTTGTATTCTAATGGTGCAGTGCAGATGTCACAGTCCCGGCTGTGCTGGGCAATCCAGAACTATGGAAAAGTGACCCCTGGAGACATTTGCAGTCATTTCCATCTTTTCTCTGTTTCAGGTGAAACCTGCTGCAATAACATCTGTGCAGCTTCTCACTGACAACTACATGGGTGAACTCCTTACCTCCACACAATACACTAGCTGTAAGCAAAATCATCTCACCTTCGGTGTCAGGATGTTTCCTTCTATGTACGTTTTTTAGGCAAATTCTCTTAGAGGCCATGTCAATATTGTGGAATTGTAATGTCTTCACAGCTCCTGAGCCTGAGCACATGCCACTTCGCAAACGCATTCACAGAAGGTAAGATCCAAGCATACAACAGATTTTCTCCCTACTCCATTTATGAGTGGAAAGCCCATGGGGGAGCCCCGTTTTTGCTTTTACTACGCACTAGCATCAGTTGCCCCTGGTGCACTCTTTAGCTTAGTCAAATGAAGTCACAGAGACTTGGCCAAAGATGTAGCCAGGAAGAAGGGCTCGGTGGAACAATAATACACCCGGGGAGTACAAAGGCCAGTTCATATCTCAAAGTGTTTTACCTCACTTGACAAAAAAAATGACTTGCTGCAAGATCAGGTCTTCGTCATTCCCACTCCAATGAAGTAGTGGCATGCCCAGTTTTTTTACCTCCCCATGCAGCTGATTTAAATACATTTTAGGAATTGGGCCTAAGAATGTCTGTTACTGTGTCTGTTAAATACCTCCCATACCATCCTTTGTATCCCTACCAAAAATTAGACTCTATTTTTCCCTGTTAAAAAAAAAGCAAAAAATAAAAAATAAATAAATAAAGCTATGAAACTCCCTGCACCTCAGACTCTGTCTCAGTTGACTGGTTAATTTATTCATAACAGTGATGACAGACAAAACACAAACTTTCTGCAACTGCTGGCAAAGATACAGTAGAAAAAGAATTTTCTGAAGTCATTCAAGACAGCAGTTATTGGTAAGAACAGAAGCCACTAACATCAGTCAAATATTTTCCACACCCCGTCAGTTATATGACTTTTTTTAAAAAACTTATGAAGCAAAACATAAGAGAACATAAGGTCCTAAAGACTCATTGATTTATTTATTCTGTAGAGCCTATTGTTATCAACAGGTTGAAACTACTTAAGTACTTCATATACACCTTGAGGTTGAAACAACTTTCTAGCGAAAATAAAACACATAAATGAAAAAGAAGGAATGTCCAGCCTTAAACAAGCCAGTCGGTCATAAACAGCTACTCTAGTCATTGCTAATCAGAAGACTCTCTATTACTCATATAGTAGAGTTTCTAATCCAGGATATTAATTCTTCTCCTTCCCTTAAATATTAACCAGGGCAAGGGAGGTGGGAAGAATCCATGTTTTAAACACTTCAGGACCAGCCAGGAGAACATAACTCAGTTTGAGTGACAACAGTTCCACTATGCCTTGTGGTAAAGCCTAGTTACCACGAGCTAAACAGCTAAACTTGTGTTATTTGTTATTTAATCTGTGTTATTTGATCTGCCTTTGTGGATTTTATCTGAGTCTTCACAAAATAGTTGTCAAACTTATGAGTAATAGAATATAAGATTGGATATTGCTAAAAGTTATTTAGCAATACGTGATGGATCTGACACAAGACTAGCAAAATCTTTCACAGAACATACCAAGTCCTCTGACCTAAATCATCATTCTCCCAGGAATAACTACAAGTTACTCAAAGGGAAAATTAAATCAACTTAGAGATAGATATGTTGGAATTGAGTAGCGAATGTAAAATACATGAGTAATCTTGACATTATTTACTGTCCACTTTTTGGGTAAAGCATAGGGACTTTTATTCAGTCTCAATACGTTTTAAACTGCTATTTAGAATTCTCTGCCGCTAAATTAGTGTCAGATACCGTATTACTAGGGTTCAAGAGGGAAAAATAACACTTTTAAAATATCGCTACTGTCAGTCTCCATATTGTACCAAAGTCACAAATGCTGACAAAGTGAATTTATTTATTTTTGTTGATGCATATCAGAAAAAAAAAAGTAATGATGTTTGCACAGTATAGTACTTTCACAGTAAGGTAGGGGAAAAAAAGCAAGAATAAAGCTTGAATAGAATAAAGGGAAAAAGCAAGAAGTTTCTATATGATAACAAAATGATTGTAGTTTGTGATTAGATGGCTCCTTTTATCCAAGAATTCAAATTCAAAATACACTACAAACAGTCACTGATCTGCAACTGATTTTATATTAAAGTCTATAAGAATACTTCAGATGACTCTGTGAGCTTTGAACCATGATCTTAATAGAGATAATTAGATCGAGATAGTTTATTTCATAATCAAGTAAAACATTTTTTAAACAAATTATTTTGATTTAATGCATTTAGATAGATACATATAAACAAGTCTATCACTTGCCTAAATACATTGGCCTTGTTTCTAAACATGAAAAAATTGTGTTAAACTACAGTAATAGCGTTAAACTACCATGTAAATGTGTTTAAATGTATTTACAGAGGAGGCTTACCCTGGCTTGGCCAAATTGTTTTAAAGTTGATTTTGTAATTCTGGTTGCAGTTTTTTCTTGTATGGACTAATCACATTACAAACATTCTAAGTAGCACAATAAATACTTTACTAACATTATTATCAGAAATATATTTCAATATATAATGTTATACTGATATATATCTTATTTCTCATTTAAATTATTTTGTGCAGATAGTACATTCAATGTAATTTCAATTTAAGATGCTTTCTTACTTCGACCACTCCTTAAGTCATTATTTAATAAGTAAGAAGAGATACATTCACCAGTTAAAGAAAAATAACAATTTAATAATATATTTTCTGATTAAAGATTAAGATTCAGCAGAAATGTGTCAGACTAGCTTATTTAATAACGTTGCCCAAAGGATCCATTTCCATGTTTGATAGTCTTTGAGAAAACTCAAACTATTTTTTTCCTCCTAACAATAAACGGGTTCAGTGACATCTGCCATCCTTTTGTGCTTTACCACATTTTCACCGATTTGAAAGGCCTGAAAAATAGAATGGAATTCTTCATTTACAGATAAGAAGATACTCACTGCTTGTGATCAATAGTGTTATATCGAGAGATTCAAGCAGCTCAGTTAGAACTGTAACAGGCAGAGTTTATTACTAGTAAATCAATATGATGTCTCTTAGCCATGCATCTCTTTCAAGAATCTGTATAGTGTAATGATTATCATTATATAATAAAGTCCAGTCTCTCTTTGCTATCTTCTGGTTTTGATCTTGTAAAACTGGGAATTGATTTTCCTAAAAATCAATATTATGTTTCCACCATGTGGCAGATACACCACTTCGCAACAGCTCCAGGTGCCAGCCCTTGAGTGGGATTGGGAACGAATGCATGCTGAGGGAGAAATTGCTCAAAAATTTCAAGATCAACATCTCCAGGCTAAAGAGCTATTTATTTTCTATGCCATGGGTGCAACACAGCAGCCTTCCCTAAGCAAACCTGATGTGCATTTCCCGTTGATTTTTCTGTTTTTCTCAGCAGAATTAACCATCAGCTAGCAAGACCTCTAATTCATACGCTGCATTTCCACAGATGTGAATAAACCCTGATCATCTCACATGAGAGAGAGTTGAGGAAAGCAGAAAGCCAGCTGCTGCTCTAAAGAAAAGCTGAAGGTTCATCTACTTTGATAATGACAGTCATGCCAAATATCAGACCTTTACGCTTTCAGTAATCCTTATCACAGCTGTGTTCATTTATACTGATGACACAAGAGGAGATGTAAAGAATCACTTTTGTGCAGGTATTTAAGAGCTATAAGCCTTCATTAGGTAGATGAAGACTGGTAGCAATTCTGATTGTCTTTAGGCTATGCTGTGCCTCTGAGATCTCGTCAGTCTCTAAATCTGTCATAAAGCGTATTTAACAAAAAATATTGTCTGTTTGGACAACTTGCTTCATTAAGATACTGTTACTGAGTTGTGATAGAGGAGATTTTATCGTTGTTATCTTAATTTTTCCTCTTACAAGCCAAGATATCAGCTCATTCATGACACCACCTTTATGAAGATAATTTTAAACAAACCACGCACCAACTGTTTATGTCTCCTAGAGAGAGTCCTTCCAACTGTTCATGTCTTTAGGCAAGTCCCGTAAGGGAAAAATAATTGTATTCCCAGTGGTTATTTTCTGAGCATGATGGGTGAAGTTTATTCTGAGAATCAAAGGAAAAGATCAAGAGTACTCCCATTATCTGAATTACATAGGGATTTTTCAACATGTGGAAATCTTCTTTCTTTCTTCCTTTCTTTCCTCACCCCCCCCTTTTTTTTTTCAAGAAAAACCTTACATTTCAGGTGAAATGGTAGGAACTATAACATGATAAAAGAAATTTTTTTAGAATTTGAGTACCATGGCATTATTGCCACGTTCAGAATGAAAATCAAATATCACAGTGTCTTCTCAGCCTGTGGTAACAGATTTTCCAGTGGCCCACAGGTATCTTCAAATAGCCAACATGCATTGTTCCTGCTGCTTATTTAGCAGATAAGAAAGACTTTCCCACCACACTGAAACATTTGAAATATTTCGATATGAGTTTTCATTACTTTGTACACTGTATTACATTTCTAAAGGTTTGGGTTGCTATGCAAAAAATGTACTATCTTAATAAATCTCTTTATGGACAGTAAATTCAAACATGATCAAGTTTCTGACAATGTGAAAACTTCATTGGTTAAGATCTCAATTTCCACGCTCCTGGACACTATGTCATGCCCCATTACCATCTTCACTGCTTAGCTTTAAGCTTAATTCAGGATTACAGTAGTTTGCTAAGATTTTGCACCAGGATGCAATTATTTAGACATAGGCTTGTAGTTACTGTACTCCATGTTTAATATTTTTGTCTTTTGATAGAGCTTTTTCTTCTGCTGCTATCCAATGAATTTAAGAATTCTGAAACATTTTTACAAAGCCTGATTTTCAATATCTTCTTTTACAAGAGTTATTATTGCAAATGTTCTTGAATAATGTAATAAATCATACCTTAAGGTAAATTGTCATATATTCAGATATTTGTCGTATCCATTGCTCGATATCAGTGCACCTGATCAGCTTCCAGAGCATGGATTTCATACTGTTTCCAATTTAACAAATCACAATATATATCTGAACTTCGCAATTTCATCATTGCTATAAACAGCACATGAATTATTCCAGGTACATGTTTGCTACCTGTTTCTCAAACAAAAAACAAACAAACCCGAACAAAAAAAATCCAAAATACCTAATGCCTGGCATCATCTTTATTTATAAGAAACCATCATGTAGTAATCACAACACAAGAGATTTAGCTGTTCCTCAGAATTTTAAACCAGAGTCCCTCAGCAGGGGTCTAGTCATAGTCCCGCTTGAGGATAAATGCATAATGTTGCTGGGAAGTTCATGGAGATATTGCATCTAGATTGTAGATGATCTTCGTTTTTTGTTGTTGTTGTTGTTGTTCTTGTCTGTTAGTAACATAATTCTTTCCACATAAAATTATCTCATTCTAAGTCATTACAAAATCTTTATATTTCACACAGCTGTCTATATTTGCAAAAGTTAAGGGTAATTTTTATTTCTATTCCTTTGTTTATTGCAGATCACGCATCTCAAGTGAAAGTAATGCACTCTGATAGTTACCAAGTTGATAATGCAATAGACAGACATAGATAAATTTACTGAAGAAGATAGAATGTGATTTACCTTTTTTTTTTTTCATTTCAATTGGATAAATGGAAGTTGCTCAAACGGTTATTTTCAATCAGTTTTGAGCTCTGATTTTCTCTCAATTAAAAATGAATTTGTTTCTGCATCTTTTGTTATGATTTCTATGTCATTTATCTCAGCAATCTAATGGTTGAATGAGTTAAATGTGAATTTCAAATGCACAATGCCTCAGATAATTCTTTTGTATGCTTCTAATAGTCTGGCAGCTGTGATAAAACCCTTTTTAATTTATAAAATACTTGTATATATTTTCTTCCCACCATATAGTGATCATAAGCATAACAAGCTTCTTTTTTTATTATTCCAGAGGGTGTGAACAAATGTACCTAAAAGGTGATATCTTCCTTTGATGATAAGCTATTAGCTTCTGCGTGCTGTCTAAAGCTACAAGATAATGCTTAAACTTTGGCATGATCACAGGCATATGAAACTCACCAAGCCCTGATAGCAATATACTAAGGACATGATGGTAGACATCATATAAGAATGTGAGCACACTTGATAAACATATACATTTCATTCAGGTAGTTAGGAAATAATTTTTTTGAACAAACAAGATCAATTCTGGTCTAGTATATAGATTTGCACTGAAAATGTGTGAAATTTGTGAGTTACAGATCATTTTAGGGTCACAAAGTCAAAACATTTGCCTGAAGTAAAATAAACAAACAGACAAACAGTATTTCTGAGCCTTTAAAGATTTAAAACAGTAATTTTAACTTTCTCTTGTCTTATATTTTTTTGTTGGAAAGTGAAGAATCACTGTTATAATATACAGTAGAACTTATTCAGAACTTTTCTTTCCCCTTCCATTCCACTTTCTGAATTATATTTTCTCTCCATCAAGTGAAAATGCGCAGAACTTTACAGGATTCAACACAGAATATTTTCTCTATAGAATACTACAAGAAGGCTCGAATAGCCTAATAAAATGTGTCATTATTGATTCAATTTGATAGTTACTAACTAATTCCTATCAAGACCTCTCCAATTCACTTAGAATTCTACTGACTTTACCCTTCTAATTTTCTATGTAGGTCTTCCGATAAGAGAAGACAGAATTTTATAATGATTTTCTTAAAACACAGTTGAGGTTCATCAGGAAATAGAAGGGACTAGCAGTGATGATGACTGTTCAGAAAATAGGATAGCACAAATGTCTGCAAGACCACCCATTGATATCAGCACATGGCTGGAAGGTGTGTAAGAATAGACTGACAGAAGAGACTTCAACATCCCAGCACTGACTGTATTTTAGGGAATTCCTGATGGGATTCATAACAGCATAGTAAGATGCCAGCAAATGCAATGCACAGAACAAAAAAGTGATTTATGACAGTTAACATACTGAAGGGGTAATCTTCCAAGCTAATTGATAAAAACACAAAAACTTCTATAAGATTCGAGCCTCCTTCAGAGTATATTCATTTCAGCCCGATTCTGTAGAAAACTACCTCTTTTCTTGAAGAGCTGATATTCCCAAGAACTTTCATTCCTCCAATGTTTTGCTTCTTAGTCCTTTCCTTAAAGAGAAGCTGAATGGCAATACTTTCTTTCCAAATGACAGGAGAATGAGCTGTTCCTGCCTTCGTTCTTCTGCAACATTACAGCAATAAAAGCACTCATCCTAAGTATGGGAACAAGAGCTACGGCTCCCTGTGTCTGCCTGAGAGGATTTGACCACACAACACTCATGTTCCATAAAGCTGTCCCAGTCCCAGCACCAAGTTGTGAGGTATTCTGGGATGGGAGGAAGTAAATGACACCTTCCCCTCTTGATTAAGATAGTCAACTTAAGGAAGATGTCAGTAAATATTATTTGATATATATATACATATACATATATATACGCATACATACATACATATATGTGTGTGTGTGTATATATATATATATATACATATATATATATATAAAGGATCCATGAATATGATTGTGAAAGCTCATACAGTGATAGCAAACCTCTCCTGATATTAAGTGCCAGGTATATTTTAAAGAGAATCTTTTGATGCCAGACCAAACATCTGTTGAAATTAAATTTGGCAGTTACAATTTATTGTAAAACACTCCCTTGAAAGAAGTCTGAAATTTAGACCAATTCCTTTCAGGGAATCCCATGGTGCTTGACTGAGCAGTTATTACTTCTGTCTTCATAAATAGAAGTGCATGGCAACATATTACAATTTATTGCAGATACGAATCTGTTGCCTAACTGAAATTTGCTACACATTTTATTCTGTATCATTGTATCATTTTCTCTCTTTTTCCCTTAGTTAAAAGCAACATATTTTGCTATATCATGCCTCTTCTCCTTCTCAGCATTCTATTTTGATATGAAAGTGTTAATAGATTATTAATACCAGCACTAGAACTTCAAGAAGAGAAATTAACTGAAAATTCCATTTGGTTATTCTTTCATACATTTATAGTTTTGCTTGTTCAGGTTTGGGAATTTTTTTGCCATAAGAAACCATTATTATTATTTAGTTTGACCATCTGCCTAATTCAGGAAAACGAATGCCACCCAACAATTCCAAAAAGTCAAATGTTATGACTTTATTTCCTTAAGGAAGCTAATTTTTTTTTTTTTTAACAGTAGTGCAATTAACAACTGACCTGGCTTCATTTTAGCTATTATTGACCCTCAAAGTATGGGTCATTGACTAATAATGAAGTTCATACAGCCTACTTTGAAAAATAAAACTCATCATCCGGATAATTCCAGCCAAGCCCCCATCCCATACCTTTGGACTCATTAGGGTTCAGTTCTCATATTCCTTTTGAAGAGAGCCATAGAGTGCCCATGCATTGATATATGCCAATATTGTAATGACACTGCTTGAAAGAAGAAGTAGGATGTAAGAAAGTCTCAAGGCTCACAGATGTAAATTATTCAAGAACAAGGCGAAGCAAGAAAAGATGAGAGGAATTCACTTTCTTTAAAATTTAAGTGTTTCAGTACATGAGCCCTGGGCAATCCTTTCAAAACTAGACAGAAAAGTGGTTGGTTTTGCTAAAAAAAGACCCAAGGACAAACAGAAAGTGCAATTCAGTCAGAGAGAGACTAGGAGGTGCTGTTCAAGTCATCAGCTAAGATCTCTGATATTTGTAAACTACCACATCACATTATTCAGTCCATTTCAGGGACCAAGTTCCATCTTAAACTTCTTTCCTCACAATATCTGTTGAGAAGTCAGGAGTGCTAATTTCCAGGTTAAATGCATTTAAGATCTGTATATGTCCGTAGACTACTGTGGCAGCGTAGTACCTAAGCTTAAACAGTTCTTCCCCCTCTAAGGTTACCAATCCCCTATGTATGTTTACAAACATTTCCATCTTGTTAGGTGAAACAATCTAGTGTTGTCCAATTCTTTTATAACCTCCTGACAAACTTTCCATTCCCATGTTGCTGCTGGATTCTCAGAGCAGCCAGATTCTTCCCACATGGTATCTATACTGACCCTACCTTCCAACTATGTGTTATTAACAATATCAGTACTAAACTTCTTTTGTTCAAGCCAAGGTCATTCATAAAACGGTTAAACAGTATCAGTTATGAGGCAGACTCTAAGGAATTAGCTAACATGCTCCCTCCGTCTCAATAGTTCATTTTTCACCATAGTCCTTGTCATCTCCATTTAAAGTTGTCTACCCACTTTACAATCCTTTCACTAACCCCCATAATCTCCAGTTTAAGCAGGTAATTCCCATGTTACCGTATCAAATGTTTCCCTAGTTTCAAGGGAGCTGCTGGTCCAGAAAATAATTTACCTTAACAAATTTTGAGATGAATCCTATGCGTTCTATAATAGATAAATGCATGTCACATTTTATCCTAATTTCTATTTACCTCTGCACGTTGATCTACATTTTCCTCAAAATTCTCTCTCAAGCAATGTCAGTCTAATTGTCATTAGCTGTCAAGATTACTTTTGTTTCAATTTTTAAACAGACACTGCATTTTTATTCTCCTGTCATGTTGTGCCCTCCTCCTCAACTTGAGAGATTTATTACTAAATTTGCAATTCCATGTGCTCTTGCTGAATGCTGGCATGACCTTCAGTTTGAACACAAAGGTCTTTGAGTTTTGCTTCCACCTGGGGTGTTATAGTTCTCATTTCCATATCTTCCAATCCACTAAATAGCCTGCCTTTGCCCCATACTCATCATCAGTTTTATTGAGAACTAGAATAAAGCATTTATTGAGGCTTTGAGTCATTAACTTCAGTCTTGACCACATCCTTGTTGCACAGCAGCTCCACCAGTCATTTCTGTGCTCTTTGGTCATTAGTATAGCAAAAAAAGCCTTTTATAATGTATGTTAGCTCAGATTTCTAAAACCATCCAGAAGACTTGGGTGACTAATTTCCAAATATTTTAACAGTGATTGTATACCAGGTTCCCTTTGGTAATTTTGAAAATCTCCATCTTCTTTGCTGAGTTTTCCTATTAATTACAAGGTCACTATTTGGAGTGCCAAAGTGCTTTCAATTAGAGATTCTGGCAAACTGACCATGCTTTCTGTTTCATTTTATTTTTTGAGTGTTAACATATTGTCTTTGTTAAATTAGTCTTGGAAAATTTACTGAATACAAACATTTTTATCTCAGCCCTTCTCAGAATTTGCCCCCATGTTTTCATTTACTTTTATTCTTTTCTGTCTATTCTAATTCTTATGCTTCAGATCCTGTGTCTGTCCCTTCTCTTATTTTACCTGTTCAATGTGAAAGATATTTACTCTGGGAAACAAAAAAGACAAGTTCCCAAGTTCAGCACATGACATCTAAATTTATTATTGAATTTGTTATTTATTATTAAAAAGTGTTATAGAATTGAATGAGCAGAGCACATAAGCAAGAGATACCTGGGGTAGGCATAAGTCATTTTGTGACAGGTTACATGTACTTAATGCATCTATTCACTTTTTTATTCATGAAAAAATGGGTAGATTCCGCATTAATCGTTGAATACTGTGATGGCCTTAGCTATTTCTGCAGTTCAAGGCATCTTCTTCAAATTTATTTACCAATATGTCATGTGGACCTTAGCCCATTTTAGCAAGGATTAAAATGAATCACAGAATGTCAACTTTCATTACAGAGCTGTTTCATATTTCATTTTAAAAAGCAGCTTGAGAGGTGCTTACTAATTTTTATTTATTAATTATGAAACAAAGACTGAGAGAATGGATGTTGAGAGAGGTTAGCCATTCCCTCTACAGCAAAAAATACTAGCATAAAAGAATAACAGCCAGTACATAAAATATTATTTTCAATTACCCTTTAAAACATTCTGTCCCTTCAGTAAAGCTGTAGTAAATTTATCAATATTATTAACTTACCTTTAGAAATGAAGTTTTCTGCTGCCTGAAACCGTGTTAACCAGTATGTTCAGCTCTAGGCTTAAGACTGGTTCACATTTCTATGTGAAAATTTGAACAAAGTTATTCTTTTTAGAAGAACAAGAAGACGTAAACACATCCTGCCTAGCTTTTGTAACTTAATTGTCATCCCTGCATCAGAAGTGCTGTTGCCCAAGATCACCTGACTGCTTGGAGGACAAGATAAATACCTGTACTGTGCCTGAAGGAGCTGAGTTGCTCTTTTGAGGTGGCTATTTCAATCTACTGACTGCGGTGTGTCCTTAAGGCAAGTCTATTCCTTAGTCAAACATTTCTGTTAACTACCTAAAGATTAAGAATTTGTTTAAGACATCATATTGGAATATGCTTTAAGCATGCATCTATTTATTTACTGTTTATTCTATAAAAAGAGTCAAGATTTCTACTGATCGATATTCAGTCATCTAGATCTTCTCCATGTACAAAACTATGCATTAGCTTGAAGAATCACTGTCTGTTTTCTGCATGCTCTGTCTCTGCAATCATTTCAGTAACTTCCCTGCATAATCAAGTCATTATTTTTTCTTGATTTAACTGCTATTTATGTGCTTAAATTATCTTTTGACACTTCTTAACTTCTAGGACACACACAGTATGACATATGGCTCCAATGTGAACTGACGTAAGGGCTTGTGCAACCATATCATCACATCACGCAATGCAAAAGCAGATACCACACTGGCTAATGCTAATGATGAGGTCCACAATTTAGTGTGGTTGTTTTCAGTTATTATTATAGCTGAAAAATGGCATTCCCAATACAAGTAAGTAGAAGTGTTATTCTCAGCTTTTAAAATTAAAGAAATCTTCTTTCATCTTTCTGTCCTTTGGGAACTTCATAGATAGAGATGATGTAGCACACTGAACATACCATGTAACCCTCCTCTGTGGGGTGTTACCAGGAGTATTGAGCTAGAACTCTCAAAAATTGCTTATACCTTACCTTATTTTACCTAATTTTAGAATTTTGTAGAATATATTAATTAGGGCTATTCCCGTTCTTAATTGCAAAATTACTAATAACTTCTAAATAAATGATTACAAACATGTTGCGCACCTCACAGGAGCAATATTTTGATGTGCATTTTGTTGGATGACTTGATTTCTGTGAGCTCATAAAGAATTTCACCATCAAAAAACGTTAGAGCATCATTAATGACTTCAGTGCACTTGAGAAACAAAGAAATGCATCTCTCCCAGTGTGAGCTTATTAAAATACTGTCTACATTTTTCTTGTCCTTAGTTTACCTGAAAAATCCCTCAAGTCTCAGATCCCAGTAAACCCCTATAAATTTTACTTTTCCCACCATTTGATGACTTTAACACCCACCATACTGTTTTCCCAAGAAAAATCTGCATCACAATGTTCCATGGCATAACTCATTTCAGCAATTTAGAAATAACATATACTTTATCCATTTTAATAACTGTATTATATTTAATTATAAGTATCTTTGTTTTCAGTATTACTAATGTTACAATTTTCTCATAACACCATTGATTTTGAAAATATGGGCTTTAAAAGAATAAAATTGGAAAGCAGAAAGAATGAGAGGGAGAGAGTGATATCAAATAAGTACTATGCCAAAGAATCTCACTCACTGTTCAGTGCTCCTAAATTTAAAATTAGAAGTGTTTCACTGCACCTGAATTACTTTGGCTCAGATAAGTAATTCCAATAGATCGGCTTTAGCGATAATCTTCTAACTTTAAATTTCGACTCACTGAAATGTCTGGTTCCTTCAGAACATAATTTTCCAGGCTGAGAAAGTTGTCCTATGGAGCTGCTGCCAGCATTAGGGAGGGGGAAACAGATTAGCGGTAATGCACAGTATATGGAGTCACTCAAAACTTGAATCATTTTTCAAGGTTTCAAAATATTTATACACAATGTTTCATTTTAGGGAATATGTCATATCACATTTACTGATGGGGATAGTGACCGAAAGTTCAAAAAGCTTCACACAAGCAAAGAGACAATGGAGGCAGGCAAATAAGAAATTGCCAGTGAACAGAGGATAACTAAGGGAACTATTGATCAAGGCATAGGGCCCCAAAGCACGATAACTCATATAATGAAAAAAAAGTTAAAAAATATCTAAGGATCCACCTTCTTAGGGTGAAAATTAGACACGTCATTTGAAATAGTGAGATGGTACTGCATATATTGCTTTGTACATGCATCATAAACTTCAGGGTTATATGTAAAGAATGCTGAATTCTGGCAAAAGTTGAGTCCTTTTTATATCTTTGGGGGGAAAAAGTGATTAATTCTAAGATTTAAATAATCATAAAGGCGTAAGGCATAAAGACCTAAGAATGGATTTACTTCACCTAACTTTGATTTAAATCTTATTCTAGGCAGACTTTATGGTTGCTAAACCCTAAACCTTATCTATGGCAGTCTTCTGAAATCTGCTGCCTCATCTATATTAATTCCATTCCATTCCCAATGCAGACAGATTGGTTCCTCTGGAACTCTTATGTTCGATACTTCTTATATGATAAGGTGACTCATACTCTTCCTCTGAGAATTATCCACATTTTTCTAAATGGTAACATTTTATACTCTCTTTGCATAAGGTACAATGAAGAATGAAAAAAGGCCCAGAATCTTAAAGTATATATCCAAGTGGATACATCCCCGTGTCTGTCCTATCATCACCAGAAAAGTATTGGTTAGTTGAGTTATACAGTACTATCCTTATTTCTGTCCTTGTTTGCGTTCTCCTGAATGCTGACACTACTTCAATCTAGAACAAAGCAGAATTTCATATTTCAAGGCTCCTCCTGTTATTAGAACTATGTTACTCTGTAGAGATGGCAAATGAAATGTCAGTTTATTAGATAAGATGTCTAGTTATATTTATCTTGCGTATCACTTCCACTCCATTTGTCTCTCAGTTTTGCATAAACTGGAGTCTTAGTTAATGCAAAAGCAGAATGCATTTCCACATTTTTCCTCAGGGGTCATGGAATGTCGAAAAGTATTAGCACACTTAGTTGACATTTTAAGATACCCCAGAATGCTACAGTACCCATGGGTGAAAAAGGAGAAGAGTAGTATATATAAACAAATGCGTGGAGATATGAGAAAAATGTTTGTGAAGAGAAGAAGAAAAAGAATGATGAAAGGAGAAGCAAAACACAGATATCATCACAACTGTACTAAGCTTTGTGGGAGGAGCTGTAGGACCAGTTCCAGAAAAGTCAGTCTGCATTCCCTTTCAGGCAGTGCATGCAGCCCTCTGTGCTGTCACACTTAAAAGAGCAGTTCTATAACACATTTTTTTAAGATCACTCTAATGATCTTGTCATAGGAACACATTCACCACCAACATGAAAGGCAGCTTTGACTGAACTATGTTAGAGTTTTCCAGACTTGAGTATTCACCAGTCACAGGACACAAGAGATACTCGTGGCTAGGAGAAAGTGCTGAAAAGGGAATGGGAGCAGGAAAGTCAGTACAGCACCGCAGCTAGGTAGAGAAATGAAGCATTAAGAGCTGACCATGTTTGGGAAGGATAGCAGAGAAAAATAGCCTAATTTTCAGTAAGAAAATGTATCTACCAAATAAAATGGATATGGAAATGTGGATTCCACTGAAATCAAAGCTTCTATAATTCAGTGGGGAAAGATTTCACTTGGAGGTACTAGATTATAATGTTTCTCATAAAATTCCTCAGCATGATAAACTCTATATCATAATAGCCTATCCAGGAAGCTGAAGGTTTTCAAAGAGTTCAGCAATGACACTGAAAATCAGATCCCTTTAAGAAGCAGCAGGTCAAGCTTCTAATGTCTGAGTTATCCAAACCCAATCCACTAGACACTTGGGAATATTTTGATTTAGTTGTCATATGTTGTTGATTTGTTGGATTTTTTTTTTTAATTAGCATGTAAGTATTTTCATAAAATGAGACAAGCACAGCCTATATTGAGTTCACTGTGAGAAAAAAGGTGTTGATTCAACCCACGCACCAGAAATGATAGAAGAGAAGTAAGGCTGTGGAGAAACAGAACAAAACAAACAAAAAAAGAAAACATGGAAAGATTCAGGCAATTGCACGAAAACAACAACTTGAAGGAAGGTGCAAAAGGGAAATTCACCTGAGAGGAAGGCCGTCTGGACCAAATGCATCCTACTTCACTGCTGAAATCTAGCTGAAGTCCCTATGCTAGAAGCACTGTTGTTTTGGGCTCCCTTTCCAGTCAATAAGAGAAAGGAGAAGAAAAATGTGCCTAGAGCATGATGCAGCCCATCACAGAGCTGACTTGTTCTCTGGAGAGTTTCCTTTCTCTCTAAGGACAGTGGCTACTAGTTTATCACCCCATCCAACATCAGATCAGGTCCCTGAGTGATTTTTTTCTCATCACTGTCAGACAACTGTCTTGGGATGAAGCGAATCACTCCCTGGGAATGCCTTTTTCCCTCCTTGACTAGCTGAGTGTGACTAGTTCAGACTCTGGCAATTAACTCTTAAATGCCTGGACGGGCACTCCTAATGAAGACATCTTGCTTTAGCAAATAAATTTAGGTAGGACAAACTTTGGTACTACAATTCTAACACTATGTTGCTGAAATCAGTAGGAGATGTTCCATTGATTTAGCTAGGTGTGTAAATGAGACAGTGATGTTCAGTCAGTGTTAATGTAATTGTCTTTCAACAAGTACATGACCTAACAAAAAGTAGATCAAAAAATATCCGTCCAAAGCACAGAGGAATAACATTCCGGTATGAAAGATGGAACAATGTGATTTTCCTGCTGACCCACCTGGTCTGCCAAATCGAACCCCAAATGTATATTAATCAAAAGCAAAAGACATAAATCAAGGAAAGTTGAATGAAACTCTTAATTCTATTGTATCTTTTTAGATTTAACTTTTCAGATGAATCTGAAAGGTTCAACAATATTCCTGTGCTTCTGCAGTCTTTTACCAATCCAGTTTCTAGTCCTAGACAAAATGAGGTGATACAAAGATCCATATAAATGAAAACTAATAGCTTTTTTTTATATATATATGGAGACCATGAAAACAAATAAATGGGACGTAAATGATCTGAATTTGATTTGAGAGTATAGACTGTTATGTATTTTATTGAAATTTATTACATTTTTGTTAAAATGTATATTTTAGTGAAAAAGAGAGGGAGAAGTTGGACTTGATGATGTCTAGAAGTTCCTTCCAACCTCAACCATTTTGTGATTCTGTGATTCTGTGAAGCTAATTTGACCATCCTCAGACGATTTATGTTTCCAAAGTTTTCACATTATTTTGTTAAACTATTGTACTCAGTTGCAAATTACTTATCTATTGTTCATATAATTTACAGATTAATAATTACTAATCTGAGTGTCATTACACCATGATTGCTAATCTACCAGAAAACGATAGATGAGAAAATATTAAAATATGGTTTTATACCTGCATCCAAACAAAAAGCATAATTATTTTTTGCAGTTCATTTCTTAGGTCATCTATTAGAATATTACTTTTAGAAGTGTTTATTCTGCAACTTTTTGCTGTAACCAGATGTATTACCAGAAGTGGGTGGTCTGGGATTGGCAAAGAAACATGCAGTCATTTTCCAGGAGAATAACTGATTAGGTGGCATATACCTGATACTGGTTAAAACTTATCTCCAATATACAGTTTTATGTTTACCTTATTTTTTCTACCAGCTTATAAATGTCTATGAAACAAACATTATAGAAAATATATGCATCACTAAATGTTATGTGCATTAGATGAGTGTTTTCTAGGCAACTCATGAGAAATGAGAAACAGAAACAATTAAGTCCTATTTTTTCAAAGGTCTCCTGAAAAAAAGTCTACTTCTGAAAACTTTATGAAGTCAAGAGTTCACAGCATAAACAGAGGGTTTGAATTTTGGATTTACAAACAGATGCAGTCTTTTGGGTGAATCTGGATTTCTCAGTTCTGTTTCTCTTTAAATGGAATTCCCATTCTATTCCTGTTCCCTTTCCACTTTCATTCCATTTTTACATTAGCATGTGGAATAGATATAACAATATATCATACTCCACCAGATAAAAATACTCCTTCTCTCTAAGCAGCCCTATAAAACTAAATGACCCTGCTGAGCTGTGTCCATTCCTTTGCATAACATTTAGTTGCAAAGTGGAAACAGGGATGGAAAGTGAGATTTAACGTTTAAGATTTATAACAGTAACAAGGTCCCCTGGAGCAGTAGTTAGAGAAGTTATGAAAATATGTCATAAATATCATTAACTGTCAATGACTTCATCCTGAAGCTATTAGCTAGTAAATTAGTAATAGTAATAACAGTTTTATCAGAACCCATGCTTAATTATACATATAAACCCCAGTTCAGTTCTCTTAAATTAAAATATATGTCACTCTAATTAGAAATATATGATGTTCTTGATAAGTATTCATAGGCTGAATCAGTTGAGCATCTTTTTTTTTTTTCCAACAATATGGTATGATTTTATTTAGTCCTGATATTTGATAAAGGACTGATTTTACTTTTCAAAATTTAAACCATTTTAAGGAAGACTGACGCTGCTATTTAAAAGAATACTGGTGTTTCTTTATTAATCGAATAGCGATGGATAGAAATCCACTGAATGATCATTATTTTATCAAAAGCAAAGGCATGTCCTAATGGACATGAAATTACTATGGTGGTCAATGACTGATTTTAATGTCATTGCAGTCTTTATTAGAGCCTCAAATTAAGAATAAAGATGTATCTTCAAGCTTTTAATTAACCTATTGATAGAAGCTGTAATGATTTGGGGACCAAATCTGTGCACAGCTTATGAGTTGTGCTCAGTAGTGGAAACTCCCTCTTTATAGCTGTGTCAGGCAACTCACCTTGTTTAGAAAGTATTAGCTATTTTTCTGTTGTCCCTTCTTTCATGACACATTTAAATTCTGTGTTCAACCTTGATGACACTCCATTCTTATAGAAACTCTACTGGGTAAAGGCATAGATATTCCTAAATGGCAAATAGGTTGTAAAGATCTATCCTACTGATCCTATCCTACTGATCTATCCTAAAGATCAGCTAGCAGAGATCTTGAATATCTGATGAGGAAGAAGTTTCCTTCTTCTTGCTGCTATACTGTTTCCATAACCTCTGCCTTCCCATCTCCACCATGCCATTGTCATCCTCCTAGTTGTATAATGTTTCTGCACAAAGAGGTAAGAATGCTCTCCCTTAAAATTTTCCATATGGAAAATGATTCCAGGACCATCAGTCTGAACTAGATCTTGAACCATGGTGTCTCATTTACGGGACAAAAGCTTTAACCACTATGATGTTCTGAAAAGTGGGGGACCTGAAATGCCACTTCTTTCTTTTTTAAGATTTAGTACTGGTCCATTTGATGCTATGGTAAAATGGAATACAAATGGATATATACAGCCAGCATTCCTACTTGTTCCTTATACCCCCTAAATTTGATGGACTTGATTGAAATCTGGAGGTCTTCAGAAATGTATATATGGAACTTAAGCATTGCTTTAGGAGGTTCCTACAGGATGAGATCACTAATAAATATGCAGATATAAATTAGTGCCTCAGGCACTGTTTCTCAAACAACGTCCCTTAGGTGAATTCTCCTATTACAGTGGTAGAAATGGCAACTGACCTGTTAACTGGGTGCTTTGCAAAGCTTTCTAGATGTGCAGAAACAGAGAGAAACCCAACTGAAATCCATATCTCTGCACTATTCTTCTTCCTGCTTAAGAACTTACGAAGTAAAAATTCAAAGGCTGCTGTAGTATAAAACAGGTGACTTTACAAATCCATAGTAGAAAAACAAAAAGATAGATGTAACATTCAATTCCACAAATGTAGCCTAATTACAAGGTAAAGAATTAATTTGTTGTGTTTCAAACAGGCTTGTAAATGATGTTGAAAATGTGATGAAGCTCATGCCTGCTCATTTTACTGTTATCTTGTCCTTCCGAAGTGGAAAGATCAGTTTCCAAATTAACTTTAGAAACACAATTATATAAAGGGGGAAAGAGGATGCTTTCTTATTTGTTTGGGATGCTGAAAAACAATAATGATTAGTTAAGAGAAGGATGAGGTCAGGAACAGAAGTTATGGGGGAGGGTAGTAGATGTATGTTGATGGAATCAAAGTGGATTACAATCTTGAAAGTTAAAGACCAGAAGCACTACTGATGAAAAGCGAAGGGAGTAAGATTATATGATAAAGACCATCTGAAAACTGGAGACCGTCTTTGATGTTTTTTACTTGAAAGATCACATACAACAAAAATAATACACCTTAGCCTACCCTCTTCACAATGTAACCATGATGTGTAATTGAATGAGGTTAAGCGTGGCAGGTTCTGGCTTAATATGGTATATGATGTTATTTTCTCCTGTTATATTTAAACCAAGATGTAGATAACCAAATTAATTTCTTCCTTTATTATATGCTAGAGAACTCAGTATTTACACTATTGTTTGCACCTTTTATCTGTGCTACCTCAGCACAGCTTACAGTGATCTATCACTGACTTAGCATTCTGCTTCAGAATAAAATGACTACAATTTGCTGTGTGTTTGGAGTGTAATTTTGTCCAGTTGCACTACCCCTACTCATAGTCGATAAAGAGGAACTAGAATTGGTCAATTAGCTATTTATGCAGTTGTGGGATGATGAACATAGAGGAAAGGCGAGAAGCTTTATAGGAAAGATTACTTCTGTGGTGAATAAAATGGTCCGCTAGAGGACTTGTTGAAAAGGTCCTAGGCAGATGATGGTAAGGACTGCTGTCAAGAAAAGGACATCTAAATGATGGGCTTGGAAGCAGAATAGTCATTGAAATAATCTTGTCAAAGTAACAGGCTTCAAAGTAGTAAATAAAATCAAAAGAGACAGGAAAGAATATCCTGTAGCGGTAAAGGAGGAAGAATTGAGAGAGGAAGAGGTAGTTAGAGGAATAGAGTGTGTAAAGATGTTTGGGTTCGTCTCTTTGGGGAAAAAAAGAAAAGTTAATGAAACATAGGGAAAAGAAAAGGACATTTTGGTTCTAAATTAGACAGAGAAATTGCATGAGACTCTGTCATGGCTTAAGACAAAATTGATAGTGTGGAGACTGAACAGACTCAGATACCAAAACACTTTAATCAAATATATAGGTGCAATTTTATAAATGACACAACCTCTCTACCCTGTTGCATGGGAGACTGCAAGGTCTGGGAGGAAGGTTGAGCAGGTCAGTGCAGAAGTCCCAGCACAGTCCTGGTGCTGAGTCATGGGGTCCTCTGGATGTCTCTTCAGCACCCTCTTCCCCAGTCCCCTCCGATACTCTCAGGGTTCTTTCTCATGCACCCTGGAGTTTCTCATATATCCCTTCAGTCTCTCTTTTCTTCCCCCAAAGTCTCTCCCTCCACATATCTCCAACAGTGTCTTTCAGAGCACCTATGCAGTGGATCTCCCCTGAAACATCTCCCCCATGTTTCACCCTTAGAGATGCACTACACGTCTCCCCAGCAGCCTCTCCCCACAAGTCTTCTCAAAAGAATTCTTCCCAAGAATCTTTCCCCATGTCTCCCCCAGGAGCCTCTCCCCTACATTTCTTAAAAAGCCTCTCTGTATGTATTGCCCCAAGAATATCTCCCCTCATCTCCCCCAAGAGTTTTCCCCACATATCTCAAGAGCCTTTCCCAAGTCTCATCCAGTACTCTCTTCACTACGTGTTCCCCCCCAAAAGCTGCTCCACACAAGGCTGCCCAAGACCTTCTCTCATGTGTTTCTTTCCCCAAAGCATCTCTCCACATGTCTCTCAAAGAACATCTCTGTGACATCTCTCCTGAAGAGTGTCTCCCTCAACATGTCTTCCCAAAATCCTTTCCCCATGTGTTTCCTGCCCCTAGCAGCTGTTGCTTTTTTTCCTAAATATATCTGAGCTGGGGTTTCTTAGGCTCCTCTGCCTGGCTGCAGTTTTTGTGTACATTTTTTTTTCAGAGACTACTGGAATTAGCTGTGACTGGCACTAGAAATGTCTCCTCCTAGTTCATGTCCTACCCATGTCCGTCCTAGTCCACGCCATGCCTAATTCATGGCCTCTTTCATGCAGTTCACCTCCACTGCCCCAGTCTTGCCAGTTATGCCCAGTATAAGCTTAGGTGATAGAGTCACCGAAGCACCACGTTAAGAGAGTGGGGACTGGTAGCACAGAAGATGAAAGTGGTGCAACATAACTGTTTATGCCCCCAAACCACAGCAGAGCACCGTCAGGTGAATCTAGGCAGTGCAGAACATCAAGTGACCCTAACACACATGGCTGAATGAAGTCATACGGATGCTGCAAAGGGTGGCAGGATATTGCAAGAGGTGGCAGAAATTTCTGCACAGTACAGGGGGTCCTGCTGTCATATGACCTGGAGCACATACAGCTACTCTGTGCTGATGGATGTTTATTTTGAAAATACAAACTCTTTATGCATCATTTCTGCTAGATGACTCCCCGTACACAACAAAACTAGTTTGAACTGCATTCATTGAATTGTGGTCATTAGTGCTGTGTATTACAAAGACAGCTTAGTGACTATTTTAAAACAAATCTATATAATCAATTTAACCTGTTTTCTGCAAGTAATATCTGTAAACAGGCCTAGAATATTTAAATGGAATTTAATTTCTGTTGTTATGATTATTATTTTTTTACATAGATTGTTTTACTGCATGGATTGATATTCAGTGTTTAAAATTCATTCCCTAGCATAGATCAGATAAAATTGCACATCATTGTTCATGTTTAGATGAGCATGGAAACAATTCCATAAGAAATCCTTCTGTGTGCCAATCAGTTTGTGAAAATACTTGTGACTTTGAAATTTGCTTGCTGCCAGCTAAATTTGATTGCTTGAAGATATTCAAGTTAGTTAAGAGATGCAAGCATGGGTAAAACAAAATCATCTACAAATGTGAATATTCATGTAATTTGAGTATTCTCCCCCGTAATTACAACTTCTCCAAAAATGTTTATTGCATTTAAAGAATTTTTTTCTAGAGAGAGAGAGAGAGATGGCAACATCTTTTTCCTACATATGCCTAGTCACTAAACAGATTTTTTTGTTTCAAATACAGACCTGTCTTCAGTAGGAGCTATTGATTTCTTAGTAACTTTTGCAAATCAGCTTACTAAATTAAATGCCTAAATACAGGCTATTTGGGTGGGATTCTGTCTGAGAGTAAGACATCCACATTTAGGGGTTTCATTCTATTGCCTAAGCACAGATATCTGTACCATTTCAAGCACCAGTCCTGTGTAGCCTCTAATGCGTACTTCAGAAGGGCATGAACCTCCCAAAGGTCCTGGGTCATATCTGTCAGCCTCATGCAAATGTCTTGGAAACTGAAGAGCTTCTGAAATTGCTCTAGAAACCTATGCATAGACGAAACTGAAATAAGCCTGTACAGTGGAATTGTTCTCTAGACTCCTCTGACTAGTTTGAGCAGCTCCCCAAGTGAGATTCAGTTTTCTAAATATAGGCACCCAGTGTCATTTGAAATGCCTTAGGATATTCAAAGCATTTGCAGAGAGCTGGCAGGAATGCACAGAGCTTACAGAAGTTCTATGCTATTTTAGAGTGGCATCTGGAGACCAAATAGGACACACTACAATGCATCTATGTGTGGGCAATTGAATTTCATTTCATTGACTATAATGAAACCTTACACCTACCTCTCATTTACAGACCTATGCAGAGGCATTTAAATTTGGATATCTCAAACTGGACCCTCCTACTTTTTTTTCTCTATAGTACTCCTATGAAATACTTCATGTTTTCAATCTATTTCTGTTCCATAAATGATATAAATATACCAACCCAAGAATTTCTGAAATGCTTACACTTTCTCACATTCACAAGGAAAAAAAAAAAAAAAAAAAAAAAAAAAAAAAGCACTCTAGAACAATGTATATGTTCACCCAGTCTAAACTTGATTTGTGTATGGAGTAAAGAATTCATACTGTTGCAGGGCATACTGACATATGACTATGTACCTATGTTCCTATTTTGATAGTCCTTCAGCATAGATCTGAAATTTTTGGAGCCCATACTTTTTGACTTCATTCTCTGCATGACCTTGTCTTTAGCAGAAGTTATCTGGCCACCTAGAAACACCTGTTTGGTGTTTGTACCTTAGCTTCCATTTTTTAGTTTTTGCAGCACCAGCCTGGGGCTGTCAAACAGCATTCAAAGACAGCTAACGCCCAGATATAATTACTTAGCTAGCAAAAACACTCAGGGGTTCCATGGATTTAAGCCAGAGGGATGACATTTCTACAGCAATGCCCACTATCTGGATTTACATAAGGATGATTTGAAGAGCAGAAAGGAGCTTAAACTGCCATACAAAGTAGGCAGATATGCATGATGGTGTTCTCAGTTTAGGTTTGATCTTTAACTTGACATTGAGCCAAATTCCTTGAGGATACATACAACACATGTATTTGCTCACATCTCAGCTCCAGTCTTGAATAAGTTAAGTGACTTTCTAGGAAGAGGAAACCTAATCACAGGGTAGACATTTGCTCACTCTTGAGCTCTCCACCTACAAGAGCAATAGCTAAAGCTTCCTAACAGTTCCGGTCTGAATCTGAGTATAAACACAGCAGAAACTAGCACAGTATAAAATTAAGAATGGCAAAACCACTCCAGAAACTGCAGCTAGAGGAGATTAAATGAATGTTGTCTATGTATTCAAGCAGGAAGCCAATAGTCTTACTGGGGAGCAATATGAGCACATGCCTTTTCTTTTGTAGTTCTGTTAGTTTCATTGAACAGCTCTCATTGTTACTAACATTAAAATGTTGGCCAGATCATTACAGACTTTCTACTCCAATGGCTGCAGCAATTGGAAAAGTTCCTGGTATAGGTCATTTACAGCAGACAGTCCAGTATGGAGACAGTAAAGGGGAGAGAGGTCAGTTAGCAGACCTACGCACCTTTGCTTAAAATTGTTTTACCTCTGATCAAAATCTTCAGTGTAGGTTTTTCTAATTTTTTATGCAAGAGGATGATAAGATGCTCAAATGTGATTTCTGGACAAGGCACACTTCCAGTATCCATTGATATCTTTGCAGCCCATTCCATTCCCAGTTAGTGTGTTCAGAGAGTAGGCAATGAAAAATTTCCTCTGTAAACATAAACAGATTCCACCAGTTGGCTGGAAAATGTCTTCTCTTCCCTATGGGACCTGAAGAAGATTAATGCCCTCCAAATCTTTCCTAGCCTTAAATAATGTTGAAAAAAATAATAATAGCAGGTTCCCTGATCTGACTTGCCCTAGCTCACCAAATCGCCTCAAAATGTAACTGTCTAAATGAATTAAATTTGAAATATACATCTCATTGTTTTGGCTTATGTATCTAGAAGGATTATCTGAACAGCCCATAGTCCAAATTGTTTAAACTTATACTGTCATCGTTAAAATATTGTTTTTTTCAGGGGAAAGAGAGGAGGCTTAATTTTCTTTTTGTCCTCCTTTGGATAAAATATATTCCTATCTTAAAAACACACAATTTCCTGCTGGATCAGACCAGCAGTACATCTAGCCCAGTACTCTGTCTCAGTGGCAATGAGATAGGCTATTTAAAGAGAGCGTGTGAGGCTCCTGCTTTTTGTGTCACATTCTGGTACTTTGCTTGCATCTGCAAATGTTGAGTTAGGGATGTTAGAGGGAATAACCCTCCCTCATCCTTTTAGCATTTCTTTATGGACTCCTTGTCCATGATATTGTTTAATCCTTTCTTGAACTTTCTCATATTGGCTGCCACCACAATCTCCTGCAGTAGCAAGTTCCAGAAATTCACTACTCATCACACAAAAAATTTTTTTTTCTTTAATCTGTTTTTAACTGATCTGCTATTGTTTCGACAGAACTGCCTAGTTCTAGCATTGTGGGATTTCGGGAGTAAGTTCTGCATTCACCTGGTCATATCCTCCTTCCATTTTCTCTTCAAACTGGAAAGAAATTCACATTCCTTTCATATTCCACCCCTGTCAGCTATATCACTGACAAACATCTTATACAGTGGGTGAACAAACAATTCACAGTAAGCAATACTATTCCACAAGCTAAGGATCCTACCTTCCCCTTACACCTCAGTCCCTAACCCTACCCCCTCCAACAAATCCAAGCCTAAACAGAACACAGAATTACATTCCTGCATCTCTGGTACTCTGCAAAGTAAAGACATCAGAGCACAAGGCATACTGTATTTTCATTAAGGTCTGCATCCAGCCACGGTGATGAAAGAGGAATTTCTTGCTTGGTTGAACCAGGTCAAAAGCATCAACTCAGCTTGAGTCTACTCAGTGCATTGTAGCTCTGATGGGCATGGATACATTCTTTTCTTTAGCAGGATGCAGAATGTATCACCAGTACAGATAACGTTTGCCCAGTTGGTACATACATTGCTGTAGCTGCTGCCAACTTATCTCAACCAGAAGAACAACACATCGTGATCTTGGACAAAACAGTCAGCCAGATCAAAACACTTTAGAACATTTAAACTTTCTTAAACACACAGTCCTGAAAAGCCAAGAGGCTCTCCAGTGCTACTGGTGCACTTTTGACCATACACTTACATGTATATGCATTTTGAAGGCAAAAGCACACACAAAGCTGCTTGTTTGAAAATATAATAAGCACATATTGGAGGTGGGAAGAGTGAGACAATAGACAGAAGAAGTCATGATATTGAATACAAGATAATGCATACAATGGAGAAGAGTAAAAAATAATGCTGAAAGTATTATGCCCTGAGTCATGAGGGCAAGGAGGAGCAGCTGAAGTATGCAAATGACATGACATGACCAAGTGACAAGCTAAGAAAATAGTTATTATGAATGGATATAAGTGGGGCAATACTGCTTTTGTCAAAGCTAGGAAAAAGGATGTTATGCATACTGAGGCAAGAGACAGTCTAATGAGTTTTCGATTTTTTGAAAGGAGGAGAAAGTTATGCAAGATCTGGACATAGTCTGGATCTTAGCACCTAAATTAGAAGTGGCCAGTCTTACTCTTGAGCATTTCAGTGAGATCTTCATGCCATAGCGGCTTCTGGGAGAACACCATAAGAATTTATTGTGGTTATGCCCAGCTGAGTATCTAGAGGGCTGGCACTGATGAAAAGTGCAGAAGAGTGACAGAGGAGCAGAAGGATAGATCAGGCAATGGTGCGGAGGCAGTTCTCGAAGTGTGCATCCAGTAGCAAATATTCAAGTGTTGGTCATCACTCACTGCACTCATAATTACCATTTGTTGCCTTATCTGAAGCCAAGTTGATGACATGGACTGACACAACTCATAGGCTAGGTCCAGTCTCTAGCCTCTAAAGAGAAAGGTAATATTTTACAAAAAACACCCAGCAAATTTATCAAATAGTCATACCATATATGTTTGAATAATAATCCGAAAACCCAAACTTTTAGATGTTAGACAACAGTCTGGTTTCTTTGTTCACTCACTTTCTCTATCTGGATACAATAAGAACAAATCTACATTTTAGACATATCTGTATTTTGCATATAGTTTTCCCTCCAGATACACGGGATCATATTTTCAAAAAGATGCTTTGAAAATAGGTGATCTCAAAAAGATGCTTTGAAAATAAGTGATCTTGATCTTAGCTGTAGATCACTTCAAGGATTATAAAACTCTCTTCACTAACAGGTTTTATTTTTAGCTGTAAACACTATGTAAAGTGTCTTCGGTATTCTAGTTTCTCATCTTTCTTAAATGAATCAAAAATTCTCTTAAAACATATTTTAGACATAGTGCTTAATGTTTACTGGCGAGTTTCAACGACTTAGTTAATTCTTAATATACAACCAGTCTATTTGCTCAGGTGTCCAGTAAAGCAGAAGTTTTATTCTCACAGATTTTCTTTTGATTAATACTCACTAGTCATGAGTCAGGTTTAAAATTAGCAAAGCATGACAACAAGATTGAATGCTAGTATGAGATAAATTTCTCACACTGTTTGCTATTCATTCC
Source organism: Rhea pennata (assembly GCF_028389875.1). Taxonomy (NCBI): domain Eukaryota; kingdom Metazoa; phylum Chordata; class Aves; order Rheiformes; family Rheidae; genus Rhea; species Rhea pennata. The sequence continues at coordinate 182,089,727 of NC_084663.1, forward strand.
ACATCATGATATACAGCACTACAAATTCTACTTGTATTTGTCTTTATTTTGGCTGACTTTTAATCCTATTGACTTTTTAATGCTGCCATGCCTATTGTAGCAGCCCCTCTTTTTCCATCTTTTTAAGTGTACAGAAAATGTATATCTGAAATTTCTGCAAAGTGACTGGAATGAGCCTCTGTCTACAATTACTGAAAGGTTGCATTACATTTTCCTTAACATTCTATATATTACCTCTGATTATACATCAGCATCCCAATTATTGCTCTTGTTTTTATTATATTGTCTGGGAAATAAAGAAGGGTATATCTGGAGGCTGAAATCTAGCCTCTTGCTGAATCTCTGAAATGAAAATTGTTGACTACATCCCTTCAGAAATGTGTACTATGTCATATGCAATATTCATAATATGGATAGATACTTCATATGAGAATAATTTAATTGTCTGTTCTGCTCAACCATTGTTTAATGAATTCCTAACAATCTGAGAGCAAGCTGTCGGAGGCCCATTATTAAATTTCACATTTGCTTTGCAGTTTTCTTCACCATTGCTTCATCTATTTAGGATTATGATGACATTAACTTTTGTTTTTCTTCTCGAATAAGAGCTTTGAATATTTGTATTTGCAAAATGCAAAGTTAAAACTTTCATTGCTGATGCTTACTGGTCATAAAAAAGTTAATTTACATTAAGATAGATTTGCACTTAAATCCAAGAGAGTCTGCAAGGAAAAATATAGAAACCTAAGAGGAAAAAAAACGTGTGCAATGACTATTCTAGCATGCACTAGAAAAAATCAAAAAGCTGCAGCAAAATTATTCCAGTGATGTTAATTTTATTATATACTTCCTTGTTCCTAGATTATTTGAAAAGGAGACAGGATAATGACCACGTGTTGTCATTCACTGTACTGTTATTATTATACATAACTCTAGCCTTCCACCATTTATTCATCTCTTCTCTGAACTGAATTGACTTAATCTTTTTGATCTCTCCTCCAGTGGAACTTTGCTAAACCTGTAAGAATTCTCATTTCCCTTCTTTGGACCATTTCTCTTCTACTATATCTTTTCACATCGAAATGAACACTGCAGCAATGAATACTGGATTTGTGAAATATGTGTCACCAGTATTATTCTGTTCTATATCTCACTCTTCAAACAATCATACGTCTTTGAGGTATCTCTGGTGATTATTAAGCACTGAGTAGAGGTTTTCATTTAACTGTTCCAATGACACACAAGTCTGTTCTCTAAGTGGTTGCAGCTAATTAGAAATCCATCAATGTGTAGAAGTAGTTCACATTATTCATTCTAATGCACATTACCTTCTACTTATCTACAAAAGATCTTCGTCAGCCATTGGGTTGCCTAATTGTCTAGTTTTCTAAATCCTGTCATTCAGTATTTGTTGATCACTATATATAAGCATTTTATTATTGCTCATTATTAAAATATCCAAATATCTCATAGAAATTAATGACTTTCGAAGAAAAATTAACACAATTTCAATTTAAATATCTGTTTTGTGTGAAAGCTCCTCTTTTAATCCTTAATTCCTTGAAAACATTGATTGAAATCTTTGAGAACATTTACTAAGGACTGGGTATACCTGCTTTGTGCAGACAGTTATGAAGGAGTCAAGCTTACGGCTTAGCAGAGTGAGGGCAGTACTGTATTATTGGTGAAGTGCGCTATAGCATCTAATTAAAGAACAAGAGGGGAGTGTGTTGTGCCCTTTCGGGTGATTTTGATCAAGAGCTGGTATCTGGCTCAGTTCCCCCACAGAGTATCACATCTTACTGAGGACTAGCAAGTCTGACCTGCTAGTACACCCCCATTCTTAACCTTTTCAATACTTTTCTATCATTATTCAAGAAGTTTAGTATTTGTCTCATTGCTGCCTTATATTTAACTTGTGGTCCACCAGGATCCCCAGGTCCTTATCAGCAAAGCTGCTCTCCAGCCGCTAGCAACCAGTGGTGAATGCTTATTCTTCTCCAGGTGCTGCACCTTGCATTTCCATCTGTTGACCTTCTTGAGGTTCCTGTTGGCCCATTCTCCAGACTTTTGAGGTCTCAGTGAGGATGTTATGGAGATAATGTCAAAAGCCTTACCAAAGCCAGTGCAAATAACATCTGCTGCTCTCCCCTCATACATCAAGCTGATCATCTCATTGTAGAAGGCTATTAACTTGGACAAGCACTTTGTAAATCCTTTGCAAAACCATGTGACTACCCTGATCACCTTCTTGTCTTTAACATATCTGGAAGCGGTATACAGAATTAGCTGCTCCATCACCTTCCCAAGGACTGAGGTGAGGCTGACCAACCTGTTGTCCCGCAGATCCTCCTTCTTGCCCTTCTTGAAGACAGGATGGCATATGCTCTCTTCTAGTCCTCAGGAATCTCATCCAATCACCATGACTTTTCATCAGCCAGTTCTCTGAGCACTTGTGGGTGCACCCCACGAGATCCTATTGAACTGTATGTGTCCAGTTTGTTTTAGTGTTCCCTAACCTAATCCTCCTCCACCACAAGTAAGTCTTCCTTGCTCCAGACTTCCCATTTGGTCTCAGGGATCTGAGATTCCTGAAGATTGGTCTAATCAGTAAAGACTGGAGCAAAGAAGGCAGAGAATAACTCAGCCTTTTCTGTGTCCTTTGTCACCAGGGTCTGTCTCATTTAGCAGTGGCCCCACATTTCTCTCTTGTTATTTATGCACTTATAGAAGCCTTTCTTGCTGCCGTTCACATCGCTTGCCAGATTAAACTCCGGATAGGTTTTAGCTCTCTTAACCCCATCCATTCCTGCATGCTTGGACCATTGTCTCTGTATATTTCTTCTGGGTCACTCGACCCTGCTTTCACCTCTTGTACACTTCCTTTTTATATTCAGGTTTAGTCAGGAAATTCTTGTTCATCTAGGTAGACCTTTACTCGATTTCTAGCTCATTGGGATGGAACATTCTTGAGAAGAGATCTTCAAATCAGCCAGGTCTCTTGGACTCCCCTTCCCCCCTGGTCAGTATCCTATGGGATTTTCTAAACAGGTTCCTGCACAGTCTGGTTAAAATCCCCTAAAGAATCAAGGTCTGCAAATGTGAGGTTTCTTCTAATTGTATGAAGAAGGTCTCATCTATATATTCTACCTGATCAGGCAGTCTACAGCAAACACCCAGCACAATGCCGTAAGCTCTCAGCTGGTCCCTAATTTGTCCCTGAGTAGAGCTCCATGCATCCCAGCTGCTCACTCACATAAAGAGCTGTTTATGTGACATAATCACATCATTATATATAATATAAAGATATAATCACATCATATAAGATATAATCATATCAGAAATAATCAGTTGATGAGAATATTTCAGTGTCTGGATTTTTCCATGATAATCTTATACTGTCAGTGGTGTCTTAAAGACACACTGATAGTGTTTTCTTCCATGAATAAATGGAGCTGGTAAGACATGAACATATTTTCCACTCTTTAATTGTGAGTTGTTTTTTTCGCCAATGTAGAAATTCAAGTCTCTTTTCACTTTTTCTTTGGTGCATGTTTATCAAAATGAGTAAACATAAAGATAAGGATACATTTTTTGCCCTTTTGCTTTGATTAAAATTAGCCCAAACTCTGACATAGTTCAGCATAGAATTTGCTCTTCTCTAATATTTTACTTATATTAGATGCAGATCTAGAAATGAGATTTCATAATGAAAACTACATATGTGTCATATGATCTGGACAGGAATAGTGAACAGTAATGGAATGAAATAGCTCATTTCCAATGTTATAAAAAGGAATGCTAGCTATCCTGAAACATATGCTGCTTTTGCAGAAATAATAGGAGCTGGGCAAGAGGAAGAGGAGCCTAAAGACATCTACTTTCCCAGTCACTTCACACTTCTGAATGATCTGTGGAACTTTTGTAGCCTGGGACAATCGCCCACTCTCATCTCCATGTTCTGGCCCTAAACATAGCTGACCACCAAACTGAGGATCTGCAATTCCTATAACTGCACCTGGTAAATAAAAAAATGAACAAATATGTCTATAAGAACAAGCTGAGGCATGCTTCCTGGGTATGATTCCTGTCTCCAGCCTGACAGTAGTGACAGGAGTCTGACAGTCATAATAGGGAGTGGCATGGATATACACCAGACCCCTGCACCTTGGTTTCAGAATCAAAAAATCTGGGTAAACCTCCCAGAGGGCCATCAAGTTTTCAAAGTGATATGGAAGATGGTGGCACCACAATCCAGGAAATGCTCTTCAGTACTCCAAGTTAGTAAGCATAAGGAGTATCTTCCTTTCTTGTATGTGTCTTCTTCAACACTGACCTGTAAGTGTTAGCCTGTGTACACTTATAAAATATCAAAAGGAAAACTTTAAATTATTCTCTAAGCTAAGAATTTTACTTTTAATTGGAGAATTATTATTACTTGTTTCATGTAAAATACATAAACAGTTCAGAAAGTACAAATGAAGGCATTTTTCTTTTGTCTTAGCACCTCCTAGGTAAGCAGCTGAATAGTAATAACAGAAATTTATTCTCCTTTGAGTCAAAATTCTGCATTCTCAAAGATCCAGCTTTAACAGGAGGGATATCCGTTCATCTTCAATGCTGCACAGTTCCACAGCTTTGTGACAAAAGAACTGTGCGGGCTAGAGGTTTAAATCTCCTTAAGCTGAGGGTTTAGGCTAACTTTTAGGACTCTTATTTCTTAAAGGAGCAATCTAACTTGAAAGCCATTACATAACTGCCAGTTATTGCTGCCATTATTTCAGGTAAAAATGGTGATTTAGGCACCTAACAAATTTTTAAGCAGAGCTTCACTGCGGTCCCTACTTACCATTTTAGGAGAAGTTTTAAGCTCAGGCAGGGTGCAGCATTCCAGAAACACCCTTCTCTTTGGCATGCCCTAGGGGCTTCCCAGCACCCAGTATGCCACCTGTCAGGATCCTTGCAGTGAGGATCTTAGGTCAGCAGTCCCTGGAAACTAAGTTTTAGGTGTTGTAACATTGAGCCTTACAGCACTCAAAGGAGGGGCCAAGATGACCAGACTGTCTACTCACTAAAGGTAGCATCACTGCTGATCATGTGCAATATAATCACTACAAACCTTATGGAAAATTTTGCCAGAAACTGGTTGTTTTGTTATTCCAGGCACTTGCACAGTTTTGACTGTTTTCCCTGAACATAGATGCCTAAATTCCTCCTAACTTTTGCTTTAGGTACCTAGTTCTTATTTGAAACAGGAAGAATTATGTATTTCACTGGTTTTAGGAGCCTAAATACTTATGTGGATCTGGTTCAAGCATGACTAATAGTTCATGAAATTGAGTGGAACTTAACTAAGCAAGAATTTGAGTACTTTCAGCTGAGTTGAACATTTTGTGTTAACCTAGTGATATCCTTCCAAGTTCCTTCAGGCTAGAGAAGAATGTAGGCAGAGAGAAAAAAAAATGTATATTTGAAGCATTTTCTATATTTGTGTGTGTGCACATACATACACTGTCTCCAAGTTTTGTTATATGTCTAATACAAATAAAGAATGCTTGGTTCATAAGGACTTGAAAAACGTATCCACCATTTGTAAGAAATCACCCATTCAGATAACTGAATCATGAAGCTGCTCATGCTGTATGTCAAAACAAAACACAGCACAATGAATACTGTGTTACATTATATCAGGTCAATAAATACAAAGCAATGGAATATTAAAGAAAACATATTTTATTAGCATTGTGATACTGGCTGCACCCTTCAAAGAAATAGAATTATTTATCAGTGTACTCTATAGCTAATAGGGAAAAAAAAAGGAGTTTTACTTTTCTCAGAGAAAATCATTTTATTTGAAATAATTGACTGAAACTTTTGAGTCTACCTATGTTCCTCCCAAAATAAGGATGGGAAATAAAATGTTTCCTAAAGATAGTATTTGTTCAACAATCTCTATTATGGTGTTTTCTCTGTTTTGAGGTCAGTTATGTGAGGAAAGGGAAGATTAGAAAGCACAAAGAATCCTAGAGAGTCCCTTTATGAGCTACTGGCATAAAGAAAATCTTGATCCCCTTAAAATCATCCTTTGCAATCAATCAGTACTAAACCACCCAGAGAAAACAGGAATATAGGGAAGGCACAGGGCTTCTAGCCCCAGCACAGTGGTCAACAGCAATGTGTGTGTATTCAAAAAGAACAGTCTCATTGCCCTTTTCCAAACTGGCATTCAAAAACAGTCCTCCCTTTTCATAGAATCACAGAACCGGTAAGGTTGGAAGGGACCTCTGGAGATCATCTAGTCCAACCCCCTGCTCAGCAGGGTCACCTAGAGCACGTTAGAGAGGGTTGCATCCAGGCGGGCCTTGAGTATCTCCAGAGAAGGAGACTCGACAACCTCTCTGGGCAACGTGGTCCAGTGCTCTGTAACTCTCACAGGGAAGAAATTCCCCCTCACGGTCAGGCAGAGCTTCCTGTGCTTCAATTTCTGCCCATTTCCTCTTGTCCACTGTGCTCATTAAGGTATGTCTATAGGATGCAGAAAAAATGAGCGCAAGAATAGCTGTTAGCATAATGTATTCTGCCCTCCATCTCCTTTCTGCCTGTCCATCTGTCCATCTGTCCATCTGTCTGTAACTGCCCGGCATGCTCAAGCATTCAGCCTTCTGTGTGCTCTCTAGAGCCCCCCTTGGCCATGACCTAGCCTGCATCCCCAGGCTCTCAGAAGACAGTACAGATATATCCAGCATACCCTGGAATTTCCTGCCAGACCTATGCAGTTATGCACAGAAGCTTGCCTTAGGCCATAGCTTTGTGTCACAACCATATTTTAGGCCTCGTAGGCCAAGCTTAGCGCTAGTTTAATAACTCCAGCAACTTCAAAGGATTTGCCTCAATAGGAGATATACTTTGCAGAACGGTGCATGCTTTCCCTTTTTTTCTTTCAAATCCCTCTTCATAAGCTTTCCACAAGTTTTTCTCTCTCATGCCCTACATGTTCTTAAATTAAACCATCAACATTGCCATTATTCATTTATCCTGCAATGAGACTCACATTATCTTTGTGGTAGTACTTACCCTATCTAGCATTGTGCATTTTTTCATCTTGTTCTTTGTATATTGTCTGATGTAAACTCTGGAGTGGGAAGGTCTGTTTTTTTTTAAATCTCTGTGAAGTGATATTTGAATTAAAGTGATACATACATAATTAATTATAATATGCATAAAAATGATTAATATTCTTAACTGGTCTGAATGCAAGATGGTATACTTATATATCTACGCTCCCATTCTTTTCAAAATACAAGCATAGACATTTGTATCAATATTTAAAAATAGCTTTAGAAGAGAATATAAAATCCTCTAAATTTATGTTTATATGTGGGAAAGTATTTTCTTCTGCCATGACTCAATCCTTTCTCACCCTTTGAACCTATACAAATCCTTGCATGTAACAGAATAGGCTGTATAGGCTATGGATAGCTGTATGTGGCCATAGAGCAATCTTATACTTTGATGTACTCCCTGCTATGCTAGCTGGGTTTGTCTGTCTACAATCTCTTACACACGCAAGCAAACTCTGCCTTACTCCAAATCAACCAGAAGCAATGCAGCCCAAGGTAAGACAAAATTTCCTTGTATTAATCAGCTTGATTGTAAGACTCTAGTTTAGGCTCAGCCTAGGACTACTAAGCCTATACAATGTCTAGGTGACTCTCAGAACAAAATAATCTCATGTGTCTTAGAGGAAAGAAAAGAACAATTTCAGATCTGCTTTCCGTAAATAAATGTGATGAGTCTCTCTCCAGTTCTCCAAATCCCAGAAGGACTGAATGAAGGAAAAGTTAGTTGTTAAGAAATTCCCAGACAAGGTGTGATACTGCTGATTCCAGACTGAGATCAAATGGAATAGTATTACTCACCAAATAGCCCCAATGATATTTTGTGGAATCTTTCTACTTATTACCCAATAAATTTTCCTCTTACTAACCCTGAGATGTGGCTGGGATGCTACAGTGTAAATTAGGTAAAATTCTGGTCATAATATTTAGTAACACACACTGAGAAAAAAAAAGAAAATAATGAACATAATAAAGAGCATTATTTGAGAATTTCCTAGCAAAATCAAACCTTCAGAGAAAAGCAAATAAACAAACAAAAGAGAGAGTCATTCTGTGAAACCAGATGAGCACAGAAGTGCAATTAAATAGAAGAGGTCAGAAAAAATGCCAAAGGTGAGTGCCATAGGTGGATGGATTTCAGTTTCTCATCCTCTTTTGGTGCAGTATGCTTTGCCACTCTGAATCTAGGAAAACAGGATGGAGAAAAAAGACACAGAAGTAATTTGTACAGAATGTGATTGAATAGGTACAAATATCACAGTATTGTCCTGAAGTGAACTGGCTGAATGATATTCGTAAGAATGGTTACATTGGTTTAGACCAAGGGTTTTTCTAGCCCTGTCTCCAGCAGTGATCACAGGTGCATTAGTAAGACAAAGTATATGTATTATTCTAGTCTCTAAGTATTTTCAGCTTTAGCCTAAGCTTGTTGAAGTTTCTGTCTTTTGTAACCCCCGATGGATCTTTCTGACATGTATTTGTTCAGATTCGCTTTGAACCTGGGTAAATTTCTTGCATCCACAATATCCTTTTGCAAAAAGTTTCATGGATCTATTTTTTTACTGAGTGAAGAATTGCTTTTTTGAGTTTCTTTGCTATTGCTTTTTTTTCCCATTATTTTTGTTTCGAAACTTAATCTTCCTAGCTGCATGTGATGATCTCTGCCTTTTGTTTGGGAAGAGACAGAGAGAAGGTAATGTCTATGCCTGTAATGTTCCTAAATCATCTCTTTTCCATGCATTCGTTTCCATGCATGTGTTACAGCCTACAAAAACATTCCATATCCTTTTCTCCTTCTCCCCTCCCTTTCCAGTTCTATTATATCCTTTCTGAGTTAAGCAGACCAGTACCACACACATTATTCAAACTATGGGTGAAGCATATGTTTATACAATGACTTCTCTTTTATTCTTTACTCCTTTCCTGATAATTCCTGATAAAACCTTTTCTGACTGACAGAATGAATGGAACTGAGGTTTTCATGGAACCACTCATGAAAACCCCAAGGTACTTAAGCTAATTGTTTTTTTCTCCAAAGCGTACTACTTTAAATTTCACTGTGTCAAATCTTAGCTACCACTTTATTGACCAGTGTCATAAGTCCTTCAGTTCTTCACAGTTTTCTCACACTATCAATAGCCTGGATAACTTCATGTTATGAGCAAACTTTGTCCTCTCCCTGATCAGCCCCTTTCATTTTGTCAGCAAAACTTTGGAATACCCCTTACCAGAACACAGATACTGCTGCATTCCCTCTGCATTTATACATCCTTGGAGGAGAGGGGAGTAGGTTCATCCCTGTTTTCTGGATGTGCTAATTACTTTGTATGCACAATCAGGGAACAGAGAAGGAAGCTCAAAGCAAGCACATTCTTAAAGAATGATATAAAGCTGAGGTGTGAGACTTTTTAATGTTAAAACTTGATAAAAAAAAAAAAATTCAAGTATTCCTTGTTGCAAGTTTGTCACAGTCTCACAGAAATTTCCATTATTCATTGTCTGAGACATTCAGCTCATCACTCACACATTCCGTCATTCTGGAGCTATTTGAAGTACACTGTATTGGCTATATAGCATCTTTCAGGAGTTTTGTTGTTGTTGTTGTTGCTCCAGAATGGTATTTCTTCAAAAACTCTGTGGGACAATCTTTTATAGTAAGAGAAACATTAGTTCCCTGATTGCAGATTTGCTAACTTTCTCTTGAGAAGATTTCGTCTTCTCATATATTCTTTCCCTACAGGTATGAAACTCCTTTGAGGTACAGTGTTGACATTGGCTGGAAATAACCCAGGCATATTCTGCTTGAGGGTAGGTTGATTGGATTTAGTCTCCTGTGGAGAAATGAGAATGTGCTTCACTTGTACCACCAGCTGCATTTTGGGCCAACAGGAAAAGGAGATATAGTCAAAATGCATATGCACCATGCCAGGTAATAGCTGCACTGAGACCTGAGCAGTTCTTGTTCCTCAAGACTGAATGACTGTAATGTTACCAGAGCTGATCTGCATCTAAGACAGTAAATCATTGAACCTAAAGTTACTTTTCCTATTTACAGAAGCTAAGCAGCTTTCCCAAACCCCAGCATCCAGACAATTATCAGTCTCAGCAAAAAAAATTTATCTCTTCAAACTTCCTTTTCTTCATATGGACCTTAAGATTGAAGACTACATTTCAGAGTAGATGGTAACAAGCTGTGGCTGTTATCAGTACTATATTCTTTATTTACATGCCAAGATACAATTTCAATGAAAGCTGTTAGCTTGCATTCTTTTATTTAATATAAAACACCTTTTTTTCCTTTTTTAGCTGAAGGAAACCTGCTATTTTATGGTACTTTAAAGTACACTACAATATTGCTTCTATTGTAAACTACAGTTCCAATTGTCACTAAATGTGACTTCAAAATATGTTTAGATTTTCTGATGCATACAGTTTTCCATCTTAGATAAGCTCAATATATTTCAATTGATAGATGGAGGAAATCTATTTAGTTAGTTTGAATGTTTAATGTACTTTTTTCCCCTGAGCAATACTGTGAAATCCTATGAAGCAAAGTCTCAACTAAGGAATATATGATGAGATGTGTAAATTATCCCATAAACTGCAACAAAAAGGATTGGTATATACTCCTAGTGATAAGCTGATGGTACAACTGGAACTTAAAGAAATTATGTCTGAATGTATATTGTGTGGATAAGTAGTCCATCAATATCTTCTAATTCTGCAGGCCTCCAGTACAGTGTATCTTATCTAACTAGACAAACACTGGCCAGCTCCTACCTTTCATCTTCAGTTTCACAGCTATGTGATAGCATAGAACACTTAATCTACTTTTCTAAAGGGTGTAATGGCTGTGTGTGAACATATGTGTGTTTCCATATATTAGTACAGTAGATAGTTATCTGCTTGCAGGTCATCTTGATGTTATACGTAAACTCAGACACTATCCAGCTCATCTCCAGTTTCCCTCCAGCTTCTCTCAACTCTTTAAAAACATTATATGTTATAACATGTGTGCAGCCAGAATGCACCATGATAATATCCATTTGTCTAGGCAGTGTTCAGATTAAGGTGAAGGAATTTAGGTTGATATTTGAAGACTCCTGTGGGTGCTTACGGTGCTATACTGACAGCACAGAAGTGACCCAGTCAAAGACAGTATTCAAACTACTTCTGTGCCTGCAGGTATGTGTATACTGTTGCTGTGTCTACTGCAGTAAATCCAACTTGGGCAGTTCATGAGATCAGAGACTGAACATGGGACATGATTATCTGTGCTGTTTAAATGCAATCCTACTCCTGGCAGTTTTTGGATTATGTCAGCTAGTAGTCTTCCAGAAAAAAGCATGTAGATGAGGCCACTCTGCTCGAAGAAGAAAAGGTTATAATTAAATGAACAAAAGTTTGATGTACAATTTGCTCTCAAAGCTGTGTTAGATATCCATACTAAGGTGAATACACAAAACAGCACAGGAGTGTGCAGAGCTACTGTGCTGATGAAGCTATTTTCCTTCCACTTCCAGAGACAACTCAGCAATAGCTACCATATATTGTTAGAAAGATGCTGAGAACAAAGCTTTTTTTCCAATACACATACTTAGCTGCCTAAAATTCTCTTACTGTATACGCCTGGAAGTGAGGTAAGCATCTAGCTTTACGTGTCATTTGTGAACAAGCTGGGTATGTGGTTCCCATTCTTTCCTTAGCTAGAAAGATTCAAACCTTCACTCCCTTTACTATAAAATTAATATTTCTTTCACACTTTATCTGGCAAAATGATGTATTTTTATCTTCCCTATAGAAGAAAGTTGTAAAAGAAATAGCAATGTGGACTGTCATTTTCAGAGGCGCAAATGTACAAATGAAGGAAGTTAAAGGTAGGGCCATATATAAAGAATAGAAAAAAAAAAAAAAAAAAGACCTGTCCTTAAAGTACATGTACCTCCACAATTCTTTTATGACAGTGTAGGGGAGCACATTGATAATTAGTGTGGTCAATCCACTACAGTTTGCAAACATGAGCTAAACTGAACACCTCCTACCCATTCTGTCCATTATTTATGGCATTTACTGTCCTCTAGATGTATTTCTCATAGAAAACTATTTGCACTTTTACATACTACTTCTAAACCTTCAGTTGCTTAATCTCACAGCGTACCTGGAACATGTGAAGTTAAAATAGCCAAAATCATTAGCTAAATCCAAATTTATACAATCCATATTTAGGCTGATTTTCAGTGATGCTAAGAGTCAGCAGCTTGACAGGATTTTACAGACACCTTCAGAAACACTGGAATTTATAATTATCTGTCTCTCCATCTGTTTGATTCCCTTAACTTCCAACCTTGTCCAGAAGCAGGAACTCTCAGATTATTGCTCCTAGTATATGCTCCTCATGCTCCTTCATTCAGAAATGCTCTGGCAAGTTTCTTTCAGGTTCACAGTAAACTAAACACAGTGTGGTGGAAACTCACATCCTGAAAAAGTTGGATTCAGAACATAAATCTAGATGTCTGTTGACACAAAGTCAATTCTTGCCTTAAAAATAAACCACCTGGCTCAAGCTAAGTTATGAAAAATAACACAGTTTTTTCTAAACTCACTATCACATCAATTTTCTCACAAGCTTTAGACAGGGCATGAAAACACATGACAGATGAACATGCATGTACTCTGCTCTGCACTGCTTTCATAATAGATCATTGCAGTAGCCTACATAATCTAAAATATGTCAGCTTCATGAATGATGCTGCCTTGCCAGAATCAAATGCTGGAGAAGAGTACTCTAGTAATTGCAAAAGGGGTTATAGCTGTAGTAGCCAAATTATTTTACTGGTCCAAATTGAACCTATTTTTAATTTTTTTAATAAAATTAATATTCTTAATTCTAATCTAGTATTTGAGGCCTATCTGTTATGTTAGTATCTATCTCCTCCATCCCAATCTCTTCTCTTTTTTACCTTTCAGTCTCCATTTTATTAGCTAACGTTCACACTTTGATATCATGTACCTAAGTAGGAAACATTTGCCTGTTTGTGGTTCCAACTGGAGGCTGTATTCAGAAAAAATAAGCATTACTTTACTCAAAACTATCCTATCCTGAAGATAAAAGAAAATAAAAAATGCTTTCCTATTCTGCTCCCTTCAGGTTAAAAATTCTCTAAGTGTGCTGTTGATTTCTCCTGGCTTGACTTCATTCTTGCTAACTTTTTTCTTGATCCCTTCCCATCTTCCTTTTACCCTCTCCACTTCATCAGACTACCCTATTACTTTTTTAAAGCAATTCTCAGCCTTGGTTTTTTTTGTCATTTTCAGTTATATGAATCTGTATTCTCCCCTACATTATACCGAGGTTTTTTGCTCATGGGTTGCCAACTGACCCTTAGTTCAGCCTAAATCCTTTCAATGCTGGTTTTGTCTTTTGCTTTTTATACTTCTTGATTGTTGGATTCATTTTCATCAGACATCAGAACTGTCAAGTCAGTAGTTTTTTTCTTTTGGGGGGAAAAAAAGAACTCCGTCTCTTCTAAAGTCAAATGAAGATTTTGCTTGATCTGCTACTATTACAACATCTTTTCTACCACTCTTTGCATAGAATCTTAATAAAATACACGAAGGATCTGCCATCTTGGATATCACCATCCGATGATTCTCAGAAAGGCATAAATTAGACATGGAAATTATCAGGTATGTATGTCACCTAATTTGTCCCAGAGCCAGTAAAAAAAGATTAATTATAAGCTGGCCCAGGATGAGGCGATTCTGAACCTTCCTTGAGGCTCAGTTGTTCTTTCCTGACTTATATCAGCTTATGCCTTTCACTTAGAGAAAGCCTATCAAAATCACTTTTGATTATGTTTAAGGGGTGGCAGAGTTCGTTTAAGAAGCTAATCAATAGCTTAATGTTCTAAAACTCATGGGAGTTTTACATACATAAACATATGTAAATGTAAACACACACACATCCCTGCACTAGTATGTAGGGTACCCTGTCTTAATTTGTAACTGCTTCTAATTATAGATCCTTCCAGAAAACACTTTCATGAACATATTTTTAAGTAAAGAAATGTCCTATTGCCTAAGCCCTCATCTAGCACTTACATTTTCAATATCCATATGCCACATTATCCTTTGCACAAGCTGTGTTTTCTTTTTCCTTTTTTTTCTATCTTACTGAGTATTTTCTTCACATTTCTAATCAATGTAATCTAATATAATAAATTCTATGTAGATGAATGTAAAGTGATGCACATGGGAGAAAGCAATCCTCACCTTACATACACAACAATGGGCTATTACCCCCTCAGGAAATATTCAGTTGTAATAGATGGTTCTATGAAAACATCAGCTTAATGCTCAGCAGTAGACCAAAAAAAAAAGCAAATCAAATGTTAGGAATTAGTAGGAAAGAAATACAGAACAAAACAGAGAACATTGTTATGTCACTGCATAAATTTACCATGTGCTTTTACCTTGAAGATTACATGCTGTATTAGTTCCCCATCTTAAAAAAAAATACAACAGAATTAAGAAAATGCATGGAGAAAGGCAACAAGGATGATCAAAACATGGGATTCATAAGCCTGGAAAACAAGTGACTGAAGGAGTGCCATAAAAGTCTGTAAAATCATGGGCAGAAAGAAAAAGTTAAACTTGGAATGATTTTTCATTATGTCTTCTCCAATGCAAGATCTGAAGGATCTGAACTGAGACGAACCCTGCAGCTTAGAGCAAAGGAGACGCTGCTCCCGAGCTGTGCTGGGCAGAGAGAGCCGCGTTTCGGCCGTGGGGGACTGCAGGGGTGCCCTGAGCTGCAGGAGACCCCCAGCCGCCCTGAGCCATTCAGGCTCATTCACAGGGTTCAGCAAGAGAGAGACAAATCAAGGACCGAGGGGAAAAAATCAAGTGCTACAGAATATTAAGATATTTCCTTTGGCTCATAAAATCCTTCAAAAATAATTAATTGAAGTTGCGTAAGTATATTTAAGAAGTATGTCTCTTATCTCTGCGATTGCCACAGTAGGAGACAGGATGATAGACTGAGAAGGGCCTTTGGTCTGAACCAAAGTACAGCTGTATGTATGTTCCGTTATTAACCATTTATTTTGCTTTCTTTTGAATTCCCCTTTTGGCTATGTATTTCTATTCTGAATTTCCTAGGATGGCAATTATGAATTTATCAGTGCAATGTGCCAAATGTGCTTTCTCTAAAGTCCCTGAACATCTAATTCCCACTGAATCTGTTGGAGTTAGTCATCTCATTTGCCTGTCTGAAAACCCTGGTTGATATCTTTCTGCTACTTATACAAATAGTATTCAAAATGTTGCCTGTTGTTGGTTTGTGACATCCTACTTCAAGCTCATTTGGCATTTCTGCCATTTGAAACCAAGGGAATTAAGCTAGACATCTGTTTCAGGGGACAAACCTATCCACAGTTCAGGTACAGAGATGTGCAAGGTTATATCAGACTAACGGGGATGCCATAAGTTACCTAAATAGTTAATAAAAAGAAGTTACTTCTGAATTCCTGCATTTAGTCAACACAGTATTTAAGATTTTTAAGTAAGCCCGATTGCTCATGATTTGCAGGAAAAACTATTTCCTGTGGGCAGTTTCTAGTCTAACTTCAAATGCTTACAGAAAACGTCATCTGAGTTAGCTGCCTAGATTCCCTCTATAGTTGTAGGAGAAATTTATACTTAGAAGCATAATTAAGTTCTAGTTTAAACATGCAGAACCTGCAGGATCACCTGGTGGAAATGACTTTCTGTTACTGGAAGTGAAGGGCTTCAGCACAACTGGCTCCAAAACAGATGAAATGAATCTTCAGCAGCCCACTCCGAGTGGCCTATATCACTCTTTGCAAGCTCTTACATGTACTTCCATTGACTGTGTAAATAAACGTGTCATTCCATCGACTATGCAAGTAAAGCATTTTAAGTTAAATGCTTTTCAGTCTATGAACTGTAGCCTCTAGGGGAATTGTAAAACGGTCTGAGAAGTATTAGAAATAGTCTGCCACAGTCCAGTTCATCCAGGTTAGAAGGATGAGAATTGTGGTAATTGCTGTTTGCAGGTGTTTATATTGGCCAAAAAAGTGCTAGATGTTTATAATTGGTGGCAACAGTTTAGATCCTCCCATGAGAGTGAAAGAGCACAACACTCAAAACCAAGCCATCTCTCACTCTCCAGGTTTATCAATGTTGTGCATCCAGCCCAGATGGGCACAGGTAAACCATGATAAAATCTCAAAGATCTGGAAAGACGCTGCTTTAGATTAGTCCTTATTTCCTTCTTCTAGGCAGGTACTGCATCGCATTTAACATACAGAAGTAAGCCAGTCAAATTGCCTTTGTTAGTCATAGAAGTAGGCATAATGTAACCCCAGTTCATATTTTAAATGGTATTATAATACTTTCCACAAAAAGCTTTTTATTAAAAAAAATAAAAGAAAAAAAAATAAATTGTTTTATTTTTAGTACCAAGCTGGCAGATACTTCAGGACTGGGCAGAAGCTTACATCTCCAGGGCATCATATCACTTAATCTGGTTAACTGCAGTCAGGGCCTAGACCCACTGAGTAACAGTCAATAGTCTTGTTTCTGTGAAATTACCAGAGCAAACTGGTTACAAAGTGTAGCAGAGAGGACTCTAAAATGTGACATTATTGCAAATAAGCTATTTCTATATTATTCTCTTTCAGACACTTCCAAATAATTTGTCATTGCTCCAAATGGAATTAATTGCAATGTTTCTATGAAAACCGTGTTAGTTCTCTTGGTTGCTGTGATTTGAAAATAATTGCTGTAGAAATGTCTTAGGGCAAACTGTCCTTAGTATCCAAATGGGGATTTAGTATGCAGTGGCATAATATATAACAATGGCTGAAGAATAACACGGTGGTGTGAAAGACACAGCAGTATTCTCAGCAAAGGAAAAGAAGACGTTAAAATTCAGAATGGGTTCTGAGTAGCATACCTTAATAGCACAGTAAATTTTGGCTGTATTGGATTCTGATACATTAAAGTCTGAGCTGCCTTTAAATTTAACATCAATTGTTACAGGCCAGTGATTGCATCTGTATTTCAATTTTTTTAAAAAAATATATTTGAATTATATATATTTTTTCCTTTCTCTTCCCAATCCACTCTAGGCTATGTAGGACCTTAGACATTCCTCTGCACTAAAAGAACATGGCATTTGTTCTGAATAGAAAAAGTCATCAGCAAAGTGGCTGTATTGCTTTGAAGGATCTTTGATGCCAGGAAAATTCCACCAGCTGACAGAGGTAGGAAGCCACCACACTCCATTCCATTCGGTTTGCTGTGGAGGGCAAGGAAAATTACTCAAGGTTTAAACTTGAATCTATAAAGCAGAGGCTCTAGAGGCTTGATCCAGTAGAGGATTTAAGCTTCTCTGGGTTATGTGATTCAGTACCTCATTGCATTTGCCTGATCTCTAATTTATCTTGTGAACTGTAGAAAGTGATGCTCCCAACATATCTTTTGGATTCTACCAACAAAATGCTGCTGCTACAGACTGTCTGAGACATAAAAACACAGTCTCATATTTGCCTTAATTCAGTTTCACAGTAGTATAGAAATGTAGAAAGGGCAGGAGAAATATGTGAGAATTTTGCTAATTTAGTTTTTCTGACATTTGCCAAGGAATCTTGTTCTTTATGGCTCGTTTATGGGACTGATGATCCCCCTTGGCTCAGTAAGAGTTGGCCACATATCTCCAGGGGCTGTTTCAGGCCCTAATCTCTGGCATATGCTGGAATAAAATCTTTATTGAACCTGGCCTGTAGGCTGCATGAAAACTATGGCTGAGAGGGAGGAAGAAAGAGGGAAATTAAGGACATATTTGTAAAGCTTCATCTCCGAATTTCCAAGTTTTTGTTAGTTTTCCTCTCAGTAATATTTTTAATAGTGTTTTACTTCATTATTTTCCTATTCCTTCTTGCATATAAAATTATTGAGGTATGTAGTGTGTTTCAGGATGTGAGGAGTTATTCTGATCAGTACTGAATGGTTAAGTTACCTAAGGCTTCTGATAAGAATACACAAGTGATGATTTTTTCTTCCTGATATGTATGTAGCAGCATTGAAATTACTGATCTCCATGCCTAACCAAGGCTTATTTAGAGAAATAAAATTGTAGACTGTCTCTTCTAATGAGAGAGCAGAATGCTGTCCGCATCGTATAGTAATCCTTTTTAAAGCAGGGACACTGTCTATAATTTTCTACAGAAATGGGAAAAAAGTATTCTTATCTTCTGCCTATCCTCCTTTCAGTGTTATGCCAGTTTAGTCAGGCTAAAGCTGTTGACAGAAATTTCTTCACTCAGATGAGAAGCAAAGATGAGAAGAGGTATTGCGATGGTGATGGAAAAGCTTTATATAATGAGACAAATCCCAGAGTCTCTAGGGAGCTCATTCAGCATGGAAACCATTTCATGTTTCTTTCATTATGGGAATGATATTCTATCTATTAAAAGTACAGAAGTGAGATTGTCCATGCAGTTATTTTAATAGGGTGTTTCTGATTCGGTCACCATTTGGTTTGGAAAACAAGAGCAAACAAGCCTATTTGTCACCTGCACCATGCTTCAAACAATTCCAATCTATCATAGGATGGTGGCTTTAGAGCCTCTTATTGTATAAACCTGTCAAGGCATTACAGCATAAACAACACAATCTACCAGAGCCGCAAAACTATTATTTGAGGAGTCCCTTTAGTTTCATAAACTTTTTCCAATTCTCTGACACTTTAAACAAAATATGACAGGCATTTATATTGTATAGTATAGAAGAAAGATCACTTATTGTGTGCAAAACTTATCTAGTGGCTTTACCAATGAGGAGAGAAAGATAAAATAATGGAAAGTAGGAACCACTTTGTGATACTTTGTATTATTTTTTGAAGTGCACCAGTAAGCTCATAACTCCTGTGATCTTTGCAAAGGTATCTTTGCTGTGTAAGTTTAGTTATATTCAAGAAAGGAGGTTGCCTATCAAAGACGTACAAAGTGACCTACGGTGCAATAAAGTTGAGGGAAATACAGCTGTTTCTTCTGAATAGTCATTTTTTATTTTTGCTAAAAGGAAGAGTTTAGAGGGTTTTTTTTTTTTGTTCTGAGTTTTGTTTTCTTTTTCTTAATTTGGTATTTTTTGCTGTTACGTAAGATGTTGCTTTTAGTGTATGGTCTGAGGTGTAATGCCATACATACTAACATGTCATCCCATAAAAGAGAAGATGCTAGCTAATCTTTGGGGGTAGGGGGGAAATAAAGAATAAAAAATAAAAAAAAAATGAAGCTCAAGGCAAAACTACGCTTGGCTCAAATATCTGTTTTCTATACAGTAATTACCCTATGTAAACTGAGCTCTCCTAACAGAAACATACCCTGAGGCAAGCTTGAAATACAGCATTGTAGTTTATAGAACTGGACGAAATTTCACAAAAACAGACCATTAACAAGTCTCCCTGAGTACTGACTTGAATAGCACAGGCTGATCACACAGGAGAGCATGCTGATATGAAGAGAGACAAGTATACTTTCAAGGGACTGAGATTTGAAATATTGATTCAGTCACATTAATTGAATTTTTGCCTTGAGAAGTGATTACAAAAATGTTTCTCCAATATTAATTTGTATCTGCTTTGGATAAGATTAACATTAATTTCTTCGCCAGTCCCCATTACTCTTTTATTATTCATTAGCATCTCCCTTTGCATGTGTAAGAGGCCTTGATGAAGCATGTTTATTCATAGACTAACCTTTTTAAATAATTCTAACAGCTCTCTAACAGAAACCTTCCTGGCATGCTGAGTATCTCGTCTTTGTTTCATTATTCAGTCCTTGTGCTCTATCCTCCACTTGAGATGCTGAACATGAATCATACTGCTCTTCCTACTGCTCTCTTCCTCCCACTGAAATGTCCTCTGCAGCCTGATCCCACAGGATAGCTCTGTTCACAATACACTCCAGCAAATTGTCTCCTGGTAGAATCGAGGATAGTGTAATTTCTACAAAGCTTGAGTGCAATTATTGATTTATGCTGTCCTTAGTTCACCACATATTTGTTTTCATGTTTTAATTCATTGTTCATTTACCTCGCATTAGAATATTTGGTGTGAGCTGGTCTTTGAGGGCTCTTGAGGCATCTTTTTTTTTTTTCCTTTGTACTTACAAACTTGTGACACTTATTTTTTTCAAGCAGACAACAGACAAGAAAAAAGGGGGAAATAAAAAAGAGAGAAATCTATTTTCTTATCTTCACAAAACCTATGCTTATATGCAGCATTGCAAGGTTTTAGTGAATGTGTACCTGAAAATTCACTACAAAAACTTTATTTTAAAATACTGAATGCATACATGCTTTCACATTTATGAAAAACTCTACTTCCACAGCAATAATATCTAGTTGCCTCCAGCAAAATGTTGTCCTCTTTTACATTATCTTTTCATATTTTTCTTGCTATAGCACCCAAACGCCCTAACAAAGGTGTTACAAATGCAAAGATACGCTTCCTGCTACAAAGAGCTTACAAATTTTAGCTTGCCACCATAAAAAGTTAGTATACTATGTCTTTCCGCTTCCATTTAGATTTAAGGAGAACTCTGGAAAATGTGTGGATATTGCATACGATTTTTACATATCTGGAAAAATAATCTGCCTAATGCAGGAGAAAACAATATACATTTATGTTAAGTCTGAAGTATGTGATAGTCAGTCAGTATAAGTGGACATTAAAGTAGCCAGAACTGAAAACCCTGTTACAGCATTGGAAAGGGTGAGAATTAGTTTCCAAAATACAGTGTTTAAAAATATTTGATTTTTTTTCAGTATGATGAGGAAAAGAAGAGTATGTAAGTATAATAAACTTTTCTAGAGAGGATAGGATGGGAAGGAAAGGAAAGGAAAGGTTTGGCACCTAAAGAGATAATTCAATATTTGGAAATTAAATTCCAGGTGCCTATGTAGTGGACAAACAAGAAGACAGTTACTATTTCAAAACATTTACCTAAATTTGAAAAAAGTTACTTGTAAAATAGAAGAAAGATTCTTTGGGGTGGGTGTATTGTGGGAGGATATGTGAAGAGCTCAGTGAACATACAATACTTTTTTTTCCTCTCGTTAGGCTCATATTAGCTCAACATAGGGAAATTTATATTAGTGATTCCCATTAATGATAGCATAAACAGCAACTTTGACTACTATCCTCCCACAGTCTCTAGAACACACTGTCTTCCCACTGTCTCCATGCACCATGTCACCTAGCAGAAATGAATGAGTAAAAGAAGGCATCTTGTAATTTTAAAAAATGAAATAATAAGTGAACAGATAGAAAACTAAAGAGCTTACCTTGGCTAATGAATTACATTGTATTTTTTTTTACTTACCCATAAATGTAATTTCTGACGCATCTTTTCAACCAGTTTAAAATATGCTGACTACTGAATAAGCAATTCACAAGTTTCATAAAGATATTTATTTTCCTTGGTATTTTATTTTCTTCCCAAATAAGGACAGAAAAGGCATTTTACCAGTAGGGGTTGGGGGGGAGGGGATAGTATTGCAAAGGAGATATTACTCTTAATGCCGTGGATAGCTCCATGTAATTCTCAGCTAAAGCAAGCATTGCACTCCTGCCTTACACATCCCAAGACCTGAGTATTCAGCCTGCATTCCTATGCTCTACCTGACCGCAGTGATACCTGTGATAAGATGTTTGAAACCTGTGGGGTGAAAAGCAGAGCATTCTCTGTTTTGGGCAATGTGAGAGCAGAAGAGCTTGGCTTACAGAACCGCAGTTTTTCTGAGCCTTTCACAGTGTGAGTGAAAAGCCACAACCCTTGTGGACTCTCCGCCTGCTTAATCACCTGCTGCATAATTTACGTTTTACCAACCTGAACTGTGGATTTCTTGCAGTAGTTATTTAGAGCTGGTGAAAGCCAATCTAACTTACCATTATCACTTTCTCCATTGCCATAAACTGGCTTTTTCAGGGCAGCATGTGTGTATTTTGACTTTTCACAGACTTCCTTAGACTATAAGCAGATCATTTTATTTTGGGAGTTTATGGCACTTCAGTGTGGGACTGTTTTTATGTTTCAGGCAGGGAAAGCACACAGCATATAAAGCAGGTGTTTTTGGCTACAGTGCAAATTTCTGACATGAGGTGTATAAGCACTTGTTCCCTTTGCTGGCTTGAAGACTCCGGACTTATATGTACTTTATGTCTTTAACTTGTGCACCACACATTACTGAGCAATTCTTACAGACATGTGCATACTAGAGAATTAAATTTAATTCTTAACTTTCCTTTTATGAATAGAAGTCAGGCATGTAGTGGTAAATTTTCAAAGCTCTGTGTAGCTTTTTCAGCTGCAAGACTCGCATTAAATTCAATAGGCCATATGTTCTATTGGCTTGCAGGCTGCAGAGGTTAGTTTCATGAAGTAACTTATTGCAAAAACTGTTTCAACAGCTCCATCTTTCGAGGAAGGGCACTGAATCTGGATTTGGAAAACCTAAGTCCTCTGCACATCCTTTTTTTTTTTTTTTCTTTCTTTTTGTATCATCTTATGCTATCCCTTTAGTGACCATAAATTTAAATTTTTTGTTCCTCTTACCCACCAGTTTTCTTTCCTGACAGAAGGATGTGAGGATGAAATACAGCTATGACAATAGAAGCCATAGTGCCAAGAATGTGGAGTGCCCAAGTAGGCAGACTACAAGTGACAGAGGCATTATGTCTAAAATTTTGTGAAAGAGCGTGCTAAGTTGTGCAACAGCATTACTGTTGCTTCATTGTTATTAAGTAACATTATTATCAGCGCTATTTCATACAGACTTGAGTGCTTTTATGTCTGCTGGTTGAAACTGGGGAGAAGGATCAGGTCAATTCTGCAAATAGTACTTTAGGGCTACGATCCATGCCAGACTTTTTCATTCAGAAAAAAATGCCCATTCCAGAAGCTCACTCATTCAGGTTGCTCAAATATCACCTGCAGTGTGACTATTGCTCTTTAAGTATGATAATAACACTGAGAAAGGCACTATTTCCCCTTGTGTTCAGTGGATCAAGCAGCGCTACAATGGAGTACTAAAAACTATGATAAAATTTATTTTATCATGCACATCTATTGAGAAGAAGTTCTTGATCACAGAGTTGCTTTTATATTTATGATTGCCACCGAGAAGCCAATGCTATAAAATATCTAAGCCATCTTAGTCTGTCTTTGTTATGGAAATGAAGGATGCTATAAGAAAAAATTCCTACCTTTGCCTCATCCTACTTACGAATAGCAGACAATTCTTTGGACTTCTTTTCTTTAGCACGGAACTGGTTGTTTTCAAATTTAAAATTATTCTAGAGAGTATAGAGGGGCAAGGATTTGTACCAATAGATTGGCTGGGCACAATTTTGGAAGCTTCCATCTAAAAGTATCAAATTCTTAAACTGGCTTCTTATATTTAGCTTTTCTATCAGGGTATATATATGGCACAAAGCAAACTATGCTGCACTTTGAATTGATGGAGAGTGTTCCCTCTATTAATGCATGCAATTCCATGCACGTAATTTTTCACTGAGGATATTTTACATTGAATGAATATTTACACACTAATGCAAAAACAATGTTGGGGTTGCTGAGGACATCCTTATAGTAGGAGAAACCATACAATAGTTGTGTGCATCCCATATGGACCACTGAGAAAAAAACATGCAGAAGCAACAAGTTTTTCTATCTTCCTTTTCAAGACCTTTGTATATGTGTGATTTCAAGGGTCACTTAGCATTATAGAGTCTTTCAGGATATTGTCGCAGCCAGCTATAGGCTGGGGAATGGATGGACATGAGGATCTTTGAGGAAGTACAGAAGGAGCAACTCATTATGGAGAAAAAAAATGGAATTGGCTACATTTTATAGAAGCATTTAGGAGGAAAAGCTTCATCTGATGCATTTGCTTAGTGTAAGGGAAGGGAACTGCAGTGAGATCTGATAGAGCTATGGGATCCTGACATCCATGGCAAGTGGATACTCTTTCAGTGATATTATAGTTCCCCTGAGCTCATCCTAGAAGACAGAAAAGGGGAGCAGTGAGAAATAATTCCCTTTTCTCCCTTGTGGTATTTTAATAACATTGTAGATTTTCCAAAAAGAAATGCTGACATGAGATTTGGTTCCGAGGCCAATAAAGGAGACACAAGTTCCCACCCTTATTTTGTCAGTGAAGACCAGATCTTCCCCAGGGGATGACAAAATGTTTTCAAAGATTCATTGATTCCTTCCTTTCAGGCCTGAGAATAGCTAGAAGCATGCCTATAATGACGGTTCTCTCCAGGCTCTCTGAAAAGTGGTTGCTGCCATCTCTGTTTTTCTCTCTTCACTTCAGTGCTACCTCAGCCCCCCTTCTAATTCCCCCAAATAGAACATCATTGAAATAAATACTTTAACAAAAACCACTATTTTGATAAAATTATTTCAGTAATCATGATCTTAACCATTTCACGTATTTGAAGAGGACAAGAAGGGGCTTTCGTTATAGTGTGCTACTAGACAAAAGAGAATTCTGCACCAATAAACCAATAGAGGAGACATTATATAAGATTTTATCTTCCAATGGTTTTTCCTTTTCCAAACAGAGATAACTTGTTTTGTCCATAATTAATGATTAAGAAAACTAATCTCACTTTACCCTCTTTACTCTCTAAATAAACTCATACCAACTCATTATTATTTTTACCTAAATACTAAATACTAAATACTAAATACTCTTGAATTTTTCAGTTTCTTTGTAACAAAAGATGAATAGTATCAGGCTACACACACATCAATATCAAGACAGACAGAACTTTATGTCTCTGAGCTGCTGTACAATGAATAGCAGAAAGGGATGAACAGTAAAATCTTTTGATTTGATCCACAAAAAATAGTACATTACCAATTAAAAGAAACAGCTGTGGAGGAAGAGGCAAGGATATCTATTCAGAGGATGAGACTTTATATGGAATTTTCAACCAAAGGAATATTTTTATGGCCATGTTTTTAATTCCTGAAAATAGAGGTTGATAATGGAAATGCTGACAAACCTATTGGTGTTCATAGGACTGTAATATCCTGTTTAATGCAACCAAAAATGCAAAGTATGCTTTTTATCCTTTTCTGCTAAGAAGGCAATTACACAAGCATCTTGTTGAAGTAGTTTATAATATGATTCAATAGGCAACATTAAATCAACTGGTGATTGAATCCTCAAGAGAGAATGTATTTCAGTTAAACTTGAGAGTTATGGTACTTCTTTATATTTAAAAGCCCTTTAAGCAGGACACATGACGATGTGATCTCAGACGCAGGTTGAAAATGAAGGTGCTCAAAACTATAAATATTCTATTTTTTATGCCCCTGCTATCTTAATTTTAATGTTTACAGAATGTGATGAAAGTGGGCTATATTTGCATTTTATTTAATCTTAGGGAAGACTAAACTTCACACATCTGGTCAAGACAATCTTCTAAAGTGTTTGCTTATGTAAATTAAAAATAAGATTTCACCTGCTACATTTCTAAGCAATTTGTTTGTGCTCACAACTGTAACTAACAAAGATTACATTTTTGAATCCATATAATTTAATTTGTACTTCCCTCTAATTCACCTCATATTAGTATTTTTTGTTTGCAGCCACATAGTCCTATGTTCATAAATATAAATTAAAAAAAATGTTTGTAAAAAAAAGAGAAGCCAAAATCTTTCATAAATAATTCTTCTCTATCCTTGGTCTAGAGACAGGTTAAAGCTCAAACATCAGACAAGAAATCGGCTATAAAGTATTATATTTTCTAATGAGTTCTCTTTTCAGGATTATGATTCCACTTCAGATATTTGTAGACTATAAACCATTTTTCCATGGATGGTACTGAGGAAAACTATAATATTTGACTCCATTATTTTTTCATTGTAAATCAGTTGCTGTCACCTTCTTCTAATTGTTGTTGTCTTTGTTTGAGTGCCCTTCAACTTGTCAGTGTCTTTGTTAATGCAATGTCCAGACCTCTAGGCAATGTTCCACGTGAGCAGCATTAGGCTATCTATACACAGACTCTTCTTACCTTCCTGAGCTGTGGTATGATGAGCGTGCCTCTCGGAATTAATCTAGCCAGATTTATTTATTTGCTGCTCAATTGTGTTATGAGCACAACTGAGTATGTTTCTGTCCTCAGACTGCCATATTCTCAGTTGACATAAAACAACATAACTCTCTACCTTTCATAGCCTGTCTTGATTTAATGTAATTTGGGCATGGCACTGCCGGTGGCTGATTCCCACCTTAGGACTACTGAAGACATAAAAGTAGTCCCTTACAATCCATTTTTGTGCCTCATTACTTGCTGCTTACTGAAAATCTCCGCTTACGTTCTTCAGCTCCCTTTCAATCCATATATCAATATTCATACCCAAGCCTCTACAAATTAATCTGAGAATGAAATTTTGCAGGAGATTTAAAAGCTTCACTCAAATCAAACTACAATACATCTGCCATTTCCCTTTACTCACGAAGTTAAAAATTATATGTAATACAAAGCAAATAAAATGAGTCTGGTGAGATCTCTTCTTTACAAATCCAGCTGCATATTGCTCATGGTTATCTTTCAGAAAATTAATTAGACTAACAGGGCAGCTATTGCCAAGAGTTAAAATGTTATAAGTCTCCTGAGGACAACTGTTCCTGTGAATTGCATCCCAAATTAAGAAACTAGTCTCTTTTAACTGATAGGATATGCTAGAGGGAAGTTTGAAGCAAGTTCAGATAGCAGGTTCATTGTGTATTGTATATATCCTTAAAATTTTGGAACCTAAAAAGTCCAAATTCTTGACCTTGACATGGGTAGAGAATAACAATTCACTGCAACTCTGTTCATCTGAATAGAGATGTTTTTATTTCTGCTACTTGGAATTACGACTTACTACTTCTAATTATAAAGGAATTCTCAAATTTGGAGTCATCAAAAAATCACATTTACAGATCTTTAAAGAATTTAAAGTTTTAGAAATGAAAGAGGTCAAGCTCTTATACAGCTCTAAGTTTGTCCTTATAAATGTCTGAGCCAGATGGCATTTGTATACATATCTATTGAATTTCCAATGAAATGAAGGAGAGGAATGCATCTCAATCTGGAATTAGGCCATAAATAGTCATACATCAAGTAATAACTAAGCATGTCCCCACTAATGGCAGCTTCCATTATTCTTCTTCCTATTAAATTAAAAATAGAAAAGAGATGATATTTAAAAGCCAAGCACAAAGTGTCTGAATACCTGCACCACTCCAGGGCTAACTTTGTTGGTCTCTTTAGCTTTAATACTGCATTGGTGAACAGTTAGCATAGCCTACTGATTAACACAATTGTACACGTTCAGAAGCTTTTCTGAAAGCGTGAAAATGTGTATGTACAAGCTTCCAGAAAATCTATATGGATGATAATCATATTAGTTACATTTTTAGGCTCTTGCATATTGGTAGAATCTCTCACTTGTCAAATGTCTGACTTAGGTAGGCTCTTAGATCTCATCTTTGAACTCTGAGATTCTGCATTAAAGGAGCAAGAACACCACTCCCACAAAGACTGTAGTTAATTTCATATATGTCCCTGTGATGCATAATGCTTCTTCCCTTTTAATATTGACAAATTGCCAAGAATCATAACAGATATTGCATATTGGTGTCATACAGCCTGTGTTTCTGTTTGCTAATTTCATATGTTATAGCAAAAATGAACTTTACAGCTTTTCTCTTTTTTGAAGGATATAAAGGACCACCTCTCTTGGTTTACTGAGAACAGTCTGGAGATTAGCAATGTCCATAATGAAGACCATGAAGACCTACGATGGAGTTTCAAACCTCTCCAAAATATTTTAACAGCAACATCTATTCTGCTTAAACAGTCATCTATCTTTAATCTTTAACTCAACAGTCAAAATGCCAAGTAAGATAATCAACAAGTTAAAAATGCTTACAAATGAAGCCTAACATATCAGATGACAGTCTCTTTCTGATTCCCCAGTACTAACGGTATTGCAACCAGAGAACTGTCAAGAACTCAGAAGTGAATTCAGAGGACCTTTCTGGATACCTTGTGTAAGAGGGGAAATACAAGTAGCTTTCAAGGGAGGTCTTTTTTAGGCAAAGGAGGAAGCAGGACATATTTTTAACACAGCTGTTGGCTTCAGTAAAGTTAGGATTTTGTTTAAAACCTTTTCTAAAAGCCTCTGAAAAACAGTATTTCTGTAGGTAGTGATAACATCTGCAGAAGATCTGTCAAGGACTCAGTGACTGGCAGAGTGCATGGTAGCAGGCCCAGCGTGTGAAACTACACACTGACTAAATTCCCACTGGGGCCAGACGTGTATTCTGTTTTGTCACCAACACCAGGCTGCTTCCTGGACAGTAGTTTCTCAAGGTTAGCACAGCTGAGAAAAGGAATTAATTCTGGTAGACTTAAGGGGCCCTTACGAACAGCGAGTCGAGTCTCACCTGGGCATCTGACCCACGCATCCAACCCGTGCGTCCAGCAGCTCGCCGTCAGCAACGCCTCCACACAGTTCCCAGGGCTCCTCGTGTGGTTTGTAGTGTAAGTCTTTTATCAGATCTATCCTGTTTAACCCCTTATGAGCCATGAGCATCTCTCTTCGCCAATATTTGACCCTCTCTTGGCTGCCTTGCTGTCACACCCTATACAGTGCTTGTCCTGCTATTTTCTTTTCAGCATGCAAAAGTATTTCTTACAGAAGTGGAGGCAGCAGAATTTCTAACATGGAGACTCAGAAGTGTTACCCATGTAGCTCTGTCTGGATGTGTGCCTCCCGCCGTCTTTTATTTTTTCCATAGTTCATTCTATCTTCTTTTTCATTCTCCAAGCAGATCATGATACAAATAAAGGAAGTTGTAGGAAAGGTTGAAAATGTCAGTTAAGAACTGGAAGAGAAGGAAAGTGCCTAAGTAAAGAGAAGCTAGCCCATTGAAAGGTCTGCATGAGGCAAAACATGCCGGCCATTCCTGTAGAGACCAGTAGTTGTATTTATGAATTGAGCACTTTGCCTGAGAGAGATACAAATTTCTCTTCCACCCTATTGCCTGCTAGTTTTCCTGTTATAGTACTTAAAACATACTAACAAGATTCAGCTCATATTTCCCTTTTAACACAATTGCTACAGAATGCACCAGTTGTTTTCCTCTGAAGTTGAAAGTACGTCACCGCATTAGGCATTCTTTGCTAGAGAGCTTTCTTTCTCTCTCTTTCTTTCTCTCTGTAATTGCCTTCTCCAGGAGCATCGAGCTCTGATATCCATCAAGAATTAGGCCATAACTTTGATTTTAATGCCTGAAAAAATATATTTAACTATATTGGTTCTACGGGGCACACTATGCTAACCCTGTAAAACTATACAGAAAGGGCACTTTCAAGTATGTTTTGTTGAACATATTCTGACAGAATGACAGAATTCTGACATTGCCTCTAAGTTAAAGAGGAACCAGTTCAGAGGCTTGAGCACTGGGTGCACAGTCATTCAAACTGCTTAAAGTTTAGTGTGTTTCCTATTGCAGTTTTATTCTGGGCTACATAGCACTCTCCAGATGACACCTTGTTTAGTGATAGCAGAAACAAGGCTAAATAGGCAGACGGGATGCAACCGCTCTGTTTCAGGATGAGAGAGTTTAAGCAATGCCTGACCTGAGCAATGCCTTACTGCTTACTATCAAAGCCAGAAAATAACCCCCACTTCATTTTATTTGCTTATATAAATATATAATGTAAGGTTATTTCTTAGCAATGTGATGACAGAAACATCTAACTGCCAAGGCACAATTGCAGAGACTTAAAGGCAGGAACCTAAATCATTACAAAACGAAAAAGTATTGCTTTTAAAGGAAGCTGTGTTATGGAGCTGAGAATTCCACAACAGGGAGCTGAGAGCAGTCTTCTTGCATTTTTATTTTTTCAACAGGTTTGCTTCCTCATAATGTACGGACCTGACACGGATAAGAAAAATCACAGCGAAGGTGCTGACATTTCAGCAAGGCTGTGCAGCCTTCTATAAAAAAGCTATTTATTTTGAACATGAAAATCTATGAGTTCAAGTGAAGATCACCATAAAGGAGGTGACCCACAAGATACTAAAATTGCCTCTTCCCTCTTCTATTAGCACCTAAAGTCTTCCACCCTAATCAGTCTTCACAGTGACAGCGAGCAATAGTAAAATTAGAGTAAAACTGACCTATCTTTATGCACATGCAATATTTTTGATTGTCTTACTGAATCAATAGACTGTGCCAAAAAAAGCAGTGAAACTATTAATCATGGTTTATATAACAACTCTTGTGAGTATTGGGGTCTTACAGAGAACCCACATCCAAAACCAAGGAGTAGAGAATTCAGCATTTGTAAGTCCTCCTTTAGATTGTGCTTTTTTGTGGAATGTTTCAGAAATGATTATAATTCATTGAAATGTGCTTGCTGTTTGGATTGTAGCAACTTTTGATGCTTAGCATTTGAAATGAAAGCTATTTCAATTAAATTGTTTGACTTCCTGTTAGAATTTCTTCCCACCAATTAAATAAATGTCATTCTTATAACTGGCTTAGGCAGTCATAGACATAAGGGGAGAAAAGTAGCAATTCAAGAGTTATCAGGCAGTTATCAGACAAGCAGGATTAGGGAGTCTTAGAAAACTGTAACTTCTGCTATGCCTGGCCAAAAATACCTTTTCCACAGTACAAATCCTACTGAATTTCCTATTGCTTAGATTTTTGGGCAAGGAGTTGATCTGATACTTAATTTTCTGTCATTATATTCAAACTAAGTATATGGATATATGGATATGAATGAATCTTCCTTGTTACGAAAGATGCTGCCAGGTTTTTTGCTGTACGTAACATTCTTCTTTCCAGGACACTAGAAAGAGGTTTGGCAGTCCCATCTTCCCATGGGATTGAACAGCATATAAAATATCCATAATACTCTCAGGCACACCAGCTTAAAATTTTCTTTTTCTTACTATTCACAGCAGTGAGCCAAGATTTATTCAGATGATTTGAAACAAAGTGAACTCTCAAGGAGCATAACCTGCAAAGCGTTCTGGGAGGGATTATATTGCATTGACTTGCATACGTGAGTGAAGAGTCACGCCAAATTTATGCTATGGTCTGACTTTACCTCAAACAACCTGTCAGCATATACAGGCATTATTATCAGAGATGAATCATACCTGGATAAATCATTTCTATGGACAAAAGTGGTTAAAACTAACCTGTCCCTCTTGGCATTGAAATTGAGGAAGAGCACTAGGAGCCCTCAGTTCAAGGATGGTAACGTTTTGGTGGGCATGCTAATTTATTAAATCAGCTGAATTACATCATGGTGGTTTGTCTGGCCTAGCCCTGGATAGGTCACAGACAGTGGCATAGTGGGACTGCCCACCTACCTATATAGCAACACATTTTAAGGGTAAAGAGTGAAGATTGCCGCTGACTAGAATTTCAAGACTCACATTACAGCTGCCCGAAGCTTCGTGAGCTAGCACTGTACAAATCCTCCAAGGTCTTCTCCTGCTTTCCCCACGGAGGGAGGAAGGGATCAAGAAGTAATTCTGTTACCCGAGTGAGGAGAAAAAGGAGGCGAAAAGAAAGCTGAGTCTTTTTCTTTCTTTAATCATTAAAAATATATGGAAAAGAGGGCCACTTTTTGTTTTCTTTCTTTCTTTTTTCCTCACAGTTCACCGTTAAGCTCAATTAGCAGTTTAACCAACCTGTCAAATTCAACTGCTGAATCTCGTCTAATTCCATTCTGCCTGAGCTGTAGTACTAATTGAAGTTGTTCCACTTAGTTTAGGTGAGCGGAATTGCTCTACTGTTTCCTGTGAAGAACTTGTTCAACTGTTTCTGAGGGAGACAGCAGAATTGTCTGCTGTAGAACAGAAAATGATAAGCACTGTATTACCTTTGTTTTAATGAAAAGTTAGGAAATTATGTATATCACTATAGAAAAAGATAGAAGAATCCTATCATATGTCCTAATTCAGCAAAGACTCTGACACAGAAGGTACGTGTAAGGAATAAAAGAACATGACAGTGCAAAAAGTGAAATTAAAAATTACCAACATTAAATAAAGATGATTGGTCCTATATTGAAATACAAACCTAAAAAATTTCCAGATAACTCAAAATAATGACAGAAATTTGGAAGAATTATCTCATATAAAAAGGACTGACTATTTTTTAAAGAGAGCTAGAATTATTGTTCTAACGAAGATTAAAAATGTAAGTTAATAATGTAACTGTCTCTTCCTTTCTTCCTCTCTTCGGTAAATATATAAATGTATTTATGTAAATGTGGTAAAAGATATGTATGAGTAGATGTAAGTAGGATTTGTTTGCTGCACAAAAACAAATTTTAAATGGCATGAAGAATGCATATGTGCCCAGGTCAATAATAATATATTCATATTGTAGCACCAAAGTTTACAGACATTAAGAGATTTTAAAGTATGTCTTCTTTAAAAATATTGAAAATATTAAAAGTATTTTGTATTTATTGCAACTTGAAAAATACTGATTTTTCCACTGCTGCGTATATACCTGTACATGAAAAGTATTCGTATGTGTATAAATACCACATTCAAGTAAAATACCAACCATAAATCATTTTAGATAGTGAGATCTGTTAGGTAGCTGACAGTCTCCCCAAATAAGGCCAGACTGTTATTTCTGTGGTAAGTTCAAAATCAACTCGGGTCAAACAACAGAAAATACGCTATGGAGAACACCGGAGAGAACACTTCTGCACTGGCAGGGAGATGGACTGTTTGACTTAATCAGGCTTTTGGCTCTGTAACTTTTTTGCTTCTTAGAAAACAGATGTGAAACTAATGCTAAGTAGTAGAAGTTTTACATTAATAATGGATCAGTTTGGATACCTCTGGATTCATAGTGGACTAGCAGAACATGTATATTGGTGTTTAAGTACTTATCAGCTATTAATCTTACTTGGTTAGTGTCACTACTGCAGGCTTTGTACTCATAGGGAAAGTTGATTCTGAAAATGCCACCATAATTGCTACATAATCAAAGGAGTTCCTGTAAAACACTCCCAAGTATCTGAGGTACCTTATTCACTTTATAATATCTTAAATTATTTCTAGCTGGTAGCATTGCAGGGAAAAAAAATATTTCCATTGCACTGCAGCAATTGCTGACCACCAGGGCAATATGTAGAATAAAAGTTCACCTATGTGATAGAAATGCATTTTCAAATATTTATAACTGTGGAAAAAGTACTTTAGCTACTTAACTCTACATAGACAGTCAGTCTGCAATTGAGTTCTTGTATATATACATGAACAAAGTCACCCATTAAAGGTATGTGCAAAGAAAGGAAAAAGGATTTTTTGTTCATTGCTGGCTCCACTGGCTCCCAGGGATTTGAACAGATGAGCCAGTTTTGTATGTGAATGCATTGGGCATAGTTAGTAGTTCAAGTCTTAACATTTTTGCAAGAGATTGTGCTTCTAAAAATACAGATTTCAGTAATAGAAGATGGAATCCAGATAGGCTAATTTTATGTGCTGAAATTGGAAGTTTGGGTCTCCTCATCAAAAGAGAAGAAAAGACTATCTAAGGTGCACTTCAGAAAATCCGACTTAGAGTCTATTCTGATTCTCTACTTCACTCCTCTGACTATACTTGGGAAAGATATATATTTACTGAGGGGATTGAATAAAGTCCCTTTTTCATTTGACTCCTCCCGTCTCCTGACACGTGCACACACACACACACGCATGCACGTATATTCATTGGAACCACCTCTTGAAAAGAGCCCTCCTGCTGTTTATGGCATAGTGTTGGCTATGGAAGGCAATCCTCCACCTTCCCCACTCCTTTCTTCATCCTTTTTTCCATATCCCAGAAATGCACAAAAAAAGAGAGACAAGCCACTTTGGTTGGGGACTTTGACAAAAAAATAGTTAAATATGAAATTTCATTTTATGTGATTAAAAGAGCAACCAAGCAATAAAATGTATTTTTGCTTGGGAAATTTCCACTTTGTTTCAATTGCAGGCTTCTTCATGTTAGAGTGATAGTTGGTCCGTACACATCCCTGAATGAGTTCTTTGCTCATCCCTCTATGTTTGAGCCGCAGCATCTGGGCTTCTACAGCTCGAAGTTGATCTGACACATCTCTTCAATGGGGATCTGTAGCAGCAAGGGGCACACCAAAAGTATAATACAGCCTTCAACTATCTGCTCTAGTCCAAGCAGTGCCCAGTACAGGGGCAAGAGAGAAGGGGCCTTAAAGCATCAAAAACTTTAGGGAGAATTCTCACTGATTCAGACTTATTGCTTGTTAATGCTTTCCTGTAGCAGCAACAGCTCAGCTGTTCTGTAAAGCAGTTGTATAACAATAGTGTGAGCCGCACAAAGAATTTCTGAGACTCCTGTCAGCACCTGTGTATGTACTCGAACAAACCAGCATCTGAACTGCAATGAGATGAGAATCAGGTGTCTCCTTGGACTCAGTGGGAAAGCAAAAAAAATCCTGCTCATTTCTGCAATGCCAAGGAATTGAGAAAAACACAAAGAAAGAGGAAATTACAGTAACAAGGTAACAAAAATACCCCAGGTCTTCATAAAGGATTAAGAAAACTGGTAAGTCATAGACCTATCCCACTGATGTGTTTCTTTGAAGACCTAGTTTGAAACCAGCTACCACTTTAATGAATATAATTTCCTAAAGTTTTAAAATAGACCTTAGATTTCTCCTGCATAGTGAATGTAATAGTTGATATAATCTATGCAGTTGTGATCGTGTTACCAGTTCCTCAAACTGACACCCTCCTGAAAAACACAACAGGCTTTGTAACCCCATAACTATAAAGAAGTTGTCTGGCACTAGCCTTAGCATTTTCATGAGAATAGTTAGCATTTTCATAAAAATAGATTATTTTAGCATTGTACCATCTTTACTCTTCTGCTTTCAATGAAGCTCCTTCTTCACATGAAACTCTATGCCTCAAAGGCTATCTGAAAGTCTCAGTTTAGCTAGCCAAACATTTTATGGATTTGTCATCAACTCTTCCAACATTATAATTGGAAGATGAAACATACTGTTAGTGCAAGGCTCTTGTCCTGCACATGCAAATACCAATATTATAGCATCAGTGATCCTCTCACTTTCACTTTGTGAGCAGCAGCTCAAGGGTCTTATTTTAAACATTTTGATACTACACAGCATCAAATTAGAAGATGGCTGAGCATAAAGAGATTGTGTGTCTATTCTAAATTCTTCCTGCAAACTAAATTTGGCCCACAGATTGCCAGAAATTAGATGCTATTCAAAATAGACCATTTAGATATTCATCACAGAATTGTTTGTATCATTCAATCTCTGTTGTGTCAATGGTTTATGCCCATAGCTGATTCTGATAACTAGCATATTTTCAACTAAGGGGAAAAAAAAAAAAAAAAAAGTCAGATATATATGCTATCCCAAAGGCCTTTCACTCCAGGAACCAAATTCAGACATACCTTACAAGAGGATATATCTAGATCAGTGATCATTCCTGCCCTTTCTAATATAGGAAAATTAAGTGTTATTTAAGATGATGTTGAGATCATCTTATTTAAGCATCGGAGATAACAGTTCATTGATATAAGTGATTTTAGGAGATCCTCAAATAGGTAGCCTTTTCTTTAGACATTGATATCTGCATTCAGACACCTGGACTTCAGAGTATCTCATCGTTTAGTCTCTCCAGAGCCCTACATGATATCTATACTGAATTCTGTTGTACACCACAGATGGACCAGGGTTTTGCTTCTTCTGATCCACAATTACTCTCTTGATGGCTTCTCAAAAGCAGTTCATCAACACGGTGTTGGTCCCCATGTTAGACAGCTGAGCGCTTGGAATACAGCAGTTGTAACCTTACTTTAGACAAAGTCAGACATTAGTTCTGTTCCTTATTCTACCAGATATCTGCTATTCCAAAATGGAGATATAATATAGTAACTTGACCCAGACATTTCTTCCACTGTCAAAGTACTTACGCAACAGAAAGTAAAATTAAACTTTTGTTGCTTCTTTTCTGTAGGATATGTTTTGTCCTTAAATTGCTTTAAAATATAGTACATAAAAGACGTTATGTAAAAGGAAATGATTTATTCAGTACAGGAATGGTAACTCAGAATTCTCTTTTTTTCAAGCATATTTTCTCATATTATCTCTATCTATTTACAACAGTGCCATTTTCTGACCAAATAGAGGTTATGTAAGAAAAGATCTTTTAATACAAAACAACAGATATTGTAAAAAACAGCATGTTCTTTGAGCAGTGTGGGATGCTAAATCCATTTGGTATCACACAGATCAAACCTGAATGATTAATTACAGATCTAATAGGAAAGGTAAACAATCCATTCTCATCGCAGAGCAGCAAGTATACATCTTCTTAATCACTGTGGGATTACAACATCCTATTCTCCACAGGTGTGTAGGTTTGTGTCACCATCATCTGCTATGAATCACATGGAGTTATTATTCTCGGTTTACACTAAATATGTAGATGAAAATAAACATATAGTATTCAATTTGTGATTTCACAGACAGAAAAATATTTATTTTATGTGTAATTTGGACTGTAGTATATCCTTTTGGTTGTCTAATTTGGCAGCACATCTTTTTAAAATATTATCATCAGTATGCAATCCATAAAACCACACTCATCACTGGCACTTAAGCTTATTAACTAAACAGCAATTATACTGCCATTGAAGGACTACTGTAGAGCATACAAGTGAGGATCATAATGTTTTATTTTTTGTACCACACTGTGGTACTGCTGTTAAGAATAAGTCACAAGCTAAGTAAGTTCTTCCTAAAAATATACAGTGTACGGTTTTGTTTTGTTCTGTTTTGCTTTAACTTGAAAGCTATTTGTAGCCATTTCCACTTTATCCTGACAAATACTGCTGTTAGACATTCTAAATCTGAAAGCTAAATTCTGCTCAAAGCACCTGCTCTGTATTACAAACTGGAGAAGAATTTAAGTTACTTGGGATCCATGCCAACTCCCATTTAAATCAACAGAATACATCCCATTAACTTCAGGGCAATTCAGATCTAGTTTTCACAGAGACTGTATAGCTCAAGCCATATTCTTATCTATGTCACCTTGATTTTTATTATAGGCATTGCCACATTTTTTTTTTTTTACTAGTGATGTACAGCAATGAACATCTGAATGGAAAAAGGAAATAAGTTGTAGTTATGTTGTAAAGTATGTTACATGTCATTATTACAGAAAATAGGCCTGCAAATGGACACAGAGGTGACATATTGCATTCCTCTGCCTTCAGGCAGGATCAGCTACGTCTACAACATCTTTCCTATCCTACTCTTAATAAATATAATTGAATTTATTAGTAGTGGACAAGAAAAGAAAACAAACAAGATTTCTGGTTAAAATGTCATCATTTCCTTGAGACTCCTTTTCACTGGCCTTTGTTGAAATTGTCTTTAGTACCCAAAACTGAGTAAGACTACTGTTCACAAATACTTCTGTTAAAAATATGGAAAAAGTATAAACTATTCTTCAATTATCCAAGAGAGAAAAAAAATACATTACGATATAACGCCAAGAAGACATTTGGCAAAATAAGGGACACAGAAGAGACTCATTATCTAGAGAAGCTTTTATGGATTTCAGAATATTTCCACTTTTCTACAAGACTTACAGTTTTTGGAGAAGAAGGTAAAATATCACACTCCAGAAAAACAGTGATGTTAAATAGAGACTTTTTACACTGCCTTATGGGGGAATTTGTTGTATCCCTGAATGACATTTAGGCAAGTTTAAGACCTGCATCTACCCACAGCCAAAATATATATTCAAGAAGAAAGTTCTCAGAGGTTAGAGTGGCACTTAAACAGCTGGTATGTTTGAAATGAACATTTGTGGAATAAAAGTTTTTGACAGTTTGTCCATCATTTAAAACAAAAATACTTGGTATTTGACTTGGAGGAAGAAGATTTAATGTACTGATTCAGGTAAAAGATGTGGTAAATGCCAAGTCCACCTTTTTTAATAATGGATGCCAACATTCAATTAGGATTATTTGGTTACTCTTCTGAAGATTGAGCTCACATTGCAATTATTTCTTGTTTCATTCTGTTTCCAGTGAGAGAACATGGTGTGTAGTTGTATTTTAAAATGAATCATAACTGTCAATTTAGCTTTTCTTGCTTCATAGGTTCCTAATGATAGGTTGTCCTGAAGTGTAGACGAAGGAATATACTGTGTTTGGGAAACGTTTTTTCATACAGTAAGATTCAATATTCAGACCCTCTCTCCGAGATGCATGCAATGATTCAAACTCCACTAAGTTGATGGACCCATAATTGCTTCATGTAAGAAAAACAAACCCAAAACATCTTTTCAAGAGAGTATCTGTCAATGGCTACATTTCTCCATATTTAAAATGAAATCTAAAGCCTGTAGCATATGTTTCAAAGCCCAGCATATGAACAAAAGCATACTTTTCCATGTAGCTTATTCAGCACACTCGTCATTTTTGTTAGCATTTGAATTGGGAGAATATCAGATTTTCCTGCTTTGAAAAGCTCCTCAATGTGCAGAGGAAAAAAAAAAAATGTTTTCTTTTACTAGCTGTAAAAGCTAGTAAAAGCATTTGCCAATTAATAGAACGTGCCTCATTCAAGCAGTACATCCCTAGACATACCATTGGTTCTCTCATCTGAACTTTTTTTTATGCACACAGTTGGGTGCACACAATGCCTTTTATCTTCTTTTCCTCTTAATGCATCAGTCAGGATTGTGCTCCTACCCCAAAACAGCTGTGTACCAGTGATTTCTGGTCATGTCACTAAAAGGCTGCAAATCTGATCTTGCTGATTATTAATCTGATTAATCTACAAATAGATCTTTAGGCTAGGAAGGAAGCATTGTATTTTGTGACTATCAGATTATAGTTTGTTTAACTCTCTTGTTTTTAATATATTCCATGCCTTCTTGACAACAACTTCCTTCATTGCTCAGCTACATCAGGATTACTCATCATTTTTATGAACGTCTGCAACAATAAAAAGGGAATTTTATGTAAATTTGTTTAAGATTATTACTGAATTTTTATACATATATAAAATGATGAGTTTTACTCTTTAAACAAGGTTTTCATACTTTAAAGAAGTGTTACTTCTCATCTCTTGTCCCTTTATTTCACAGCTGTTAACATGACAAAATAAAAACTTAATTGAAGTACTTACCTTGCACAAAACAGATCAATCTGCTCCATTAAATGTGTCACATGAGAAAAGCAGTCAGGTCTAATTGATTTCAAAGTCATGTGGCACAAGTGCCATTATAGTATATTCCCAAAGATGATATCAATCAATATGTTTACTATTTTTAAAAAGTATGCACTAGGCTAATTACTTTTTTAATTTTTTAATATCATTTTACTTACGTGTGCTAAAAATGATATTGAAACAAAATTTTGGGGTCCAGTGAAAAGTTTGAGAATCTAAGTACATGTTCTTTCTGGATGTAAGACTTCTATCTTGAATCTTCCTAGTCTAGGCTCACACTCAAGTCCATCAGCCTTACAACCAGCCCTAACAGTTCCTGAACTGAAGTCTGATGCAGATTTGCAGGAGCAGATGCTTATATAAAAGCTGAAATAGGATGGTTTCAGGAGGATTAGATGATTCCATAGGGTATCTCAAAGACCTGTAGTTCAAGACACTACCGTTCCAATCTTTCATTGCTATTTTCTTTGAAAGAAATGTAGGTTTTAACCTTTTGGGAAGTCTTTTTCTACAGAGTCAGCAGCAACTCCAGCCTGTCAGTTCAACAGTACTTTACAACTAATGCAGTTCACTTTGAGCATGATGGAGAGGAGAGCAGTAATAATAATACCCAGGTTCTTCCAAGACTGTGAAAAATGCAAGATACGACTGACCAGTTATAAGCATAGTTTCAGAATCTGGCTGAATGAGAATAGCTTCAAGGCAGAGTATGTAATAAATAGAAAAACGATTACAAAATGAAAAAGTTCATCTGTAATGTGAGAACTGGTTCAGGGGACATGAGCTTAATGACTTCTTCTGCCACAGACAGCCTCAGAGACTTTAGGAAAATCATTTAATCTCTTCCTATCCATGATATAGGGATAGTAAGTTCCTTTTCTCTTTTAAGTTCAAATTTGAAAAGAAAGCTTTTTCTGATTATATGTCTATATAAGGATTTCAACAGTTTGTCTCCTAGTATCTTTATTGATAAACTGATGAGTAAGAATTAGATAAATGGATAGTGAAGTGGGCTGAAAACTGGCTGAACTAGGCTGGAAGAGTTGAGACCAGTGGTACAAAGTCCAGCTAGAAGGCAGTCACTAAGGATGTCCCCTACAGGTCAATATTGGGTCCAATAGTGTGTAACGTTCTCATCAGTGATGTGGAGGGATGGAATGGAGTGCACCCTCAGCAAGTCTGTAGACAGTACAAAACTTGAAGGAGTGTTCGATATACCAGATGGCTGTGCTGTCAGAGGAACATAAACAGGCTGGAGAAAAGGACAAACAGGAATCTGACAAAGTTTAACAAAAATAAATGCAAAGTCCTACACCTAGGGAGGAATAGCCCTATGTATCAGGATAGATTGGGGGCCAAATGGCTAGAAAACAGCTTTGCACAGAATGGCCTGGGTGTCCTGAAGGACAACAAGCTGAACATGAGCCAGTAATGAGACCTCGTGGCAAATCAGACCAATGGCTTTCTGGGCTGCATAAGGAAGATCACCAGCAGGTCAAGGGAGGTGATCATTTCCCTCTACTCAGCACTGGTGAAAATATACTTGGGAGTGTTGTGCAGAGGTCTGGGCTCCTCAGTGTGAGTGACCTGGACATCCTGGAGCAAGTCCAACAAAAGTTCGTGAAGATGACGAAGGGATTGGAGTATATGAGGAGAGGATGAGAAGGTTCAGGGAGATCTTACCAATAAATATGTATCACGTATAAATATTGAGAGACAGGGTTGATAAAGAAGATGGAGCCACTCTTCTCAATGACATCCACTGAAAGAATAAGAGGCAATAGGTGCAAACTGAAAGCAGAGAATTCCTTTTAAATATAAAAAGAAAAATCTTCTTTGTTGTTGTTTTTTCCCTTTACTGTGAGCATGCTCTCTGGAACAGGTTGTCCAGGGAGGCTGTGGAGTCTCTGTCCTTGGATACATTCAAAATCAGATTTGCCATGGCTCTGAGTAACCTGCTATAGCTCTGAGCAGAAAGTTTGGACTAGATTATTTCCAGAGGTCTCTTCCAACTTCAAAAAATTCTGTGACTCTGCAATAGCATGAAGGAGGCTTCATCTGAGTTAGGAAGAATAGCGATCACAACAAGTCACAAAGCCTAGTGGACCAGGCAGCATACTAACTCAACTATTTGCCAGTTCTTGGCATTAACTATTTATGGTTATACCAATACAGTATGTGGAAAGTACACTTGAGGTAACTGTATTTGCACTCCAGATCAGTTTAGATCAGCAAAGTCTTGGACTTAAACTAAGAAGCTATGCTAAGAGATAGATTATATTAACTCCAGCTGAGTAGTGTGTCAGCTAAATTAAGCCTGAGTTTGTCTTCAAAAAACCTTTAAGTAAACTCTTTGGCTACATATACGTTGTGGATGTACTTCGGGCTTCTCTCCAGGTGGAGTTACACATTGCACCACAAGGAAAGGAGTTTACAGGAAAGGAACGAGCTTTGTGGTAGCAGCTGGTTCTCATTCTGACTCTGCCTTGCAGATAAAGTGCAGTCTAAGGGCCCCTGGGCAAACAAGTTAAGCCAAGTGCATAATAATGGAATTACATATGTAAATTTAGGTGTCCAGTTTTGCAAATATTGGCTAAAATACAGTTTTCACTGCCATGAAACATATTTGTTCTGTGTTCTTGTCTCCTTACTCTCTCTCGCTAGGCGAAGTAATACAAGGTCTTGAACACTCAGGATATGTTTTGGGTAATATTTCTTTAATATCCAAATGAATTACAAGCATTTATGCAGATGTCAAAATTCTATTTGGTCTAGGCCAAATATAGCCTAGAATATTCGCCATACAGACTAGGTGTAAGTTAGACTTTCAAAACTGCATTCTACTGACTTATTTTATTCACTTGCAGAATATTGTTACTGACATTTTCTATAGTCATTCTTCTCAATGGATCAAACCAGCCCCTTAATTCTGATTCATTTTTTTCCTGTCTTCTGCAAGTGTACTTAGTGTGAAAAAAAGAAGTATTATCAGACTACTGCTGCAGACTGTTTCTTAGAACTCATACCATATAGGAATATTGCTGTACTGGAGGGGCTTACAGCAACAGCAGTGTCTTTTAGAAATTTTATTTATCCATAGCCCACTATATTCTTGAGACCGAAAATCTAGTTTGCTTAATGGTTGTTGAAACACAGTAATCTGTCTCTATTCAAGCAGATGATGCGGTTCTCCAGATTAAGTAATGCTGCAGAAAAGCTATAATAACCATGCAAAATATTAGAATTAAATACACCATTAACCAACATTTTTAAAGGGATGCTTTTTTTTTTTTTTTCTAAAGCTTGAATAGAATATGTTCCCTAGCCACATGAGAAAATCAGTAGGAATTATTTTAGATCTGCTCCCTTAGAGTAGTTTGTGATTTTGTACATTAATTTAAATAAGTTCCTAAGTTAAAAAAAGCAAATAAAAGTATTGTGCCAACTTCTCATTTATACTAGCCTCAACCTGAAGTAACCAGTAAAAAATCAGTATTCTTCCTGGTTAGAGGTGAATAAATCTAGACTAATTGGCCACTGATTCGAATGAGAATAATTTGCAGAATTTGTCCAGTTGGAATTTACAGAACCCACATCATCAGAATCATTCCTTGCTCCTTGGAAAATATATATAGATATATATATTCTTTGGGATGATTCAATAAAAAGTAGGGTTTTTGTAGTATATCTCCCAAAAGCTGACATGAAGATGTCATATTATCACCATAACCAGAAGGCAACTATTTAGGTGAAATTAAAAATATAGGAGGGTTTTCTGAGAGGAAAAAAAGAAACAAACACAAGATTTCATGGAGGGGAAGTTTCAATGAGCCATCCTAGAAGCTGATTCGCTTTGGACCGCTATAGATTGAAATACACTATGGTAACAATTTAGAATTAATACAGGACAAGAGTCAGCGATGTGAGCTCCTCCAGCTATCCCAAGACGACTGTGCCTAAAACTCTTTCTGGGGTGTGTTCTTGTGGGAGCAAATTCTTATTATGATTCTTGTTCTGTGTGCCAGTAAAATTTTAGTAAGGATAGTTACCTACTAGAAATGCAACTGAGAAAAAACACATTTCATCAAAACTATCACATTTTTTCGGAAACAATGTAGTCTTCTACCATCTACTTCCAATCCCATAGCTAATTTCCTTTTCAGAGTTCTGGTACTTCTTACCTCTATCAAAAATAGCAGGAGGGGAAAAAAACAAACAAAACCAAACAAAAACAGCACAGTTTCCTTGGAGTATTGTTACTAATCTGGTTCTTGTTCCAATCCAAATCAAAGAAATGCGCAATGTATAATAACATTCTCCTGAAAATAGTATTTCCTACTACATCCTGAAAAGCCATAGCAAAAATTGGGGTGAAGGTTTGATTAGGTTTCTTTTTTATTCAAATGGCATCAGTCTTTCTCCCTTCTAGTAAGAATGAAGCATGCAGTCTCTCTATTTTTCCTCTTCATTAATTATTTTCTAATTTCTTGACTTCTATGTATCTTTTCATTCTCTGACTCCTTTCCATGTCTTATCAGCAGCTTTTTCTTTCAATATCCCCTTTGTTCCAGTTTCCTCTCACTATATCTTCTCCATCTCACGTACTTGCCTATATTTTTAAACAACTCATTGATAGATTTCTACAGGTTTATTTTCCTCTCTGTCCTTTTCAATTTAATGTTTTCTATCAATCTGTCTTCCTTTTAAATAATATCATATTTGGGAAGGGCCAATATTATCCCAATAAATGTAAAACTCTAACTGCTTCCTCCGTGTTACAAAGCTTCCTTTGATTTTGTCACTGTTTTTGTTTTGCACTTAGTAGTAGATTAAGAGTCATTAATATTTCAAAATATTTAAGATCACTGTGAGTTTTAGGAACAAAATAAATATAAAATACCTAGAAGAAAGAGTTTTTTCTTTCAAGGCCCCAGATCCTGAGTTATATAGAGAAAGTTTAAGAAAAATAGTCACAGACTGATTGCAAAATGAAATCTTACATTTGCAAGAAACTCTGTGATTTTTCATATGCAGCTCCCATTTTCTACATCTTTGTTCTGTAGCAATCTTCCTGCGAAGTTCAGTTTTC
Source organism: Rhea pennata (assembly GCF_028389875.1). Classification (NCBI taxonomy): domain Eukaryota; kingdom Metazoa; phylum Chordata; class Aves; order Rheiformes; family Rheidae; genus Rhea; species Rhea pennata. The sequence goes on from NC_084663.1 coordinate 182,134,326, forward strand.
ATTAAAGCAAATGAAAAAAATAGCAGAGTATTTGAAATGTGATTCCTATACCACTCTGAGGACATTGTGCTTGCTAGCTGGTGACTAACCAAGTGGATTTACCTATTTATCCAAGACCAGACCCTCAATAGGTATGAATCATTATAACTCAGCTCAAGACAAGAGAGCTATGACATTTTTACATCAGCTGAGTCACTCTTCTCAAGTCAGTTCACTTTTCCTGCAAGTGTCCAACACACTGCAGCAGCTACTCCAGCTCGGAGCACAAGCAGGTTGGGAGTCAATTTCACAGTGTAGACAGCTTCAACAGGATTCAGCTACAGGTAGGCTACAACTTGCCATTCTGAGTCCTCTCTACATCTTTTTAACTCTTGTAACAGGAAATCACTGTCTATCAGGCATATCTTCTTCATTCAACAAATTATAGAAACAACAGTCTTTGTCTTCCCCTTTATTCTTGAAAGAATTCAAGTTCAAATTCAAATTTTGTATTTTTATAACTGATCAAGGTATGCATTTTTTTTTTTTTTTTTTTGTTAAGATGGTTAAGATGATGTTAAGATACTTTAGAGTTACCTTTATATCAGATCTTTTCTTCTTGTAGTGATGACTTCAAAATTTTGGGGTATATGAAAGAAATAAGATAATGTATTTGTTCAAGGCATAAACTAGGAACTGTGATAGTCATACTCAGGTTTTACACAGCAAATTTTTGTGGTGAAACATGATAAGTAGTTATTTTAGGTCTGAAAACAAAAATACTCATGTATATTTTCACACCCAATTTTTTCTTACTGACTTCAATGGTTACTCCACTGATCTTACTCATAAAGGCTGGGAGTCAACTTCACCTTGTAGACACCTAAGACAGGATTCACTATACACTGTTGAAATCTAATTATGGGTGTCTAGTATGAGCCATGGAATCCAAGCACCTAATAAAAAAAAAAAAGAAAATTTAGTCAATAGGGGTGTGAAGTGCAGAGACCTGTTCCTCTGGTTAATCACAAGTGGTTATTGCCAGGTAAGCTGAACAGTTCTGTGGATTCCAGTGACTGTATTGACTAAAGGCAGGTTTCAGCCACCCCACTATCACCATTTGAGATGCCAAATGATATCCCACCGGGTATTGAGCAATCACCCCAGAATCCAAAATGACGTTTCAGCAAACACTGCCTGGATATCTAGATAAACTATGACATTTTTACTGGCCACAAGGGTACATGTTTCAGCAACCAAACGATGTCCCTAGCTCACATGCAGATAGCCACATGTAAGGGTCTACAGTCTGAAGTGGAATTCCAATCTAAATGTTATCAAAATAGATCTTAGAATATAGTGTGATTAAATATATCTTTTATACATTTTTTTTTACCAGCTGTGTAATCAAACACCTATCTGAAATGCTACCCACATACCCATTTTTTCTTTTAATCCTTGACTAAAATCAAGACTTTTCTTCTCTAAGGACACCTACCTGTTGGATGGGTTTGCCTTTTCAGAGTAATGTAGAAATGCATTTTGAAGTCAAGGGAAACAGAGAGGGATATAGGGCTTTTGAGCAGCAGGATGAGGGGAAAAGTATGAAGTGAGTTAGAGGACTTAGTCTGGGTGAGATTTGGAGACAAGATGGTGGACAGAGATGCCCACTGGCCTTGGATAGGAGAAGTGATATCTTTCAGATGAGTTCTGGGGTGATTTAGGTGAAATTTATACATTTTTTTATTGAAGAGTCATTGAATAAAGACTAAATCTGACATTGGGATGGAATCTGTACCTTTCTGGGAACCTATCTAGGTAGAACTGAGATAACTTCCAGTCCTTCCTGTCCGGTTTCTAACTTTGAATCAAGATCACATATTAAGGGGGAATGAGGTATCATCTGGAGAAAACAAAATAAAATAAAACAAACAAAAAAAAACACTACTCATTCTATTTTTATATTGATGCATTCTATTTTTATATTTTTATATTGATGCTTTATTCTCTGGGATCAGCCAAACATTTGGCATTTAAGAGACTAGGGAGAGGTAACAGAAGTGGATGGCAAGTATGGACATTGATTGTTCTATAGAAGCCTTTTTTTGTTATTTTTAAGGATTTCCACATACACCCCCAGGACCACAGAATATTTACCTCAAGTATTTCAATCACTGCAGATTTAACTACATGAAAATCATTGACATTTTCTCATTTGTACATCTTTGTTTTGGTAGAAAATAAAGCTGACACCAATAACTTTATATACTAAGGCAGAAAATAGGCTATATATTTCCAGCAAAGAGGTGTCTTCTTAACTCTCCCTATTGCTGTGATTTGGAGTTTATACAAAATTCAAGACAAAAGTGGAATAAATAGCTGATCATCCTAAGGGTAAGATTTTATGTCTGAGATGAATAATTCTACAAGCAGAACTGATAGGTATATTGGCATATAAGCACAAATGGAAGTTGCAGCAGGTATTAATCTGGTCTAAAGATCTCAGCTTAAACTATGACGAGAATTAGCATGGAAGAAAATAGGAAACAAGTTAAAATAGATCAATTATATTTTGTGACATCACCTGTCATTTCAGAGGAAATGGAAATTCAGATGGAAAAAAATGAGAATGGTGGAAAATAGAAAAGGCATAAAGATTTTGTGGCATAAACTATTGAAGTAAAACCAGTAATAGGCTGGAGAAACTAAGCTTCATTCTTTCTGACCTCCACTTGCTTTCTCTCACAAGCCTACTTGTGCTCCATCCTCTGTAAGCTGGTGCAACTTTCAGTGTGTGCTGTTGATCTGTGAGACCAGGTGATGCTTTTCCCTTAGGTCAAGGATGAAGCTTTTTTCCTGAAAATATTTATTACATACCCACTCATTCAGAGCAAAGGAATTAAGGACTGTTTGCCAATACTGCTAATAGCCATGTCAGGATAGGAAAAGAAGGGAGTAGCAGGACCCAGATCATTCATCACTGCAAATCAAGACAAAATCCTTCTTTTTGATCCAAAACCCATGGATACTGTATATGAAAATCCAGTTTATGCTTGTAAATTTAGTTGCAGAGCTCTGTAGCATGGATTCTGACACTGCCACAGTGCTTCATACTACTTAGTTTTCTGCAGTTTTTTTTTTTTTTGTTGTTGTTGTTTTTTTTTTTTTTTTTTTTTTTTTTTTTTTGCTTAATTTTGGCCTACACCAACTTTTACACTCCCAGACTATGTGCAAGCATAATATGAGGGATAGCCTGGGCCAGTGCTTCTTGTGAATAGACAGAATGGCATAAGTCTGTATAGATCATGTTGCAATAACTCAAGGATTTTTAGCAGATATAACCAATACCTACAGTCCACTCTGTTTTTGAATTACCGAAAGCTTGGAAATCAAATCTGCAAGCTAAAGCTGTTTCAGTAATATTTAATTGTCTCTGATGTTCAATATTTTTAAAACACCATATAGTTATATTAAGTAATTGAAAAATAATTCTAAAAAAAATGAAATACAGACACAATCAAAGGCCCTTACAGCAAGAAAACTTTATTTTTTAAAAAATTGTAAAATATCAAAATCACGGATTCCTCAGTTTGAAGAGTGAGACACAGTTTTAGTCTTTGAGTAGAGATATATTTTATTTAATTAGTCTGCTTTCAATTTGTCTGATGCTCTTTGCCGTGTGTGGTTGAACTCAATTGTCCCCTTATCTACATGGTGCTGTAGGAACTAGAGTGCCCCATCTGTCCTCCAAGTGCCCCTCTAGAAGGACATAGGTCTTACGCAGGTCCAGCGAAGAGCTTGGGCACATTAGGACTTCTCAAGTGACACTAGATGCTAATATGTAGGCAACTAAATCAATATATCTTATTGGATTTTGCTCCGTTGTTCTACCCTTTCTTCCCGAAGATAGCCGTGTAAAGATTTGTTTAAAAAGTTCAAATACACAGCATGTGGCAAACTGTTGGATCATATAAATTCTGTATAAACCAGAAATTTAAGCCCTCCATAGGGAAGGAAAACACTCATTTGAATGCTGATAGGTATATTGTATTCTTGAGGCAGGGGTTAAAAACATTAGGGTTTTGTGTTTTGCTTTGTTTTGTTTCTTTCCCCAAATCTATTCCTAAACAAATCAGGCAAACAACTCACCTTACCAAGCACCATGGGGAAATGAATATAGGGATTCATAAGTACTCTCCTAGTTTGTATGCATGACTCACTGTCTGGTGGCAAAAATCAATTTGCCTCTGTAAAAAGGCCCCCTTGGGGACAGAAAAATGCAGAGCTCTAATGGTTTGCTGTCCTGAGCGTCTTTGTCTGAAGACAAACAGAACTGGAATTGACAACAGAGAGTTATATTCATGAGCTAAAATGATTCATGTGTTGTGACTTTTTCCCTCACCTGGCTTTGCAAAACTGCACCTGCAGAACAGTGCATCTGTGCCACTCGTAGTCACCTAGACTGCATGCATCTCTGGTATATTTACAGGTGCTATTGGTACCTTGTATCTCACTAGCTATTTATGTGTTCAGTTATCGTGCTGCAAATCAAGCACCTTACTCTGTATGAATGCACAGGCATTCCTAAATATTAGGCCAAGCACAACTGAGAACTCTGCTGAGAGTATTTAACCTACATGTCACACACTGAGGTATAGGAGAGAAACGATGAGGGTGCAGCCTACACACATTTCATTACTTTATTACAGGCAGCATCAGAGAGTAGAGACAGTATTAGTCAGAAACTCAGGAAATTTAGATTTTATTCACATTTCATGCCTTGAACTTCTGAATGATTTTGGACGCATGCTTTCACCTGTCAGTGCTTGTTGCTATCCCACCTGATCTTGCTTTGCTAGGTTAAGTAATAAAAATCTTGAAGCATGAGCCACTTCTCATTATGTATTTGTACTGTAGCTTGTGCAAAGGATCTGATGTCTCTTAGGGACCTCAGCTGTTTGTGTTTTACCAAAAAATCCCATACTGAATAATACTGTCTGTTTAATTTGTGCCTCCTAAATGTCAGTAGAGCCTTGCTAGCTGATACAATAGGAAGGTCTGGCCTAGTATGTTTGGATTTTTCCTGCTTATAAGTGATTCACAAGTACTGTGAATCACTTGTCAAACTGTACTGTGAAATTAGCTATCCTGAAGGTTTTAACATATTTAATAGGACACAGGAGATCACAATCTATGGCAATGAAATGTTCAGAGAACAATGAAGTGAGCAGAAAAACTTCTGATCATTTTGAAGTCATGTTCTTCCATTTGTAAGTTTTGAGAACACTTTTAAGATCTTTGATAAAGTGAAAATGAAAACAATGCTTTTGGAAACAGAAAGGAGGAAAAGAAAAAAATATTCTTTTCTCCAATGTGAAAATTTTTATAGTGAAACCATAAACGTATTCATTCAATAAAAATGAAAACTCTGACATTCACATTTTATCTGAGTTGAAACTCAATTGAGAACTGATTAAAAGTAAGTAGAAGAAGTATCTGCCCTCTATGGAGACACTTAGGGAGACAAAAATATGGCACAAATTCACATTATGTTCAGTGATGAGGTGTTAGGTGATGAAGTTTTTCTGGCATAGGTTGCGGAAAAAGAATTCAATTCAGAGCAAGTTAGTATTATATATAAAGATATTCTGGATTGATTGTGCAAGCAGATGTTCTGTGAATTCAATCAGGAAATGCTTTCTGTCACCTCTGTTCAAACAGGCAAGCCAGTTTCATTCCTTATTGAGATAAAAACAGGAATCCATTGCTTACTCTATTAACAACAGACAATTTTTCTAATAATGAATAGATTTTTTCCAGTGGTCTGATGAAATTGTTGAGTGCCAGTTGTGGCTGTGTGAATTTTAGCTTTTTTCTCTAGAGAGAGAGCAACAGTTTATTTTCAATCTGAAGAGCTTATTCTAAAGGTGTCTGAAACAGGAGTAAACTTGGCTGATCACAAAGTAGCATCTGCCAACAGGCAAGAATACACGCCTTCCTAGTAACACAATTCACATCGACTGGCTATGGGCTTATAAAGGAGAGGGGAAGTAAAAATGCAAATCAGTGTGATAAGAGCATGCATTTATTCAATTTATTCAGTGCAAATTCATGTGATGCATAGACCAAGTTTAGTCTTCCACGAGGTCCAAGTTAGCAATATCATTAGTGAGACACAGTGATAACAACCTGCAGTTTCTCACGTTTTCTCTGTTTCTAAAATAAGACATACATAATGCAAAGAAGAATGTTAGATTTATAGACTTACATATATATAAAAATATTGTGTAACATTCTTTCCTTTAGCCTGAAGCTTTTATTTATGACCTCAAACAACTCACTACAGGTTTGGGGGAGGGTTGGTTTTTGGAGTTTGTTTGTTTGTTTGTTTTAACAGTGTGAGTAAAGAAAAAGGATTTTTACTATTGCATATGACCAGGAACAAAACACACAGGGTCACATTGTCACTGCACTCTGCTCCTGAGCTTTTGCCTTTGCCTTTACGATTGAGACATATATGCAGTGAACTAGATTGTATCATTTTATATGCATTCGCTTCAAAGAGATTTTGATATCTGCTAATATAGCAAGGTCAGCCACATCTCTTAAACTTCCTATGACAGATTTAGAGAACCGAGACTTTGTTCAGCTTGGGGAAAAGAGTAGCAATCCCTCACTGCCTCCAAAAAAAAGAGTTAAATTAAAAAATATATATTTCTGAGCACAATGCACTGGCATCTGCTTAATAGGCACATCCTATGTGGCCTAAATGGGCCAGCATAGCTTACTAGGAAAGAGAGCTGCTTCTGGGAAAATGTGCACAAGAGAGTTGAGTTGTAAAAGTATAATTGACACACACGCCACAAAATATCCCAGAAGACTCAGAAGACTTCTCTGTCTTGCAAACGTTTACGATGAAGCACAGTGATTTATTCCCTGATTCCAGAGAAATTACTCATGAGAGCAAGTAATATACTCAGCAGTAATTAACAAGCACAAATTTTCTCTTTTATTTACACTAAGTCCAAGGCCTCTTCACACTGTCTAAGAGCCAGGAAAGGACTGAGAACAAGGCCTCCTTCCATATTTCTCAAACACATTCTTGTGCTATCAATCCAGGTTACAGAAAAAAATGTCACCAACCAAATGGAATCAAGAGAGACGTTAATCCACTTCTTCTACCACCTCACTCATTTCTGTGTGCTTTGTCCCTAAAGCAATATTCATCTAAATAATTTGTAAAGTCCTAAGTTTTGCTGGTGAAATTTAAATGCCAATATGGGCAAGTTATTTGTCCATTTAGTTCTTCCTGTTTTCTTTTCCTTTGTGTTCTTCCTCTAAAATACATGTTCACACCCCCACAAACATAAGACCATCCAGAGCTAGCTTTGTGAGCTCCAGTATCCAGATACAGTCAGCTAATCGGTATTCAGAACTGCTAAACACTGACTTCAGCAAATTTTAAGAGTTCCCACTTTTTTAGGCTTTAAACCAACAGCTTAAGGTTACTGATTCAAAACAGAATCTTGTACTAAAGTCCCATTAAAGTCAATGGAACAGGCATGTGCTTAAACAATTTCTGATTCAATTTCCTCAAACTGGGCTCTGTTTTACCAGCTTAAATATGGATTTAGGGCTAAAGCTGCCATATAAAATGAAATATTATAAATTACTTTTCACCCTGTATTCCAAAGGGACTGTGCATGGCAGAACTCATTTAGTATTGCATTGTGCTTCCATTACTAGGCAAAATAAGTGTAATCTTTTACCTCAAGGAAGCTTTGGCTGAATTCAGGAAATATTTTATGTGCTTATGTAATTACTGTTGTCAGGAAAGTTTTCTACACATCAGGTACAGAGAGTCATTTGAGTTAGAACAATATCACTTGAAGAAAGTCTTTTTTTCTATGTACTCAGTCCTTTATTTTGGAATTTTACTTTATTCCCACCATTTTCTCAAAACTTTAATCCAACTTTACAGCATCCTTTTAGAGCTATTTTTATTGATTTTTATGTGATTTATAATGCCTTTTGCTGTGATCACAGACAGAGTTGCATATGACAGATTGACATGATTAATGCTCAGATTTGCAGTATCCAATCCAAGAGGAATCTATATAGCATAGTTTTTGTCCTCAGGATACTTTTGTTTTTACTTCCAGTTATTAATTAGAATCGAGTAACCTCTGTTCTTTCTAACTATACTTAGTAATAGATTTCTCTTCCATTTCTCAATGATTTTAAATATTGATAAATGTCTCACTTTCTTCAAAAAGCCCATAACTTAATCTTCCCTGGCAGAAATAATTCCATTAACTCTTCAGCTTCAGACTTCTCAATATTCAAATTCAGTACTGTAGATGGAGCAAAGTTAAAGCCAAGTATTTTTTGCAGGAATCAGGTATAAAATCCTGATTATCATGCAGCTGTATGGCATGATGACCTCTTACCTCTAGAGTCAGCATCAAAAGAATTTGAGATTTATAACATTTTAGGCAAGACTTCATGACATTCCCTAATGAATAATGAATCTTAGATATTTCCATGAGAAGAAGATATAGATATATATCTATATCTATATATATATATAGATATATCTATATATATCTATATATATCTATATCTATATATATATCTATATATATCTATAGATATATATATATATCTATAGATATATATATAGATATAGATATATATCTAAGATATATATCCATATAGATACATCAGAAAAGCTCCCAGAGAAGAGAAAACTTTGGGTAGTAGCTTCTAGCCTGGCCTCCTGGACCCATCACAGCATTATTGCAACCCCAAGGCCAAAGGTGGGTGCTCTAGCAGGCAGATAAAAGGCAAGGAGGCAAGACAGAGCCTTGTACAAAGGCTACCACACTTCTGGGAGACAGAGGGAAAACCTGAAGAAAAATAAAATATGATGTTATTTTCATTCGGAATGAAACCCCCTCCAGAAAGGACTCCTAGCTAACATGTCGCTTTTATTCTACCGTAAGGTCAGAAAGACTCCTCACCTCCACTATACATATTCCTGGGCTTGCACACATTGATGTCCTTTCTTGACTTTTGGGGGAGTTTTGCTATAGCATAATAGAGTCTCCCTCTTGAATTCTGCCCTTACAAGCTATATAGGTACTTATAAGGGCAGAATTTTCTAAAACTGTTTCAATTTTCCCTTTTGAATTTTCAATGGCCTAATATTATTTCACTTGAAATGAGCTGAGTACACTTGGTAGCACTGGATTTTGATAAAAAATGCCGTTTGAAAAAAATATATTTTATGCCTAAGTCACACTGTCACTTTATATTAACTTACTTATCCATTTCACCTTTATACTGTCCTCTGTATTCATTCATTTTTAACTAAGTTATCTTTTTTCAGTCCTGAAATAGATTTTAAAGAGACAGGAATGTCCATCCGAGTCTGGTAGAAAGCTATTGCCCTGGCAATTAAAAGCAGCTTGAACTTCTAGTAAGCAGATGAAAGTCTTTTACGATCATGTTCAGACTGTAAATTAATGAAGATAATATATATCTTTTTCACATTGCTTTCTATCCTTGAATCTATGAACGCTTTACAGATGTAAGTCACTTTGGTAGATGTGCCACAATGTAATCCTATTCTGTGAATAGGCATCCGAAGCAGTTTTGCAGTATCAATCATTCCCCAGATGTAAATGCTACTTTATATCCAAAGGAACAAGCTCCTACAGAATATAGTTTGAATGTCACTAAGTTTTGTAAGCTCTCTGCACTGGGTTTTAATTAGGGGGCACTAATTATGAAATGTCTGTAGAAAAACTGCTGTTTCTCTATATTCCCTCAAATACAGTCATATTCTCAGCTCAAAATTCTCTAACTTAGAATTAGTAATGTCAATACTCAGCATTTCTAGATGCCTATAGTGGCTTGGGGTTTTCAACATTTTTCAACCTTGATCTAGTGTCAGGATTATGGATACGCATCAGTTAGGTGTAATGCTATATTATGTCATTTCCTCTTCGGTTGTTGGAAGCAAGCATTTAACCAAAACGTCCCTTCTGTCTTCCGAACCTGTAGACCGCAGACCCTGCTGCGCATATGTAACTGCAGGCATGCTTCACGAAGGTTTCTAAATAACTTAGGAAACAGAAAGAGTCCTTACAAGAGCTGCTCTCGAGCTGAATGTGTGTGCATCAAGCACTGCGGTATACAATAATACAGGCACATCGCAAATGCCTTTTGAAAATAATGATTCTGAAGAAGCACTTAAATATCTGCTGTGCCACTAGTTACCTAATAGCTCATGACAAATCTCACAAATTTTCCAGTTAAGATATAGTGAAAGTTAATTCATTAGGAAGCTTTTTGTAATGTTGTTCCATATTTCCTTGTCTTCATGAGTGCCTGTGATACACAACAGGTGAATGGCACTCAAACAGCTAAAAAGTCTTTTCTGGCTAATCCTGCGCTAGCGTAGCCCAGATTAGGGAGTTTCTATGTCCTCTTGCAGCATCCCTACTCCCAAGTCACCATATAAAAGAAACATTTAACAGACCTCCCAAAACTTCACCCTCTCAAAATCTTTCACTGTGGCATTTTAAACAGCAACATAATAATCTTACCTGTTAGGATTCTACATCCACTTTCATTAGCTTGGCTTCCAGCAAAAATTTAACTCTACAGAATGCATTAAAATCCCTGCTGTGAAATATGTCATCTTCTAAGCACAGTCTAAAAAGCTCTATAATTTCATATTCTTTTTAAAATCAAAATTATTCCAGGTTCTGATTTTTCTTTCATTTTCGAGCTGTAGTCTTGGTGATTTTATAAACAGTGAATAAAAATAACATATCAGGCTTTGGCTAGATGAATACACATTTCCTCCATTATTCCCACTCCTTTGTAGTCTTCATTAGCATAGACTGAATCACCAGCTTGCTAAATAAACAGAACATAGGTTAGACATATGTTTTTTCACCTGACTTGTTTCATGATGCAGAAAATACTTAAGTCCCGTTTCAGCCCTTTCCTGTGTGAGAACAGAATGCTCCAATTAATAATGGCAAATTACAACCAGAAACCCATGCCTGAATGAGCTTGTCAGGACAATGAGAATTTTCTGCTTATTATTCTGAGAAAATTCGAGCAAAGGAGAGAAGCCTTAAGTAGCTGTAGCTGTTAAATTCTCTGTCCTTTACCACAGCTGCATTTGGGTATATGTAGAACAGCTCACATGGTTAGTGCTTTAAATTACAGATAATCAAATAAATAATATTCAAGCATTATGGAGCAAATATTGAGAAAAATGCTGATTTTGTGGTACTTAGAAATGACAGTATCATTTATTCAGTAATTAGTTAAATAGGCTGAAATTCATTTTATTGCAAACCCCCACTCATTCCACTTTAAACATCATTTTTTAGGAAGAAGTGCTGACTCCAGAAGAGATCTAGAAGATCTAGGATTTTATTGTCAGGATCACCAAAGTGGATCAAAAGATGTTTCATCTGCTTTTCTAGAATAGCACAGCTGCTCTAGCCCCTGCCTGGAGACTACAGACATGAATGGATACGCTGTGCCTTATATCTGGTTATTTATCCCCAAAGCCTCATACACAATGTATGGACTTAAGTATTTTTAAGGACTGACTGAATTTCAATCTCAGAGAATGCACCAACTATTATTTTGCTATTATTATTGTTGTTGTTATATAGTAGACAATGCACATAAGAAGAGATAAGATAAAATACGAACAATAATAAAAGAGAGTGAGAACAATAAAAAGAAAGCAATCTTCTTCATTGTGCTGTGATCTCTCTTTCCTCAGCTGATCTTCTAATGACACCATCCAAAGTCAAACAACTTGTGGGTAGCTTATTTGGCAGCTGGCTGAGCTGCAGCACACTTACTGCAATAACTCACCCACAGATGTTTGTGCCTGGGTTCCCGGCGGCAAACAGGCTTCTAGGAACATTTCTTACTGCTTTCACTTCAAGACAAAGTACAGCAGCCAGGACTAACTCTTCCACATAGGCTTAGTGCTTAATTCAGCCAAGCTACAGCCATTCTTCTCAACTAAAGCTGTTCTTCTCATACTAGAGGGATGCGTAGGTCAAAATAGTAACCAGTTAGAAGTATCATAATAACATCAGTGTATTATGAAAACAATCACAACAACACCCTATTCCGTAGGAAAAAAAAAAAAAAAAAAAAAAAAAACTTATTTTATCTTATATTGTCTGCCTAATGAATGAAGGAATCATGTCCTTTCTCTCAGCCAGAGACAGCTGGTATGGATAATTGTTATATTGTTTAGGGATGAGGACAAGGTTTAAGGGTGTCCAGTTACCTCCCATCAGCAAATTCGTCAGTACTGAACTGGCCATGAGTAGTGCCTTGTGAGGGCACTCAAGAGATCAGCTAAGAGCTGATAACCCAAGCTTTCGCTTAAATTGGCTCACAGTGCACCAGTTGAGCACAGTGTGGCAAACAGGGTTTTTTTTTTTACATACAAATCGTTATATACCTGACCTGTGATCAGGAAATCTCTGAAGTAAGTGGAAAAGCATCTGCAGAAACCTTCAAGATAGCTGCATCTTTGATTATAGAGGGTCATCTGTTGGCTGCAGGTCTGTCCCAGGTTTCAGTGAATGACTGTCTTCTCATTGCACATTTTAGTGCCTTTTTTTCTTCACTAGAGTAGCACCTATGGAGCAGTAACTCATGGTGAAGTAACGTGATTTGCACATATATATAAGATGCATGTTCCAAAAGGCCTACAAACCTTCTAGGTCACTCGATGTGACTGTTGCAGTTTTTCCATTAGTTACCTTGTTCTCTCTTACTCCCTTTGTGTGAGATGGAAATATTTACAAACAAACTGTCTTCCGACAGTCAAAAAAAAAGGGGGGGGGCATCCAATTCTGGTATGCCTTATTTCCTCAGAATAACTGCAAAACTGCAACTGAGTTTGTGAGACGTTTCATGACCAAAAAGCTTTTGAACACATGGAGGGGGGAAAAGAAAGAGAATGATAGGCCTATTAGAAATATCGTTGGGTTGCATTTGAGCAAAAATGATCAAAAAATGAAATCTTTTTTTCTTCCAGTTAAGTGATGATAATCGAAAGAATATTTTGGCTTTATTTATTCTGCTTTACATGAAACAGGAATATCGTGGAATATGTTGGCACCTGCCCATCTCCCCTGGAGGAAAGGCTAAATACAATTGTGCTGCTCTCGGGAACCCCAGCAGGGAAGTAACCTGTGCCAGCCCATTCTCTGATGTAACCTATTTTCTCTCACTGGTCAGCAATCTGGAGGCCACTCAAACGGAAAAAGGAGAGAGCAGCTTATTGGCAGCTATTCTGCTGCCATGGTGATTTCTACAGCACAGGTGAGTAGTGCGTGTAGGATGAGAGGGGGACACTAGAAGGTAGCAGCTATCTTGCTACAGAACAAGAAATAATAGAGTAAGAAAAGTAACCTATGTCTGTAAGAATGAAAAGATACAAAATTAAATATATGTAAGAAAACAAAGGCAGGAGAAGGGAATCAAAGAAAAGAAGGACAAGAGTGATCAGCAAACTTCATTAAACTGGCTTTACATCATTTTAAGAGGCAGCGTTGGAGTGAGTGTTTTGTTTGGGGCTCCCCAGTCTCATAAACGCATAGAAGGAAAATGTTGGCCAGCTCTAAAACGAAGCATCAGCTATGCAGGCGTTTAGCCAAAGCCACCATTGATTGGGCCCTGTGAATGTCAGGTGTTGTTCAAAAACTAATTAGTCTATTTTCCTTCAACACTTCATTGAAAGAATATTTCATTACCATGCAAATGGAGTTAACTCACAACACGGGCTAATTGAATTCTCACAAACCATCCCATATAGGCCCTTATCTTAACCTGCTGAACAATAGATACTAAACTCACTTTAAAAGATAGAATTCATATTAGGTAGCAAGGCCCTGAATGTCAGAATATTTACAGCTTTTATCTTTTCAGATACTTTGAGTCCAAACGCAATTCATCTCATTACCCCTTCTAGCACTGGATTGGCATTTGCCAGTGTCACCAGCTGGGCTGATAGTTATAGAGTGAACTCCTCCACCGCCTCCAGTGAAATAAAAAAGCGTGATTAATAGGCATCCCTCTCGCGCGCGTTTCAAGTAGTCTGTTTCTGCTACACGGCTGTCCCCCTCTCCTTCCTCCTGGCAGCGCTTTCTGCCCAGCCTCAGACTGGTGGATGGCTTCATAACACGAGCAACCTCTGCCGTCCTCGCCAGCACAATTATACCCGTTAACTCAGTCTCCGTACTGAGCTGTGCTACCTAAAGGTTTTCTCCAGATGAACATTAACAGTTTTCTGCTTTTGTCACTGGGTGTTTTTTTACTCCTCTCTCCTCTTGCGTGTGCTGCGGCTGGATCAAGACATTTCGAAAGTCAGCCTGGACGGGGGCCTGCGCTTGCAGCTCTCACCAAGCCCACCTTCAGCCTGGGCTTAGTCTACTGTCACTCTGTAGTGAAGCACAGGTCCCAGGCGGGAGGCGAGAGCCAGCACCAGCGCTGTCGCTTGAACGCCGGCGCTGGGGTGACGTGCTGGTATCCAGTGAGCTCCGGGAGTTTATGGCACTGCTGCTCAGCTGATCCTAGGCTCGCATAAATAAAAGGTAGAAATCCTCTATCTTGGTCTTAGTTGGACACCAGGGGGAGAGAGAGAGAGAGATGCAAAAAGCATGCACTTAATATACCATGCAAGTGTGAACCTGACTACTCTGCTCTTCAGACCCCAAAGGCGGATATTCTGTGCTGTTTTACACCAGGGCAATAGAGTTTACATTAACCCCTTACAGGAACTGGGAAGCAAGCTCTGAAAAACAGCTATTGCTCAAAAGAACAGAGATTCAAGGCCAAATTGGGCAAAACGAAGGGTAGCAGATTTTCCCTGTGGTCGGCCAGGTTACTTGTTTAGAAGTCTCGCAATGATTAAAAAAGAAATACTCAGAGGTCCTGGAACTGCTCTGCGAACAACATTAATGTCACCATTTTGTCATGGTGAAAATGCATCTCCCAGTTTCACAATAAAGACAAATTTTTATTCAATGCAAGGATTCAACCATTTTCCAAGTAAAAAGAGTTCATTACAGAAATCCCTCCAAAAACAATATTTTTAAAATATAGTGATTCATTCTCAGAAAAAACTATATAGATAAGCAGACGTGCTTTGAGATTTAATTTAGAGTCTTTTAACACAGCACTATCCAGTGCAGTTTCTTTTTTTTTTTGTTGTTGTTCTTCTTTCAAATAATCTTAACAACAGCTAAATAGACCCAATCTTGCCACTGAAAGACATGATCATGTGTATGTACAATAAAAGCTTTCAGAGGTCTGATGGTAGAACTGAGGTGAAAATAGTTTTTCCAGTTCATGGAGTCATGGAAAGAATTTTTTTGTCTGATATTAAGATGAAAGAATTATCATTCAGAAAATTCTGCGAAAATAAAGATATGCAGAAGAACATTGGTTAGAGTAAATCCAAACTTTTTTTTTTTTTTTTTTGTTTGATATTTTCTAAATGGTCCATTTCTATTTGAGTCATTTTCTTTAAATGTGCTACATTTTTGAGAGAAACATTTTGATTTCTGGTTTGAAAACTTTAAATGTGACATTTAGTTAATCTAATGTCTTTTTGTAACGTTTGACCTTTCCACTAAGGTTGAAGACTGGTTGAACTGACCCCTATTTCACTATTCTGTAAAGTAATATGTCTTTGCTTTTTTGCTTACCAAAAATAGTTTGCTCAAACTTTTCTAATCAGCTCTAACGAGTCAATGTCCCCTTTAAGAAAGGCATCTTTCTCCCACAGATCTGTTGTCTAGTCTGAAGCGTGCCCTCAGACCTTGTTTAGAGCAGCTACAGCTCTCTTGCAGCCCATGGTACTAGGTTTTCTACCCTTAAGATATGGGGGGTGTACCTCCCAGTCTGTTGTGGCATAGAATCAAAACGTGGGAGACTGAACAATAATGCCCTGGAATAGTTTAAGTTCACATTTTCATGAAGAAACAGTTTTTTATGAGGTTCTGTTAAGAATATTTTTATTCAGATCCTCTGATAGACATTTATTTATGAAAATAACAAAAAGTGACTATAAATATTAAGCTCTTCTTTTCAAAACTCTTGACTGTAGCAGAACAACTCAGCAAGGACAGACGGAAAGGGGAATGAGACCACAAATGTGGATATTGTGCAAATATGAAGAGGAGGAGCAGAATGAATCTGCATCTGAGAAATTCGAGATCTGGGGTGGCTACTGCCAAACAAAGCATTTGTAAATACACCATCACTGCTAAGTGCTTTACAGTGTCCAATAGGGCAATAATAAATGGTTCTGTGCACCATTTAATTTGGGTAGAAGAATAAACAGAGAAAAGGTTTTCATTCAGTTTAAGATCATTATAACTGTTAATTCTCTTCTCTCTCTCTCATATTTTGAATTTCTAAAATAGAGAAACACCCTTGCCCTAGCTCACCAGAATGAAATTCACTTCACAACCAAGAAGAATATTTGCTCTGAAATATAATTGAAATAAGGACAAAGTAAAATTATAGAACAGCAAGGCAAGCACCCACTACATTTTTGCTGTTTGAAATTGATCCAAAAACTCAGTGGTATAAGATGCACACACCAAGGAAAATGTTAAATTATTCATTCTATTTGTATTAAATGGATCCAAAAACCAAAGCTGGTAAAAAGCACACAACACTTAACACATCGTTATATTCTTTTTGCTTTAGATGATACTTGTTCCAACACCTCAGAGATTCAGGATGTACTGCTTCAGTGCAGGCTAAATTATTTGCCTCTAGTTTTTCTCTATATATAAGATTAGTGGAAAGGTGTATAGTCTTCCATTCCCCAGAGAAACATGTATACTTTCACACACCTCCAAGTATACTGCCTTGAATTGCTGTTAAACAGAGCCTATGAAACTGAGAATTATATAAACAAAACACACATTAAAATGTCTGCTGTTTTAGTTTTTCATTGCTCAATTTGCTATTTAGAATTTCATCCCACTCCTATTGAAGTAAATAGTGAAACTCCCATTGATTTCTATTTGAAGCCTCTTTATAGCATTAATTAACATCTAACTGTTGAACAAAGGAAATTAGGGCTGCACTGTGCTATCAATGGAAGTTTTGTTACTGGACTTGCCCTACACTTTTACTAGATTGCTGCTTAATGTGAGATATCTCCTGACTTTGCTCATCTTGGCACATCCTTTGCATGGTGCCTCAAATTTTGACAGTCCCAATAAATACGTGGGCTGATATGCAAACTTACGACATCCTTTAAAAACATGAATGGCCTGTAGTAATTATTATTTAAATTTTTGGAGAAGAGGGAGGCAGATCACCTATGTCCTGTTTGATAGAAAATCTCATGGGATACAGAAGATGAGCTACTTCAGAGATCCTATATCAAGTAAGGGGGCTGCTCTGTTCATTTTTCTCAAGTTTCAGATAGGCTAAAAATGCTATTACGTGGCCCAGCACCATTTCCTCAACTTCTATCAACTACGTAGGTAACTACCCACCTCCCACTCCTCAATATCTCTGTTGCTTGCCGGCACGTCTCTATCTACTGTTTCAGAGCTCTGTTACCACTTATTTAATACCCTGCTACACTGACCTTCACCATCTTCCTGCTCTTCTGCCCTTCACCCTTGAATGATTTTTTAACTCTGATTCATTACACTAAAAGTTTTACATGAGGCATTCAGTCTCGTAGCGGAAGCGGCTGAGAGCTGTCAGAACAGTGACCCGCTCCAGGAAGCCGGTCTCCGAAAAGCCAGATGACAGTCCTGATGATCTTGCTCCTGCTTCTCCATCCTTCCCATTATTCATGCTACCCTATGTGTTTATACTGTATATACTCCTGAAATTCTTTTTTATATCTGTCCCTATATTTTAATAATCCTTAGAGGGAAAATTGCCTTGTATAGAATTGCACCCTTGACAGATAGCAGGGTACGGCTTCTATATGTTAATTGGCATTTGTTTACAACCCTAATCATTGATACTTGAATTATTTTTTCTTTTATTTGCAGAAAGAATAATAATAATGGTTAAAATTTGTTTCTGTTTCTGCTTTCTGAGGAAAAGCATTCTGAAGCTCAAAATTTTTCATATCTGACCAACTCCTGAAGATGTCCTTAAGAAAATTGCATCAGCTATGTTCTAAATAAAAATATTTAATTCAGACTAAGATTATATTTTAAAAACATGTTTTGCTGATGCATAATTCAAATGGTACAGAATTTTATATTGATTGAGCTCCAGCTCTGGTCTTGTTGGTATTGGCCTATCAAAGCCAACAAAATTGTGCAGATTTGCAATCAAATGAAAAGCTGAGACACCATGTGAGGACATTTTGAAAGAATAAAATCTGGAAATCCTACTTACTTGTTGCTTAAATTAACAAAAATTAAAATCCTAATAATGAGTTTTTGACAAGGGTTTGAATTCTTCATTGCAGGGTATATCCATGGATAATTTTCAGTGTAAAAATAGTTACACTCTTGATTTTTTTTTTATGTTCTGCTTCTCTAAATTCCCTTTTCCCTGTGCAACCAAATTCTCTACAGAAGGAAATTTAGAGGGAAATTGAAGTAGTAGTGTTAAAAAAAAATCTTTCCACACTGTTGATACATTGTTGATTAAGATATTATTAGTAAACAGATATGTTTTTCCTCATCTAAGTAGGAAAGTTTCCTCTTGAAGCATCTGTTTCTGGTTAATATTTTTCAGTTTGAGATAGCAAATAATAGACTAGTTTTCATTTCATAAACTTCAGGAGAATCAACACAGAAATAGAAGGAGAACAAAAGACCCAAAGCTTCACTTCGTTTTACTTAAACAAATCCGATAAATAATTCCTGACTGTCTCTATGGTGCACAGAGACTGAGAAACTCAAGCACTCATAACCCCTTTGAGGGGAGCACCACCCACAGCTCCATCAGCTGTACTCTTATTGTGCAAATATGTGTTGGCATTAAGTTACCCAAATATCTGAGATCTGCATTGCCCAAGGGATTCCCACAGCACTGCCATCATGTCCTGTCCTTGTGTACTAACGTCGATGTAGTTCCACTGTGGGAGGTTTCTCCACGTTTTGAAGTAGAAAAGCAGGATTTGCCCCTTAAAATATCAGCAAGATTGACATATGTTTTCTGCATCCATTTGGCTGGTCTACAATAAACTGCCTAGTGCTCCATCAGAGTTTCTAATTGATTGGCCAGTAAACAGCTTGTTGATAATAACATATTCTAGCCATCTGATGTTTTGAACAATCTAGTAGCAATCTGCAGTAAAGCTATTTACACTACGTTCCCTGCACTGGGCGTGGGTCCAGCTTTTACCACCACCAAGAGGAACAAAGAAGTAGGAGGTCTGTGATAACCTTCAGAAGGTTTTGTGAGTGATTTTAAGGATTTCAGAGGCTGTTTGATTTCTAGCACTCAAAATATGGAAACTTTTTTTCATGTTCTTTGCTTTATTCATCATAAAACCTAATACATGGAGAAAAAAATAGCAACTTCTCCTAAAAGATAAACATTTAAAGGATACCAGATTTGACTATCTGCAGAGATAAAGAGAGAGACCAGAGTTTTCAAGGAGTACTGTGGAGCTACTTTGGTCGTGTTCAGTGACCTCAGATTGATCTGCAGGGACATTTAATGTTGAGTACCTGAGTTCTGGTCCGCTGCTTATTCATATTATGGACAGATTGCATCATACCACTTCATGTCTGTCCCACTCACCTATGTGTCCTTTCCAAGAAAATCATGGGGAAGTTTGGTCTATGTATGTGTGTGTGGTTATTACATGAATGGATTCAGCCAGGCTCAGAGACCTAAGCATTTTGTAGTATCCTCAGGTCAGATAAGATAAATTTAACCATTGGCAAGCGAAGACTAGATCCTAAAGGAAACTTAAACACCACAAGTGTAAGCACCTGCAGCACCCCAAATCCTAAGACTCATTCTGCAATGTCTGGATTAGAGAGGGCAAACAGGACTGGAACCCTCCAAGCCCAGAAGGACAAGGTTAGGAGCAAGTTCCTGTTAATATCTATAGGACATTTTGGCCTAGGTTCCTGCCAAGCCTGGCAGTCAGGGCACTCGCCTCTAGTAGGAAGCTAAATATCTTCCTAGCAGAGGTGAGCGCCCTAACTGTTTAGATAAGGAAATAACCTCTGTGTTTTATGCTTTATTTAATTCAAGACTATTTAAATATTATCTTACAAATAGCAACCTCTAAGAACTACCTTGAGAGAGAAGTGGAACCTCTCTTCTCATCCCTCTTCTCTCTGGGAGCATTTAGTATATCAAATTCCAAGGGCAACACAGACAGAGGAAAGCTGAGGGTGTGAGCACCAATGGGCTGAAATGTGAGAATGCATCTCCATCAAGCTGGAGACGTGTCCAGAATAGAACAGGATGCCTCTGGGCCAAATCAGTTGTGTTCAAAGTATTGTCCAAATTTAGATAGTGCCATGATTATACAGCAGCAGAGCAGGGATTGAGAGAATCTGCATTTTGCATTTGGATGTCCCTATCAAAACCTCATTTCCATTTTAAAGGTGAACATATATTTTATTTATTAGAACCGTATATTCTGCATATAATCATAAGGCCTAATAATGATATGGGTCATGTTGTTATCAAGCAAATTTCAGGGACTTTAATACATTTATTTGCCCCTTTTATAACACTGTAAATGAGAGATTTTTTTTTCTAGTGGCTTTGATAGCCTAATACTTTATTAGAGTATGTATAAGATAAAAAACAAACATAACAGCTCTTCAGCAATTCCACTGCTAGCATTCATGTGGAATCCTTTCAACAGTCCTTCTTAGCTAATCCTTTTTCTTTTAACTCTTATAAGGAAGCACAAGATCCCAGTGTCACTGGGTATTAGGCTGAAGTTCTTTAGTGTAAGGATAATAACGTTCTCTTGACTAGAAGAAAATTTAACATCTTCCATAAACCTTAAAAACTAATTTCATGTAAGATTGTTGTACAAATCATCACTATGCTATATTTCAACGTGTTAACAAATGTGTTTTCTCTGCCCACATCCTTTCCTAATTAATTAACTACAAGAAAAAAAAACTTCAGAACTTAATACCTAAGTAACTTCTTTGTAGAGATACCCGTGAAGATTCTGCCATTTGCACAGCCCGGGAATTAACTCCTTTCCTTTCACGTTTTTTGTTTTATAAATACTTGTCTGAAATTAATCTCACCATTTAATTTCCAATGGAGCTTTTTATACTTTGGCAGCACATTGGCTTTATCCCAGTTTCCATTTTTACTGTTTTTTTTTTTCCTTTTTACAGATTCTTCAGCTCAGCTGTTCCATATAGTCTGCCAACATTTTTAGGTGGTTGCTTTCATTATTATTTAATGTGTGTTGGTTTCAGCAAATATTGTAACTACAACTGTTGCTTATTATGGGTCCCTTTTTTCCCCCATAGTCAGTCAACTGGCAACATTCCAACTCCTTTTTAATTTCCTGCAACTAGAATCCTACGCATGCAAGGTCTGCGCACTCTTTCAGATGTTTGACATCATTATTATTTAATATGCTCCTTCAAGAAGTGTTGTTGCCACAGCATTTCCTGACAGCTTTGCAGTTCTGCTACTTCATTAAATACAACTGTAATTATGTTTAAAAATATATTTTTTTTTTGTAAAGAGACCTTAAGAAACTTCTGAATTTCACTTGCTACCCAGCTACTTCCCACTCTGTCCTAGAATATTATAAGAGACTGGATTGCTACAAATTAATTATCTTCTCTGAATTTCCTGACAATAACTACATTCAAAGCCTAACATAATTCTCATGATTTCCTAGAAAATAATAGTCACAACAAGCCTAGGCAAGGCATACAGACAATGAATTGTAAATTGAATAGAGTATAGACAAATTTTTTTCAGCAATGCTGGTTCAAACGTACTACTTCAGTTTCAAAAATGTAGGGATAAAAAGGTTTCCTAAAGATGCTGAATCCTTACCTTGATCATTTAAGCAATTCAGATTCAGAGAGTGATTCCAACTCTATTTAAAATATTTAGATCTACAAAGAGTTGGCAGTCTGAGAACATGAACTGCCATAGGAACTGGGGACTCCTTAAACTCCATAAAGTACTACTGTAAGGGTAAGATCTTGCCTTTTCTATCGTAAACATGGGCAATGAGTACATTGAAGACAGAACACCATTTTAACACATATAATATTATCCTTCCTATTCAGTTCTTCCTCCTGGGCAAAGGATGTGTGAGAGAGAAGGAGAGCAAGTAAAGCACACATAACAGATATTAATAATGTTGTTTAATACACTTCTAGAAGTTATTCAGACTTCATTGTTTTGATGGCCATATATGATTCTCTTCAGAAACAGAAAGCAACTCTGGGTAAACTTCTATACTACAGACCTATATGGCATCTAACCCAGGCATTTGTGTTTCTTTCAATGAAAAATGAGTATTAACTGGCTATTACATTTCAAGATAGATAGTTTCCTTTCATCTTTATAATTGTACAGTATTTATAGGTTTGAATTCCATTAGCTGCAGCCTGCAAGCTGAAGTAAGGGGTAGGTCATTTTGCATCAGGTAGCATCAGATTCCAAGTCATCACCTGTAACCCGCTGTGACAGTTATGCCATTATGCAAATTGACACAACGTTCCATGAATCTGAAATTAAGAAATCCTCATATCAGGAAAAAGTATTCAATCTGCATTTCTGTCAGATATTTATCAGACTGGGTATCTCCTGGAAGCAATTATTTGAATTATGCATGAATATTTCAATAATTCAGTACTGACATATCTCTAATAAAACAATTAAGTTCTACTTGTCTAAAAGAAGCCTTTTCAAACGTAACGTGAAGATATAGAATAAGTAGATATTCACAAACTAAGAATATGTCACTGTTTATTTGTATTTTTCTTTTCAGTTCACTAAGCACCGTCCCATTCGCATTGAAAACAGAATTTCCTACAAATATTCCTTTCAGCTACACCATTTTTAAATTTTGTTTTCATCTACAAAATTACCTTCAAATTTGTTTACATCAAAACAAGAATTATATAAATTAAATTCCTACTAAGAGTTACCTTAAAAGAATATTAAGGTTGAAAAGTCAAATGCTCAAATTAAAAACTAACAAAATTAAGGATGCCTGTGTAATTCATATCCACATACACTTTTCTTCTCTTTGTAAATGTATGCTGTTTCTAATTGTTTCTAATTGCAAGATCCTCTAAAAAGATCTTCTCTAATCCATGCTCTATTCAATGGATAGGAACAAGGATGGTCATAATGAATCAGTTATAGATGTATACATATAATATAGTTACAGCATTCATATTAAAATGCAATATTTTAATTTTCATCATTCAATGCTCAACTTCATTCATTTTTAGTGCTCCTTTTATATCTAATAAATAATTATCACATTAATCATGAGCTTTGATATGAGTTCTCAATTTCACATCTTATTGACAAATCTCCAAGGGGAACTTAGCCCCTGCGATAGCATCATGGCTGGACAGGAGGAGAAAAACGTTATGTTATCATCAAACACAAGAATGGCCAATGGGAGTTTTGGGGCAGAGTCCAGTATCAAGGTAATTTTATCTGGCCCCAGAGAATGCCTAAAAAGAGTTTCACATTACACATTAAGACTAAGGAATTAGACTAAGGAACTATCTGTACCTACTAGAAGGAGTCAATGGGGTGAGAGGTAGCCAGAATAGACTGGTTAGTGAGAGTATTAAATTGCATCTCCTTTTGGTCTGAGGTAAAAGGATAAAAGGATATGCTTAGGAGTTTGGCTGGACTGAGAAGCAGCTCTTTTTTTTTTTTTTTTTTTTTTTTTTTTTTTTCCTATGTTCCTATGAACAGGAGTTACAAATATGAATATGTCCTTCTAACAAAATTAACATTGGAAATTCAAGTGACCCACTACAGGCTCCACATCTATAGCTTCTGGTGGATCAAGAATTAGAAGGATGAAAAAAGTCTCATCATTTTCCTTCAGATTAATAATGATTCATTTTACGACTGCATTTTCTCTTGTGTTTACCTTGTCACTGTTTTCATTTTCATTCAGATTTACACCAAATATGTAAATGCAGTCCCAACACATTAAAAAGCACATATATTTGGAATGTTAAACATTCACTGTACATCAGAAAATGCTCTAGAGTTGCTCCCAACAGAGTTTTCCTATCTCAAGTTAATGAGTTTTAATGTACGGTTTCCTTGTACCTTGCCTTTCTCTGCACATCAGTCTGTTCCTGGCATCTGTCAAGCAAGCGGTAACAGGGAAATATTCTCTGGGGCTGTCAGTGAAATGACACCTTTCTCCTTTACTGGAGTTTGAAAATAATGCCCATATTTTCCTGAAATTCTTCAAGCAAAGTATGTCTGCTTTATAAAACCAACACCATCTGCCCAGACACGCTCTTGTAAGCCAATGACACATAAGATTTTATCTGATCTCTGATATTAAAGATTGTTACATTAGATTATCAAGCTTCCCTTTAGCTAGATGACTCACCTTGCATACAGGACATTTGAACAAGATGGTTAAATAGAACAGTGACTAGGGCTGGTACACTTTATATTATCACAATCAATTATTACATTCAAGGGCTCTGATTTAGGAAGAACAATGTGATCAAATGTTCAAATAAAGGATTGGACATTTTGGTATTGAGTCACCGCATGATGGATCACCTTATTGGTTGGACTAGAAGATCTGCAGAGGTCCCTTCCAACCTTACTGATTCTATGATTCTATGATTATTGAAACTGTATGCATTTTAACATTTTTAGATATTTATAAACAAATATTATATCTGTAGGCAGCTTATAGACTTGTTCTTACTCTGCAATTAATCATTACACAAGCAAGTCTCCAGAGGTTTTCATTCTGAAGTTAGCAAACACGCTCTGGTTTGCTGAACCCAGAAGCTCAGAAATGTTGGAAATTAAGAAAGTCACCTATTTAAGAAGAGGGGATAAGCGAGTCAGTCTCAGTTCTTCAGTTATGCAACTGTAAAATGGAGGTAAATAAATATTTCTCTATTTCAATTACTGTAAGGAGGTTAATTCACATCTGCAATATGCTAGAATCTTATGTTGGAGGATATATGTGGATTTACAAGAGATTTTTGTGGTTTTAGAATCTTGCAGCCTTCTGTAAGAGACAGAAAAAGTTTTCTACCAAGCTTCATTGATTGCCCCTGATCAAGGAATCATTCTTCACCCTAACAAGCTAAATAGAAAATAGGAGTAAAATGGAGACCTTAATTGAACCCACAGATAATGTGGGTTTGTTTCTGATATCCAATTTTCTCTCAGGCCAATTATAAAAGTACCAAATGTCAAGGCATCATAATTTACAGACAATGCCAGAATTTTTATTTAATAGTTTAGATACTTCTGCCACTTCAGCTAATTACCATTGTCACTGTACTTTCAAGTATTATTATTTTGAATGATTCCTCTTTAACCTGGGTGCTTCTATCTTCTGTAATCCCTTTTCTCCAACCATATTCGTCCTTATATTTATAAAATACTGACAAAGCAATAACATATATTGAGTGAGAGCTAAATTCACTTTAAGAGGAAATATATAATTCTTTATAATTGATAACTACTGTTTTTTCCTGGGGGTATGATAAAATTATAATCAAAGCATAAATGAGGATATGACACAGACCTCTGAAGGGAAAGAACATAATCATGTGCTTAAGCACAATTGTCTTCAATAGGTCTGAAATGTATTGGCTAAGTGTTTTCCTGAATAAAAATGATTAATTTAGTTGGTGCCAATATGTCTGATTTTTATAAAAGCCACAATAGTGAGTATGCTGTTATCCCTTTTCCGGCAAGAGCATTGTCTATATAGAACAGAGGGATGTGTTTTTGTTTTTGGTTTTTGGTTTTGGGTTTTTTGTTTGTTTGTTTGGTTGGTTGGTTTGATAACATGAATTCTAAAAAAAATTATAACTCTGGAATTTTCTGAATAACTCAAAATGAAGTCATTTGGGGGATCTGTATTATTTTCACGCTAAGAGTCCCTTTTATACCTTCAAATGTTGCATAAATAAAGGTGTATTTGTATTTGTACCAAAAAAAATATGCATTTTAATGTTTTTCTATTCCAAATTAACCAAAAGAGAAGTACTAATTTTATGGACACATAGCGTGGCTGTTTTGATCAGTCGTTTGTAAAACATAACCAAAATATAGCTTCTGAAGTTGCTTTGGAAGAAAACCACAGCTTAGAGCATTCTAGCACTTCCTTGTGCAGGAATTAAGATTAGTACAATTTCATTTTTCCAAGTGTGCAGAAGTCTAGATAACTAAGGAAACAAAAATAATTTCTTGTCTATGTCTATGCGGTAAAGCTTCTTCTGTATTACACAAAAGTAGCTTCTGTTGTATTTCTGTAGGTCTACTTTTAGGTTAGCATTAAAAAAAAAAAAAAAAAAAAAACATTATTCTTATTCATCATAGCAGCCAAGACTTGACTGAAAATTATTAAGTAGGGATTGTTTTGCCTCTCCCAATACTACAGAAAGACTCGAATCCTATGGACTGCTTTATAAAGCATCTTATAACTAAGCCAAGATCTCAGCCATCCCATGGATTAAAATGTAAGGAAGAACTTTCAGGGAGTCAGCAACTCGCCTAAGCTTTATCTAGATAGTATCAACTGTGGGCACATCAATTTCTGTAATACAGAAAAGAAAAAAAAATGTACTCTTCATCCCATTCTGTTGCTTGTTAGTCTCCTGCTTTTGTAAAGGTATCTATTTATAAGTGGATTTACCAAAGAAAAGCTTTCAAGCGCATACTAATAGGCTGGGACAACTGTAAGGCGTCCGAGCTCTTCCATTAACCCACCTTGTAAAACTTGTACAACTAGGACCTAAAAGTTGTCTTCCTGCTTCAACACTGAAAGTAAGGAAGCAAACCACGTCAGCATAAGTCACTTAAGGAACAACATCTGTGCTTGTCTTGCTCATAGTTCTCTCATACCTCAGACATCCTGGATAATCGAGCTCGCTGGACGTGTACCAAGTTATCTGTCTCCAACGGCTGGTATGCTGTAAATTCATATAGAAAAGTACTGAACTGCTGCAGCTCCCTAGATAAAATGGTAAATTTTTCACAGATTTTCCTGTCAGCTTCAACCCGAAGGTAGGATTTAGGAAGGTTACATTTCTCAGCACATAGACAGTTGGAAGAGATTTTTCAGTACCTCTTAGTACTCCCTCCTTGTACACCATTTTTTTTCAACTCTTAAAAAAAAAGGAAAAAAGAAGAAAAGATACATTTATTGTGCTTATAAGACTTTGCAGTAACTGTTCCAGAAATGTTGTCTTGAGGCCTCTGCATTGTCAGAAGTCCTGATAAGTTACTTCTCTGCTTGGAATATAGCAGCAATTTCACGTTTCTGCAGCCTTCCAGCGTTCAGTGGAAAAACCTTGCACATATTCTTTTCACAGGATCATTATTTAATGTTTGCTCTTTCTCTTGTTTACTCTTTTGAGCTGAACTCAAAAAAAGGGGGGGGGGACAAAGAAGTATCAGTTTCTAAAACTGATGGCTCTGAAGACTTTGACAAATACACAGTGTGGAAAAAAACAGAATGTGTACCGACAATATAATGGTTGGATAGGTATATTCTTTTGGGACTCAAAATGTATTTAAAAAGAAAAAGAATTGATTCGTTTTGTTCTGTTTTATTTTGTACAAATCGAGCAGCTCAGTAGATGAGAAATGACGCGTAGGGTCTGAAAGGTCCAAAACTTGTGCTGTGTCAGCTTCATTCCAGATCTGCTGCTACAGCTAAGTAGCCAAGCACGTTATTCCAAAGCTCCTGATTCATCTCCTTTCATTAGACAAATTTCAACAACAATCACAAAAAAGGCTCTCTCTTTTTTTTTTTTTTTTTTTTTTTTTTCTTTCTCCTTACTGACTCCTGCTCTGGTGCTACCAGAGCTTTTTCTGAGTCTCTGCTAGTGGTTCACACTGCTCCAAACATGAAGCTGTTGACTGGCACTTCAGAAAGTGATGTGAATAACTTACAGTGTATCAGTGTTGACAATGTAAAATAAAGGATTTGCCTGCCTGCTGCTATTGCCTGAGGTGCGCTGATGGAAAATAAATAAAAATAGCTTCCAGAGGTAAAACCTGGAGGGGTAAAATAAAGCACCATCTGTTTAAAGGGAAAATCTGTGAGGAAATTGAAGTGAACTCTGCAATATCAGGCCTCAGAACTACCACTGTTTTTTTGAATTACATGGCCACCTGTCACTGTTGTATTTGAGATGCCACTGAATGGTAGGGGCCTAAAGACATGATGTGTAGTATTTAAATCATTTGACTGCAGTAGTCTTCACATATGGGTGTAACGTTTTTACAAGCAAATACTGATAAAAAGTCATCAGCTTTCCTTCCTCACTGTCTCATGAAGCAACCTGATAAAATCAAATTTACCTTTCAGTAAACTAAGCATAAACACCTTGCTATTCAAGCAGAAGCATCATTAAGTACTACAGCAAGCATTAATAATTTGAAAAAAATAGCAAAGCGAGGGCTTACTTTCAGATAGACATTCAGTCTAGAAGAAACTCTAATTGCATTATGGAGGTTATTCTTTTGTCTAGCACCTGTCACAGAAATGGATCTCAGTACACTTTTTTAGCATGCTATAGGGATCATTCAGATTGCATACAAAACCCAGGTACACCTTCATGTATTACCAAACTGCAGCCTTCTCTTCAGTGATAGACTGTTGTTATTTAACAACACATAGCAACACAGTGCAACCCCCACTGCAAATAGCGTGAAAATTTGAATAGAAATGACACTCCAGTGGGAGGATCTTTATTTTCTATTTTGTCTTGAGAACAACATCAATTCATGTCATTTATACTATTTCCCAATAGTTATCAGAAAAAGAGCAGCCCTCAACGTTTTAGCCTGAGCAGTTTTGAGCTCTTTGCTCTTATCTACTGACAGAGGACTCTAAAACCCAGGTGAATGTTTAGGCAGAAATTCTACTCCACCCTAGGAAGGCACTAGCATCACTCCTCAGTAAATGATGTGAAAACTAAGTTATCATGCAAAAACGAGCTCTGCGAGCGCTAGATACATTTGTGAATGAAAGAGACCACGGTTAAACGTCTTTGGCATATGTTAAGTATATTCTGATGGTGTCTATTGGATTAGGCCTCTGTGGAGAGTCGTGTGAAGAGAACCCTAAATCTAAGCTTAAGTGTTGAAGGTCTTAGTCTTCTCAGCAGAGGCAACAAAGGCAGCAAGGACAAGAAGAATTATCTGTGTAGTTCTTCTAATGCTTCATTTGCCCTTATTTTCAACATGTCACTCCCACCACTTCTGCTCCACATACCTTCTGCCAATAGCAGCAGCCTCAGCATCTGTAGGTTACTGCGCTCAAATATACCTTCTCATTTTCTTCTACGCAGCTTGCTCTGAGCAAATGGCCTTTTTACTCCATAAAACCACTTGTGTTTAATTCCTCATCATATCCACAGGATTCACTTCTGCTCTGTTGCCAAGTTCCTTAATCTGGTTATGCACTTCTGTTGTGTCCCATTTCAGTGCCAGGTGAGACTCAGAAGTAAACAGCTTCCCTTGACCCGTTCTGTTTCTGACTTTCTTTTCTGTTTGACCTAGCTAAGGTGGCAAAATAGGAATTTCAACACTCTTCAAAGATGTGCTACATCTGGATGTCTGAAGAATTCCCAGCTTTCTGTGATATTAATGTTTCCATGTCTTTCTCTCTTCATCATTTGTTTCTAGCTCTGTGTGTTATGTTTGTACTTAAGGTCGAAAATCTTAGAGGCAATAACCACAAGCCCTGTACGTGGATAAGGTTCCATCATTTTTATGAAATAAATATCCAGCACTCTGCTTTACTGGTCATCACCAAGCAAAATGAAACAATGGACAGGAACAACTTTGAGACTCGTTTTCTGTTCCCGGAAAGAACTTCTAATATCTTATATATGACGCCAATTTGTTTGTGCAACAAGAAATGTATCTGCCCAACCCCTTCCTGGAAGGTTTTTAAATTTATAATAGCATCCAAAATTCTTAACTGATATAATACTGTTTGCAATTCTAATTTATCCTCAAGGTCTTGATGCACTGAAAGCGGAGAGCGAAGAGAACAAAAGGAGAACAAGGGATGCGTCATACTAACCTATGATAAAGATTGGCTTTTGTCTCCATTGTTTATCTTATTTTCCCTTACTGTTTCTGTTTCATAACTTGTTTCTCCTTGCTCAGAAACACTTATGGATTGTCCTGATGACTTCTAAACCATTCTTTTCATTAGTCAGGTTTTGCTCTCAAATCATTTCAACATGGCCCAGTGCCAGCTTATGTTGAAAATAATTTCTGTCTGGTACCAGTTTCAGAGTGCTGAACGGGTCAATCTTTGTATTCTAAGTAAATCAAAGAAGGGGTAAGGTTTTGTTAGAGGTTGTCTGATTAGAAATACATCCATAGGTGAGTTGCTTCCTCATTGAGCAACAAGTGAAAATGGATAATGATTTCCTTTGTGGGATATATTCTTTGTTTGTTGATATATTCCATCAGCTTCTTAGATTTATACATTTATGTATATATCTTCTACTACTTTTTTCTTCTTGAATTTGTTTTTCTCTGAGTTTTTTTTTTTTTTTTTTTTTTTTTTGATCAGTGTTGCTTTTACATTGAGACCAAAGGGGTTTTTATTATTTCTTTATTTTTTTATCATGCAAATCTGAAGTTTAACAATAGTGGAGAAAGATAAGAGACTCTCTCTGGAGCCTCTGCAAATCCTTATACAACACTTTAGAATTTAGACAAAATTGCTAAACCCTTCTTCAGATTGCTATCTATTTAGCCAATGAGAATTTGAATTATCAGCTTGGTTAAAAAGAGCACCATGGAGCAGCCAGAAAAATTGCTTATAGATTACACTGAAAAGGTAAGGAGTGTATTTTCAAGATGTTTTGAAAAACTTCAGAGTAGTCTATGGATTTCTTACTCATAATGGTAAAATATTAATTACTAGAATAGACACATGGAATTTCATTTGAGCATTTGTATAGATGTTCATAAATATGAGAAAGACCTCTAAAATCCAAACCACAAATTGTTTTGTTTTACTTCTCACGGATGAAATATGGAAGGCAGTAAATGTGGCCTTGTGTACAATACTTGAAGAATACCTTACTCTGGAATGGGATATCCATAGTTTAACTGTTATTTATGTTAACTAACTTTAGACAGTGAAGAGCCTTGCTGTCTCTTCAGACAATAGAAAGAGAGAGGTGAACTTTCAGAGATGATACACTGGTTTTGATTAAAACCACAGTTGACAGAAAAGTTACCCTACATGTATGAGGGTTATTCCAATAAATTATTTACACCCCTTTGAAAAAAATCTGTCCCCATGTTTCTAGTCTGCACTTACTTATGCCCGTCTTCCAATTGTTGCTTCTCAGTATGTCTTTGGATAGACTGAAGAACATCAAAAATCTCTTTCCAATTTAGGTGCTTGGAGACTGTAATCAAACAACCATTTTAAACTGCTCTTTGATAAATTGAATGGACTAGAGGTTTTTTAATCTCTTCACAAAACACCTCTTCCCTCCTCCAATAAGAGTTTTCTGTAAACCTGCAGTTCTTTATTAACAGTCTTTTCAGAATCCCTTGATGTTGTTATGAGAATGGGACTGATATTCCAGTAATAAGGAGCAAAAACTACCTAACTTTAATTTGGGCACTATTTCTCTTAAGTCTTAGGCACTCCACCCAGTTGAAGAACTGGTGGGAGAAGAATTCTCCTCAAATAAGCGTCATTATCTCTGTGTGGTACTAGATCTAAACTGTAACTAGATTTTTACTTGTTATACTTTATTTTCAACTGAATTAGTCACAGTGATACCTTGTCCATAGCCTTTCTCAACTGCTGATTGGCATCCTTTGCCATTATTTCTTCTAACTCCTACTCTCTTCTTCTTCTTCTCTGTTATTCAATAACAGGGGCTTCTCTCTGTCTCTCTTTTTAATGGAGAAACTGGTGCACTTCTTTAGTTTTTTAATTCCACAGGGAAGATTAATTTTCTTTTTGTTATCCTTCATTGAGGTATACCTGGGTTGAAATGATACAGGTGAGCAGTTAGACTATTACCTTCACAACCAGAGTTATAGAAGATCAGTAAATTTGCCTCAGAGAGACTACCAATATTTATTCGAAGGCCTTAAACCAACTTACTCAGGCTGTTCTAAAATATAGGAGTTATTTCTATTACAGAGCATGAAGAAATATTAAGTTGAAATTAGAATTTGTCATATAGTTATGAATGCTCCCCCCCCAAAAAAAAAAAAAAAAAAAAAAAAAAAGCTTAGAATCTCTGAAAATGTTTGTATTTCTTGCCCTTAAATTAAAAATATTAAAATAGGTAACTGAAAAGGATTTATTACCTGCAAAAAAAAGCTACTCATTCTACAAAAACCTAAAAATGGTAGACTTTGAATCCACTACAAGCATGATCAATAGCTGTTATTATTTGATAGTGATAGAAGAGAATTGAGGGAACACTGAAAGAGAAAAATCTACTAATATCAGAGAAGAGAAATAAGGAGCACAGGACTGAATATCTGTCCTTTTCATGAAAGCAATTCAGCTCAGAGTACAAAAAAAATATACGTATATACCTACACACATATATACGTAGAGATATATAATACATACACACATACATAATGAATTCTAAGCTATATATATGTGCATATAAATATATAAATTCACATATAAAAATCTACAGTACATGACGTTACTAAGCTTTAACATTGGTAGAATGGAACCTGTGTTTCACTGTGAATATTTTTATTAATAAAATATGTTACTAACATCCAAATGTTCAGGCATATAATTTATATTTATAATTTAATTTTTGGAATGTTTTGGAATGTCATCCATCAGAAATAAAATAAAATGCCCAAACTGATTACCATGCCAATAATTCCCTCCCATCTTTAGACTCTTAAAAAAAAAAAAAAAAAAAGACGTATACAGTCACGGGAGGACAGTTATCTTACAATCTTACATCCATTTTATACTGGTGTAATGCTATATTTTAGTTAGTCAGTCCAGTTACAAAAGTTAAAGGAAAAAAAAGAGAGAGAGAGACAAAGAAAGAGAAAAAAATCCAACATACTCTTAGCCTAAATTCTTCCTAAAACAAGGCTGTGGATAAACAGATGGGACCTCATGTCCTCTATAGGAACTCCACTCCTGCGACAGACATTGCTTTTGCCCCCCAAATCATCCTGAATATAAGTATCACAGCTGTAACAATCTGGTGTTAGGTAGTCTAAATCTTTGCGAATATACACAACCATGGGGGAAAGGAAACCTGGAGCCCGTCTGTTTGGGTCTCTATAAAGAACCATTAAATTTGAATTAGAAAACTAGTGCATAGCATTTCTGTTAGGAACTTGTAGAAGTGCTAATTCCAAGCAATTCTATTCTATCTAGTGATTCTAAAAGCAATGTCATTGCAAGTAGAAAATATGATATTCTCCCAGTTAATTATATATGAGAAAAAAAGAAGATATAATTTTCCAGCAGTTACAATTTGAGAATAAAGACAGATGGTAGAGTCCAGGAGAAGGGTGGGGGAGAGAGAGAGTGGTGTCTGCACAAAGGAGAGGCTGCGAAAACAGGAAGACTTCAAGCTATATATCATAAGCTAATGACATTTGGTGAGTAGACAAGCATTCCTGAGGTACAGGAGACTGGAAGAAGTTGCAAGTTCTGAAATAGAGAGGACAGAAGCAGAAGCTGGAAGGTGAGAAAAGTTTGGGAAGGAAAAAGAGTGGATTAGGAAAAACAAGCAAAAAAAAAGGAAAAAAAAAAGACAGAGAAAGGCTTCTATGCATCCAAAAAGCAGGCAGGAGAGAAAAAAAAAAAAAAAAAAAGAGAGAGAGAACGTAGATTAGTAGTAGCAGCAGAACAGGGGAAAGGTAAAAGGATGAGAGCAATGGAAGTAGTGGAAGGAAATGAAAGAACTAATAGAAGGATGTGATTAAGAGAAACAGCAAAATGATGAGTTAGAAGCAAAGTATATTTAAGATCCAATTTGGGAATGGGGGAAGGTTTATAGAAGCACTGAAAGATGAGAATAATCAGTGGAGATAACAAGAACAGTCTAAAAAGGGAACAACAAATGATCAAATGTGTTGGATTAATTCAAGAGGCAGAAGCAGTTAGATTACAAGCAAAAATCACTTTGGAACTATTCTTAAAATGGAGAATTGCATTAAAGCAGTCCAAGGAACTATTTTCACAGGTATAAGTGCCCCTTGGACAGACTCCGTAAAAGTATTATTCTCTCTGCAAATGCATTCAAATAACCTATGGATTATCTAGGTGTGCAGGCCATGGATGTGAAAACAGCACTCCGGGCACCAACCAGACCATTGTAGCAGCCATCTCCCTCCCTGCTACTTTCTTCAGCACACCCTTTCCCTAAGTCTTGCAATTAATAGACCTGAGACTGCACAACCAAGCTTTTTTGTTCCTCTTCTCTCTACCAGATTGGGTCAACCATCTTCCCCAAAGCGTAATGTCACATCCCCTTCTAGCCTCAAGAGCAGTCTGTCTGAGAAGATGATGGCCAGCTCTCTCTGCTCCTCCTCTTCATCCAACAGCAGCCACCCATCACATGCAGACCCTCGACCCTCTCTGCATCTCTCAAGGCCAGAAGACCTCAAGAGGAACATGAAGAAGGAAGCACCAGGGAGGGGTAGCAATGGCACTACTTGAAAGTGGTAGAAGGAGGTGGATTCACCCCTACCTTCTGAATCTAAGTTGTGTATAAATCTAGAAGAAAAAGCTGTGGGGATAAACTTCCCATTTATCACCTACATTGTTATACAAGCCACAGTGCTACTCAGTGACATTTTAAATGAATCAGCCACAGGCTATGCATGTAAAATGATGGATTGCAGAGTAGCGTGAGGTAAAACACCTTGAAAAAAAAAGAAAAAGAAAAAGAAAAAAGCATAGAGAAATACTGAGACTCCAAAGAGCTTCCCAAGATGCAGGAAGACAGAGCTGCTGGCATTCATGTGCCCTCTTTCCAGTCTGCGGAGGCAGAGAGCGCCGTCTCCTCTCCTGATTGATTACTGTCATGGGTGGCAGGATAGATACTGAGCTTGATACAAAAGGGAGGAATGGGAAACCAGAACAGCACAAAGCTGGAAAACAAACAAACAAACAAAAAACAAAAAAACTATTTTAGCTCTCCCTGCTGATGGTTTCCATATCCTTTGGCAGGGCTAGCAAGAGTTGGCCAAGCAGGGACGGCTGCTGCACAGCTGCTCCGTCCCCAGCAGTGCCCAGTCAAGGCAGGGGATATCAGGGGATCAGTCAGGAGCAGAAATCATGGCATGCGAGGACCCCAGCAGATTGAAATACCGCTCTCTCCCCCGTACAATATTCTAAATCTGTTACACACAAACACTGACAATTTTACAGTGTGTTATTTTTTGGATAATTTCTGGTTAGCCCTAATGTGCTTTTCATTCAGAACAATGATAGGGCGAATTTTGGTATGGCTGTTTTCAACAGAGTGAAAAGTCCACTGCATCACCTCTTACAGTGATAAAGTTAGTTATGGATATTAGCACTGAGAACCAGTCCTACTGTGTTTATGTTGTTATGTGTATATGAATTACCTGATTTTCATAACAAATTTTTCATGCCACAACACATAGCAAAAAATGTACAAGAAATGATGTCTCCAAAAGCATATCCTCGCTGGAAAACAGAAAACATTGAATTAATTTGCTTTTAGATGTGTCTTTGACACTGTAGTATGACTTCCAGCATTAAGGCTTCAGCTAGACCTGAGAAACATTTTCAGTGATAGGAAGGCTGACTCCCTCACCAAGAATGTTCTCAAGCAGACAGATGATAGGGTTCCTCGGCATGAGAGTGTAAGATCTTCTTTGAGTCAGAAATATTCTTTTTGTCATTGATGAGGAGTCATTGATGTAAGTGGGAGAACACGGTTGTGGCTCGCAATGACAATTGTCATAGGAAGTTAAGGAAAAACCAAGGTCTTTTACAAAGAAAAAGAAAAGATAGCCTTGCCTGTCTTGACACGTTATATCACTGGCATGAGATCTAATAACTTGGGCTAAAGCATGACACATTAGTAATAGAGGTTCACTACTATTTTGACAAAGGACTCTTGCTCAAAGTGCTTAAAATAATATCTGCAATATCTAGAATAATAACCTTTATATTCTAAAACTTTATGAAAAGAGAGGGCGAAGGCGAGGGCGAGGGATGGGGTGGGATGGGATGGAAGGAGAAGAGAGGGGAGAGGAAGAGAGGGGAAGGGAAGGGAGGGGGAGGGGAGGGAAGGAAAAGCAATTTTACTTGAGCAACCCAAACACTGGAAGCACCTAGCAACTGTCATTTTACCACACACACGACCTGATCCTCCCCAACAAATGCACAAAGTAACACTTTTATTTATATTGAATTCTATATTTTAGATATTGCTGTAGTAATTAAGTTCTGAAACTGCAAAGAAACAGCAGATTACTAAGCTGTTAGAGTAGAACAAAGTAGAACTCTAATGACAATTTGAAGCTGGTTGAAAAAGCCTTAAGGCAAGGTATGGTATTTCTCTTTCTCTCTCTCTCTTTCTCTCTCTCTCTCTCTCTCTGTTTAATTCTCTATGATAAATGAGGTGACAAAATAAAGGTAATTTCTCTGTCAGAACAGACTTCTTCAAGAATGAGAATAGTAGTTGTATACATTTACTACGTTGACCATTTTGAATTAACAGAAGAATTTATAATTTTCTTTCTTTTTATGTCATCCTTTTGAAAACTTCATATTATGTTACTCTTCCACCAAAACAAATAAAATAACAGTATAGAAAATTGTTTAGCACTTTATTCAAAATTTCATTAATCTGATGTCAGTGATTCTTTTGGGTAAGTAGTGTTTGGGCTAAACTCTGCTTTCAGGCTCCCCAGCAACTTCAACTATACTTTTACTCTTCAGAAAATGAGTGGAGGGTTCATTATGTGCCTCAGTACTTTCAGAAAATCACAAGACAGGAAAAGAAAAATAAAGCATCCCAAGTATTAGTCCATTTAAAAGATTTTGTTCAAATTATTTGAGTAAACTGAAAGTTACCTGGGTATTATACTCTAATGTGTTAGATTTAACACATATTACAGTACTATTGTAAGCATACTGTTCGGGTGTCTCCCTGCACAAACTATATCTATAATATAATATTTTCTGTATACATACCATTTAGAATTGTCAAGATCCTGGTTAATTCAAACTTGGAAGTAGTGTTTTTCAATAATTTGAAAACTGAAAAGGAGGAGGAAAATGAAGATCAAATGCAGCATGTTTGAGTGATTTGGCTAAGTTTTACCATACACATTTTTCCATATAGTGGACGTGCAATAACTACAGAAGATCTGTAAAAGTTTAGAACTATTTCTGGTACCTGGAGTTTCTGATCTAAATCTAGTGCTTCTGAGAACATTTCCGACATCACTTAAGTCAATTAGGTTTAGGTAGGTAAATAAAAAGCAGAGATAAACTAAGGAAGAAAACTCCAAGCACTGTGGGTATTTTTATTGGTTTTTTTTATTAGAATTCAATTTTGTAGACTTTGTTAGTGCAAGTAGTCTTTCAAAGTTTGTGAGTGGGAATTCTGGGGTGTTTTGGTGGAGATCTTTTTTATCTCTTTATGGGAGTTATATGGATACAATGTCAGATAAATAGATTAGCCAAGACATAGGATCTTCATTTTAATTATATCTTTCCTAGAATACCAGGAAAGTGATGCTAATAATTCATGGCTCCACTAATTCATATTCCTTTTCCAGCTGCTCATTACTTGATATTTTCTTATTCCATTGTTATCATTGCTTTGGTTAATTTTCCATATCTGATTCAAGCTTTTTCTATGCAGCTCCAACAGTAGTTATAACTCTTTCCTCTTAGCATCATTTTCCCTGCTAGTTACTTTTTGAATTCTGCTTTGAATTCAACCCTATATTCTTTCTGTTAGCTTGCTGCTCCTGTGTGTCAGCTGAGCCTTTTCCTCCTTTAGAAGACATTTCTTCCATAAAATATCCATAAGAGGAAAAAGAGGATTTAGCCTTTAAATTTTATATTCTTTAGTATCTTTATGCTCTTTAGTTTTGCTCCTCCAAATCATGAGGTGACAACTGTAAATCTAATAAAAAATTAAGGTAAACAAAGGTTGCATTTGCATTTAACTCCTTTTATACTTTGAAGACCTCTTTTAAGGCAATTTGGGAATCACTGTAATAGGAGAAGTCTTACAAATGCAACCTGTTGGGATCTTCCTGATAAGAAGACCAGGGGTATCTGAAAATGCCAAATTTTGCAGAGTTTGGGGATTTAACTTACTTTCTTCATTCCAAGGACCCCTATCAGGGAGAAACGACACATAGGTGTGTGACCTGACTAGCAAAACTATAGAAATCAGTGTTGTGTAAAGAATATTCAGATACCACAGGAAACTGAATAGACTCTTTGTGGTTCTTTTCTGTTGCTTTTACTATGGTATATCAAACTTGCTGTTTGCAAAGTGAGGCCAATGAAATTTTCAGAAGTACAACATGTTAAAAAAAAGTCAATCATCTCTTTCTAACTCTTTAAATAAATAAAAAAAAATCCTCACGGTCTGCTTTATGCACAAACCTATTCATAGAGTTCTAGTTAAGGGATTTCTGAAAGTTTACAAATCTCATTATCAGCAATGATTAAACATGGATGGTTAACCCTGGAGATGAATTTGGAAAGAATGCTAAAGCAGTGATATTTGCCTCTAGATAATCAAGCCTAGAAAATAGAGAGCAAAGATAATTTGTATCCATTCTAAGCAGCTCTAAATGTAGGGTTGCTCTGCACATAGTTCTTTTCTCCAATGCTCCACCAGCAACTTATTTTCAGTTTAGCAAATTACTTTGAAGGACTCGGCTATGTTTTCCTCGTGCTCATACAACCTTACATTAAGTCAATTCCATTTCAAGTCAGTGGGTGCAAAAGGGATATAAGATTGGATATTTGGTCTCTAGGTTAGTTTTAATACTCAACAATCCATCAGAATACACTCCAAATCTTTTTCATTTGTACAGTAGAAAATGTATTTTCACAAAGGAGATTCACCAAGAGGATATTCAAGGAGTAAGCTACATTGTAATAGTCATATAGCTTCCTCCTTCACAAACACAACAATCTGACTTCTATGACCTTTTGCAAAAGAGTTAAGAGAGCCATGATCTTTCCATCATGTTTATTGGTGGAGCAACGCTCATGTTATGATGTTGCAGAAGAGTAAATTGCAGAACACAGGTAACAACGGGCATGTCAACAGGTGGCTGAAATAGTGGAACACTTGGTGCACAACTCAGATAATAATTAGTTGGAGGCATTGGCAGCACTAGTTAACATTGATTTTTGGAAAATAGGAGTTATTAGCTAGTATTTCACAATTAAATTTTAATTTTTGTTAATAAAGGAAATAGAGTTGATATATCACAGAATCACAGAATGGTTGAGGCTGGAAAGGACCTCTGGAGATCATCTAGTCCAACCCCCCTGCTCAAGCAGGGTCACTTAGAGCAGGCTGCCTAGGATACTATCCAGATGGCTTTTGAATATCTCCAAGGAAGGACCTCTCCAGGACCACAACCTCTCCAGGCAACCTGTTCTAGTCACCCTTGCAGTAAGGAAGTTTTTCCTCATATTCTGGCAGAACTTCCTGTGCTTCAGTTTGTGCCCGTTGCCTCTTGTCCTGTTACTGGGCACCACTGAGAAGAGTCTGACTCTATCCTCTTGACACTCTCCCCTCAGATACTTATACACATTGATAAGAACCCCTTATCGCCTTAGTCTTATCGCCTCCAGGCTGAAGAGTCCCAAGCCACTGGACTTGCTCTAGTAGCTCCATGTCTCTCTTGCATTGGGGAACGCAGAACTAGACACAGTACTCCAGATGCGGCCTCACTAGGGCTGAGCAGAGGGGAAGGATCACCTCCCTCTACCTGCAGGTAACACTCTGCTTAATCCAGCCTGGGATATCATTGGCCTTCTTTGCTGCAAGGACAAAGTGCTGACATGTTTTGGATGTGCTCAGTCTAAGCACGAGTCCCAATATACCTCTTCCAGGTTCCTATCATTCTACGTCAATATAAAGAATCATGAAGATACAGAGGCTGCCGTGAACCGTGTCAGATTTCCGCCAATCACAAAGGCTGCCATATGGAAGGAAATAGCCACCTCTATTACACCTCATGTGAAAACACTTTAATGACTTTAATGACTTCAATCAGCCTTTCCTGTAACTGTGCCCCCTAACAATTGTTCTATACTCTAGATTTTGCATTTGTCCAAGAGGATAACAGAATTACTAGAAAAAAATTTGTGCACTGTGTCTACTACTTAGGTAAATATCTTAAAATTAAATAACTCTTTTATAAAAGTTCTGGTCTTTACATTGTAATTATTGTTGATTTTCAATCCTAGCATAACTGCATAAAGTTTTTCTTTTCCTACATAGCAGTTTACAGAAAAATAATTTTAAAAGTCACCTTGTGTAGGAGCGGGTCGGCGTTTGTTAGGGCAGCTAGCATTCAGTCAGACTGTCCCACAAATATGCTTTGATATATTGAAAGAATGAATGACATTAGAGCACAGCAGAGAATAAGCAAGACACTTCTCATGACCAGTGTCTGTTCTGCTAGAAAAGATCTTCATCTGAAGATGAGCTTTCGGTTAGTCTATAGCTGCAATTATCTATGACCTGTATGTTGTCTTTATACAGAGAGTTTTGCCAATATTTTTATAAATACTGTTGCTGTCTCTGCAGCATGTGATTTTTTGTGGCATGTGATGACTCCGAAATATGCTTACTGTTCTGACACAATTTGTCAAGCTGTGTCATGCCATCCACCTTGGCCAGCTGTAAAGTCAAATTCACAAATTGCACAGGAAGCAAGATGAAATAAAAAACCTGAGCATGCTTAATTAGCTCGTCAAAAGATCACTTTGTGCTATCTTTGAATGTCAAAACATCCTTTATTATTTTATTGGGTTTCAGACACATTCACTTCTCTGACATACTAATTTGTACACCATACATAGATAAAGTTGTTTTCTCTCACGAAAAATAACAAAAAAGGAAAATGAATTATATTCTAAATATGAAAAATATTTCTACAGAAATATGAGTAGGTAATTGCTACAGCAAGAAGTACACAAGAAAATAGATTCCCAGCTATTTATTTCTATCTCAAATAGAAGAATAATTCTACCATATTTGTAGAATATTTCTACTTTCAGTTGTAATGTAGCCATATATGTGTATGTGCATGGAGCTTCTTTTTTTAAAAAAAAAAATACTCTGAATCAGTCAATGTCTCTCAATTTAAGCTTCATTCTCCAAATCAAGAATCAAAGGCTGAACTGTTTAGTATAGGAAGCCAGTCACCAAGAACAAATAATGAAGAGAAAAATTTGCTACCTTTGCTTTCCAAGGATTTAACTCATTCACTAAAGCATAAATGCCCTAGCAAAATCTGGGATCTGTTTGTAACTGAAGAAAAAATTAACAAAGTACAGTGACACTCTTGAAATCATACACTTACAAAAATCAGCCCTGTCTGGTGATTGGTGATTGTTCCAAACACCGTTATTTACTACTTAGACAATGTGCTGCATAAAGTTCAGACTACAGGGAAGGAGCAAGGTGAGCTGCAGCCCAGATCTACACTGGAGGCTGGATTTCACCTGGTCAAATTTCCAACTGCATTTCCAGTAAAAAAAAAAAAAAAAAAAAAAAAAAAAAAAAAAAAAGAGCTTTTTCACAAGGGTTTTTACTCAGGCTTTAGGTGGATTTAACTGTGAATTTCACTCACCAACTGATACGTTCTTTATTGTGTGAGTGTTTGTGATAACTTCAAACATGGAGTAGATAATAAGAATAGGTGAAGGACGATCTATATGTGTTAGAGAACTTTATCTCTCACCTGGATGATGAAAAAGTATTCTCTTTCCATTTATCTTTCTGTTTATATCTTATGAACTTTTTATACAAAAGCTATTTTTTATATCATGTGGAGTGAATTTTTAAGTTTATTAGAACTTTCCCTGTGTCTTTGATCTTCCTCGCAATTACCACTCAATGATATTTCAGCCCTAAGCTCTCCATCTTGGATGGGAAATCTACATTCATCTTCCCTACAAGCATCTCCCTCCCCTCTATTTACTTATATTTTTGTTTATGAAAGTATGATTTTGCTATCATTCTGAAACAGTAGTTTAAATGAAAATATGTGCAGCTTAAATACTAGTCCTGATCGGCTACTGAACACCTCATTCTCACTTATTTCACTACATAACAGTGAAATCTTATGTCACTGTCTTTCAGTGACTTAATGTCAAGAAATTTATACTTAAGATGACTTCCAGGTATCAAATTTACCTAAGATATGAAAACTGGTCTGTACTCTGAGTACACAGCACCGACAGGAGAACAGATTCTACATATGGAATTACTGAATAAGACAGATGCATGAATAAAAATATAACTGAGCTCCTTTTGCATTTATTTTATTTAGAAATAATTAGTAGTTACAAAGAGGTAGGGATTTTAAGGACATAACATGGAAATCTTTTGAGTAAGACATTATTCTATTTCCATTGTCAGACAATTATGTTCACATGTTGGTCTTCAGAAAGTTTAAAATGGTTAATTCTTCAATTTTGCCTCAATTAGTCCAAATGAATGGGCCAGACTGCATTACAGAACTGAAGTTGCACCTACATTAAAGATGTCAGAAGTGCTTCCTACTTCTTAATCCTGGACTATATCTTGATTTTATATAAATATAACTGCCCACAAATTGCCCCCTTTTTGTGCGCTGATCTCTTTCCCACCAAAAGATGCAAGCTAAAGCACAAAATAATAGGAACACTAGAAGATGTTTACACAGTTTGAAAATTCCTCTTTCTTATAATGAGCATCACATCCAACCCAAAATTTTCATTCATGTGTGCTTAAGGGTCATCATTCACCTTCTTACTCATCTCAGTGACTCTGGGGAAAAAAATAAATCAAGCCGCTGATATAAGTGCATGAATTTGGATACTCACTCACATACATCAGTTTTCAAATTTCAGCCTGAGATCATATAAACCCATTCTGTGAGTTAGAATCGGATCCAAAATTAAATTCATATTAGTGCACATATATCCATCTAATGGCTTCAGACCATTAGATGAAAACTCAGAGTGAGGGGCAGTATTTTCGGGGAAAGAGTTTTGCTTTCAGTTTTCTATTTCATATTAGCTAAAGAAAACTGTGTTTTTCCCCAGCATTGGCTCTTAAAAGATAATAATTACAATATTATGGATGCAAACACCCTAGATGAGGTCAAGTCGCCACAGCACTTTGCCCTTTCCCTGCAATATACTGCTCTAATCTGTACTCATGCTCATCAGGAAAGGGTCCATTGATGTAACAGCACCTGTGCTGAAGAATTGCTTTAAGGATATAGGTAAAAACATAAGGAGAGAAAAAAGAGGAAACATGTTAATAACTAATACTTGTAATGGTCAAAGCTCCCTGCTGCGTGAGATTAGATGGCTCAGAAAGTACTAATTTAATGGCCTGCGTCCAACATCCTATACCCCTTATTGAGCTGAGCAAGTTTGTTCTCTGGTACACCCTGGAGTGTTCCCTTGCCATGTGAAGAAAGGAATAAATTTTACAGGCATTATGTCCTTCCTACAAAATGCTTGAACTACTTCATCCTTATCTGAGCAATGACGCAAGACAGAAGGAGCGGACCAGTTACACAGCATATGATATCACTTCTGAAAAAATGTCTATTCCAGATACCATCATTATGCCTAAGATTCTGCATTTAAGAAGCACCCAGCCATTCTGTGTAAATGTTGGTGATAGGCTCAGCTCAGGCAGTTATACTGAGATGAAACTGAAGTCCTAGGATGGCCCAAATGAATCTGATGAATCTATTTAGCCTGGAAGATTAAGACAAAAGTTAACAAGGGCAACATTCAAGGATCAGAAGGCCAGGGAAATGTAGAAGTCTGTTCAAATCACTCTTAATATGAAAAGCATAAAAAGATATTTAAGAAACTCATAGCAGACTTCTCTCATTTGTTATGCTTTAGAATATAAAAATCCTTATAATTGACTAGGATGACATTGTAAGAGGAAATACATAAACCTCATACAATCCCTCCTTCAAAAGACTTGCTCTCAGACTGATAGAAATGAAGAGTCAGTGAAGTCATATTGGGGCAATGGAACACTATTTCTCTGTCCTCAACTTTCTGTGGGCATCACAGTAAGGAAAGTTTTAATGACAGCATTGAAAGGAGAGCAAGGAGGAAATATGGGGATTTTTTTCAGGAAGGGTTACCCAAGTTTAAAGACAGTAGGAGAAATCAGAAGGGCACTTGATTAAAAATCTAATAAGAGACTGTGTCAATCAATAGCAGGTGTCAACTGTTCTTTACTGAATGAAGAGATCATCTGTGTGGTGGGAATGGTTTGTGAGAAGGCTTTGAAAGTGAAGCCAAGCAGCTTGTGTTTGAAGTGGCAGAGAAACAGTAGCAAGTGGAGGGAGGTTTAGAGAGAAGTGAAATGGTCAAATGACAGGCCAGGAAAATGACCTTGCAGCAGCTGAGCAAGATTGCATTTGTCAAGGCCAGGGAGAAAGGATGTTGCAGTGAGATGTGAGATGTTTCAGCTGTGCAGATAGATAGCAAAAGTCA
Organism: Rhea pennata; assembly: GCF_028389875.1. Classification (NCBI taxonomy): domain Eukaryota; kingdom Metazoa; phylum Chordata; class Aves; order Rheiformes; family Rheidae; genus Rhea; species Rhea pennata. The sequence goes on from NC_084663.1 coordinate 182,179,291, forward strand.
TATCTTAGATATTGTCTAAAATGAATCTGCAAGACCTAGACATTACCTGAAAGTGAGAATTTAGAAAGTGGACTCAGTCAAAGAGGATAAGGCGATATCATCACTTGAGACATCACTGCTACGTCAGGAAAAGTACTTTCTGAAAAAAGCAGTTGACTTATTAGTAGCAGTTGACTGTTCATCACTGTAAAGCCCCTATAAAATGTATCAAGCTTTGCTGGCTTTTCCCTGTGTTTCTGTTTCCTCTGTCTCTGACTGCATTTCCTTCCTTTGACATCGCTTGTAAAGGAGTCAGATTCAAAGTCAGAATGATTTGTAGTGTTGGTGCACGACAAAACGTAGTTTTACAACAAAAATCTTAAGCATTTCCTACAAACATAGAATTTAAGGCTGAATGCTGATACTGTCGCTTTTCAGCTAGGAATTCAGACACTGCCATCTCAGATCAGAACATCAATTTTTATGCACTTCTTGCATGCTCTAGCATGTGATGCTTAATGCTTCAGGAGATGACAAAACCTTTAACTGCATTATATATCTAATTGTGCAATGTTGTACAAAAGGAGTTGGAGAAAGAATTTTTAAGTGCAGAGACAAATGATTTAAAAATTCTTAGGGACCAACCTGATGTTTATGCTGAACGGGAAGCTTTGGAGCTACTAATTTCTCCCAGGTTCTCTGCGTGATCAGAATATCACAGCAATGCCCCAAAGTATTAGCTGATAAAGAGTTCAAAGTAGAACTACTGGTATCTTGGGCTCATATTATTTATGAATAAAACAGAAAATGATCCCATACACTAGAATGGATTTTCCATAGGGACCAGAAGGTTTTTAGTCACCTCCTCAGGTGCCTGAGCTCTCCCTGAGACTGCATGTTTTCTCTGCTATGAGCTGTCATCCTATATCACAGCTACACAGAAGCCCCATTAAGAAGGAATTTGTATTCCCCCTCGCCATATACTTTGCCATAGAGCAAGATATACTTTTATTCTGATTTATTAGTTTGTTCTTGAGCTTTTAACAGAAATAGCAATATTTTTTGCACCTTTAAATAAAACAAAAAAACAATACCAATACATTATGTTTCCTTTCTTCCACATCCCTTTCTGTAGTGATCATTGAGAAATGGTGGAAGAGAAAGAAAAGAGAATAATGAGAAAAAATGTTGAGGGCTGGATTTTTTTTTCCTACAAGCACAAAGTTCCATGGAAATTCTGCTTTATAAAGGGGACATTTTTCATCAGAATTTCTAATAGTTTTGTTGACTAGCTTTAGTTAATATTTAATATTAAGTTGGCAGTTCATCAACAATTGGCAATCTAAAATTTTTAGGTCAAACTGCTTGGTGACTACATACTATATAGAAAGATTGATGTATAGCTAGAGGTAACAACACTGTTTTATGAGTGATTTCCTTCTGGAAAAAGCTCAAATTTTTCATATTGATTGAATGAATACTACTGAGGATAGGAGATGAAAAGCTCAGTGTAGAACTCTGATTTCAGATAGGCTTTTTGGCATAGGCTTTTCTTTGCTTTTATTATTTCTAACCGGAAATTATTAGTTCTTCAGTACTTGTCAGACCATCTTTGTATGTTGAGAGATTATATGACCAAAACAATTCTCAACTCTTGATAGCTCTCTAAAATAGAGACCTTTAAACTAGGCTCATGTGTTCAATGCAAACACACCTTGATAAAGTGCTTCACTCCGTTCTGAAACAACAGAATAAAACATCTGAGTTACCTACAGAGGGGCCCCTCTCAGCGCTGACTTAGATGCCTCAAGCCTAAGTAAGAGCATTCCTACCTTATTCAACTAAAATCCAAAATGTCTATTCAGATGCTTTATTCTGATAAACTTCTCACTTAGGTTATTTAAATATCAATGATAACTAGAAGAACAAATAAAACTACAACTTTATTTTCTGGATATTAGACCTGTCTATAGTAAGGCAATCACTGTCCAAAAGAAAATTTTCAACACGGAATGACAAGAAGGAAAGAGCTCTTATTCTTTCTTTCCAGAAATGACACAGAAAAAAAGATTAACTGCTTTGCTTTAGGTCAAATAGAAGAATTTGACCCAAATACTTTGAATCCTAATCCACTCTTTAATCATTGATTAACTTTCTTGTTAAAAATGACCGTGCCTGAGCTTGTTTGAGGCAGGCTTGGGATTCAGATCGCTGTTGCAGCATCCCTCAGGTAGTGTTTGCTATTTTCCTATGGATTTTTGTTTTAAAGGCATGTAGAAAAGCAACAGTTCTATAAGCTTTTAGTCAGTAAAACAGGATTTTACTTCATTCTCCCTCTCAAACTGTGGACTAGGGAATACTCTCTATTGCAAAGACATGGTAGAAAGGTGGCAGTTAGTTGTCCAGGCTCATGCAGCACGGTATAAAGTGAACAAGTCTGTCCTCGGTTGAAATAGATAGCACTATGGTAGAGGGCCGCTCCTCTTTTAAGTGATATGGTTTGAGAAACACACCTTTTGCATCCTGCTTTTGCTATTTTCTTTTGTTGTTGGGGGAGAGAGGGGAGTTTGGGTGTTACTTTTTTTCTGTTTTTTATACCTTTCATGTAAGCATGATTTATATGTTTTTAAAAAGGATAGTGAGGATGAGACTAGAATTTATGTGAATTTCCTTTTTATATTCACAACTCCTTTGACTCCATCTTCAGTACCTTATCGATCTTTTGACATGTTTTGCCCAACACTGTTCTAAGAAGTGAGGTAGTGACTGATCACAAAGTTGGCCAAGGAGAGATAGAAAAGGTAGCCCTAAAAATTATTTCAAACATAATATGTTTTGAGACTGTAACCCTAATACATTTTTAATAAAGTCAATACATGCAACCCAGCTTTCATCTGACATTAATGTATTTTTAAATCCTCAGACCTCAGTAACATGATTGCGACTGAAATACTCCAAAAATGTGTTTGGCACTCCCTCCTTGTGTAGCTGGCAGGAGACTGCTGTACATGGACCCTTTGGCCTCAATTTTCCTCTGTTTGTGTCTGCAGATGAGTCAACCTTTGAGGCTATCTGAGAGTAGAGCTGGCAGTTGCCAGGCCCAGATGCCACACTCGGATTTCCAAGTCCTGAACAGGAAGATTTGTAGCTGGCCACTGCCATGTGCTGCTTTAGATTCACTGTCCGTAATCTGGAGGGTTTGTATGAAATTTGCCTGCTGCTGCCTTGGTCATTGGTATCTGTGAGATACTCAGTGTTCCCAGACTAAGATCAAGCTTGCAGTTGGCAGCCTGTGTCTGTCCAGCCTCGTGCTCTACGTTCAGCAGTCCTATCACACAGAAAATGTGTGTGCTGGCTGGAAGAGAAATTCTCATGCCAAATATGCATCCCAGCAGTGGACAGAAGGGTTTTCTGGGAAACATATAGCAAAATCTGTGAAGTCTTTCCATAAAGTCACACATTTTAAATGTGAATTCAAGCTATTACTTCTCAAATACGTCCTTGTGCTGGTACAGTAATCGAGGTTGAAGATCTATAAATGTCCTTAAGATATTTTTTTTAAAAAAATAAGAAAGTTGTTATTCAACTGTTTGAAGTGCTACATTAAAAAAAAAAAAAAAAAAAAAAAAAGTTTACTTTATAATCAGAGAATATATTGATCTTGAAACAGGCAAGCTAGAGGAATAGCCAAAGGTTTCTCTGATGCAATCCTACAAGCACTTCAAACACAGAATGCTCCTTTACATTAACTGGATTTCTTATAATCTCTCCATATGAGGATCAATAACTAATAGCCATGATCAATACGAAAATTCCTGTAAAAATAAATCATGCTCCTGTGGAAAGCTTATTTCAGTTCATGATCTAGGGGAAAAGGGACAAGGAGATCACACACATTTTATTGTTAGCAAACACTTGCTTATGTCTGTTAAGTCCAGTGCAGTTCTGAGTGCAGCACAATAGATTATAAAGTAGTTTTTTTTTCAAGTCTCTTAATCATGTTCTCTTATTGGAATTGTTTTTCAAATATTGCTAATTACGTCCTTGTAGTGACTAAGAATATATACCTCAGTAAAAGAAGAAGTGGGCCCTAGGTTTCTGAACTGTATGGTTGTAAAGAGGGAAAGGATAATGTGGGAAGAGAAGTGCTTTTGAATGGAAATCTGGAAGTACTAAGGTAAAAGAGGAATAAAGCCCTGTGGGATACAGCAGTGACAGACCGGGATATACAGAGGGATAGTGCAGAAATAAAGAAGTACAGGCATATGTCATAACTAAGGAGCTTGGTAAAAAGACTTTGAACAACCCATATGCTGGCCTTATCAATTTATAACAAGTTCTGAAGAGCTTTTGGCAAACACCAGACAAAGGAGCAAGAACCACTGAAAGAGGAACAGAAAATCCTGATGATTTTCTAAAAATAAAATCAACATATTCTCTCTGCCATACAGAGTAATAAAATATGGAAAAAATACCTTATAAAAGTGCTGGAAAGAATGATATTATAGTATAGAAAATAACTGAAATATTTCTTTTTTAGTAAGTCATTCAGTTTGGATGCCTTCATTCATTTTTTATATTTTCTTTCTGAGGAGGTTTAAATTGTTAGTTTGTACTGTAGCTAGCAATATCATGGCAGGACAGTTATACCTAAAAACATATACACTCAAATAATGTGCATTATTCACTACTTAGTTAGAAATGTTTGGTCATTCAGTGTGAGAAAGGAAGCCTCTCTTCCTTTGGCAGAAACTGCAAAATTCTGAGACTTCTGGCTCTACACAGAAATAGTTCAAAAGCTTTCTCTCATGTTCTTAATATCCCATCCGAGTGAGACATTCTCCATAATACACGAGAGACAGATAGACTGCTATTCCGCTACAGATAAAATCCAGGCAGTATTTAAGCGATATAAACAACACAAGAGCAAACTTTCTGCACCCAGAGAACAGCATCCATGCTGTTCAGAGAACACCCAAGGATCCCAGTGTTTTGAATAAAGGACACATTCAAGAGAATTGTCTTTGGTGACAGTTATACACATGTATATATATAAAATGTTTTCCAGCTCAGGCAATGAATAATTATTTAACATCAATTTTGACCAAAAGCCAATGACAGTATATCTGTATAATTTCCTTCCCTCAAACTGCTCTTGCTTTATCTGATTATATATTAAAGAAAACATGTCCTTGTATGTCTGTAAATATCTTATGTTCTTCACAAAATCTGATATGAAATTATATAACATTTTTTCTTAGTCACAGTAGTCTTACTATAATTCTTAATTGTGGATCAAGACCCTAAAACTAGGCTGCATTCAAGTGCAGAACTGAATTGTGTTTCTCATTTTGTGTGGTTTGCAATCAGATGGTCTGCATCAGATGTAGAGACAGACAGATGTAGATGGAGTACAAAGAGTATGGTCAGCAGCATGACAGACAGAGTTTCAGTACTGCTTTGGTAAACAACACAGTAATAAGGAGGTATAAAGGGGGAGCTGAAGAGGAATATTGAAGAATTGATTTACTGATTGAATATTGACTTATTTTGTCTTTTATTTTCCTCTCCGACTCCAGTTTACATGAGGCACATAATGTCATTAAGATCTTTGAAAGGGAGTTTTCAGAACCATTACACATAATGTATGCACGTGGCAAAGCTGCAAAGTGAACATTTGTGAACAGCAACACGACACAGAGCGTTAGTGCTCATCTTGTCCTAGCATATCCAACATCTGCATTTTAAAGCAGCTCTAATTAATTCAGAAAACTTCAGTGTATTTTCAACTGCTATAAGTAGCACGAATGTTCTGCATTCTTGCTAGTAATGCTGTTAGAGGTAATGGTGGAGGTGTTAATTATTGTGGTCTGATATGTATCTGACCAGAAATATCTTGGTTGTATAACGGGTAGAATGTAAAATTAGTTTTTTTGTCAGATGTGTCGTTTGGTGAGTCAGCACTCTCTGAAAAATACAAATGTTCTGACATGAACAAGTGTCACTACGTTTGCAACTATTGCTTGCGTATTCTCGTGTGCCTATTCTTAGGCCTCTTCATTTTGTAAGTTTGATGTTTCAAGGTATTTAGTAGTTTGAGATTTTTAAGATATATGATTTGTCTACAAGCTATGGAGAAAATATTGAAAAATCCATTCTCTTTTGTTTCTTACAACTCGTTGTGATTGTAGATATGTGTTAGAAAAATGTAAACTGAATTCATGGTTTTGGTTATTTTATAGCAGGAATGCTATGCTTTCAAAATGTAAGAACTACAGAATTTTGCCCCAGAACTATACCAAGTCCAGATAAATGGGATTTCAACGTAATAAAAAGGAAATGTAATTTCAGTCATTTTCAGAATTACATCTGCAGTCCACTCTTTTTTGTTAGGCTATGTTATATTGCTCTCTTGCATTACTCTTTGATAAGTCCCAAATCTATAGCTAAAGGCAGAATTAAGATAAATATTCACTTGTTTCCTTTAAGGTCAAGGCATATATGAGGCTTGTATATAGGCATGTATATATCGTTATGCCTCTGTGTTTGCATGTTGGTGTGTGCATGCACACCTACACACGTGAATATGTATATATATGCATATACTTATATATTTGGATGTACTACTATGATTTATCAGGAGATAGCTATCGCCTGCAAGTTTTAGCCATCTTACTTTTACTTCATAATGTCCTTCATTAAAAATAAGAAATATCTATAAAAACCAGTGGAGTTGGTACAGTATTTCTAAACACAACCTACTGCATGTGAGGAATAAGAAATTTTAAACTCTCTGCGAGTTACCACATTCTTTGGTCTGGCACTGGCAAACTAGAAGAAATACAATCCACGAGTAGGTGTGCCATCAGAAGTAGCTCTCTCATCAGACTCAAAGGAGTGCAGGACACTAATTGGGAAGGTAAATGTAGGGCATCAAGTTTTATTACTTTAATAACTGAGTAGTCAGCTTGTGATTTCTAGTGATATTTTTGATGTCTGCAGGTGTTTTCTCCTTTAAAGCCTCTTCTTTCCTTCTTAGAGGCTGGTCTTCTGGATGCAACTAATATCATTTAAACTCCAGCTTTCATTTATAGTAAGAGTAAACAGCTAAGGCAAATGTCATAGAGGAAATATTGAAAAGGTTATCCTGGTACGTTGCCCTAGCACAACATACGTGCTTGAGCACCAGCCACAGAATCATACAGTAATTTAAGGAGGGAAGGGACCTCTGGAGGGCATCTGGTCCTGGCTTCTGCTCAAAACAGGACCAACTTCAAAGTCAGATTAGTTTAAAACAAGTTAGATCAAAAGAACTTCACTTTTAGTATACTAATTAGGTTCCTAAAATTCTATGGTTATGAACCCAGGCCTCAATCTATCTCCTCAGGAAGTACTCTGTTTTGCAATTGCTTCACACCCCAAAGGGGCTGGCCCTTTACAGAGCTGAGAATATTTCCCCAGTGACTAGACCATGTTCTCACCTTTTTTTGAAGCTTTTTTCAAACAAATTCTACTCAAACAGAAAGGAAGCAGGAAAGAATATCGATTCTGGCTAAATAAGATACGGGAGAAATTTAGTAATTTTCTTCCTTATATGTAAAAAAGGCATTTGTTCTAAGATTTTGAAAATTTTTATTGATCCAAACTCAATTTATACAAATAAAAGACGGGCTGAATTTAAACAAGCAAGAACCATTGCCATGTAAAGAAGAGGAAAAAGTTAGAATGAAGCTGTGGGTGTCTGTGCACGTGCGTGTAATGTCAACAGAACCATGCTAAAGTGCATGCTAAGTAAATAAAACGAATAGTGATATAGAACTTGCATGTTGCCGTTCATATCCCAATACAAAGCTGAACAACACAGGATATCTGAGTCCTACTGCAAAGAAAACAATCTTTCAAAAATCCTTAATTAAAAAAAAAAAAAAAAAGAAAAAGAAAGAAAAGGAAAACTGAGCTCTCAAACAAATTAGGAATTTTTAAAAGAAATATTCTAAGGTTTGTAAGCAACTTCAGAAAAAAGAAGGGAAATTCAGAGGTGAGTCAAACAAGGTAAATGATTAGATATGCCTGATGGAGGTGCTCTGTGGGAATGAAATGGAGACAGGGATCTGCTGGGAAGCATCACCTAAGAATGACAGGAGCCCCACAGCTGTGTTAATGAGAAGAGACAACAGGATAAAACAGGGAAATACTGGAGCCCATCCAGAACTGCTTTGAGAGAGACTTTTGGTGATGCTGTCAGCTACCACTCAGAGACTGAGACACATTTTTGGATTCCGATGCGCAAGAAACCGATGGAGGCAAGTGTAGTTCAGTCTTTAATCTTGCGCACCTAAAGCATATCTGAGACTTCATTTGCCAGCTGATCCATAACTGTCATCTGAAGAATCGTCAAAGGACATTACAAGTCAAAATAATTGTTTAATTTGTAAGTCACCACTCCTACGCTGTTCAGAGATTGCCTAAAGCTCCAGATCGTACAACAAATGCTGGAAAGAGCTGCAAGTCCTCATTACTGAGGCTCCTGGGAAAGAAATCTTGCCTCTCTTCTTGTTTTAAGGGCAGCAGAAATTGCCAAAAGTCCACCTGGATTATTTTGTGGGAACTCTGACTGAGAGTATGATTGTTCAGTGAAAACAAGGCAGTTATCAAGTGGATGTAATTCTGGAAGAGATATTAATGTTTACAACTGAATATAGCTAAATATTGCAGCTACCATTTCACGGATAATGTGAATTAGTTAAATCTAGTCCTGTGACAGGGAGCCAGTTTCCTAATTAATTGTTTAAATCCTGAAACTACTTGAGGATAATGGTTGTAAACAAAATATTTTAATCCTGTGGAAAGAAAGAAGATATAATTTAACTCTTTTTATAAGGAAAAGATATTTATAAATGGTGTTTCTCCAGCATAGTAATTACATGTTTCTTTTGAGAACTGAGGATACCGGTAAATTAACACTGATCAAAATAAATTTTGCCATTTTTTTTGTAAAAAGACCCCAAAACTAAATACAAGTATTTTGTTTCTAATAATGAAATAATAAATTCTTCACACACACAATGAGTCTTTGCTTAAGTTATTTTAAAATCCCAAAGTGAATAAGGCGAGTCCGGTACAGTGGGATTCAAAGAGGTTTTTTATTCTGGTATGTAACTCAGGTTTGGGTCTTGAAACCAAATTCTAATTATTTTCTCCTCTTGGAGTTCTCCTTTAATAAGTAGTATCATTGAAATCAATAGTAATTGATGCCTAGCCAGTAGAATACTGCTAAACAGACACAACAGTCAGATGAATAGAGACAAATTACAGTAACTTTTTTTTTCCAGCTTCAGTGTTACTATTACTGATAATCTTATTATAGTCTCATGGTATTTGTTTTTTTGATTTATTAAATCTCCATATCCTGCTGGAATCACACACAAATTCAGCTTTCATATATTTGTGGGATATTTAAAGATACTTATAATCTTTATATTTGAGAATAAGACACTAAAAACTCTAAAAAACAGCAGGAGAATTGATTCCCAAGACTATTCTTTAAGTATTTCAAAATGAATCTTAAGATATTTTGGAACTTAATTCATGACTGTAAAGTCTTTTGTTTGGAAATATTACTTCAATCATAAATTACAACCTGCTAATATTAGTAACCATCAGGTTAAAAATCAGAGTATATCTATGCCATTAAAAAAAGTCAACGACTTTAATATAAAGACAGATATTTTTGAGATTATATATGAAATACATTATCTTTAAAAAGTTATTTTTGAAAAGTTTTAAGCAGTAGTTTGAAGTTTTTTCAAATAGGACAAAAATATTCTATCTCAAGATTTTTCTATGGATAATAGCTACAAAAAATGATTTTATAAATAGCATATCTCATCATTGTGACACAGCAGTAGAAGTATTTTATATGTCTATTATAATTAAGTAATATGAGAATGTAAAAAGTAATTTTGAAACTTTCTGGAGAACTTTTGTGGAATTTTAGAATATTTATTTATTTTCAAAACGAATTTTGTCCTTTGATTCCACAGAGTTTCTCATCTGTGAAAATGACTTTTTCCACTGAAAAACTATCTTGTAAAAAAGGTCTTGACCATTTCTGCCCACAACCAATTTACAAGCTGTAGGATGCTGTTACAGATAATACTTAAGGACACCTGAGTGTCACTCTCAAGATCAATATAGAAGAGCTGAGACAGACTTAAGTTCAATATCAACTCTCTTCCTACAGAAAAAAGAGATGAAAAAAATCCAACCTAAATCTTGTTCATGCTGCCTGAAGAATTGTATGCAGTCCTTCTATTAGAAACAAGATTCGAGAATGTAACTCTCTGCATGCTGAGATGAAGATTTACCACTAATGTCTAATTTGATTTTTTCATTAGACAATTAATACATTATTAAAAATTCACTGCAGGGTCACTCTCCTGTTGATTTACATAATTAAGTTACCTGCTTTCTGTACAGAAGTTAGGGTGTGTGATAATCATTAGAGTCTGTAAGCCTCATTCTTCCTTCCTCTTTGAATGCAACTTTACTGTAGGGAGTTTTCCCATGGACTTTTGCAGAAATACTTGCATAAATAGATTCTTCATGAGCATCAGTGTCTGTGCAACAAGACCAATACACCAGAATGATTCTAGGAACACCCTAATTTCCATAAAGGCTGCAAATGAAGTGTGAATGCAAAGGAGGAAGAGATTTGGCATTCTCCAAGTAGCTTGAAAATAATATTTAATAGGATGGAATAATGTCAGATTGTAATATTTAATATTTAATATTTAATATGTAATATTTAAATTCTAGCTACTGCTCATGGTACTTAACATGAAAGTTAATTCTAAATTTGTGGCCAGAAATCGGACTTTCACAATGGTAAATACATAAAGGTAAGATAGAGAAATGTCATAAAATTTAGGTCATTTAGACTTTAAAGCAAACCTTTCAAGACATACGGGAGAAACAGTTTGTCTTTTAGGATTTCTGGTATCTTTGTTTAATCTCAAAATACTATTTATTCTCAGTTCCACATCAGCTGATATTATAATGGAAACTTCCTTAAGGCACAATGAAACCTTGGGTGACCAGAAGCTGCATAGTGGTGGGATTTTCTCAAGCATACAACATGTTTTCCGTACTTTCATGTGTTCCAGTAAATCCATTCTGCAAGTTCCAGCGACTTCAACAGCATCCAAGTAGGCCAAACACTAAATACTTTAGAAAACCTCAAGCCAGAATTACTACATTGGCACTTTGCTGGTGGATCTGCTGGCTTCATCTGCTAAAGATCAACATGAAATACCAATGTAAATCAGTTGCTGTTCTGCCGAAAAATCATATAAAATGTATGTTCATCATAAGCTAATGTTCATCAATAAGCAGAATTAAAATTCTGAAGATTTCTGAATTATGTTTTGCCTAAATGAAGACTTTTGCAGCCCTTACAGTTCAAACCCTGACTAACAGAGATGGTTAGTTTTCTAACCATGGTTGGGTTTTTCTGGAAAAAATTGCAGATATCACAGAAAACAGTGTGAAGCCTCTACAATATAACCTATATTGCATGATTTACTGGATCTTTCATTACACATTTTGCATTTCAAACATCAAGAAAATGGCACTTGAAAGCTAAACAACATTTGACTGTTTGATCTAATCACAGATATTTTTGAAAGAAAGTCAGAAACAAATTATTCATTATAATTTATTTTCTAAATATGGTGTTGTATACTACCTGCATAGTTTCATCTTTCCTGTGGGTTACATGTTTTCTATAGGATGCTATTAAATTAATGTCTTGCCATGACCCTCCCTTCTGCTGCAGCTTCTGTTGGTTCTTTAATGATGTTCCTTGTTTCAAACTCAGAAACCTAAGGTGACTCTCTGATAAAAAATCAGGGAAATTCTCTTTTTTTAAAAAGTAGAGAGGGGAAAAGAGTTGAACTGCACTTTAAATTTAGGAGATGGTGAGTAATAGTAACAAAAAAGTATAGCTGTTCAAGTCTTCCTTTCAAATATGTCATTATTTTCTTCTTTTTTAATTCCAATCATTAAGTTAGATGCCCCCTAGATGAGATAGGGACAGAAGGAATTTTTGATGAAAAGTCAGGGGCATCCCTTAAAGGTATGACTAGAAGACTGTGCATGTGAACTGGCAAAGAGTAAATGATTGACACCCTGCATAAGTACTTTGAAACTCAAGGCTTTGACTTGTCATTTGTTAGAAATGCTATTATAAGTGACATCCACAGCTAGCTCATGTACCATTCAATTCAGATAGGCTTTGTTTTTTCCTTTCTTTCTTTTTTTCACCTACAAAACTGTGACAAATTTTAATATGCAATATCTGAATAAAGAAGATGAAAATCAGAAGAAACTGATAATTTTTCTTGTTGTTGGCAAAGATGGAACTATGTGTATCTTATTCAAAACTTTCAGGAACACCATAATTGTCAGCAGTTGTAAGCAAAAAGATATCTGGTTTTAAAGTGACACATAAAGTTACAGTAAGAAAACTTGGACAGTATAAAGCAATGAAAATTGTTAATAGTAATCTTCCTTTATGAGCATAAGCAACCAATACATGAGCAAACATAACAATTGACATAAGCCTTTGAAATTTTTACTTCTTTTTATTATTGTTAGTAAAAAATGGTGCTCTTTTCTAATAACTTAGATAATGCAAAGGATACTGCTCAAGGATGTGCATATTAAAAGGTATGTTATTTTGCCTGTCCAGATGAAATATGCAGTTTCTAGGTAGATATATGCTACTCCCTTTGTGGTGTATGAATACAGGATACATATTTGTTTAGAGTACTAAAGGATAATATTTAAAAATGAAATGAAGAACTTTCCTTTTCATTCTATCTGGTACAGCTTAAAAATAATGTTTTAATGCAGGGAATACCACCAGTAGCAGAGTCATTCATATATATATGTACATATACATTTTTTCCTATTTGTTTGCACAAGTGTTTTCTAGATAACTCAGAAGGGATAGTAACTGTGACAAGAAATTTGTGGCCAAGGATCAGACAAATATTTAAAAACAGAACAAGAAACCCATTGTCCACGTGTCCACACACTTTACTGTGAGCAGTTCAGCCAAGAACGTAACTATCACATCAAAATTCCTTCTAGACAAGTATCCTGTCCTCAACAACGGGCAATCTTGAGTGCCTGGGAAGAAGCACTAGAACAAGGCAAACACACAGGGCAAGTTTATATATAATGCAGTGATCTATAATCTCAGTAACTGCGTGAGCCAGAGATAACATCCTGTTCGGATGGCATTAAAAATATCTTCTGATAGGTGAGGTATAGGAAGAAAAATAATATGAATGATTTAGATTAGCAGTCAGTACTTTTTGGCCTAAGTCTTTGAAAGTGTGCTCTGATTTCAAACATTCACTTTAAAGCGTGCCAAGAAGAAAAGTATTCCACTTTCTCCAAAATAATAAAAAGTCTCCTTCCTCACAATTTTCTCATCTGAAGAAAATGAAGTTTTTCTGGGAAGGAGGAATACATAGTTAACCTTTATGAAAATATAACATGTAAATATACCTAAAGAGTTACCAGCCTAATGAAATAGCTATATTTTATTGTGTTTTACATTAATTAAGGTAATTTAATTGAAGTGTGGCCTTTTTGAGGAAAAATGGCTAGATTTGGAACTTTATGGCACTCTCTGTAGTGACTTAGAATGGTCATTGCAGATGCCACAAAACTCCCTGGAAGGCAGTAGAATTATGCAATGACTTAAGTATGTTCAAGAGGCCCTGCTCAGACCCCAATGAAGTGCATTTATCTCCTGTAGGATATGAAGTGAGTGTCCACACATGCCTGTTTATAGTGGGCCTCTAGAATATGACCATCAGCATATGGGCTTAGGGTCAAACTCAAACACATATATGTTAAGCTGATATTCCAGTATTTCCTTTAACTACCTATATGTAAGTATTAAAAACGTCAACGATATTTAAACTTGAAATGCCATTCACATTGAAATAGCATTCACATGGGTTCTCCAATCTTAAATCTGCAGCATCTCTTCCGTGTATCTTCTAGTCAGTCATCAGAATTGCAATTACTGGATTACCGTATTGTGTCCATAGTTAATGATAATATATGCTGGTTTAGAGGCCATAAAAATGTGTCACTAATGCTTAATTGGAAGGGAAGGGTGGATAGATGGTGGTACTAAAGAATTAGAGTGCCATTAACCAAACAGACCTATAGGAGTAATAAAGACCATCTGCCACGTCAGCAAGCACACTCTGGAGACAGCACTGCACTGTACCTTAAGAATCAATAACAAATAAAATCCACAATAATTTTGATTGGTGGAAGGAGGGCAAGTTTTGCCCTTCCCAGCTATTAATGTCAGAATATCAGGAGTGCAAGTTTTTGTCAGACAGTTTGGTTCAGATGATGACTACTTTTTAAAACTCATTTTCCTAGTAGCAAAGCATTTTTATAGAAAAAAGGTGACATCTATTACTTAGTTCAGTCTCAGGCATATATCTTTTTATATGTTGCTAATTAAACAGTTCAGAAAAGAGTTTTTTTAAATGTATCAAAGGAATTTGTTTTCTGTATGAATGTCCCAGATTTGCAGTATTCTTAGACTTAAACAAAAACCCCAGTTCTGTTGGGTTCTGCAAGTTGCAGCAATGCTATTTCTAATCTTATATATATTTACAGCTCAGGTTCTTATTTTACAGCATCAACAATTCTTCATACAGTAGCTCCAGATAACTAAATAGATTTTCAAGCTAACTAATGTATATAATGGAAAGAAACAACTATTTGCAGTCTGACAAGTCATAAAAGGAAGGATGGCATGTTCTTATGACACAATAAAAAAGTTATCTATCAAATTATAAATTTGGTTTCCGAAGTTTCCAGCTTAAAAAAATTGCTAAGATATCTTCTTAATCTCATTAAACATTTGGTCCTAATACCAACAAAGAGAGATGATATCCCATCTAAGAAGTTCAGAACAGTTTAAATATGAAAATACTGCAGTCAAGTCTCATGTGCATACATATTGTCTTTTAGAAAATACCCCTTTGGAGACGACTGATTATTTTTAGCCATATGGACTAGAAGTCTGATGTAAAGGAATCATCCAGCAAACATAATTGTCACAAATTCTATTCAGAGAAATGAAATTATGGTCTCAAAGATATACATGGAGGTTGTCTTCTCAGTTTCAGGTAGGAACTTCTCCCGATGACCTGAATTTGTGGAACACCTTTGTCTGAGCAAAGTGAAGTGAAGCAGAGAAGAGAAAGTTCTCCAGTCACGTGCACTCATTCTCCTACACATCAGAAACTATGGTCCAAGCACCTGTTTGGGGAGTTGAAGCCCTAAATTTAATTATCTAGTCCTTTGGCTGAGGTCATATGAACTTACACTAGTTATGGCAGTGTCCAAACAAGCACAATGCAAGCCATTAAACTGAAGTTAGAGTTCTTCCAGTCTTTTCTGTTAATGTCTGATCAGATATTTTGCGAAAATAATAAAAAATAGGCACTGTAGTGAACTGCAGTGATGGTAATATACCAGTACACTAGGAAGCAATTTATTTTTCTTCCAAAATCCTGTGAATCCAGACCATCAATATTCTTTCTCTTTTTTTAATATCCAAAGCCTACAAAGACAAAACAGAATTTTATTTTTAGAAACCAGAGTAATTTTCAAGGAGTTTCTGTTAAAATCAGGTTATTCCTACTTTGACTTAAATCACACTTCTGAAAAATCACTATGTAGGTAAAATTCTATTACTTTCTCATTTTCAGATCTTACGCTTTAGCAGTGTTACAGAGATAGATTTGGGGTTTCCATCAAGACAAGGGTAAAGTATGCAGGACTGTGTTCCTATTTGGAAAGAACCCTAAATTTAAGATAAAACCTATCAATGATTATGATTTTATAACTGGAGAATTGTAGCTGACTGATAAAATGTTTTTTTTTTCTTCTTTTTTCTGTAATAATATACCATTCTGTCACTTTGAGGTTCTTTCTTGGATGAATGATGAACAGAGCAACAGCATATGCAGTAAGACAAATGTCTTAAACTTGCTCAATATGCAGAGCAGCTCTGATAAATGATGCATTGGATCTATCATTTTTGTATATTTCCCATGGTTGGTATGTTTTGGTATAAGTAGGTTTTTCATACTCTTTATTTCTGATTTCAATAACTATGTGGAATTAGGCATGGCACAGCTGTACTTGACTTTCACTTGAACTGAAGATTAAATAGGATTCATCTCAACTAAATTTGTCTATCTAAAAGTTAGACAACTATTCCAAGTTCATTTTCAAGATTTTTTCCTAATGTTAATGGAAGAGATAAGTGCCTATATGGGGCAATTAATCACGCCATGTTTTTAGATTGGGTATGCAGCTGTCTCTTTGAAATGACAGTCTTCCTCCATTGCCTACAGAAAGATTCTGAAAGATGAGCTTAAAAGTGGCTGCTTAACTTTTAAGCAGACAAATTTAGGTGAAGTGGGTTCCATGCCAAATTAATGCAGGCAGAGAGCTAAGAAGATGATGAAGGGACTGGAGCACCTCTCATACGAGAAAAGCTTGAGGGAGCTGGGCCTGTTTAACCTGCAGAAGAGAAGACTGAGGGGGGATGTTATCAACATGTGTAAGTACCCGAAGGGAGAGTGTAGAGAAAATGTGGCCAGACTCTTCTCAGTGCTGCTCAGCAATAGGACTGGAAGCAACATGCACAAACTGAAACATAGGAAGCTCCACGTGAATATGAACAAAAACTTCTGCACTGTGAGGGTGACTGAGCACTGGAACAGGTTGCACAGAGAAGCTACGAAGTCTCCTTCCTTGGTAATATTCAACAGCTATCTGGACATGGTCCTAGGTAGCCTGCTGTAGGTGACCATGCTTGAGCAGGGGTGAGGTGGACTAGAAAATCTCCAGAGGTCCCTTCCAACCTCAACCATTCTGTGATTCTGTCAGAATTGTTCTTTACCTTTCATTTTATAAAACATTGCCCCATCTATACAGGGGACACTTCTATACCTGTTTCCAAAAATATCTTTTTGTGTTATTGTCATGACAATTACCGGAAATTTTTCACAGGCAGATGATGTTCAAGTCAGAAGGTTCAAGTTTATTTCTTTTTTGAGTCTGTTTCAAAATCAACTACCAGTCAGACCCTATTTGTGAGGATATTACATTTGTAAGGGTATATGCATGATGTTTTCAAGTGAATGGATGCTCTGTTCTAATGCTTGTAAATCTATTTGAAGGACAAATCAAACACTGACAAATTAAAGAAACATCAGCCTAGATACTGGACTGTATCAGGGGTGACTCAGGGCTGCTTCACCCAGCTCTGTGAGCACCAAGATGCTCTAATAACTAGTTTGAGCCAATCACCGAAGTTATCCACTTACAGGAAGAATTTCAGGATACTTACAACTGCCATAATGTGTCTTCTGTCATTCTCAGTCTCTACAAAACAGAAAAGGAGCAGCTCTGAAAGTGTCCAGTAGCCCAAGCTGCTTAAATTATCGTAAATGTTCGTTGAAGCCATCGGCAGCCCAAGTCTGCTCCCAGTTGCCATCAGTGCACAGAAACCTTGGCCAGTGGAAGCTGAAGGAAATAACTATTGTACAAACTCCTAAATTTTAAACAAGCATTTTATCTACTCTTTCCAAATAAATTTGATTTTCATTCAATTAATGAAACACAAGTGTACTTGACTGAAATGTATCCTAATCCAGTAAGTGTTGCACTATCTTGTGTTAAAGTAAAATGAGTAGTTTTTCCTTGGAAGGTTGAAGTAATAAAAAGACAGCACATTTTCCAGTCAAATAATTTAAGTCTTTTAGGTCTTTTCTTCTCTCCCATGAGTTCTCTGTAACTTTATCAAAAGAAAGAACAGAGAGGGAAAAAAAATAACTCAGAGGAAAAGAAGAAAAGGATCATTGCTGACCAGCTTAGCAATTATAAAGAAAAGAAAGAAAAAAGAGATCATCAAATAAATTTTCTTTTTACTAACAGTTGCCGAAATCTCTGGGGAAAGAATTTTAATGCCATCCCTTCAAGAAGAAAAAAACATGAGCCAGCAGAGGAGTATTACAATATTTTTTTAAGTTTTCCCCCAGGATTCTAGAGAAGAGAAAATGAATTCAATGGGAGTTCCGGGGGAGGAATACCTAGACTTTGATCCAAGGCAAACTCCAGGATAGGCTAATCCCCCTCAAATACTTTCAGTTGGGGAACTTCCTGAATCCAAGTGTGCAAGAATAAAATGCAGAACAATATCAGGGATGACACAAAGTTTTTGCCCCACCAACAGCTTTAGCAAGTTCCTGTGTTTCCAGAAGCTTAGACTCCCAGTGTTAGAGGAAGGAAACAGCATAAGCGATTTTTTGGGAGAGTGCAACGTTTTCCGCTACGTGCTGGACAGCACTATATGCTGCCTTTGAAAACTGTACGCAACCTTTAGGGACCAAGGAAAGGTATCTGCATGTGGATGAGCCCTTAATCTGTGATCTGTGTAATACAAAAGTACAGAGCAGCAATAATACTACATATATTTTACTTATATAATTAAAAAAATGTAAAAATTATCGCCCAATTTTTGTGTTGGACAAACAACTGCCTTATATCGCAGCAGAACAATCAAACTAGTTAATCCTCAAAATCTCTGCTTTCTCTTCTTTAGTTATAAAAGGGCCATTATAATAAATATATATATTCTGGCTTATAGTTACTAAAGGGCATTTTTCAAATGTGGAAGCTAGAGATGAGGGGTGTTTGGGAATTTGACTGCTCTTCTTTAAATATTCAGCACACCAGAAGTCAAGGACAACAATAAGCAAGTAGTAAAGGCATTAACAATTGGAATTTTACAGCTTTGGAGCACAAAGAGATTAAATCAGGTTCTCAAATATAAGGGATGAGAAAAATAAACAGTGGTTTGCAAAGAAGGAAGAAAACCTGTGAAGTTTAGCTATCCAGTTGAATTTTAGAGACACGTAAAGGAACTAAATAAATTGAAAAGCTTTATGGGATCTCAGCGGATTATTTAGGTGTTTGCTGCCTGATGATAACTTTGGTTATGACACTGAATCATTATAGATATATTGATGTAATAATATCACAAGATTGCCTGATAAACACTACAGAAATACTGTTTATGCTACTGGGTGCTGTGCAAGCAGCTTTTTCTTCAGCTGAAAATTAAAGTGAGCCCCACAGAATACAGGATCTTGGAGAAATTCAGACTGAGATAAGCAAAGATTTTTAAGATAAAGAAAATGAAAGAACCCATTTCAAGTTCAAAGAACAAACAAGTACATCCATACGTAAACACGAGTAGGCATGCAGTTACGCCTAAGAGACTTAATGGAAGGAAGGTGGAGGAGGGAAACCAGGAGGGCACAGTTCAGTGAAGATCCTTAATTGATTAGAATGCCCACAGCAGTAAGAGGCAACCAGAGGAATCAATTAAATATTAGAGATGAGTTATGGCAAGCATAAAACTCTTAGATAATCAAGAGCAGGCAAAGAACTAAAAAGAAAAAAAGAACTAAGAATATGCACATTCAAATGTTTTTTTTTTCTCTCTCTCTCTCTCCTCAACACACTTCTTGGATTTAATACTGCACTTCTTCGTGGTAATTAAAAGAGCACATTAAACTAACTGTAATGTTTAATATGATCATCACGTTCAAGGGTGTCAGGAAAGGGCGTACTGCTTTCTCTCTGCTCAGTCTGCTGGTCATGGGAAGAGGAAAAACTTTCAAGTGAAATACGGTTTAACAAATTTACATAATAAGATTCTATATCACCCCCTCACATAGAAGCCATGAATTGCTTCAAGCTTGCTATAAGTTATCTTAACATAGTTATATACTAACCACTGACATTTTCGCTAGAAGTAACTCGTAGCAAGCTTTAATAAACTCTCATGAATCTCGCAAGGGACTAGCAGGCATTTCTAGCTCAGGTAGAGACTCGGAGGAGATGGCAAGCAAGCTGTTTAGAGATGCTATATACACATGTTGGTTTCATCACATTGTAAAAGTCTTCTTAGGACTTGTGAAAAAATATTTTAAATAATATTGTTTCACATATATAGCTGTGAGTAGATCTGGATTGTTTTGAAGCAAAATATGACAAACATAGGGATATATATACAGCTACACTGCCTTTATAATGATAATACAACCAAATAGTTTAGCTTGAAAAAATACATCTGTAATATATGCTACAAGACTATCAACTTAGTTTCACTGTATGTTTATCCCAAAGCGTTTCAAATACCACAATGAAATTTAAAGACGCTTCCTCTATCATACTAAACCAATAATTTATATGTATGTATATGTATATTTTTTTTACCTTAGGGGTTGCAGATTACATTAGAAGCTGCATTCAGCTTTCAGTGGATATGTACTTGTCTTAAGTGACCATTTCAAAATGTTTATGAATATCATCATTAACTCCATTTCATCTCTAGCTGCAGTCCACCTATGTGCGTTAGCTATTTAAAAGGAAGGACACCACCAGAGAATATAGCACAAACATTCACACCAATCTCAGTTCATGCAAATTTTCACTCCTCTTCCATCAATTCTAAATAAACTCAACTTTGGGGGAAAATGCTTTCAACTTCAGTAAGGAAACCCTTAGATTGTGCGCACACAGTTTCATACAATTAAGGCCAAATTCACTGTCTCAATTCTGATCCCCAGTCTTCACATACAAACAGCGTTTTATGAAATTTCACTGAATATCTCATAGAAGCAATTATCTTATGTAAGGTAAGTATGAAACTTTACCATCTTGATTTGGTGGCACTTCATGCTGATGTAGAAATTTGTTTTCCACAGACATAAAATCTGGACAGTAACACACTTGTCAGTTTATCATTATACTGGTGTTTGAGACTGGAAAGATGAAGAATTAAATGCCTTTTGTACTTTACTGTTCCCATGTGCACGCGCACACACACACACACACACACAGAAACATCAACAGACAAATCTATACCTTTTAATCATTTGAACCCAAGGATAAAGAGAAAAAAAAATGTATTGAGAATCACAGAATTATAGAATCAGTAAGGTTGGAAGGGACCTCTGGAGATCATCTAGTCCAACCTCCCTGCTCAGCAGGGTCACCTAGAACATGTTAGACAGGGTTGCATCCAGGCGGGTCTTGAAGATCTCCAGAGAAGGAGACTCCACTCCCTCTCTGGGCAACCTGTTCCAGTGCTCCGTCACTCTCACAGGGAAGAAATTCCCCCTCACGCTCAGGCAGAACTTCCTGTGCTTCAGTTTCTGCCCATTGCCTCTTGTCCTGTCACACGGGACCACTGAAAAGAGTTTGTCCCCATCCCATTGACAACCTCCCTTCAGATACTTGTCAAATGCTGGAAAAAGCTGCCCAGAAAGATTGCTTGTTGGATCTCCTTCCTCAGACATACACAAAACTCAACTATAAAAGGCCCTGAGCAACTAAATTTAGCTGAACCTGCTTTGAGCCAGTGGTCAGCCTAGACAAATTCTGGAAGTCCCTTCCAAAATAAAATATAATTCTATAATTCTATAAATCATAAATTCTACTTAATTTGATAACCTTTTCTATATAGAAAGACAGACCTATATTAAAAATTCATTCCTCTGAATGAGGAAATACTTCAGAAGAAAAGATTTAGCCCATGGAAAAGGCAGTTTTCCACATGATCTTTCTCACACAACCCACCACTCCCTCTATGTCCTGAAATAATACAATATTGAAAAGTTGTGACCGTTTTATGACTGATAGCCACACATCAGTTATGTATACCACTCTAAGCAAGGTCTTGTGAACATTTTCCAGCTAATGAGAAATTCTGCAGTTGTCAATATCTTACATAAGTCCATTTTAGACAGGTATTATGATCTTTTTGAATCTGTCATTGGAATTATTTATATATCTCTGTATAACCAGTTACTTCTGCTTTCATGAACCTAATGGCTTTCTCCCTTGTACTTGGCTTTCCTTGTCTCAGGAAAAACCCTCAAAAAATAACTAAAAAGTGTATTTTTCATAATTTTCCCCTCACAGATTATGCACAAGAAAATATAGAAAAGGATGATTTTCATCCACTCACCCCATCTCATTGTAAATCCTATTCCTTGATAACGGACACATTTGGTTCTTCCACTGTTTTCCGCCTCCTGTGGCAGCTGTTGATCCACTGGTTTTCCCCATCTTGCTAGGATACCCCTGCTATTTAAGAGGGGAAGGAAAGCAAGATAATGGAAGCAGATGTTGGAGCTACCGGCAGATTACGGTGAAGAAAAGACTGGAGGGCTACTGAGACAGAATGAGCTCTGCAGGAACCTTTCTCTTGTGTTCTCTGCACCTGCATGAGCCACTCCACTGCAGAAGCAGATTTTCTTGAAGGAGGTTTTTCTGTTTTCCTCATAGGTCACTTGTAGGTTATACAATTAAAAATATGGTAGTTGTCATTTTTAACTCCAAGAGGTCTACAAAAGGATGCAAAATGCCAAGGCAACTTGAATTTGCAGGTGAAGCTAGCAAAGACATGTAAGAAGGTTGAAAAAGCCTGCCAACAAATGTGTGAAACAGATTCTCAGGAAAGAAATGTGAAAAAAGTATTGTGTGTGTTGGTTTGGGGAGGTGTAGAGACTTTAAACCCTGAATCACAAAAACCTTTAAGCAAGGGTTTACGAAATGCAAGACCACACATTTCAGTACTAGCAGCATGGATGTCTGTTCTTAACTGAGTGCTCTGAAGTTACACGTAGCTGAGAAGAAACACCGGAGTGTCCCTCCAAGTCTATGGGAGAATGGCAAGGCCAAATCTGATAATGGAGGAGAGTGAAGAAATTGCCACTGACCAAATCTCTTCTGAAATCAGAAGCTGTACAGTAGAAAGACTCTACTTGCCTCTTCACAGTGAACATTACATCCTAGTAGAAATTTTTATGTAGCTATTATGGAAAGATAGCCAGTGACTGTGGCAGAGAGAGGGCTTAAGTATGTACTTCTGCCAAAACCCAGTCTTGTCCCCCCCAAAAAAATATACTAATGAAAGTGTGTATTATACACATTAATTCTCCCTTTCTTTCTGCCTCTTTCTTTCTGCACCTACAAACATATCAACAAGAAAGACAGAAAGGAAGACCCACAGATACATATTTAGTTTCCAATTTCTGGTCTTCAAAGCTTTCCAGGAAAAAAAAAAAAAAAATCTCTATTACATTTCATTTCATTTTCAATCTTTTCCTCAGCTGGGTAGCTGAGATTCCTGCTTATAACAGTAGCATAAATTCTACTTCATACTGATATTCTTTCTATGATAAAACTTTCCTGTTTCCTGATTTACTAGTGTATTCAAACATCCAACTGTTAAGCTTGTCTTACTTTATATAAGAAGAAATGATCTCTCATTTGCTAGCACCTTATAGTCACTTGCAGATGTTTGATGATGTTCATCTATTGATTTATTGGAGCCATGGATAAATTACTTATTTTGGATATACCAGGCTTTCCCTACTTTCCTATACTATCAGTATATTCTATTGTATAAAAGATGGTCAAAATATGCATTCCTGTAGTCAGTAAAAACAAAAATAAACCCATAACTACCCAAAGAGATCTTCCAATAGCCCGGGCAAGTCAAACAGGAGTGGAGCCCTGCTAATCCACATTGTGCAGATTATTGATGATTTGTATTTCTGCAGTGCCATGGATACAGTGAAACTGTGCATCTTTTGCATGTATTATTGTGGGATTTCTTTTTCTTTTTAACATGAAATGAAAGAAAATAAGCAATAACTTATTGTTACTTCAATTAGTGAATTTCTTCTGGCATAAGGACAGTGTTTTTCACTGATTTGGAGGAATTTTGAATGAAGTCACATTAGTGCCACAGCACAGAACCATTAAGACTGTAGCAGAGTGTAGGTGCCTGTTTATAACTATCCGCAGAGCCTACTATTGAGGGTCCTTGGCCTTATGGGTGCTTGAACCCCAAAACACATTTTATCCAAATAGTTCTTCAGACACACAAAGATCTGAGAGATACTTAGATTTTTTTTCCATACTCAGTAGGTAGGTGATTATTCCTTCACTGATTTCACTTCTAAACAGGACCAGAGATTACTGCTTTCCTAGCTTAGAAGTCCTAAACTGTGAGACCTAGACTTTCTTTGGTGTGGTGGGTTGCAGCCCATATCTTAAGAAAGTGCTTTAAGTTAGAAAGCTAGACTAGAAGGTGATCTCTCCAAGGCCTTCCTATTGTGCAGAAAAGAAGTACAAGTTTCATGCCTTAAAAACAGCAAGTGAACTAGGAGAGTGAGTCTGCCTCATTATGAGAGGTGCATGGCTTTGCAGCAAGGCAGTCTAGGTTTTTGCCTTCTCTTGGAAAAGCAGTACATTAAAGCTTCTCTGGATCAAACTGTAAAGAGTAAGGAGGATTTAGAACTCAGCTTTCTCTTCTCCCTGGGGAACACCTTTTTCCACCATTAGATAGCAGTTCACATTTTGAAATCCAAAGGTACAAAATTGCCTCCTGTTCAGGTCAGAGGCAGGGGTAAATCCCTGTAAATAGATTCACAGAATGGTTGAGGCTGAAAGAGGCCTCTGGAGATCATCTAGTCCAACCCCCCCTGCTCCAGCACGGTCACTTAGAGTAGGCTGCCTAGGATACCGTCCAGATGGCTTTTGAATATCTCCAAGGAAGGAGACTCTACAACCTTTCTGGGCAACATGTTCCAGTACTCAGTCACTCTCACAGTAAAGAAGTTTTTCCTCATGTTCAGATGGAACGTCCTGTGCTTCAGCTTGTGACCGAGGCCTCTTGTCTTGTCACTGGACATCACTGAAAAGAGTCTGGCTCCATCCTCTTTATACCCTCCCTTAAGATATTTATAGACATTAATAAGATTCCCTTTTAGTCTTCTCTTCTCCAGACTAAACAGGTCCAGCTTTTCCTCATAGGGCAGATGCTCCAATCCCCTAATCATCTTCATAGCCCTATGCTGGACTCTTTCCAGTAGCTCCATGTTTCTCTTGTACTGGGCAGCCCAGAACAGGACACACTATTCCAGCTGTGGCCTCACCAGGGCTGACTAGAGGGGCAGCATCCACCTTCTGATGACAGAGATCTTGCTGATCTGCTGAAAACACACTTCATAATGCACCCTGCCATACCACTGGCTTTCTTGGCCACAGGAGTATATTACTGGTTCATGGCTAACTTGTTGTCCACCAGGATTCTCAAGTCTTTCTCCACAGAGTTGCCTTTCAGCAGGTCAGCCCCTAGCCTGCACTGCTGTGTGGGGTTATTCCTCCCTAAGTGCAGCACTCTGCACTTGGCTTTGGTAAACTTCATGAGGTTCCTCTTTGCCCAACTCTCCAGTACTCTCTGAATGGCAGTTCAGCTTTCTGATGTATTAGTTTCTCTTTCCAGTTTTTTTATCATCAGTAAACTTGATGAGGAGGCACTCTGTTCCTTCATCCAGGTCATTGATGAAAAAGTTGAACAGGACCGGCTTCAGTACTAAGCCCCAGGGGATACTACTCGCTACAGGCCTCCAACTAGGTCTGTGCCACTGATGACAATCCTTTGGGCTCTGCCTTTCAGCCAGTTCTCAATCCACCTCACTGTCTGCTCATATAGCCTGCATTTCCTGAGCTTGCCTATGAAGATGTCATGTGAGACAGTGTCAAAACCCTTGCTGAAGTCAAGGGAGACAACATCCAGTGCTCTCCCCTTATCTACCCAGCCAGTCATTTCACCAGGGAAGGCTATCAGATTGGTTAAGCATGATTTCCCCTTGGTG
Source organism: Rhea pennata (assembly GCF_028389875.1). Classification (NCBI taxonomy): domain Eukaryota; kingdom Metazoa; phylum Chordata; class Aves; order Rheiformes; family Rheidae; genus Rhea; species Rhea pennata. Next base: position 182,205,135 of record NC_084663.1, read on the forward strand.
AATCCATGCTAACTGCTCCTGATCACCTTTTTTTCCTCCATATGTCTGGAGATGGCATCCAGAATGGGCCATCACCTTTCCAGGAATGGAGGTGAGGCTGACCAGCCTGTAGTTGCCTGGGTCCTCCTTCTTGCCTTTCTTGAAGACTAGTGACGTTTGCTTTCTTCCAGTCCTCAGGCACCTCTCCAGTTCTCCAGGACCTTTCCAAGATGATGGAGAATGGCCTGGCAACAACATCCGCCAGCTCCCTCAGTACCCGTGGGTGCATCCCATCTGGGCCCATGGATTTGTGGATGTCAAGCTTTCCCAGAGATCTCTAATCCTATCCTCCTCAACCAAAGGAAAGTCTTCCCTTCTCCGGACTTTCTCCCTCACATCCAGGCTGCAGGATTCATGAGGGCTGCCCTTAGCGGTGAAGACTGAAGTGAAGAAGGCATTCAGTAATTCTGCCTTCTCAGTATCCCTTGTCACCAGGGCCCCTGCCCTGTTCAGTAGTGGGCCCACATTTTCCCTAGTCCTCCTCTTGCTGCTGATGTATTTGAAGAAGCCCTTCCTGTTGCCCTTGACATCCCTTGCCAGATTTAATTCCGAACGGGCCTTAGCCTTCCTCATCATATCCCTGCATACTCTGACGATGTTCCTCCCAAGTGGCTTGTCTCCTCTTTCACATTTTGCATGCTTTCTTCTTCTATTTGAGTTTTGCCAGGAGCTCCTTGCTCATCCATGCAGGTCTCCTGTCCCCTTGCTTCTTACTCATAGGGATGCACCACTCGAGCTTAGAGGAAGTGATGCTTGAATACTAGCCAGCTCTCCTGGACCCCCCTTCCTTCTAGGGCCTTAACCCACGGGATTCCTCCAAGTAGGTTCTCGAAGAGGCCCAAGTCCACTCTCCTGAAGTCCAGGGTTGTGATCCTACCTATTGCCTTCCTTCCGCCACGCAGGATACTGAATGCCAACATCACTGCAGCCAAGGCTGCGCCCAGCTTTCATGTCTCCAACCAGTCCTTCTTCATTTGTTAGCATAAAGTCCAGCAGGACACCTCTCTTCTTTGGAGCCTCCAGCACTTTTGTCAAAAAGTTATCAGCAATGCTCTGTAGGAACCTCCCGGACTGTTTGTGCCTTGCTGTGTTGTCCCTCCAGCAAATATCAGGGTGGCTGAAGTCCCCCATGAGAACCAGGGCCTGTGGTCATGAGGCTGCTTCTAGCTGTCTGTAGAAGGCCTCATCGACTTCCTCTTACTGATCAGGTGGCCTGTAGTAAACACCCACAACAGTGTCACCCATGTTGGCCTGCCCTTTAATCCTTACCCATAAGCTCTCAGCTCACTCCTTCTCCACCTCTAGGCAGAGCTCGACACATTCCAGTTGTTCTGTCACATAAAGAGCCACACCACCACCTCACCTACCTGGCCTGTCTACAGGACAGGCTGTGTACAAACCACGTAGCCATCCATGACAGCATTCCAGTCATGTGAGCTATCCCACCATGTCTCTCTGTAACTGCAATGAGATCATGGTCCTGTGACTGCACACAGATCTCCAGGTCCTCCTGTTTATTTATTCCCCATGCTGAGTGCATTGGTGTACAGGCATTTCAGAGAGGTAATCAAGCACAGAGGTTTCCCAGGAGAAGTGCAAGAGGATCCCCCATAGCCATGTCCCATACACACTTCCCCAGCTGTATGCACCTGCTGGAGGCATCCCGACTTGAGCTGCATTTTGCTGACTCCCCTGTCTCCCCTTCCCCCATCTTGCCTTGTTTAAAGCCCTCTTTACCAGTCTGGCCAACCTGTTGGCAAATACAAGTGTGTCCCACCTAGTGGTGTGGATCCCATTTCTCCCCATCAGTTGTCGATCTTCAAACAGGATCCCATGATTGTAGAAACCAAAAACCTGTTGCCAACACCAGCAGCAGAGCCAGCTGTTAACTTGGAAAATTCATCTGCTCTTCCTCCTATCATTCCCCCTCATTAGCAAGAGTAAGAAGAAAATGACCTGGACTCCCAGACCCTTGACCACCATCCCCGGAGCTTTGAAATCCTGTTTAATGCTTTCCAGTTTGCCCTTGGTGTCATTAGCATCCACATGGAATAGCAACAATAGTCCAACAAATGGACAGGCCTTGGCAGTCTTTCGATGACCTCTTGAGCCCTTGGCAGGCAGCAAACCTCTCTAGACAAGAGTTCAGGTTGGCAGAAAGGTGCCTCTATCCCCTGCAGCAAGGAGTCACCCACAACAATCACTGGCCGGTTCTTCCAGGTGTTCCTGCAAGGCACAAGGTCTCTCAGCCCAGTCTGTCAGACATTAGACATTAGTCTGCAAAGTTTGCTCTGATTCCATTCCAGACTGATTGTAAACCTCGTTAGCTGAAATGTTTTGGCGTGTTTTTATCCTTCATTTTTTATTTCATTTTTTATCTGTTCACTTTATTCCTTTATTGCAACACATCTCACTCTCCTCTAATTTATGTTTAGTTGTGACCAGCATCAAAATATCATTAAGTTGATAGGTCGCACATTAAATTAAGTTTGTCAAATAAAAGTGCAATTTAGATCCAATAAAATAGTTATTACCACTTTTAATTAGGAAAAGTAGGAGTCAGGTCCGTGTGAGAGACATTCCTAGACATACCCATGCAGAGAGCCAAACTACATGGTTTTTCATTCAAATAGAGTCACTGATTATTGCAGTAGCTCTATTCAAATTCAGCTGCGGGTGCATTCATCTGTCAGCAGAACAAACCTCAATTAAAGAGAAGAAAGATATTTGGAAATTATAGTTTCAAGTGTTCAGCAAATCTTGAGTTTTAGCTGATTGTAATGGTTCTGTCTCAGATTTAATAAATGTGCAGTGTCCCTTTTGAAAGTGGTTACAGATGCATTTTTGCAACATCCAGGATCAAGCAACCGGGATGAAGGCTAATATTGATCAGTCTAAAAGCAATGGATTTTTTTTTTTTTTTTTTTTTTTTTTTGCTCCGGTTGGTTAGTCACACCTGTCAGTCCCTAAGTAACAACATATTATGTGTTCATACCTGTCAGTTTAAAAGGTAAAGGTAAATACAGGCACAATTTTCAGTCATTGTTGAAAAGGGAGACAGGACTGGAATAGCAAACTGAAATACCAGGTGTGCTACAGAACTAGCATGTTTTAAAGACATAACTGTTTGGAATTTGCAAAACATCTGTCTGCGCTAAATCTGCTTCTGATGAACAGTAGTGCTACTCTTCATTCTCTCAACAGTAAATGCATTTACTATTCGTCGAGGAAGCTGATAAATATACCTTTGAAGTATGCACTAATTCATAAAGCAATGCAGTGTTTGTTTGAAAGACCAATTCTCACCATATGCACATAGATTTTAGATTAGTGCAGCTTTAGTGAGTTAGAGAGTGTTACCCCCTGAATCACACCAGTGGCAGAGGAGAATCAGGCCTGTAGCACAGACTGCTCTGAGTTTGCAGTTGTTCACTCAGCTGTTTTTGATACATGCACTGACTTTCTGACACATTCCACAAAAGACTGATGTGTTTGTGGGTGCAAAACGAAGGCATTTTCATTCATCAGAAAACTAAATGGCTAAACAAAAAAGAGAACATTAGTACGAAATTAAACACAGTACTCTATCTGCAAGCAAACGTATACCTAATGTGTGATAAAATGTAACATTTAGGCAGAAGATATGGAAGTTAGCTGTTCTGTTTATATTTAACAATTCTTTCTACCTTTGCAATTTCAAAGGGTGCACAATATCCCATCCTTCCATCACAGAATTTTATATGACATCAATTGGCTTCTTTGCTTTTGGTTGCACATTATTATGAGATATATATACATATACCTATAGGTATGTATGCAGGGGTGGAGGAATGCATTTTCCAAAGTTGTTGTATTTTCAAAGGACTGTGTAGTAAATGTCTGTGTTTTGGAAATCTAGGTATTTCTTGAATATCTTGAGTCACCAGATATTCTTGTTATCTCATATTTTCCGTACAGCTGCTTCTTAAAAGTATTAGAGTGGTTGGATTATGTGCTATAGCAGTTCATCTCTAATAGAAAGTGATTAACTTACCTCCATAATTGCTTTTCTAGAGCTCCAGGGATAGAATTGCCATGAACCTTTAATCCTCCTCATGTACCATCCATTAGGTCTTGTCTCCTGTACACTTCCTATAGCACAGGTACTATTCAGTTTCCCAGAAATATGTGCCAACATCTACCTTGCTCCACGGTCTTATGTGCTGGATGCAGTAAATCAGCAACAAGCAGGAATCTGCCTTTTTCAAAGTAAAACCCCATGCTTTTCCACATACCTATGCCCTGATATTGGAAAAAGCCCTTTTCATGTGACCCCCTTCATTCCTACCCCTTTTTCGCATCTATCACTGCTGAAAATAGAAACTAAGATTTATCTTGAAAAATATTCTGTTCTCAGCTATGACTGAGAATAGATCCACAAGGAAGGATGTGAGACCAAAACAAGCATGAAATTCTTCCAATCTCCATCACTTCGTACAATACTTATTTTGTATGTATCTTTGTAAGCAATAGATCTTTTTTATCCGAATGAATTTGTTTGATACTTTTTTCAATGATTTATGGTTTTTAACATCTATAAATTATGACACTACTATGAAACTAAACTGCCAAGAAATGCTCCCAACACTGGAACAAGATCATCTGTTAAACCATTAGAACAGTCCCTAGCACAGCTTTGGCTCGTACCAATTAGAGCTCTCTCAGGTAATTCTCAGGCACAGTTGGGAGTTAGCACAAGGTAGGACCATTCCCAATAGGTAGCTTGGATGCAGTCACTCTGTCTTGGAGGCTATGAGAGTTTACTAGTGCATATTCTAGCTGTTCCTTGCCAGTCAGCCTCAGTGCCAAAAAAAAATGATTCTAAGTGTATCTACATCTGAAAAATCTAGCCTTAAAATCCTAACATGGCAAGGAATTCCACAGCTTATTCTTGACTTGTCCTAAAAGTATCTTTTTTTTTCAGATTATTTCAAATCTACTGCATGATATCTATGTAGAGAGAGAGAGATAGATGTATTTTTATTTCATGTTCCCTAGTTCTTGTTTATTTACTGAGTTCATGTAACTGCTAAGCTACATAAGCAGAAATATGAAACACCTGCAATATTAAGAAGTAATCTAATGGCCATATCTGAGGCTAATGTAGCAGAAAGCTAAAATCAGATGAGGTACCTTTACTTAAACGTGGTGATTTACTAAATTATTGTTGTTAGCAGAAATATATTGAGAAACTATTCAGTTGTTTAACATATCAGGATATGTGTATTATATCAGAAAAAACAATGAAATATATTAAGGGAAGTTATAGTGCCTGCAAAACAAAGCATTTCTTTAAAAATATCCTAGCACATTGTTAGATCTGGAAATGTTTGTGACATTTTACACAAAATATGCTTTCTGAAATTCAACCTTCAGATATATTAATTTGAAGAATTGCCAGGCTCTCTGATCCTATTAACCACATCTGAAAACCTTCATACGGCTGAAAAAGTATAAAATGCATACTACATTTCAGTATAGTAAGAAGAGAACTCTGTAAGTAATTCACCATCAAAGGATTATATATACCCATGGCCTGGGCACCTGTCAAGGGCCACGGGTAGCCTTGTAGCTTTGGCTTGAGCAGCTCTGGCTATCCCACTCTCTTCCACGACTGGAGATACGATTTACACAAAGGCTTTGATCCAAGACCTCTCTGCTGATACCTGTGCAATGCATACCCAGCATAGGAATTTTGCTTGAATTCTCAAGGAGTCACCAGTTTTCCTCCATACTCATAATTCACGCGTACACATTATAAAATATGGCTGTGAAAGGACTGTCCAGAGTTTGGATAGGAATGGTAAAAAACTGGCACTCTTTCTGCTGAGTTTTCATTCTGTTTTTATGCTTTGTACGGAAAGTCTTAAGAAGTATTGCATATTTTATTGGACATGAATCATAAAATGAAGTAACAGTGAATGTTTCTAAACATAATCATTTCCACTGCACTTCTATCAACTCCAAGTTTCACAGGAGTAAGACAGGTCAAAGTTTACATTTGCCCACATTAAGGCCAGAAAGGGCAACTAGATAACTAGCTGCCTATATGTTAAAAATAACCACATTACCCCTCTGTTGAGCCCAGTAACATGTATTTGGCTGATATGTAGCTAGATTTAAAAAGTCAAGCCCAAAAAGCATCCAGTCTTGATACAGAGGCATAAAGAAAGACAGAATACACTATTTCTGCAACGAGTTCATTCCAGAAGCTCATCATTCTTATTGTTCAAACTTTTGATTTTTTTTATCTTAATTCTAATTTGAATATGTCTGGCTTAAGACTGTCTTCAGATTTTAGCCAAGTGCTTTTTATGCCTCCCTCCATTTGAACTTGCTGACTTTGCGCTCTTGACTGACACTAGCAAAATGAAATATGAAAGACCCTGACCCTGTAATTTCAGCAAGATTGAGTGGAAGTGGAAACTGAGCTGTCTAAAATTAAAAAGAAAAAAAAAAGAGTTCACCCATTCAGGCACAAATATCTTCAATAATTAGCAATAATAGCAAGGGGAATACAATTACAGGCAGACCAAATTGCTTTTTATTTAAATGTTCTCTTCTTAAAATGTATCCCAGTGTGAAAGTTCCTCTTAAATTAGTGAAAACATGCATAATCTCAATGTCTCCACTGGGGGTTGTAGGAATATATGCTCCCTCACTTGCTTAGTTGTGCTTTTGGGGGATTAGAACAAAATTATAGAGCCCTGGGTACTTTATAATGACAGATATCAATAGTAATTTAGCTAATTGAGTATATTCCAGCTTTATTTTAATTTACTGGTGTTTTTCTCTTTATTCTTTGTTATTTAGTTCTGGCTGAGTATTCTATTACAACCATAAGCCTTGACCCTGCAAACTCTTGCTCATAGAAATATCCTTTTCTTATTGTATCAAGAAGTTTTGCAACTAGATCTGTAACCATGAGAGAATGCTTAAAAAACAAGGGTAGGGAAATGCCTATCTCATTTCTAAAACTTTTTAATATACCAAGAAAAAAGCATCCAATAAATGTTTCAGTAAAAAAAAAAAAAAAAAAAAAAAAAGAGAGAGAGAGAGAGAGAAAGATTTATATAAAAACAGGTCATTTCAATTTTATTCACCTCATTCAACTTTGTGCTCTTGTTGTTCTGTATAATTGACAATTAAACAACCTGGGTGAGAATATCATTGAACTTCCAATTTTTTCAACAGTTGGAGAATTGTACTGCTTATTGAATTATTTTGGTTTCAGCAAGGTCTAATAGGCAAGGAAACTATCCTGTTTGAGGAAACTTCCCTTTCACAGTTTATGTGACACAAATTCACCCAAGGGTAATAAAATCTAATTAAAATTACCACACCTCTGTAGGACAAAAGTCAGGTTGGAAAAGTGAGTTATAGTCTTTATAGTGCATTCTCTAGAAGTATTAGCTCCTCTACTTCTCACTGATTATGAGAAATAAAGATAATACTTTATGTAATTTGAAAACATTTCTATTTCTTTATTTGACATCTCAAAACAAAATACAGAGTGATTATTAGAAGGTTTGCGTATACATTTTCATCCCTTGCTATACTTACTGTAAGATCTGAGTACTTTACAATAGTCAATGTATTTAACAACTCTGTGAAATATTTTCTTTATTTCACAGACAAGGAATTAAAGCAAACAGAGCCAATAGACCTGTAGAAAGGCACCAAGCAAATCAATAAACATGTAGGGAACTGAAGATCTCTCTTTTTGTAGATCAGCAAATAACCATTAGTCCATCCTTCCTGTAATCTCTACTACTTTCGTTTGTAAAGCACACTCAAGCAAAATAGCCTGTAAAAAAAAAAAAAAAAAAAAAAAAAAAAAAAGGATTTTTCTTGTGAACTGAGAGGGATGTAACTCAATTTTTCTCACAAATAATACTATACCTTATAGCCAATCTTATCTGAGGTTCTAGATGTACCCTCTGCAATATTTAGCTGTTCCTTTTTCAGATTGAAATATATCTTTCTTATTTTGATTAAACTGCTTCCTAAAAGTAGTTCAGAATTAGATTTGTAAACATGCTTTAGCAAAGCTTCAGTTTGCTTGTTTTGTTTGCCCACTTGACAAGTCCTTCAGGACCTGACCTCCCCGCTACATCAGTTAAAGCTGCCTGAACCTACATAAAATCACATCAGCTGTATTGTCCTCTTGGAGGCCCTCCCACTAACCTGAGACTGCTGAAGTGGAAGACGCTGAAAATGTCCTTGATGTGATCCTTAGCAGACATGTTAGTCTATAAAACACAAGACCCTGAGGTAGGTCATCAGCCACAGAGGACATGAACATGATTTTTAACACCATTGCTTTCTAACGCTGCATTATTGCTTTATCTGTACTATGTATTGTAAAGGCAGATCTGCTGTGCTCTTAACACTGCTAAAAGCCAGGCTCTCACTGAGATTTTATAAGTATGCTTCCAACTTAAACTAAGCCATTAAAGGCCTCATTGCTAATGGACAGTAATGTTAAAATACTTTACAGATATGTACTGCCCACATAAAACAATAACCACAGAGCACACTTATCCTATATTCTTAATACAAACTCAATATCAATGATAAAAATAAATACCACACAACAGGAACATTCAAAATGGAAGTTTTCACAATGAGTATGTAGTTGGCTGTATTAGAAACATAGTTAATTTTCTTTCGAAATGTCCAGGACACAACTTGGGAGTATATTAAAGTTTAAAAAAATTATTTTAAACATAGCTTTTCCTGGATCTTATTGGACTCTTGATCAGTAGTCCATAATGGACATAGACCAAGTAATGTGTCAGCAATGTGAATAGACTCACACTGCACTGAATTTCAATCTATCAATGTAGGCATCAAGGGGGAGAAAAAAAGAAGCAAATTTATCCAGAAGGAAAAACATCTCCTCAGCCACTGTTCAACGTGTTCTGATGGGGAAAACAGCAGGTGGATACATGTTGAGACCCAGGGAGTCTTTCACTGAAGAGCTGGCGCAGCCTTCTAGAAAGCAGCCCTATCGTACTCATGCTGAGCAAGCCTGACCCCCAAATCTGTGGAAGCTCTGCACAATGAAGGTATGTAGTTTATCCATCTATAAGCTGTAATAAGTCAGCGCAGGACTGTTTCCTACAGTATATTCTCAAGTGCTTTATCCAGGCTGATATTAAATTATTCAAGCGATGGGCTTCCAATACTTCCTCGGGGAGATTACTACAGACTAATAGACCTCACAGGAAGTTTTTTTCTGATGTAAAGCCTGCATTTTTCTTAGCTCATTTTCATTCCATTATTCCTAGTTATGCTCCCTTGGACATCTCTAAACAAATCCTGTGCCTCATAGGTGTTTACACAATTCAAATATTTGTAAACAAATATTGCATCCTGTAGTAGCCATTGTCTGGCCATTGTCAGGATTTTTTTTTTTTTTTTTACTCTTTCTTCATAAAGCTATCTTTCCCCTCTCATCTTCATCTTATTCTCTCAAATCCTTTGACATGATAATTGGTTGGAAATTGGTGGGTGATCAGCAATTTTAAAATCAAGGCACAATTTTAAATATGCAAAATATATGAACTGAGGACTAACATCAAAAATTTGATCAATATGTCGTCTCATCACAGCCATTTTATCATCCACACCAAAGCTGATTTGAAAGATTGATATCCTTAAAGAAAAGAAACAAATGGTTGAAGGAAAAAATCCCAGCTGGGAGTACGTGATTTAACCTATTTCCTAACAGCAACCTTTCATCATTATTTTTTTGAGAGGGACAGTATTGACAAGCCTGCCCACAAATTGTTTAGCCATGAGTTGCCCCTAGATTTCAGTTGCTCATGCTGAATGACACTGTATCCCGTAACATCCTCATAGGCAAGCACAAAAGTGCAGGCTAGATGAGCAGACAGTGAGGTGGATTGAGAATTGGCTGAATGGCAGTGCTCAGACGGTTGTCAAAGGCGCAGAGTCCAGTTTAAGGACTATAGCTAGGGGTGTCCCCAGGGGTCAATACTGACTCAAATATTTTCCAACTTCTTCATCAGTGACCTGGATGAGGGGACAGAGTGCCTCCTCAGCAAGTTTGCTGATGATCCCAAGCTGGGAGGAGTGGCTGATAAACCAGAGGTCTGTGCTGCCATTCAGAGAGACCTGGACAGGCTGGAGAGTTGGGTGGAGAGGAACCTCCTGAGGTTCAATAAGGGAAAGTGCAGAGTCCAGCACCTAGGGAGAAATAACCCTAGGCACCAGTACAGGCTAGAGGCTGACCTGCTGGAAAGCAGCTCTGCAGAGGACATGGGAGTGCTGGTGGAAAACAAGTTGCCCATGAGGCCAAGAAGGCCAATACTATCCTGGGGTGCATTAGGAAGAGTGTTGCCAGTAGGTCTAGGGAGGTGATCCTCTGCCTCTACTCACCACTGGTGAGGCCACATCTGGAGTACTGTATCCAGTTCTAGGCTCCCCAATAAAAAAGAGACATGGAGCTACTGGAGAGAGTCCAGTGAAAAGCTACTAAGATGATGAGGGGAATGGAGCATCTCTCTTATGATGAAAGGCTGAGGGAGCTGGGACTGTTCAGCCTGGAGATGAGAAGACCGAGACTGACATCTTATCAATGTGTGTAAGTACCTGAAGGGAGGTGTGGAGAGGATGTGGCCAGAATCTCTCATTGCTGCTCAACAATAGGACCAGGGGCAACAGGCACAAACTGAAACATAGGAAGCTCCATGTGAATATTAAGAAAAACTTCTTTACTGTGAGGGTGACTGAGCACTGGAATAGGTTGCCCAGAAAGGTTGTGGGGTCTCACCTGGAAATATTCAAAACTCTCCTGGATGTGATTCTGTGCAATGTGCTCTAAGTGATCCTGCTTGAGCAGGAGGGTTGAACTAGACGATCTCCAGAGATCTCTTCCAACCTCAACCATTCTGTGATTCTGTGAATGAGAGCAGACAACGTGTCTATATGTCATGTGAAAAATGTGTTGAAGATCATTTTCTGAGGTAGATGCTTGTCCTTGATGGGCCTCCATATTCCAGTCTTGAGTCTCATGTTTCAGTGACTCCTTCCTACTTGCTAAGAGCTTTGTGAGATGAAAATTCATCTCACAAAATTTAAGTTTGTCCCTGACTTACCAAAACAAAACAAAAATCATATAGCTTTGTCTACAGACTTCGTGGATGTACTGTAAGTAGTAAGACTATTTGAAAATAGTTATGTGTGATTTTCACTCTCTTTCAAAGTAATATTTTTACAGTCTGATAGATGAATAACTCCCCAACAGTATCTTCCAGCTTAGTGACTTCTCAATATTTTACCCAAACATAAAAGGGAGAATCTTATTTTTTGTTTAACTTATTCAGAGGATAAATCATTCATTTTATTAGTAGTAAACAGTGTAGAACTTTTAAACAAACACTACAATGGATTTTCAATTTTTAGAATTTCCAATCTTTTTATCAAATTTTAGTTTATATTATTTAGTTTTATTCCTTTAGTAATATGTTGTCAGCATAACAAGGAAGGCACTGAAGATAAAATATGTTGCTGATTAGGATCCACTTAGATTTTCTGTATTCCCATTTTTGATGTAAATTTTAATCAAAGAATGAAATATTTATGAAAATGTTATACTTTTCATATAGCATGTTCTATATTTTTGAAAGGAAGTTTTTCTAGTGACATGGAGGCCTCAGTTCAGACCACTTAATTTAGACCCTCAGGTCAGATGTTTAAGTTAGTATAGTCATGCAGGTTGCCCTCAGTCATTAGACACCTTTAGCCATCTAAGATCTCATGTTATATGTGCTTATATGCAGTAAAGAAAACTGTTCTAACCTAGGTGCTTCTACTAAACTACTTCAAGTCAACTGTAATAAAGCCAGGTTTCTAAGCTTCAGATCTTGGATTATTTTAGAAGTCTAGAAACAATGTACATAGATTCTAGGCTTAATAAACTGAAGTCAATCTGAAATCTAACTATGAATTCAACCAATTAATTCCTGAGTCAAGGGGAAGTCTGGAAGGTTTAGGACTCTTTGAACTTTGTTGGGTCAGTCCTGACATGTCTCCTAACATTTCAGCTTCCACTAGATCATGATCCATGGTATTGCATTTAACCTTTTATTATCTACTTCCTGTGCTCTTTTAAAGGTAATAAGACCAAATTAAGACAGGCCAGGCTCCCATACTGCTCACACAATATGAAGTTTGAGACAAAAACACAGGTGATGCACATCTCTACTGTGGTGATTTTTATTAGGAGCATTTACTTCTATGCTTCTACTTCTTTTACTACTATATTATTTTATAATTTTATATAAAATATAGAAAAAATATTAAAAGTATAAAATACTGTAGTATTTTATAATACAACATTATTTTAAACATTTTTTCTCCCTTGAAGCATTCATTTTTGTTTTTCTAAATAAGTTTACATTTTATGTAATTATAGAAAAGTGTAACCTTAACATTTTTGTTGTTGTTGTTGTTGACAAGTATGCTGGACATGCTACCGATGCACATAGCCAAAATTAAAACACTTAAATGACACTTAAATGTGCACAAGAAATAGATGATTTGTGGCTAACTCCAATAAAAAATATTATTTATGCTATACTTTGGAAATTATGTGGCGGCCTAATCATAAACAACTGTGTGCCCATCTTCCTAAATCTTATCATTTAATATGTTTTGCTTTCTTTCTATTTTTCCAACTTTTTTCCCCCACACAAGAATGATTGAAGGAGGAGAAAAAATGCCAAGTCAGTGCAGCTTGTAATGAAACTTCAATAGTTACCGCTTCTTCAAATTAGCTGAAAGAAGTACACCACACGCTGCTTTGTGCACCCACATCCTTCTGTGAACACCTGCTAGCTGATGGGAGTTTTCCGCTCAGGTTTGACTGTCAGAGTGAAAGCTAGCAATGTTAAAAGGTTCCCTGGGAACTGCAGTTTTGTTTTGTTTAATATGCCATTTTTTCACAGTAGCTGAAAGTTAAATAAAGTAGCTATTCTTAAACATAGAAGACCAGCCTGGCAGTTCATTTAAACCACCTCCAGTAGTCTCTAAAAGCAGCTGAAACATTTAAGTAGTTTATGGGATAGTTTGTCTTCCATAGAGTTCTTTCTAACTCACAAGAATTTCAGTTTCCTAAGCTTAAAATATGTGTAAGTGCTTCATATACTTGAAATATGTATGTATGCCTCCTCACATTCAAAATGCTAACTCTTAAATAATCTTTGGTAATATTTCTCTAAATATCTACTCTTTAATTTTATATCTTTTTTTCTTCTTCTGTAGCTCATTGGTAAGTTGTGCTGGTATATGAATACACACAGGGTGAATGCGCATAGTGTCAAGAAGCCAGTATTTGGCAATAAGTAATGGTATCTAAGGTATCATCTACTTAGACGAGTTCTGATGACTGTGTGTCACTCTACTTACCCCAAGCTGGCAGGATGGGAGCCAACCCCCCTTTGGAAGCCCTACAACCTTGTTAGTACAGTGCTATGTCTTAGGTAATAAGTCCTTTGGAGGGGCAAGAACAAGTTGTTCTAGAACAACGTAGTTTGAAGTCTCCTTGGCTTCCATCTTGCAGCACGAGCAAAGATTCTTGCATCTATCTGTATCCAGCAGTAAAGACATACCCTAAATGACCCTATTTGTTTCTATATTTGTGACAAAGGCTGACTTTTGATAACTTCTCTTGTAAAATAGAAGCAAGATGTATAATTATTCCCACCTTTACCCTCTGGAGCACAATACTGTCCCCCATCAGAATGATATGTTTGAAAACTTTGGTTTAGTTTTGAATACAAAACCTATACCCATTCAAAAATAAAAAGGCAAAATTACAAAGAGAAGAGATGAAGACTGAGAGTGGTAATTTGTGTTGGATCTTCTGTTTCTCTAGTCGACTGTACCAGATATTTTTGCACTTGGAACTGGGAAATATTACGGGAAGGTATAAGAAGCTCTGAGAGGTGTTTGCTTATCAATAGCCACTGTCACATTAAGAAGCCTTATTGCCTTTAGGATGGTGTGTCATGCTCTGATTTGTAAGACCATATTGTTAGCAGACAAACTGTGTGCAGCTGCTCCCAAAACCTGTAACTGGATGACTAGAGCAGCCGATGTGTTCCTGAGGCTGAAGGTGCTGAGGATGGGCTACCCTGTGCCTGGCTGCTGCACAATGCCTCTGAGGGCCCCGTAACGATGAAGTAGGCTCTTTGTAGCCACTCTAACCACTTTTTTTCCTATTATATAAAGAGAATAGGCAGTGCCAGAGAGTGACTTAGCATGCCTAAGGTCTGGACTGACTTCCAGAAGTGCATTCCTCTCTCTACTGTCTGCAGACAGATCATAAGGCAACACCCTCCTGATTTAGTTGCCTCAGTTACCTGAAGTACATGGGATTAACCTGAACTAGATACTGTCCTCATTCCGGTCCTGGAGCAGAAGAACATCTAGTCCCAAGTTTTTTAAATGCGGTGAGGTATGAGTGAATGCAGGCTGCAAATGAGCATTGGAACGCAGATGTGATTTAATGGTATTGTTCTGATCTGCTTGCTTGGAGGAATTTTTGTTGAACATTCATGAAAGTTCATCATGAATGATGCAGTAATGCTACGAATGCTTTCACATACACCAGTAAATGAAACATCCTCATTAGCCACGTCTTGTAGATTCTCTCACTCTCTCATTAATTAGCAAAGAGGTCAGTTTGATGGATGAGAAGGAGAAATCCTATTACTTCTCACCACCCACCATCACAAAAAATAAGTACTGAAGATTCAAAGGCACATTTTTAGTTTAATTGCATTTCACATTTGAATAACATAAAACATGTTGATTAGCAACAGATCCTCTTAAATCACTTGGCTCATAACTTTATGGTGTTGGTGCTGCAACCCTATTCTCACACAGGTAATGCCACTTCAGACAAGAATAAAGATTTATAGACCAGGCTGAAAGAGAATAAAGAAACACAGAGCTCATAAGCCCTCTCCCAGGTAGAATCTGAAATTTCACCTATGTATCATAGGCCATATACATCTGATATTCTCATTTCTATTCACTTGCAGAATAACTGTACTCAGTAACACTAAACAGTGACATTCTCCAAGGTCATGATAAGAATCAGTCAAGGAGTCAGAATTTAATTTATTAAAGGATGCAAGTAGTTGAAGAGCAAAGAGAGGAAACGTGAGGGTGATAAAGTCATGAACATTAAGTCACAAAGTTAAAAATTAGCAGTATGTATAGATCTGACGTTTCAAAGTGACATTATACTTAAACATCTATTTTCATTGGTCATAATTAACCATAAATATCAAGACTATCAAGACAAATTTGAAAGTTTTTACAATAGCCTCTGTGGATTAGTCCAAAAATCCAAAAGGACAATCCTTTCTTCATAACTGTGGCTATATCAGCATTAAAGGGGGATAGGGGGGAGGGTGGAAAGGAAGAGTGCACTCCAGTTCCAGTCCTAGGAGTTTTTGTACTCGTTAACATATCTGTAAAAAACTCCTGTGCCACAGCTGATGCAGTTTGATGCCACCATCACCATCAAAACCCCTGCTGAAAAAATAGTAATACTAGTAGTACAAAGAACCCTGAAAACTTTTGTAGTTTTTAAAGAACCAAATAAGAAGTTGTGCGTGATACTCTAGTGACATCAGATCAACCTGAATGAAGTTCAGCCTGATTGGAGTCATTGGGTATTGCCTATTGTTCAGAAACAACAAGTTCCCCAATAGCAAACTAACAAATAAGAACAATGTGGAGACAAAGTCTAGTATGAAAGTATTAAATTTCATAGACTTAAAATCTGTAAAAGTCAAAGTGTCTAAATTAAGGTAATTAAGCAAAAAAAAAAAAAAATCTGAACAAGCAGTGGGTGTGGCAAAAAAAAAAAATGAAGGTAACTACAGAAACCTTGGCTATCAGCCTAAGGCCAGGGAGATAATTACTGAAGATTATTCAAACCATTATGGGGATATGCAGATGTTTATTAACAAAACTAATCATTCACCTTAATGTATTACAATGCAAAGATTTATGCTCCAATCTTATAAACAACAAGCAAACTAAGTAAAAGTGAAAATTCTGCCATATTAAAAACAAAGTTGACAGAGTATTGTCCAGGCTATCACCCATGCATCACCATGGCTATATATTCTAAAATAAACATTCACATCTTAAAGAAATGTGTCTATTTCTGTGCCATTAATATAAGATATAAATTTTAAATGTCCCTCTCTGTTGTGACAGCAGACAGAGTATAAGAGCCGATTCAATATAATAGGTGGATTAATTAAAATGGTCATATCTTCAGTATCAAAGAATGTAATCAATGAAAATAACATAAGTAGCAATGCACAAACCGTCTTGTTACCCAAGCCCCTTGCTCTAACATAATCACTTCAGGCACTTGTAGTTTAGATTTTGTGTATATCAGCCAAACTGCAGTGTTGTAAAGGCAATCCAGATTTGTACATATAATCCTTACATTATGTAACCTAGAAAAACAAAAGAAAATTCTAAAACTCCCTAGTGCAAAAATATCAATGCAATATAATACTGTATGTACCCAAAAACAAGTATTAAATGAACTCATGAAATGATATTCAAAAAAGTAACAACAAGTAACATCAATTCTTATCAAATACGGTTCTTGGAAAATTATCTGAATTGCAGCAAAAATAAAGCGCTCAGATACCACCCACATGACACCTTTATACATTATTCCCCTATGGCAATCAAGATGTTATATTTAGAATTGCATTCTATAATAATTTTCATAGAATCACAGACTGGTTGAGGTTGGAAGAGACCTCTGGAGATCATCTGGTCATACCTCCCTGCTCAAGCAGAGTCAATATAACAAGTTGCTCAAGACATTGTACTTTTTGAATATCTCCAAAGGTGGAGACTCCGCAGCACCTCTGAGCAAGTTGTGTTAGTGCTTGACCACTCTCTCCATAAAAATATTTTTTCTTACATTTAAATGGAATTTGCTGTATTTCAGTTTCTACCCCTTGTCTCTCATCTATTCATTGAATGCCACTGAAAAGTCTGGCTCCTTCTTCTTCCCACCTTCCCATCAGATATTTATGCACATTGATAAGATCCCCCCCTCAGCCTTCTCTTCCCCAGCTTTCTCAGGCTCTACTCTTATGACAGGTGCTCCAGTATCTTGAATATCTTCACTGCCAATCACTGGACTCACTCCAGTATGTCTTGTACTGGGGAGCCCAGAGCTGGACCCAGTACTTCAAGTGTGGCCTCACTAGTGCTGAGTAGAGGAGAAAGGTCACTAAGGGATATCCCTTGATCTGCTGGTTTTTCCATAATTATAATCAAGGAGCCATAATCAGAAGGTGGGTTGTAGAAGGAAATTTAAAGGCAGAAGAAGATCATGGACCCATGGCGAGGGAAGAGGGACTGTTACACTGAGCTGGGGCAATAAGCATATTTCCAGCTCAGCACAAATATATCTAATACTTTTTGTAGCAAGGCAATCTCTAACTTAGGACAGTAATAGGTCGTTCTGTTGGCCAAGCAGTTGGCTAGGCAAGAGATTGAAAGGGAAGAGATTGAAAAAATCTAGGCGTCATTGCTTTACATTTACACATCTCAGATGTCAAAGTCTGAACAGGTAGATAAATGGAGAGGTAAAGGTGCTATCTGGGTGCAATTAATCTCTACCTAAAACAGATGTTTAAGAGAGATGAGGTGAATAAACTCCTACAGAAGCCTACTTTTCTCCAGTGATTATAAGAAGAGTGTAGGGTGATTAGGTCAAATACCTAAAGGCAGAAAGGATAGAGTCCATGTTCTGGAAATGCTATGGATGAAGAAGATAGAAAACTTGGAAGCAGTTTGCCTGTACAAATTCACAGAGAAAGAAGGGTTAAAGGGAATGGATAGGTTATTTATGGAGCTGAGTGCTGAAGAGTGTGATGATGGAGTTGATAGTGACAGAAGAAAAAGAAGTGGGGTGAAAGAAGTGACAGGAGAGGACGGTAGATCACAGGTGGCTGTGTAAAGCTGAAATTGACAGCAACCTGATGAGAAGATGTCAGAACTCCACATCACCTTACTAAGCTGAGCAGATGAAGACAAGCCCAGAGTAAGGAGTTAGGTCAAGATCTAGAGTCATAGTCATTAAGTATTTGAGTGGGTAAAACTACTTTAAAAGGTATGTATAAAGTGTGATTATGAAATATGCATTGACTTAATCAGAATCATCACAGACAAATCATTCCCTTTTCATGTATTTAACTGATTCATGTGAATAAGAAATGATTGAAAAGGAGAATTTAAAGGGTAGACTAAGGACAGCAAAAAGACATTCATGTTCTAGATAAATTTCAAATTACCAAGTCTACCTTTGATAATAGAGGTTAACAAACCTAAAAAAGTAACAGTATGAAGGCCACAATTGGTAATACAAAGCTAGGAAGCATCTGTTAATGGTAAAAAATGCACCACACATATTTAAAAGTATTACAGAGACTTTCCAGGAATTAATATTTAGAAGTGAAAAGGTAAATCTTTTACTCACGTTTTCTAAGTTTTGTAAGGGAATTTAATTTACAGCCCTCCACTAGAGTTAGACGAGCATTGCTAGCACTCGCCTCTACCTCCCTCTCACTTTCTCAGGGCATCAGTTCATGACTTGTGGACAGTGGGTTCTTTGTGCACTTACTCTCTGAGGCAAAGATGTCTCCTTTCTCCTGAATGAATGAGGGAATGTCCAACTTTAGATGGTCCCAGTCTCACCATTCCTGGATTTTTGACTGTTTTTTGTGTCTTATTTCAGTTTGTCTCTTCCACTCAAAACAAATAATGTCTTGGCTTGGTGTTAAACTGAGTTCTAGGGACTTTGCCCTAGAATCTTGAAAAGATTCTTGTTCTAAGCTAACACTTTATGTTTTTACTGGTTCTTTGGATTAGTATTTGTAGGAGCTGCTTTGTCTGAAGAGCTGCTCTTTTAAGGTCAGCAAGAGAAACAGCTACAAGGAAGTTAAATTTAGTGTGTTCTGTATGAATGTGGAAAGAGGCAGGATAGAAAGCATGCTAATATATTTACCATTGTACTGTTAAATAAAAAATTAACAATATAAGCATTTACTTATATAAACACTGGGATTCTCCAAAAAGGCTGCTCATAGTAATAGAGTATGTGCCATTGTGTGACTAATGAAGAGTTTATTAAATCCAGTATTCTGTATCCAATATTATCCAATACTGTAAACTCAGGAGGAAATGACCAGTGCATTGATTCATGTCATACTGTACCTTAAGCAGAGATTTATGATGTGGTTTTTGAGTGTAATTTTATTACAGCTGAAAGTTTAAAGCATTACATGAATATCTTACTTATTTGTTGAATGCACTACAAATTGTTTATTATTCTTTGAGGATGTTTTTCATCATGGGAAGGAGGATGCCCTGAAGGGTTGAAGAGACTGAATATACATATGTAGAACCTAGAAACTCTCGATCTCATTAAGCAATGAAAATTGTCAGTTTAGTGCAGGAATGAAAGAATATGACATTGCTAGTCTTATTTACACAGATGATTAAAAAGAGATAAAGTAACTGACCCAGACAGCTAATAAATACAGCATTAAAAACACAGCATTTTCTGCCTTATCTTTTCTGACCTATTTTTCTTTGCCATAATTGTCTTATAGTTATCCTGAGATCATGTATTGGTTGCATCCATTATCCTGGCTTGAGTATCTCCTAGTTATTTGTTAAATTTAGTAAGAATTTGTTTTATTAGATTTCATTTAGTTCCTCTTGGGAGCCCAAAGGGCTGAGAAAGATAAGCAAAGCCTACAAGTAGAACCTACACATGTTCCCGTCTCTTTAAGGGATGAAAATTGCTGGTTTAAGGGAAGAAAGAGGAATAAGGATTATTCTTATTTACACTGATCCTTCAAAAGCCAGGGCATGATTCTCTGTTTTGTTAAATTGGTTTTGTTCTGTTTTAAATCTTTAAATCATAGAATCAGTAAGGTTAGAAGGGACCTCTGGAGGTCATCTAGTCCAACCTCCCCGCTCAGCAGGGTCCCTTAGAGCATGGTAGACAGGGCTGCATCCAGGCGGGCCTTGAAGACCTCCACAGAAGGAGACTCCACAACCTCTCTGGGCAACCTGTTCCAGTGCTCCGTCACTCTCACAGGGAAGAAATTCCCCCTCACGCTCAGGCGGAACTTCCTGTGCTTCAATTTCTGCCCATTGCCTCTTGTCCTGTCACGTGGGACAACTGAGAAGAGTTTCTCTCCGTCCCGTTGACACCTTCCCTTCAGGTGCTTATACACATTGGTAAGATCCCCCCACTCCTCTCCAGGCTAAAGAGGCCCAGCTCTTGCAGCCGTTCCTCATAGGGCAGGTGCTCCAACCTTCTGATCATCTTTGTAGCCCTATGCTGGACTCTCTCCAGTGGCTCCATGTCTCTCTTGTACTGGGGAGCCCAGAACTGGACACAGTGCTCGAGGTGAGGCCTCACCAGGGCTGAGGAGAGGGGCAGGATCACCTCCCTCCACCTGCTGGCAACACTCTTCCCAATGCACCTCAGGATACCATTGGCTTTCTTGGCCACAAGGGCACATTGCTGGCTCATGGTCAACTTGTCATCCACCAGCACTCCCAGGTCCTTCTCTGCAGAGCTGCTCTCCACAAGGTCAGCCCCCAGCTTGTACTGGTGCCTAGGGTTATTTCTCTCTAGGTGCACGATCCTGCACTTGCCCTTGTTGAACCTCAGGAGGTTCCTCTCTGACCAGCTCTCCAGCCTGTCCAGGTTTTTCTGAATGGCAGCACAGCCCTGGGGTGTGTCAGCCACTCCTCCCAGCTTGGTATCATCAGCAAACTTGCTGAGGAGGCACTCTGTCCCCTCATCCAGGTCATCGATGAAGAAGTTGAACAGGATGGGACCCAGGACTGAGCCCTGGGGGATGCCACTAGCCACAGGCCTCCAACTAGACTCCACACCACTGATGATGACCCTCTGAGCTCTGCCTTTCAGCCACTTCTCAATCCACCTCACTGTCCACTCATCTAACCCACACTTCCTGAGCTTCTCTAGGAGGATGTTATGGGAGACAGTGTCAAAACCCTTGCTGAAGTCAAGGCACACAACGTCCACTGCTCTGCCCTCATCTACCCAGCCAGTCATTCCATCACAGAAGGCTATCAGGTTGGTTAAGCAGTGGTACTTGCATTTTATGCATTGTATCTTTGAAATAATGATAGTACAAGATTTCCACATTTTTTTCTTTTTTCCAATTTATGAGCTATAGTAAGCTTGCCTCATTAGCGTGAGTCTGAGGTCTCTATATCTTCAGAGTAGGAAGTTCACCTAAAAAAGCTATACCATAATTTTAGGAACAGAGAGAAATTCCATCATTGATGAAGAAAATAGTATTTGGCCCTCTGTATAGTTTCCAGTAGTTGATTATGATTCTTATGAGCAATAAAGCAAAAAGGAACCAACCCAAAGCATTCAGCCTTTATTTTCTGTTACCATTTTCAGACTGCAATGTCTGAATACTTAGATTTTCTAAGCACTCTATGTGCAAAGTTTACCATTTCCACACTGTGTGTCATGCCACCCCTTCTAAAGCTGTAAACTAGTGAAGTCTCCTTTTGTCAGATTATTGATATTTCTGCTGCATTTTTTTAAAAGGATTTTTAATTACAGTTGCAGCTCTTGTACTTGCCTTGGAGAAAAGCAAATTAAGATGCATTCTTTTCACCATTACAGTTACTTCTCTCCTTTTTCAACCGCTTCCTACTTCCGCATCCCACATGAGCAGCTACATAAACATGTTGAGAAGTACAGCATGCATATTTTTAAGAGGGACTCTGAGACTTTTTGCTATTTTAAAGTACAAACATTTTATCTTCCTTGGGAGTTTTAAAATAAAACTCCTGAAATACATTCATTCTGAAATGTTCACAGGTTACTTTAGATATGTATTCAGATATAGGATTGTTTTCTAATAGGCATCTACTTGACAGAATTCCTCAAGCAAGGATTCTCAAAACTGCAACCTTAGTGAAGTAGAGATCGTGGTGACCTTTCCCTCCCTGTCTTGGGACGCAGACACAGGAGAGAGCATGCTACCTCTTCTGAGCCACGGCAACACTCCTCCTTGGCAAACAGAGAGGTCAGGCGCAGTACTTTTTTCTTCT
The DNA here is from genome assembly GCF_028389875.1 of Rhea pennata. Taxonomy (NCBI): domain Eukaryota; kingdom Metazoa; phylum Chordata; class Aves; order Rheiformes; family Rheidae; genus Rhea; species Rhea pennata. The sequence goes on from NC_084663.1 coordinate 182,227,419, forward strand.
CTTTCTTTCTTTTTTTTTTTTCTTTTTTTTTTCCTGAACAAAGCTGAGGTTCTCATGAAATGCCTTGATAAAAGCAGCTTGACCTATCAGGAAAATAATCAACGCTTGTTGTGAAAGTGGATATAAAACCCCAAAGTCAGTAATGCTGAGCTTTGCATCCTACTCCATCCTTCCCCAGTGTAGGGCTTACTGGTTATAATATCAGCTTATGAATGCCTGACAGTCTTGTTTTATTTGGTCTTACAGTAGCCTGAAATGAAATTTTCTTTAAAGGAATCCCAGCCCCCAGAGCCAAGCCTAAATATCACAACAGAATGATGAGGATTTCTGCAGAGGAATGGGGAAAATCACCACTTAATGCCACCACTTTAGAGACTGTTCAGATGAGTTCCGGCTGAGAAAGGTGTTAAGGTAAGTGTCTAATCAAATGAAGAGGCTAACTGTGGTCAATGGAATAATTCATGAACTTACAATTAGACACCTGTCTAAATGCACAATCAAAAAGATAACGGGACCTTGTCCTGTAGAGACAGCAAATAGAAAAGCTTCCACAATTTCAGAGTACTCCCTGCAGAGGTGTTGGAAAAGCCATAAAGCCTCATTAGAGCCAGCATTTTGGATCCAGGCCCTGACTCCTCTCCCACAGATGCCAAACCTCTCATTCCCTCCAAGCATCCTTGATGATCGTCTGTGCTGCGAGCCCGCAGAGCACCGGAGTTAGCAGGGAGCAGCAGCCCAGCAGCCAGATATGCCTTCTCGGTGGCCAGAGGCAGGATTTGTCCCATAGCTGCAGAGCGGTGCTTGTTCAGGTGACGTTCTTTACTTCTAAAATATACTGAGGTACACTAACTGGTACCTTTTACAGTTAGTGAAAGGCAGCATGTTTATTAAAAACAAACAAACAAATAATAGACATAAATAGAGATGCACTGTCAAAAACTGACCTCGTGTCCACATTGCATTATTATTACTGTGCTTGAGGTCTAATTTAGTGAATGTTGTTTGTGCTTGGCTGAGAAAAGCGATTATTAAATTGGTTTTGTTCTGAAAAATGTACAGCCTCATTTATATTTTGATCAGTGTCTATAAGAATTTGCTTTCCATTGTCCTTACTACTGTCTGACATGTACCGTCATATGATCATATCCCTTTAGTTTGTTCCATTTCCTTTCATGCCACCTCTTAATTACCGCTTTTGCACCTCTAGTCTGTGGTCTCTGAGTGTCTAATACACGACTGTGCCAATTCCACTACCCCCAAGGCTTGTCAGGTTAAAGATTAATGAGTAGACTTTACCCAGAGGCTCTACAAAGGTTAAACATAATTACAAATGGGTATATTTTATGCAATGTTAAATATCTGAAAGCTGTTTGGAAAAAAAAAAAAAAGTAAGGAAAAAAGTAATGAAACTTATGGGATTTAAGTCAACTATTTATATCTCCTGAAAAAAAGCAAAATTAGCATAAAAACAAACAACTTAGGAAGTTCTACCCTTTGTTCCAAGGATGGCGATAAAAACAAAAACACCATATGGTGGAAATTAGACTGCATCTCAAGCTTGCAACATCACTGCCTCCTAATTCCATTTTCTTTTGAGTTAAGTAAAATATGTTGCACTAAAAGGATGGAAAGACAAAAAGGTCTAAAATTGTTGCTAAATCTTTAGTTTGTTAAATTCTCAAATTTGACCCTTTGTTTAGGAAAGATAGCATTTCCCTTGGAGGCAAAACATTCCCTTTGAGTGCATTACTATCTCAAAAGATTGCTTAACCTAGCTATCTGAGGAAAGAGCTATGTTAGCTAATTTTCTTAATTTGATCTTTTTTTCTTAACTTACAGAAATCTGTAAAATGTAAACTTAATATTCAGGCCAAGATTTTCTTAAGTATAAGCCTAAAGTTAGGTTCATAAAACCATGTTAGCATACAAAGAAAATAGTCTGAATTTCAGAAGTGCTAAACTCCAACCAAATCCCATTGAAGTTAATGAAACTACTTTGCAGTCTATCTTCAGGCACTTTTCTTGTTTGCTTATTTGTTTCTAAATCTTTGAGTGTAGCTGGTAGGTACAGATTGAAAAAAGAATGACAACAATAAAGACGCTTTTCCATTTTTATTGCATGATTGCTGTTTAAATGGTAGGCCAAAACTGACCAAAAAATCCAAGAAATTTGGATACCTCAACATTTGTATTCAGACTTCAGATTGTAGGACTTAATTTTCAGAGGTATTTGGATTCTTTGGTTCCAGTCAAGTTCAGCAGTGGTTGCAGCTCTGTGGAAACACTGAAAATTTTAGTTTATCTACTTTTTAAAATATTCACTGGAAGAAGGATAAATCTCAATTCCCCAAGGAAGCCTTATGTAAAAAGTAGTCTTGGTTACTAGCTAAACCACTCTGAAAACTCTCTGAAAACTACTTAAGTTCAGATGTTTTCTGTGTTTACTGGGATTTCTCAATTAAGCATTTACAATATAGATGCCCTATTTTTTCCTTATACTCCCTTCCTTCATCTGAGAAACCTGAGAGGAAGATCTGTCTAGCCTTTATTCTAATCAGGCATTTGTACAAATCTTTCAGTAAGAAGTATTTGAGTTGACAAGATATAAAATGTGGCTTTTGTCCATTAAGAAACTTAAGTTTTTATCCAAAACACAAGCATAATTGGTTGATTTGTTTGAAAACCTGATCATTAAATGTAGGACACAGGCAAGAGTTACAATGTCAGTGCCTAACTCCCTAAATGAGTACTGGATATCCATTAGAAAACTGTGGAAAAAATCTTTTGATTAGTAAACAAAGAATTATAAAAATTCATTTGTGGGTTCTATGTGATTTTACAGTTGTTTCTGGCAAATATTTAGTTTATGAAATATTAATCTTATACATTGGCATACAGGTCAGATGCGAATCTTTTTCACCTCAAGTAAATTAATATAATTCAAAGCAAAGGATTCCTGAGTCAACATTGTCATTTACAGTGCAAAATTCTCATTCTAGGCATATTTATTTCAAGTTTATAATAATATATTTTTAATTGATGTCAAAATAAATTTAACATCATTATATATTTGACAAGGAAACAAACATTTTGCATCAAAAGGAAACTAAAATCACCCCAGTACCTCCACCAGAGAGAAGTGGTTCTTTACTGCATAACAGTATACTAGAATACTTGCCCTAAAAGTGAGAGAGATGTATTTAAGATACATTTCTGCCTTCTGCCTACATCATTAGTGTTTGTCCTCATTGCAAGGCAATATAAGATTCTACATAAACAACTAGTTTCTCGTTCTCTTGCAGAAAAAGCTGAGCCACTGTGAAGGCAGGAAGGCAATACTCAGAAGGCAAAAAGAAAATGTGTTAGAAAAAAACTAGCTACAATCTTACAGTCAGAGGGCTTATCTCCACAGAGGATTAATTTTCTACTCTCTGATTTACTGTAGAATCAATAGGATTTATTAATTTTGATGAAATAATTACTTAGTGTAAAAAAAACCCATAGTTTAGGGAGCTGCACACACCTTCCTATGTGCCCTACCAACAAGTTAAGTTCCCTTTTGCAGAGTAACCTGAATATTTGACTTTTTATACTGGATCTAGAACAAACTTTTTTATAAAAACATTTTTTTCTTCTCACAGCCAGAGTGAACAGGAACTCTTTGCAGCATCTGTATTGCCACTATCAAGCAAAGATCTCTGTCCAGGCCGTAAATGCTCCTTCTTATAGTGCACCAAATGACAATTAAAATCACTCCCATTGCTTTGGAGATGAGGGAGAGATGGAAAGAAAAAAGAAAGAAAGAAAAAAGAAAGCCAGTGGTGTCATTCTTCCTGCTTTTCTTCCCAAGGCTATTTTGGGACTGCAGAGGTATTTCTTGATTCCAGTCAATAAAAGATACAACATAATTCTGTCTTCTTGGACCTGCAGAACAGAACTTTAGTAAATCCATGCTGGTTTCAGTGAAGCCACTGATAGCCTGGTACATTCACAAGCATATGTTTATATACCACTATGTAATTATCAGTGTGCCTAATGATTTGCAGGATAGTTGCCTCATGTTTATGTCTGACCTGTTTTAATTTGATTAAGCAGTACTAAAAATTCTTGTCCTCCTGCCAGGCTACCACACTTTTAACTCCCTACGAGGCTGCTGGGAAGGAAATAGAAGAGGCTGCTTCTTCTATTGCTTAACAGCATATCATACACGTTTTCCTTCCATCCAGGCTATAAAAAGACTGGTAGATCAGCTAACAATATCAAAACAGCTTACAGCCTGTGTAAGAGCAAAGCATGGCATAACCTGGCATTGGTGCGAGGGAACAGAGCAGAGACAAAAAGCACATCCTTATTTTGTGGTGCAGTCACTCTGCTGCTGCTTTCAGCGTTGTGAGATGCGGGTGTGAGTGTCCTGCTGCATTCTCCACTCATGCTTTTGAACGGGAAGTGTAGCAGCATGCTAACAAGTATTGAAGACATATTGAAAATTTGGGTATAACATGCTTGTCTCTCTTGGGAGGACAATCAAATGTACTGAGAAGGGAATTTCAGTTCTGGGCCTGGCTTGTGTTCCTGTTTTAGGACATCTCTTTGCATCGTAGTCTACATCTGGGTAGACACAGATACATTGCAACATTATGCCTCAGGATATCTTACTAAAGATATATTACAAGCTAGTAGTCTGGACTGCAAAGAATTTGAGATGGGCAGTGTTACATTTCCAATGAAGAACTCTGTCTTGATTCAGTGAAATGATGGTTTATACTGCTAGGAGTATATATATCTTGAGGTCCTAGATATCGCCAAGCAAGTGACACAGAAATCAGAAGACAGATTATTTTGCTGAATTATAAATCCATGCAATTTATGCTAAATTTGCTCCAATTTCCAACTGACTATAACAACATAAGAACAGTGAAGAAGACCAGATGGGGAGCTGGTCTTCTTGTAAAGTAGTACCCTTGTACTTGGGTAGCCTTACAAGCACCTGTCCAACTCATATTTAGCAAAAAGAATGTGCAGATTACCACTTCCTGGTAAACCTATACTCCCTGACAATGAAACCTTTCTTAAAACTCTATATAGCATAGGAAGTCTAAATTCCACTACATACTCCACTACCGAAAAACGCCAAAGAAGATCAAAAATGTCAACAGTCTGAAAGGTTCTTGCACTGCAGGAGTTCAAATACCTGGGTTTGAAACCTCAGGTGCTATATCCAGCTTTGTGCCACGGCCAAAAACATAGCTGCTTTCATCAGTGAATGCCACATACTTGCTTTCTTGTTACTACTCCACGAAAAAGAAAATTAAAGCCTTTCTTTTTCTAAATCTTATCAAAGTCTGTTGTGTGATGCCTTGGATTTCATGAAAATTTTCTCAAAATAACATGTAGAAGTGCCTTCCAGCCTTGGATCTAGGGGGATCACTGCACTCATATATGCATCCCTCAGCAAGTAATTTGGGCTGGACAGCATCACAGACTTTAAAGGACAATAAAAGCAATGTAAGTGCTACTTCTTTTTATCTCCATAGCATGTGTTTTATTCAGGTGGTATTCTAACAAGCTCAACGGTTAAACATACCTCCATTACTATAAATTAATATTACCCACCACTTCTTTCTAGCTTTTATGTTGGGTTTTTTTCCTTTAAAAAACTTAGTCCACTGAAAAAAATATATGTAGAGAACAAATGATAGCTATTTTCTCTGGAAAAAAACATGAAGAGGATTTGAGCATATCTGAGACCACATAGACTACTCACCATGGTAAAATGTAAATGTCATGTTCCTATATTCTATGAACACTGCATTTTCATCACAAGAAAAAGGGGAAAATGTGTCATGCTAGTATTTACTGTGGAGAAATAGTTGCTGTGTTTAGCCTGAGTGGTCAGGTTTGAAAAATTTAGGTAGCAAAGCTGAAGAAAGCTAGCATGCCTGCTGGTATCACCTAAAGAATATATCTGACTGATCAAATATAGAAATAGAGATCACAGGCAGAACAAACTGAGTTAGACCAAATGTCCAATAGTATGTGTCCAACAATGGCCGGTAGGAGATGCCAATAAAAAAGAGTGAAAGAATAGGTCAAGCATACAATTGACACTAACCAGCATCTCCAGTATCTGTGGATCAGGGATTTCATGAGCCAAAAATGTTATTTTGAGATGATATTCAGGACTAGATTGTTAAAGGTATGAGGGGAACCAAACGTCTTTAAAATGGACTGCTTGCACTGAGCCTACAGTAAATCATCTGCACCAAATTTCCAAAATTTACAGTTTTATTATATGTTGTTTACTCCAAAAAAAGCCTGTAATATTCTAGTGCTGATCTGTGGAAGCATTTTTAAATAAAACAGCAGAAAATTTGATTGTCTTCATTAGTGTCAGCATAGTAGTTCCGAAGCCTATATTACATAGCTGTCAAAATGGCTCAAGGAAAAGAAAAAGCAAGAAAAGATGATCCTGCACAAATTAGTTACTATTTACATGTACCCATATACCTACTCTTGTTTACTATGAGGAGTTAGAAGGGGCAATTTAAAAAAAAATCCTGAAAAGTCACTGATGTCCCAGTCTGTGGAAGGTTGGACTAGATGATCTCCAGAGGTCCCTTCCAACCTTACTGATTCTGTGATTTCTGTGATTTTAGAACATTTTGCAACACAGAACATTGAGGGCAAAACTCACCCAGAAGTAAAGCAAGCATGAACTCACAACACAGTTATCAAACTTTTTTCCCCCACTTTCCCTCACACTCTCCTTCCCTGCAAAGTTGTGTCTAGTTCCCAAAGTGAAGCCTGATCTTACCCTTGAATCAACTTCTTGAAACACCAGCCAAGGAGTAATGAGGAACATTTAGTGACAAGTGAAGCTATATATTCATTGTACACACAGAATGAAAAAAAAAAATGTAGCAGCATTAATACTAATCAATGGGATTTAATGGAAAATAGATCTCATCGATAGAAATTATGTCTTGATGAGATTACAAATTTGGCTGACAAAGTTATCTGTGAAGACCTGCTTTGGCGTAGTAGCTCATCACATTCAAATTAATAAATTGGCTCTATATAAAAAAAAATGTAAATATATTTAAATTGTCTGATAGCAAAGCTAATTGTTAACTGGGAATCATCATCTGATAGGAATGTTTTTAGTCAGATCCCACAGTAATTTATTCTTGGCTCCATGCTAGTCAGTATCATTATCAACGATCTGTAAGAAAATATCATTGCTGGTAAGGTCTGCAGACTACATAAACTCAGTGAAGTGGTAAATAAGGACAAGGACAGGTCAGTTCTACAGAGTGATCAGGGTCACTTAGTAAGATGAGACCATCTGAGTAACACACATTTTAACATAACCAAATTTAAGGACAAGCGTGTGGAAAAATGGAATTTGTGTCAGAGCTGCTGGAAGAGGGAACAGTATCTGAAAAAAAGCACTGAATCTAGAAGTCACAAATAGATGTTCTTCTACACATGAGCTCCCAGTATGATGACATACCTAAAAAGCCAAGCAGTAGCAAGATTTAGAAATAAAAATAATACTGAGAGTAAGCACAAGCTGTATGTTCCCGTTAGCAATGTTAATAAACTAGTAGCAAATATCTGAAGGCTGCAAAAAAAGATGTTGGCAAATTGGAAATGTTCAGCAAAGAGCAAAAAGAGCTACTTCAGATCTGGAAAAGGCAATGTTTCTTTTTAAGAGCCTAAATGTAGTCAGTGCTGTTAATGTACAAAGGAAAGGCTATGAGTTGATTTGATAACTGTGTATGTCACGAAAGGATTTTTGATGACAGAGGGCAATTTAATTCAGCAAACAATGACAAAACTGTTTCCACTGGCTGTAAAAATGAAACTAAACAAATTCAGACTACGAATAAGTGATTTTTTAACAATTAATCTATCAGTGTAACATTTTATTTTGCGACATGATGAAGCCTTTGCTATGCATAGTTCATACCTTGAACTTGATTACTCAAGTTCTACTTAAATTCTTTGTTATGTCCTACTTATCCACTACTTGAATTCTTTGTTATGTATGTATGTATATGAAGGATGTCAGAATAGGTAGTCACAAGAATCCATACATGCAGGGTATAAAACATCATGAGTGTAGCTGGGAAAAAAAAAAAAAAAAAAAAGAGAGAGAGAGAGAGAGAAAGCACGAAAATGAACTAAGAAGGCAAGAGAGAAATTAAAAAGGAAAATATGCTTCCTGAAATTCCTGAAATAAGTTCAAGAAAGTCTTGTACTTGTGAGGTACATGCAAGATAATTATTTAAAAATTTCTAAACTACTTAAACCTTAATATTCACCTCTTCAGTGCTAAACAAGGCAGAGAGATTGCCTTTAAGTACATCCTGGCCACAAAATGCATCAACATCAACATTAAGCTTTGGATGACTACTGCTGTGGAAGGCAGAAGGTAAATCAATGTCGAGCAGTCACCAGTGACTGATGACCCACAGCCAGAGATACAAGTGAAAAGCAACACCGGTGCAAAACAGAGCACTATGGGAATGAATCACAAGCAGGACTGATTTGGCTTAGCACACTAATGGTAGGGCTGGATAAATAGTTTGCCTAGTAAGTACAGCATTTGCTCATTCACTCAGTTCATCCAAAGCACACTGACCACTGCCAGGCAAGAAGTCACACACACATGGGCACAGAGGTGGCCTTCACTACTGGCATGAAAAGGCCTACCTGTAAAATACCAGCTGCTTGGTCCTCAATATTCGGGTCTTTCGACCAGTGGACAATGATCAAGCAAATATTCTGCCAGTAAAGAGAGGCAAGTGCAACCCATGTATATGTGATGTTTTCCTCATCTCTTGCATTGCTGCACTGTCTCTGATTCTAACTAACTGGTGGACAGAGGTAAACACACATGAAATATCCCACAGCCAGAATAAATCATTGTTTTGTTCTATAAAAGACATTTTTTCTTTTTGTGTGTGTGTTATGTCCCAGCTATAAACAATCTAATAAGCTTTAGCGATTTTTTTTTTTCATGACCACTTCCAAGTCAAGAACACCAATTTGTGGAAGCATATTAGTCTCAACAGAAAACATGGAATCCCATCTAACAGTCTAAAATATTATTCTAGTATGAATTATCTTTGACAATCTTTACTTAACATGCCAAACACAGGTCAAAAGCTAATAATGAGAGAGCTGCTTGATTCCAAAATCGTATTTGGAGCAGCAAAACATTGTATATGTCGAGCTACATTGTGGTTTTGCATAGACTTTCCCTAAGTGATATACTGACCAATCAATGTTTTCAGAGGCTGAGAATTAGCATTATTCTAAACTGGACTACACTATTAATAGTGTAATACTGCAATACTATTCAGTACAATGTGTTTATGAGTAGGAGATGTGCTCTAAATAGAAGTGCACAATGCAGCCTGGTGACAATTTTCAAAGTCTTTAAACATCAGTGTACCCATGACAAATAAAGCCAAGTGAAGATCTGTCCTGCTAATAGCTGCAATATATAAAGGTCAAGGAGGACCATAAGCCTTGTAGAAACTGGATTCCTCACAACTGGACAAATACTTTTGAAGGCAGGTGTTTTAGGCAAACAATAAAACTCTGAACATGACTCTCGTTGCAGCAATAAGTTTAAGAGGGGTGCCCAAATTGTTGCATCATTATGCGCCAGGTGCATGACACATTCTGTCTTGGTAGTGGTAGTATGTAAAGATTTTTAAGCCTGCTAATGAATATCACTGTCATAATCTAGAGGGCACAAAGTTTCTTTAGGTCACTTAGATAAAGTTGGCTTTATTTTTAGGACCCAGTAATGTCTGTTGCATTAACAGTATCCTCATGGAGGTTTTCCACCTGGTAGGAGTATGCCTCAGCATCCAGAAAGGCAGCAGCTGACATGATTATGAGCCAGCAATTCAGCTAGTAGGTGTCCTGGCACAGTAATTCTCATAAAATGGTTGTCCCTTGGTGCCTTGGTGCACATGCTCAGTCAGTTCTACCCTGAGCTTGTTTTTTAATCCTTTTAAATGGTAAATTTACTCCATTTTATTTCAGAGGCACATAAAGGATACCACTGGCAAGAGTCTTTATAAATGAATAGAAAATATCCCTGTTTCATGATATAACTTCTGTATATCATTACTGAGGCTTAGTGTGTGGTCTCTTTAGCAAAACCTCTCCTGCGTATTTCACTGGTATCTCTTATAACACAATGTGAAAAACAGAATTACTGTCTACTTCCATAATGCAGTACAATTGACCTATAGTCCAGTTTACTTCTGCTACCTGAAAGTTATTTTTCTTCGACTCATCCATGTAGTGTCCATCTCATTAATTAAAAATGTTGTTGCCATATATTATGAAAGTCACTATTTTACACATACTGTTATCTTCCCAAATTAAGGATTTTATAAGTCCTTAAAATTTCAGCCATAAGAAACGCATAGACTATTTTCAATCAAAAGCCTAATCTATTTACATGCACAAGAGCTGAACAATTTTTCATGCAAGTGGTCATACTCTTAGGCTTTTATTATTTCTGCTTGAGCGGAAAGCAATAAATATGTCTTGAGACAAGGGAGAAAGTTAATAAAAGACTGTCCTTTCCTTTTTGTGCTAGACCCTGCTTTAGAACCAGCTTGTCTTTCATGAACAAATTAATTGGATTAGCTCTGCTTCAGCCACGGAGGACAATAGTCCGTGTCACAAGCATATTTATATAATGAACCATCGCTGTACTTGTATACTAGGGATTGATCCTGAAATCTTTTCTCAAACAAGTATTGATATAAACATTAATATTAACATTAACATTACAGTTCAGCTTATGGGACACAAATAAGAAAAGAGACCATTGTGCTAGGAACTTTACCTCCACAAATTAAAAAATTCCATGCACTAGTAAACTGATAATTGAAATAAAAAAGACACGTAGGGTAAATGGAGATTAGAAAGGGTTGCTTGTCCACAACCACCCAGCTGCTCAGAAGGCAGATCCCAACTGTCAAAGAGGTATTAAAATGGTGTCACTCGAGACATTTTCAATGAAAATTTCACAGAGGTTTTTAAAAATGTCAATAAAGAAAATACAGCTTTTACAAAAAAAAGTGATTCTTCTTCCAAGGTAGATAGAAGGCTATATTTTTTGGAAAATTTTCCAAAATTGTCTTTTTTAAAAAAGAACACAGTATCTGTCTATTTGTTCTGCTCTCCTTTGCCATGCTAATATTATCAACATTTTAAGGTGAGATTATTGTCCAGTCAGTCTCCATTAGTATGGCTATTCATTGTACATGCAAAATGATTCTGTCTCATGATGATAGTTATTCTAGGCTCTACCCTTTTCAGCTTCCATTGATGCTCATCTGTGCTTTGTAAAGACAATTTTTGTATTTTTCTGTATGTTTGTATTACAATACGTCAATGCAGAATGGGTCCGTGGGTGCTACTGTAGTAAATAAATTAATAAGAACTAGGATAGTTTTACAGGTGTCTGACCTATGGAATTTAAATCATCATGGTCTATGAAAAAACGATATCTCTTTTAAGAATCAGAGTGTGCTTTTGTTTCTCCATTGCTGGCTACACTAAGGGAAGTATTGACATTAAAAGACCTATAAACATTCTTATTTTTCAGGATGTTATTTATTTATGTCATGGACCACTTGCCATAGCACCTTATTTGATGCTTTACTTACATGTTCTATAACCAGAATGCTTAATTAGATCTAATTGGATATTTTGTTTTAATTGAGGTTTGAGTAAAAACATGGAAAGGGGGAATGGTGTATCCCGTAGTGGTCAATAAGAAATGACATTGAATTAGACCTTAAGGACAAATGTCCTCTCCTAAACTCTTACAAGCTCCCTAGCCATGGTAATCTTTGCACTATTTGGAAGGATGATTTCACAGCTATTATTATCAATTGTTATTATTTTATGTGTTTGCATTACAGTGGGGAATTAAACTATTTTTTAAAATAAAAACAGAACTTCTCATTCTGGGCAGTATGCAAATACCCACCAAGAGGTAATCAGTGTCCCAAGGAGCTTCCAGCTGCAAACTAAAGAACATGACGAGTGTTTATCACTACTGTGAGCATCCTGCAGTTATAGATTTGCAGCTGCTGTCAGATGAGAGGGAGGCAGTTAGATCTACACTTGGCATGAACTAACTATTCACAGAGGGCATCATGCAGTTGTAGACTTCTACATCCAAAGAAACAGCTTCAGAGACATTTGGATTTGAGCTAGGAAGTCAGGACATTCTTTAAATAATCTTCCTATGTGGTAATAAACTTCAGTTTCACATACATTTGCGCAGACTTCTTTTTCCCTCTTTCTTCCTATATTGTTTGTGAACAGAGTAATGGGCTATGAATTACTAGTATCCATAATATAAGCCTTCCCACTTGCTGAAACTAGCTACACCTTTCAGTTATGAGAGGCATAAATCCTTATTAACTATTAACTACCGTTATAGGTAGCATAGAATTATTCAAGCAATAAAAGAGTTTATTTTTTCCCTCAGTTAGTTGTAAATGAGTCTAAAGGGAACCCAGGAGTTCTCTGTTAAGCTCATTTCATACCTGTAGCAATAGCTTTAAAACCTAATCCAGGATATGTTTATACATTTTTAATAGAACCCCAATTTTACATACAATATCCTCTAGTGGCTTCAGCTGCTGCAGCATCCTCCTGAACAGTTTTTCACATAATAGGCTCAGCAGGTTCAACACTTGATTATCTTTCTTTCAGTTCAAAATCTATTCTTTTCCCTTTGCTATGCATCGACAAGGGGACTATACGCAGGTTCTGCGTGGAGGATGCCTTGTATATGAACGTGCAAGAAATGTGGAATCAATGTTCTGGTTGAATCCAGTATTCAAGGAATTTAATTGAATTATTGAAATTCAAGGTTGAACCTCTGGGACATCGATCCTGTATTGTCAGCTTCAAATCCGAGGTGCACTGGCTGCTTGATAATATGTTCATAGAATTTGCAGTAGAAAGGATGACGAATCAAAGCCAGTGACAGTATAGCTAACTGACAGAAAACAGAGGAACCGATGCTGAATATATTTAAAAATAAATCAATATAGACCAGCCTGATTGAACAATTCTGGCAATGTGTTGTGCTGGCATGGCTGCTGACTTACCAGTTTAAGAGTAGACTCAGGAATCATGGTAGCTGGGATGCGGTAGCCTGTCACTGGAGCGATGCTTTTAGCTTCCAAGACAGAGAATATTTGCTCATCTATTTTCCTTGCCAGAGGCTAGAAACTATTGTTGCTGCTGCCAAATGAAACAAAGGGGGATTAAAAGAGAAACAATGAAATAATACTTGCAAAAGGCTAAAAAAAAAAAAAAAAAAAAAAAAGGAAAAACAACTTTCATTTAGATTGACATGAGTGCCAATGCTTTGCTTATTTTCCTCATCTATTAAAAGATCATTTAGAAGTTGAGGCTGGGGTCAGTACAAAGTGGGGGGGGGGGGGAGGGAGGTGGGTATTAAAAACATTTCCACAAAACAATACACAGCCATCACATCTCCTGAGTGCTAAGTCATGCCCTACCTCAAGTGGGACTGCTGGAAAGAGGAAACAAAGCACAGGCAGCTGCAGGACCACTCTGCCCTGTTGTAGGTTGTTTCTTCCTTTGTTCTCTTTTCCCAGCCCACCTGCTTCGTTCCATTTATCATTGTCTGCTTCCCTTGAAATGGGACCTGAGAACATTTGGCAGAGCTGGATTGAACGGCTGTCACGTTAACTTCTGTAAGAGGAGGGCAGCTTTATAGCCTTTCTGCAGTCTTATTCGCTTTACTGGGAGTAAGTAATAGACAATTCTTTCTTCCAGGACCATGATGTGCCAAAGGTCTTAGCCTTACATCCTTCCCCAGGATTGCTAGCCTAAGTCAGAAAAATATCAATAACTCAAAGCCCTCAGGGCTGATTCTTCCAAGGGATAGGGTACTTTCCACCTCTCTAGAGTCAATGGTTTCAATCAGGATAAGCCCTAGTGTATTTACTCAGATATTAGAGCCTTGCTATAACAGGACCCCTGACTCCAGTGGGAACCAAGGCCATCCAGCAGTGCCCTGGATCATACCCTTACAAACCAAACAGCGTAAGTATCTATCTAAGGCCAGGGCTATGAGGTTGACTTCTTCATAGGATAAAGCCAATGAGACTGAAATATGTGCTTGGAATCTTTCACTTTCTTAGGAGTGCTGTTGAACAGGAGCAGGGTGATGAATTGGGGCCTTAAAGAGCATCATGCAAAAGTTCTACAAAATGTGTTACCTAATAGTTGCAAAATTAAGGTATTAAATGTTTACAACTTAGTTGTAAAACACAAACATACAACAAAGCAGTGGGATGCTAGAATTAGTCCTGATACCTCTGAGAAACCCCGAAGATCTGGACTTCTACTAAAGTGACCATAATATATAAGCAATTGCATTCAAGACTTCTGCAGTTAATGAATAAGCCAGATATCACCTATCTGAGAGCCCTCCCACGCTCCTTTTGTTTTATTTTCCTTCCACCTACAAACACATTGCCTTGACATCTGCAATCTAAATTAGGGGTAGCAGTCAGCATCAGACCAGTGTGTACCTACATTCTCATAACAGAACAAATATTAGACTTGAGAGTTGTTTAGAGTCTTGCAGTTTGTTGAGTTTCATCTTAATTCTCTAACCTTTGTGATAACGTATGTTTTTTTCTGCCCTACACTTGATGCCTCTCTCTCATTTAATCAGAGGTGTGCTGGATGTGAATACAGTATAATAAGACAGAGGGGAAATTACTGTTGAGGGAGATGACACCCTTCACTCTGAAATCTTGGCGTTGTATAAGCATCAGGGAAATGCCTAGTAGTTACCCTCTCTACATTAGGCTGTAACATAGTATGATATGCTGAGGGTCTTTAGATCAGAGTCCCTCACTTCATCCTTTTGAAACATCATGCAGCATCATGCAGATGCTTCTCTCATGGATCTACATGATATGGAAAATCCACAGTTATTTTATAACATAAATTGTCTTGAATTTGTTCAGATCTTGTCTTTGTTTTGTCTATCACTGCTTTTCAAGTGATATTAGAAGCAAAAGTATAATATTTTAAAACCCATTGACTTCAGTATGTATTCCCAAATGGTTTTCTAGGTTTTCGGTACTTCGTTTGTTTGTCTGCTTCATTCCGCCCCATCCATATTTTACTTCTGTGAATTCAAGCTATCAAATTAATTTATTAGAAAAATGACATCTTGACATAACAGAAGACAGAAACAACACTGAAAATGTTTCAAAGTAGATAATCAGTGCTATGTCCTGGGATACTAGCCAGGGAAAGCCTGGCAAAGCATTTACTGTCTTGGCATCATTAGTGTTATGCCAATGTAAAAATAGGTAGGAGTTTTGGTAGGAAGATTACTGTGAAGTCGTCACAACAGTGAAGCATTTAGTTTTCAAGACTCATAGGATATGAATCTATACCAGGGAATAAGATGAGCCACAGACTCTGTCCTCTGGCCCCAAGGAGAGGCAAGGTGGCAAGGCAAAGCTGGAGTCCACGCAGCTCAGTTGCCTTTGCTGTGGATGCAGGTGCTTCATCCATGCTGTGTATTCAGGACAGCTCCAGACCACCTCTGGGCCCATGCTGTCACCCACATCACAAGTCAGGGAACATGCTTGCTACAAAATGTCACAGGCAATTGCATGAATGAGGCAGAGATAGGACTTATATCTGAGTCTTTTCCTTTGGGGGCTCCCCACCAGTCACTGCTTCATGGAGTCCTCTCTGGTTCTGAGCCAGGTAAAGAAACTGAGAAACCTTTTCCATTTCTTAAATCTGAGAAAAAGCTTCATTTCCGAAGTAGAGACATTCAAAATAATAATAATAGCTGGCCTTCAAGTAATTCCTGTTTTCTTTTTCTACATAGCTCTCTGGAAAGTGAGGTTACACTTTTTTCTTTTCTTTTTTTAATAACAGCTATTAATGAACTTCACTTTCTACTTTCACAAAGGACAAAAGCTAACGGCCAGTAAAATCAGTGGAAACACTCCTAAACAATATAAAGGGAAAGGCATCCAGCCCTCTTGATCTTTTGCTTACCCTGCAATATATTTTCTTAATTCCTCTTTCCCTCTTTCATTATCATTAAATTACCATCTTCACCAACATAAATCAAATACTACTGCATGATCAGTGCATTCAAGTAAAAACAGCAAAATACATACAGATGCTAACAACTGTAAATTTAGAAAAATGAAGTATGTTGAAATGTAGAAGTTATTTTGCTAAGAATACATTCACTTTCTGTTTAGAAGAAACTTTGCTTTTGGAGAAAGATGTATTGTTTCCTGCGTACTTAGAATATTCTATGGTCTACACGGAACTCATTAATGTCGTCCACATACAGAAATCCTAGGAGGTCTCTAATATACTAGAACAGTGTGGTAGATCTTAGAGAAAAAAAAAATCAGTCTGAGAAAATGCTTGGGACTGGGGAAGTGTTATAGCAACATGCTGCTTATTTTCACAAATACAATTTCTTTTTTACACTCCAGGAGGGAAAAGAGAGAAAAAGAAGAAAAAAAATCTTTGTTTTAAGTTGGCTGTTCTCAAGTGTTAGTAACTGCAAGGGAAAATGAACTCCCTTTCCTTTTCCTGTGCACCAGCACAGAAAGCAAAAACCTAGGAATCTGAAACATTTCTGTGCTGCTTTTGCTTGAATGGGAGAGCTACTGCAGGGGAGTACTATATCCTAACCAAAATTAAAAAGACCCAGGATATGTGTCCTTTTAACCCATGGGACTGTAGAAAAATGCGGTATTCTGTGCTAACCCTGCTATATCCACCAGCATTTCATCAATACTACGTCTAGGTTTTCAGCTCTGGATATCAGGAAAAGCTCTAAGATGATTGAAGGAATTCTATTACTCCCTGAGTTCATTACCTTGCATTTCAAACTAATTAAATCACATGCATTGTCCCAGTTCTCAGGGTTATCCATTTCATAGTATTCTGGTCATCCTCCATATTGTTAATGCCTGCTACATTTATATTTCTTGAAGATTGTAATTATCATATTCCTACTTTTTGTACTCAGGATATTACTGATATTTTCCACGGGTCCAATACCAATCCTTAAGGCGTTATGGCCAACACTCCACTTTTCTTTTAGCATAGTTTATTATAGTTCCCACTGTAGTTCCCATCACCCATACTGTGATCTGGTGCTAATCCATATTTTTCCAAGTGTGTAACAATTTTCCATGTGTATTGAATCCAAACAGACTAAGTGCTAAATTAATCTCTTCAGAACAATTCTGTTACCAATGTTTAGTCAGACCCAAACTACTTGTTAGACCATTTTACCCTTTTTTAATTCATCTATATATGTTTAAATGTAATTCAAAAATTGTATTTAAGCCCCATATACACCTCATGTAAGCTTACTGGGTTTCACTGCGCCATTTCTAAAACCTTTCTGATACACCAAGTATCAGTCTGCTCTGTATGCATCATGGCTTTACCAAAAACTAGCGTCACTGCTTCCAGATGCATGATTTTGTTCTGGGGTGAAGAGGGTCTTGTCCTCAGGTCTGAGCCCACAAGGTGCAGATGTCTCAACAGACCATGCTGAGCAGCAGCACTTCCCACAAAAGCAGCTCCGTCAGCGCAGGGCTTTCAGAGGATGAGCTGTGTGTAAGCAGGTCTTGCTATTTCACGCTAGGGACCAGATTCTCCAAACAAGCTCAGCCGCCCCTATTGCTCTCGACTGAATCTCCTAGGAAACGGCAAACTGAAGCTGCATTATCTTTTTCCCTGGAGCCCACCCTGCCTCAGGTCCTACAAGCAGCCACAAACTGGTAGATACAATAATATAGAGCCCCTGAATGTACGGTGCAGCCTGAAGAGATGCTGGAAGCGCTGTGGAGGGTGAACCTAGGTAGGGATTCATCCTATAGATACCTCTGGTGTGGGATTTACCTTTGGAGGGAGCAATCTAGCCCTGTACTGTCTGTACAGACAGGGAAAATAAATGCAGAGTGGAGAAAAAAATCAAGTAAAGGTAGGTTGTGAGAGCTATGCTCTGTAGGAGGTAATAAAGCTGTGTGGAAACAGCATGCAATGAGTGGAGAGCACAAACGCCAAAGATTTCTTTGCCATATTCAGAAGAATGAAACTCAATTAAGGCTTCTTCTCAACCGTGTTTGAGTACCAACACATCTTTTCCAAAAGAGGTATTGAAAATGTGGGACTATTTATTAATTAATAGAGCTTTTCCATTCAGGGATGTCATCTTATCATGGATGATAGAATGAAATAAACAAGGAAAAAAGCATTTTAATCATATTTTTGTAGATTACATCAAATTCAAAACATCATTTACATATACCATAAAGAGCTGGATAGAAATTGATATGATATTATGAACAGGCAATGCCATTTTTTTAATCTTCATTTTAAAAACACTTGCCTTACTGATAAACACCAAAGCAATTGTCAGACACAGACCTTTTTCTCTACCTAAATAACAACAGGGCCAAATGAGAATTCTCCTTCTTCTTTGCTTTCCGTGTGTTGGTCTACAACTTCTGAACTCATTCTAACTGTTTTGCTGTTCGTTAGCTGACCTCTAATCCTACTCCTTGTGCCAAACTCACCTGACTCCCAGTTCAAGTGCATCCAGCTCAACAGATATGAACATTTAGATGAACATTTGTGCTTTGTGCAGCAGTGCAAGAAGAGTGTTCAACAGAATGGAGGACGTGCCAGGAGCTGTACAAACAGCTGCAGTACATAGTGTCTGCCTGAAAACTCTTAAAGACTATGGCCTTCTTAATGGCCTGGCACTGAAAAGCCTAAGTGGCAGGGTACATCGCTACCCCTTCAAGGATCTATTCCAGTCCATAAAATTATCCATGTGCATAAGTGTTTACAGAGTTAGAACAGCAGAGGCAAATGACATATAAATGATTTCACAGACAGCAAGGACTATTCCTCTTCTACACCGGTTTGAAGCTGGCTCGGAGGCACATAACCACTGAAATCTGTGAGAGGGCCTGGCAATGGTGAAAAAAGCTGGTGGGAATTCACACGGCACACCACACGCATGGCGTTGCTGAGCACCATGGCAGCTCCGGCAGCTCGAGCTCATGCGGGAGATGTTGACTCCTGAAAGAAAACATGCAGAAATTCGCAGGCGTCCAAAATTCGAGAAGTGACCTTGATAGCATTATGCTGTGCTTCATCTCCATAGCCTGCCCAGAAAGTGTAGATTGTAGTGCTCAGTGCAGGAATACATCAGAAAGGCTGTAAGAAGAGAAGAGAGTAAAGATATCTCCTTTTCCACTGCATTTCAAGAGTTAAATATGGCTTCCAGAGTGAGTTTTACTTGAGAAAGGTCCATATGGGACACTCCAAAATAAATAATGAATATTGTTGAGAAAGTGAGAACAGCATCTATGAGAGAATAGGGAATGACTTTTCTTAAAAAAAATATATATAGTTTTGTAACATTGCACTGCAACCATTCTCCTGAAAATACAGTTACCACAAAGAAAAATAACACGAAGATGCAAAGAGATTTACAAATGCTTTTGTATCTGATTAAATTTACTATGAATTCCCCAAGGCTCTTCTTTGCTTTCTGGTCTCTTTAGTTTCAACGATAAACCAATTGAATTGATAATTTAACAACCCCTATGATTTTCTTTTCAAAAGTAACGGCACATGCAGCAAACTGAGGCTTCGTGACATTTTAAAATTATTAATAAATAAAATAAGATTTGAAGAATAGGGAAGGTAATGTCCATGAACTCCTCTTCATTGGCATAAACCTTTATATTAAAAAATAAGAAACAAAGTGCAGCATGCAAACTGGAAATAGTTCTGCACTTTCAATTCAAGTCACGAAATATGTATTTCCTCATTTATCCTCACTATCCTAACAAACAAAATCTCAGTAATATGGCGAGAGCATTCATGCATGAGCTGTGCAAATACAGCACAAAATAGCAAGATTTGCAATGTTCCAGCCAAGCATTTTGTCAGCTTCTTCAGTTTGGATGTTGTTAAAAGTGTTAGGTGTTTAGATGCTGTGATAATAGGCTCTCAAAAAAAAATAAATACAAAAAAAAAAGAAAGGTAGTATCTAGCTATCTAGATGGAAGGTGTATAGATAAGGCTCCTTTTTATTTAGGTTTTCAAACACATTTGTGCTTTTCAGGCCTTAGCTTATTGTTCAGTTAGGAGTAGAATTTATCATCCTTCTCCATTTCCAGTATGTATTATATTACAGAAATTAGTTGATTTTTTTAAATAGTGGTCATGTCCTTAAACCCTGGAACAAAGGTAAAGAGCTAAATTTTAAAATCTTGAATATGATTTCTGGAATATTTTTGGTTTGCCACAGTAAGCATTATTGCTACTGTAAATATTGTAAATGATCACCAGTTTAAAGCTGTATTTTTCAGTGCGCAAATTCTTTTTCTACAAATGTTGGTAACAGTCAAGTATTCATATGAGAAAGATTAAAAATAAATAGAGAACTCAAAGGTACTGATAGTCATACATGTCTGAATATGCCTAAATACAACTCTGTTCTTAGACTGGTTCTTAAACAGAGATCATTAAACAGCAGCCTAACCTATCACAAATACGCTATAAATATGGCAAGACTTTTACCTCTTGTGGAGATTATTGCAATGTAACAGGCTGTTATGAATGGGTGTTGCTTTACATCTGCACTCCTGGACTGCATCTTTGTTGAAAAATGGTGGGTATTTTTGTCAGCAGGATATCTGCTGTCTAGACTAGCCACCCTCCTCTGAAATCTAATAGACGAGTATCTCGCATCCTTACAGTATTCTGACTGTGAGAAAGCTAAATGAGGCCACCCCCTGGCCATGGTTCACCTCCCAGTAAAAACTACGGGGATTTTTTTCTTTATTCAAATTTTACAGGAGCATAGCTAAGACATGGTTAGTTACACTTTTCATCCATTTGCTTAAGGCAGCTGTTAGGATTGCATATACAGTAATAAAGATGGCCTAAGTGTACCAGCAAAGCAATATTTTTATGGAGGCAATATCTTTTATTAGACAAACTGATATACTCAAAAACAAAGAAAAAAAGGCCTCAGATAGAATCACGAGCCCATTGTAACCTGAAGAAAGACTCTTGTGCCTGGAAAACTATCTGTTTTGTTGGTATAATATAAGATATTCTCTTTTCCCCAAGCCTTTGTGTTAGGTATAAGTAGCCCTGTTCATTCAGGAGCTTTCCTACTCTTTCTAATACAGACTTGACTGTAGACTGTTTGCTCAGATTCACTCTAACTAAGGGTGACTGCCTTATCTTTTGTGTAACACAACCCAGCACATCTTGCTGCTAGTCTAGTCAAGAGCTTTTTATATGTCTTCCAGAAATTATTCGTGTCCAAAAACACAGATCTAACATCCTTCGTCTGATATAAGCTTATGTTAAGCAATGTCTCCACTCTTCCCAAAAATTATGTTTGCCTATATCCTCATGTATTCTTTGATCATGTTGAAGGAATGAATCCATTGTGCTTGTTTATTAGCCCCAACAATTGTATTCAGTACATGGGTGGAAACATCCCCTTCAGCATGTTAATTACAAATTCACACTAGGGGTTCCTTTGTGTTCTGAGAGAATACAGTTCTTTGATTACACAAGACCTAAGTGGCATTTCAGAATATCAGCATTAATAACTCATTCCTACAGATCCATCAGGTAGAATTAAAATTAGGAAGAAGGGTTATAACTTGTCAAATCAAGTTTTTAATTAATGGAGTTGTGTTATAACAAGGTCTTGCTCCTTCATCAACTGCTCTGTATTCCTACAGAGAAATTCTAATGCTGTGGTTGTGACGTAACAACCATTTTCATCATGAAAATCTGGGATATTGAAAAATCTACCATTATGATTTTAAATATAAAGTCAAGACATTCTATTAAAAAATGTTCAAAAATCTGTTAAAATAAGCACATAAGGCAGCTTTTACTCCACATGTATTTTGAATACATTTACGTTCAGTGTTCACAACCATGCATGATGCCAGGTTCTTCTGTAAGTTCAACATAGCAGAAATAACACTTTTCTTGTATGGAATGAATAACCATTTCCAAAAAAACGCAAAATACTAAAAGAACCTGGCAAGAGACTATTGGACTTTGACAATCTTACCTACATCAGGCGTTTAAACTTTGGTTGTCTAAATGTGACTTAATTATTGTGTGCTTCCCTTAAAGCCAATGGAGAGCAATAGAAACCTCCAGGCTGGAAGTCATCTTAACCTCAAATAGAAACCTAGCATAGATCAGATGAATTGCTTTTTGCAGATGCTGCATCTCTCCATTGACTATAAGACCTTAGGGTTATGAGCTCAGCTTTAACTTGCCACCTTCAATATGCATGGCAACTTTCCTTCACAAATCCATATAATTACTGTCAAATCACTATTTACAACATGTCTCCCCTGTGACACCTACAGGGCCTACAGACAATGGCCAAGCTGTTAGTGAGCTCAGAACTCTTGTATAATAATTTGTTTATTTTGTTGTTATCTTATTCTCCCCTTCTCCTTGGTGGTTGCCTCATGCAATATACACATCTTGCCAATCCAAAAGCAAAATCCTGGTTCTATTGAAGATGGCAGAGCCAGGATTTCTTCTTGCCTATTCTTTCCCTTTATCCTCTTCCTTGATACAATATCCAGAGTGCTAAGGTCCCAGTGCTTAATATGATGCATTAACCTCTGCACATTACCTCTCTTGTCATAGTCCTCTTTGAGTTTTTTTAAAAAAATTAAAGGACACATAAATAGACTGATCAAATGAGACATCTATGATAGTAAAACCAGCCTGCTCTACTCCTGAGAGGAAAAAAAAAAAAAAAAAGAAAGTATACAATGTAAAATGATCCTTTCAATGAAAATTGAGTTTTTATGGTTCCTTATTAGAGGCTCCCCTTACAACTAATTATATTAAAATTCTACATTCTTGCTTTTTCTCATCAGTAATCTCACAGTCTCCAAATCTGTGAAAGTAAATGCTTAGTCAGTGTGTAAATTGAAGACAATTATCATTATGACCACACAGTAATATGAAAATAATTAGACCATTGCTAGCAGCAAAATATAAATCAAATCAGTTTGTAATAGGAACATTAATAATTTGTTAAAGATACAATCTATTGCACATGAAGGCGGGAAAGCAGCTGAGCTGAGATGCTTTGCTGAAGACAGTGCTTGTTTTGAAATAAAGAGCACAAAGTCCAGAGTATGTGCATCAGTGATAATTTATGGGTGATTCTGTTCAAGAGAATTTACAGTCTATTCCAAATGTGTGAACTCAGTGGAACTGGGAAACAGAATGGCTGAGTGGTATTTATTATGCTACCCTTAACTTTGCCAATGTGGAGGGAAAGAGTGGGACAGTTCACTTTGCCTCCAGGCATCCAGTAATGAGCCAACCCGTGGTGCATTAGGAAGTAGTGGGCAAGTGGCATTATCATCAGGTGCATTTTTAGTAGCAGAGTCAAGCAGCACTGGGAGCATTATAAGTAGTGCAGTTGAGTGCTAGAGCATTGGTATTATAGCACAAAAAGTACAACAGCAGAAAAGCTTTGGAAAATGTAACAAGCACAGATAGGCCTGAACTATCCATTTTAAATACTGCCAAACTTTGAAGAGCAACAGCTCTTCAAAGCTCAAACTTTTCCTTTGGCACCTGGGGATCACTCTAATGGGAGAAACCTAATTCTCAAATCTGAACTCTCTCAAATCCTAGAAAATCCTGGATACATTTCTGATGACAAGTAACACAGTCCAAATTCTTTCAGACCACAATAGCAGCTGAATGGCATAGGAAACCATTCAGAAGGGAATCATTTGGTAAGTATAGCATTCAGGGAATCAAGGTTATACCAAATGTGCAATCTGATAATTACAGAGGAATAGCAAGCAACAGAGAATATTACTCAAATCTTTCAAGACAACAGTACTTGAAAAGAATGTTGACAACATGAGGAATCACAGTAATCCTTTAGAAAAAAAGGGGCTTATGGTGTTGGAAAGCTCTGAAGGGGAGGTGAGGATGCCTTTCTCCTCGAATTAATCTTCTGCTCCTCAGTAAATCTGTACGGTTCAGGCAGTCAAGACTTGTCCTGAATGAAATGTACAAGCTACAGCACAAGGACTACCTCTCCTTCTCTTATTTTCTTCTATCCTTGCCAAAACCCTTCCATTCCATGCACGTTCTCCTCCTGGGACCAATTGACTTAATATACATGGCAAGTCTGCTCCAGCTTTTTGCCAGAGTGTTATAAATTTGGTGAATCAAGGAGAGGAGATGGAGAGCTGCTTCCAAACCTGATCTTTCTTCTTTAAAGTGGTGATGAGCAGTGCTGGAGTGAGTGGATGAGTGCATGGTGAGGTGATGCAAAGCAGAGCTGGTCTGATCTAGTCTGCACAGGAGGGAACAAAGCTGAGCATAAGTCTAGTATCATGGACTTTGTGACAATATTGATATACTGCTGGTTGTTATCTAATACGTTTAGAATCAAGATAGTTCTCTGCTATCAGTGTATCACTAAAGAGCTACTAGAAGCCCTAGAACCACTAGAAGCAACAGCTGATTGATATGAAATCTGGACTCTAGCCTAATTCCAGCTCCAGCCCAGCAGTGAAATTACAGTAATGCTATTCATATACATATACAGAACATTAACATGTTCTGCATGGTAAATGTGGAAAAGTTTTAAGATCTTCTGCAGGCCTTGTTTTCTAAGTCCACACAAAATTTCTTGCTTCCACACTACCCAGATCAGAGGCAGTTTAAGGTCAGAGTGAAGGGCAGATGAAACAGCTAGATAAAGGTGAAGTCCTCCACAAGAAGAACTACGAAAACATAGGCAGCTGTAGTGTCTTCTCTTTGATGTGCATGAGGAGACCTTTGAATTTGTTTCTTTATAAAGGCTTCCCCCCATGACTAGTGACACTTAAAGGCTTTGGTGCTGGCATTAGTTATGCTAAGCAATGAAAATATGGCTGATATCAACAGCTGACACCATGGAGAGATTTATTTGTTACACAAAAGCCTATGCTAACCACACTATATCTATGCTAACAGGACATGAGAATATTTCTCTGCAAGTAGCCCAGAGGTGACTCCCACACAAGAAAACCAAAAGCAATGAGTAGCTAGGTACTGAATACACAACAATTTAAGTGAAAGTTAGAGAATGATATTCGAAAATACTACTAAATTTTTGTCTACGTGGTTTAGATGCCCATTAAAAATTGACCCAAGTATGTGGAATCAAATCAGAAAAATAGAACACAGTACATTCCTAGATTTACTAAAATTGCTGAAAGAATACAAGCAATCCAAAGGATTCTTTTTCCTAACACAGTAACATTTAAAGTCTGTGGAATACAATTTATCTTAAAAAAAAGAAAAAAAAGCCTGCTCTCTGGTCACGGTTTTTT
Organism: Rhea pennata; assembly: GCF_028389875.1. NCBI lineage: Eukaryota > Metazoa > Chordata > Aves > Rheiformes > Rheidae > Rhea > Rhea pennata. The sequence goes on from NC_084663.1 coordinate 182,252,957, forward strand.
TACTTTCCATTTTTCTTGATGTTTAATCATTTTCAACTGAAAAAGGAGTAGAGAAAACAAAAATATGCCATTGGTATTAACAGAAAGTTGTGTATTAAAATGTGTAAACAACTCTTCTATGCAGTGTACTCTCTTTTGATAGAAAACTCATATTTTGGAAACTTTTGAAAGAAAACACATAAGAAAGGCTTTCATAAGGAAGTTGTAACTGACTATATTGCCCCTCTTCTGTTTTGCATTTGGAATTGCATATATGAGCAACATTGCTCTAGGAAGAGGATTAGGGAAGGACTAGTGCTTTTGCAGTACCTGAACTGGTAATAAAATCACACCATCTGGATTAGTAACTAGTAACAAATTGAGCTGGTCGGGTAACAAGTGCAGAAATAAATGCCAAGATAATTTATGTTCTTTTCATGTGGAAATATCATTTGCAGGATGTGTATTATTTTTTGTTCAGGTACAGGTCAGAAATGATAATGTACTGCAGCTCTAGTAAAAGTGGTACATAGCAGTGATGTCTGTGCAGATTCATATCTAAGCCAGCTAAGTATATCTTCTCGTACATCTTATAGCAATTTTTACGAGATATTGTCTCTACTGGAATTCTGGAATAGGACATTGTTCCTATTATTCAGTTATTCTCCACATTTGTGTTGCCTGTGTACCTGTTTCTACTCATACCAATCAATTATGACCAACTCTTTGCAATGCAAAACTGAGATCTTCCTCCTCTGAACCTTAAATGATGTCACCCAGAATTTAAAGTGATTGCCATTAGAAATTCAGTATTTTCTAACAATCAACACATTTTGAATGAAGTTTATAGAGAACCATTTCCTTGGACACAGAAATAATTGTAGTTTATCAAGAGTTTTCTAAATGCCTGACAGAGAGTTTAAAGAGTGCTGAAGCTTTCCAAATTTCTATTAGGAAAAAATGAATGTCTAAGGCATGAACCTCCCCTTAGAAGTGCCTGCAGCCTCCACTGATGAAAAAGCGAGTGCAGGGGACCCAGTCTGATGTCTAATTCTTGCACTGTCAGTATATAGATTTGGTCAGATGAGAACTACCTGTAGTGACATGTTTCCATTTGGGCCAACAAACATACATTAGGGGTTAATCTGATCCAAAATAATAAATACATACAAACCTAGATTTGGATTTACACCTGCTGCTTTGGATAAGATAAACAAACACAGTATCAAATGAGAGGCGAATGAACAGACTAGTGAAATATATTTCCATACATTTCTTACATCCCCAATCATCTTCAAATCATACCCTTGTGTCTTTCAAATCCTCAGCCGCATCTTGTGCTCCCTGTGTTTTCTCAAAATAACCCTACTGTTCTCTTGTCTCTTTGAATTTTACTCGCTTTCTCCTTCCAGTCGCTTTAGCTCTCTACAGAGCTCTGTCGCTGTTTGGCTGGGCAGAAGGCAGGCTACTCTCCAGCTGACGTTGAATCCAACCCCTGCCGATGGGCATCCTCCCAGTGAAACAAAGCAAATAACTATTTCTCTCACAGAAATATACTCCTCTGTGGGGCACTGACAGGGGTCTCCTATTTTGACATAGCTGCCTATGTTGAAGAAATATGTAAGAACTTAGTATTTTTTTTAGTTCTAACAGCAATATTGCCAAAAAAGTTCAAAAGCTATTGCTCTGGGCGAAATGACTGAAAGACGAATAGGTAAACAGACAAAAGCTTTGTTTTGTTGAGAAAGAAGGCTAAAAATAGTTCATCATCCCAAACTGAAGTGTTTCCCTTTAAGTAAGTGACACAGATACAAGTCTGCAGTTGTCTGAGCTCCTGCTGTCATCCCAGCTGAGAGTTTTAGTCTCAAAGTCCTGTTTCTTTTATTGCCGGGGATCCTTAACTGGGCTCTAACCCCCAGGGTGTATGGTGAGCGGAGAAGACTCCACTCAAAGCAGTGAGTGCTTCATGCCACAGCCTGTGAGTGTACTGGAAATCTAGCTCAGAGTGGAAACTATACTGAGCATTAGGTGCCCAAATTAACCCTTCCTAGAGGTGAAGTCCAGGAAGACTAGCTTATATTACTCAACCAAGTGTTTTCTGGTATTCCCATTGCCACAAATAATGCTGAATTTTTGACTTCACAACTGCAGGTTGAAATTAAAACGTTTCCCAGAGAATTAAAGTTCCATTTTTTTGGACTGAGGATTGAGAATTTTATGCAAACCTCAATATGTCAGGATAAGCAACCATTTCCTGTAATGGGATTTACATTCTCAGTGAAACCATATGCATATTAATAGTGATTGTTTGAATATGTTCAAGGTAAGTTTACCCAGCCTTTATTTTCTATTTGACAATGACTTTGAGATTTGTTTCTTTTAATGTCAAAAGACCCTCATTAGATGTCATTTTATCATTTACCATTATCTATATAGTAAATGAAGAGGCCAAAGAATGAATTTGGGGAAGAGAAAAGAGCAAGATATCTTATATATTCATCAAAGGCAAAGTGGACAAAAGTCAGAGGATGCCTAAGTCTATGGGTAAGTACATGGCTTTTAAGAAAGATGTTAGAAAATCAGAAATAGTCTAAACAAAATTGCCAGTGTATTCTCAGAACACAGAACACCTATAATTTTCAAAAACTTGAATTATAGTTTCAAATTTCAACATCTTGAGGACTGGGTAGATACAACTGAGTAAAAAGACATTTTCAATGAATTAAGTAGGAATATTCATGTTTATTGTAATGTGTGTTTAATCACACCTATTGTAATCACAAAATTCTCTTCCTTAATTTCAGTGACATTTGGGTCAGGCCATTTGTGACTGAGGATGAGTATACAGATTTTGCCACTTGTCTTGGATGCGGGTTTTGCTGGGTCTTCTACTGTGAAAGCCCTTTTATGAAGTCCTGAGATGTAAATTTAGGGAGTAGTCTAGGGAGTAGTTCTTTACTTGAACTCCAGTGCCATGCCACAGTTTAAAAAGAGGCTATTTCTAAAGTATACTCAGCCGACTCTAACAGGCCTTCATAGTATTGATTGCAGGGAATGTTTGCTTTACGTACTATTCACTACTGTAATCCTAGATATATTGAAAGTGGGATCAGAGATCATCATAAAATTATGTGACATTGTTTAGAAAAAGGATATACCCATATCAAATCTTTGTAATTATAATGCAGGGAAGTTTGATGATGCCATAACTTCAATTCTTACAGAGAGTGAATTAATGCAGTAAAAAGCAGCCATAGGATCATCATTTGTAACAGAAAAAAATTAAATTCATACCATAAGAAGTGTCTTTACCAAAGATTGCTGAGACTTTTCATTGATTTGTTTAGACAGATGTCTGGAATAGTTCGGAACTACTCCACTATTTGTGCATAATGAGGTCCATAGTCTTAATTATGTATGTAATTTCATTAGAAGAAATGTTCTTTTACAACCATATGTAGCATGTTACATTCACTCACGCTATGAAAGATGCCATTTTTAAACATGTCAACACTTGCCATTATCACAACTGAATACTGCACCATGAGAATCTCAAACTCCAGCATAGATCTGCCCTCTTCCCAACAAAATCAAGACTCTTTCTTACTGGTGATACTTCTGATGCACCCATTTGCTCTCAAATGTTGCAAGTGGTATGAATTAACAGCTGTCAATAGATAGCTAATTACTTTTTCCTCCAAAATTTTATTTAGAGCAAGGACTCTGGGATAAAAAAGAAAAGAGCTCAGAGAGTCATAAAAGGTGAATTACCAAGAACCAAAGGATCAACAATACATTTATATAAAATAGGTTTCTGCTTTCCCATCAAAGCTGGAATCCAAGCGTCTCAGGGTGTTCACTCCAGCTGGTGCCTGCGGAGCTGATGGATACCAGGGCTGCGAGTGTGGTGGTGTGGTGGTAGCTTCCTCAGATGCACATCCTCTTGTTGTGAGCTTGCTGGCGAGGACAACAGTGATAGACAGCATTTCCCCACTAGAGCTATTAAATAAGCTAATATGGTTGGAGAAGGTAACGTGGGTGTGTATAACATTTAAAGACTTGGTTTTAGTGTAATATTATTCAACTGTTATAGGATTTATAGCTGTTGAACTACAAATATTCCCTACTGTGGACAGAGCTGTGTCAATATACCAATTCATTTGGGAGATTTTAAAATCATTAGGGAAGGTTTGCAATTGATATACCTTCAGGAATCACTGTGTTTCACCACAGTGAATTACAGCTTGGGGTGAATTTGAATGGGATAATCCACATGCTGTGTAAAGCTCAATCACTTGAAATTAACTAACTTGTTAATTCCTGACTGATCTATGCCTATCCCATTTGCAATACTCAGGATGGTTTGTCTTCTGGATCAAGAAATACAGGCTGAAATCCTATACTCATAGGAATGAAATACTAGTGTAGCTGCTTAAAAAAAAAAAAAAAAAATGCAGCAGCCTTAATTACAATGCAGTAAGTTGGGCTGTGAAAACAAAGAAACTATACAACTTTTTTTGTGAAACTGATATCCTCAGAAAAATTCTATTGTACAAGTGAGAGAATTTATATTTTCTGAGGCAATACTTTAGAAGGGAACATCATATGCACCTCTCTGATGTCACTAAATAAAAAACAATCTAATTATACCAACGAAAATGGATGTGATTCAATGTGACGTTTGGTTTTTGTTTTCTGCTTTGTCTCAGTCACTTTTTTTAACCCTTGATTTTCCTGTTATAAAACTCTCATGCAATTGTGATATTACCGTGTATATTCCAAAAGTTGTTTAAAACTCTGGTTATCATTGCATGGGTTGAACTATTCCTACTCAGGATGACCGGATTAGTTCCTGGCATGTTGCCACAGGTGCCCATAATGCAGCATGAAATATTTAACACACACTCTACATGCAACAACCATTGCCCTAAAAAAAAAAAAAAAAATGCTGAAGACGACTGAAATCCACGACTGACCTCTCCCACGTGTATATACTAACCCCAGTGCCATACAACTCATCCTTTTTGTGTTTGCTAGCCCATGGGATCTTGTCTTCTTCGACTGCCTAATAACACAGCTTCAAGCAGAACAGTGAAGACTGACCTCCCACCAAAGTTACTTATACCCTGCAAAAGGGAGATTTGTGAAGTTTCATGAAAAAGGGGGCATCAGACCTAGGATGTATGCATACCGGGCTCTGACCTCGTGCTCTAGTCACTCTGATACCTTATGGTTCTGGGAGATTTTGGAGACTGCCAGCATACAACATCCAAGCCCACCCTTTGCACCGAGTCTCTGAAGAAGGAGAGGGAAAGGCTTGGTTTCAGGATCCTCTCTTGCGGTCTGTATCTAGATGACCTAACTCACCTGCAGTACTGTCTGCAGGTTCAGGAAATACAAGATGAAACCACATACTCACAGGAACTAAGTAACAGTGTGGGTGTGATATCTTATTACTTGCTTTGGAAAAGCAGATAAGCATACCCCACGCTGCCTAACCAGGCAGTAAGTCTCAAATCCTAGAGCAGACAACCAGCTTACCAGCATCTCAGACACCCTCTTAATTTGCTATGCAAAAACTCTCTCAGAGCTGCTGCCTGACAGCATCTTCCCGTAGCTTCTGTTGGGCACTCTCACAAGGGACGTAACAACTCTTACAAGAGACCAGAGGTTTACCTCCATCCTTTCCTTCTCCCAAATTACCCTCTATGCCATCGTGAGGCAGCACAGAGATACAGACATGTCTGTGGCTAATTAGAAATCCCCTGTATCCAAGGAGACACAGGAGATTCCTCGTATCCAAGGGATGCTCTGCAGGGTATCTACAGCCACAATCCTAGTGCAATGAGTCCTTTACACAGAGGAGAGTCTGGCCTTGCCTGTTAGCTTGTTTGCCAAGCGTGGCCATTCCATTGCATGCTTTGAAAGGATATATTTTGTTTAAATGTGTAAACAAACAAGTATATTTGCCACCCCCTCCTCTCTTCAAATGCACGTTGCTTTGGAAAAAAATTGATTTTATTGCAGGCTACAGGGTGTAATTTGGTGGGATCCCCCATGTTAATATACTGGCAGCACATCACTGAAACGTACTTAAAATTAAGCTCTGTTATGAATTGCCACGTGCTGTTTAAGCACCACCAGTGCACTTGGCACTACCCTAATCACAAACAAAGGCAATCTCTGCCCCAAAGAGAGTACAGAGAGGGCATTCAGGAATCGATCAGTCTATGAGCAGTATAGCATTGCTGTAATTCTGTACCATGCAAAAAGAAAAGATGTTATGCACAATAGCTTTTTTTTTTTTTTTTTTTTTTTTTTTTTTTTTGCCCCACCTTTCTTACTTGGAGATTTATCGACTCTTACAATATCTCTAGGCCAGCTGCAAAGAACTGCAAATTGAGAGCAAGTCAGTGGATGAATACTGCATTGCCAGTACACAGAGAGAATGTAGTATCTTAGGACAGTGGTGCAAAAATCACTCAGGCACCTTCTTCCTCCATCCATTCACCGAACGCAGCCACTTACAAGAACTGTTTATTTCTCGTCTACATCAAGGCCTCCACCTCAGTGTGCCAGCAGGAGTCAAGAATGCGGCTTGGTACCTGAAGGGCCCTCTTGCCGCCATAACAATCTTTCACGCTGGCCCTTTCCTCTGCTCGTTTATACGTCTGTCTCCGCTCCGGCTGCAGCAGGCGCAGCCCGAGCCGCAGCGCCAGCGCTTCGCCGCCGCGCCGTGGCGAGCGAACTGCGAGCGGGCTGCGCCACCCGGCGGCTCTCGGGGAGCGCTCCGGCGGGGGGGGGCTTGCGCTGCAGACCGCCGTCTCCTCTCTCGGAAACGCCAACTTGTTAAACTCTGACTTCGGTTTTAGAAGGCAGAAAATTATAATGCATACCTCCGTCTCAAAAAGTGCGGTAATTAAACGTAACCCACAGGTGATATTTTAACGACGCTGGTTCTTCAGACTGGCGGGCTAAACAAATACAGTTCATTGTTAACTAATTATGTTGTCTTAATTTGCTGATTTTAAAAACTTAAATGTCCTGGACAAATAAAATCATTATCTTGGATTTATTTCTTCACTATATCTTCTGCCTCACACCATCTGACGTTTGATGATATAGGTTTTGTTGAAGGGAGCAGCATGCAATGAGATCCTCCAAGAGCCCTTATGTACCAGACCACGATTTGGTTTGCAAATCCCCTCCCAAGCCAAACTAGGAGTGTTCACACAATCCTCACTAACAACGTCTAATAGTGACTTTAAAAGGCTTGAACTTGTCTTCCTGCATTACCTTTTCAACACGTATCTTAATTAACCAGGGAGAGAGCTTCACTCAGACGGCGTCTCTTATTGAAAGCAGCAGGGCTAATTCCCCCCCCCCCCCCCCAACTCTAAGCAAGTGGCAGGCAGGGCAGCCGCTTTTCCGAGGAAAACACTTCTCAGTGCCACTGTGACCGACGTGAAACTTTCATCTAACTTTCTCCTTTCAAAAATGTAAAGTAAGAAAACAAGATCTATGCATCATTTAAAGATGCCCCAGGACAGCTTTGAATTATGCAACCCACAGTTATGTGAGCTGCCGCTTAAGGGATTCTTTGGCTTTTTCGTGACACTGATCAATCCCCTCTTGGTTTTATTTAAAGGACCCAAGTCACTGAAGCATTCAAATCACATTGCTCACATCATTCATTCACCTGCCTGAAAAACAATGCAAATAAATACATAAGGAAGAATGAAATATATGCTAACTAGCTACACTTTTCACAGTTTGGCCCCTCTTACAAGAGATCGCTCTGGGAGGAAATAATGGGATTAAACCCAGCTTCCAGTCTATTTCAGGTCAAGTGCAGATCATTGTCCTTGTCATTCAAAGGGTCAGTTCCTCAGGTGCAAGCAAATTGCATAGGTGGAGGCTGGTGTGCAAAAGGTCTGTTGCTCTGCGAAAGGCATTCCCTCGGCCTGTGTTTGAGCAGTCCACAGACTGTTTTAAATTACACCTGCCTTTAATACCGCAAGGTGCCCAGAGAAGAGATCAAGCACCTGTTTAACAGAGCGCATCGGCCTCTACGCCCTTTCCTTGGCCGTGTCTCTGCTTGCCAGCCAGCCCAGCAGCAGGACTCCCGCGCAGTGCACGAGCGCCTGTACCATTTCCGCGTGATAGGGGCACACCCAAGCGCACCGCCAGCCCTCCGGAGGCTAATTATCCAGCTGGGATTTAAAATGATCACCAGAGAATCTGTGCCCAACGATACTTGACAGGTTAGGCAATTCTTAAACGATCACAGCTGAGGTATTTGTACAGGAAGATTTCAGGCCATATTATTTTACCCACCCTGAAAATCCTGATGCTGAATGCAGACGCGTGTTATTGATTTTGGAGCACTCCAAACTCGTACTGTACAGGCAGCCCTCGGTTAGCCTCCTCCCCTGGACCTAGGCATCGAAAATGATGCTGCCAACCGCTAGCAGAGGCAGCTTTAGCTCTTCATCCTCCTCCTCTCCTGGCAGCCGTCTGCAGCAGTCTGACTTTTCCCCAGCACGCCCTGCAGGGCTATTTACTGCTGCTGGAAGGACAGCAGGGAGCAAATCCTAGGAGGGAACTAGATCCCAAAACACAGATCCAGCTCCCCAGCTAGCAAATTGTGACTATCATCTGGAAAAGACAAATGCCCTATCACAAACATAACTGAAGTAAATATATGGCAACATAGCCTCGAGGATGCTACCCTGGACCGGTACTCTATAGACCTGGATTATAGCCTTGTTCTGCCTCTGGCTTGCTTTGTATGCATTTTCTCCATCCTGCACTCTATTTTACAGTAGCTTCTAGCTCAAGCACTTAGGCATCTGAACTGCCAAATGAGGTTTTGAACGGTGTGTTCACATTTACATATATTTTCCAAGAACGTGTCTTTATTTATGCCCTTCTCTAGTAGTAAATTTTAATCTTGCTAACAGTAGGAATAAATGTAGTGGGCAGAATAAAGCAGGCTCTTGGAGCTTAACTTATTTTTCTTATTCTGTTCATATAATGTATAGTCTTTCAAGCTTACCTTTAAAGGACAAAAAAAAAAAATCTCTAAGTTGAAAAAGGCCTTTTTTTCCCCTAAAAAAAGACAAACTTATGTGTCTGTGTAGAAAGGGGAAAGGAGATTGAAACAGCCTTAAGACAAGCAAAATATCTTTTATTTCCTATACTATTTAACGATGGTTGCTATTACTTTCAGAATCTAGTATTTTGCAGGTAATAAAAAGAGTGAAAATCAATCAAAACAACTGAGCACACCTCCCAGAGGACAAAAAATCCTCAATATATAACTGACTGCCGAAAAGCAAGTGTTAAAATAACCTGCATCAGGTAGAAGTACTGCAATAAGAAACAGAAGCAAAACACAGAACTATAAAAGAGACAGCTCACATTTTAATTGAAGAATTGAATAGCCACTGACAAGTCGGTGCAGTCTGTTTCCTTGGGTGTTTCTGAAAGGCTAAGCTGCAATGCACAATGCCCGGTGCTGGCTGCGGTGTGCCAGGGAGGGTTCAGGGACCCAGGCTGCTTTTATTATTGTTAGGCAGGCATCAGCAATCCCCCCAAAGGAAAGGAAAGAAAAAAAAGAAAGAAAGAAAACAGGCTTTCCCCACTGGGCACTCTGGAAGCTGACAGAGAAATCTTGCTGGAAGAGTCATAGAAAGGAAAAAATAAACAGAAGATTTTACAGAGTCTTAGAAATTATTGTCATCACTGCTTGAAGAGAACGTGGATGTAGTTAAGTCCTCAATACTAATGCCAGTAAAATCTGGGGAAGTTTTAGAGATACTTGAATAGTGTATATTTTTCTCCCCCTTCAGTTTTGCTCTCAGATCCAATTAATACTAAAAGAAATTGAGTGACTCACCCACTGTTTGGGGCTCTTGATTTCCTTGCCGTACCTAAAGCTCGCTCAGAAGGTCTGCAGAGCTATACAGCATCTCTCACACTTCTGAGCACTCCATAAATAAATAGTATGGACTGTAATGAGACTGCTAACGACATGCGTAGCTTTGTGATTGAAAACTCTCCCTTCTGAAGCTGTGTTTTTAAAGGAAAATTAAAGGGATGAGTAGTAGCACCTCATGTTATAAAAGCTCCTGCATTAATGTAATGGTTTGCAACACTGCAGTATTATAGAAACACTGATATTTTACATGTGATACAATTCTTATAATTTAGAGGTATTTCACTGCCAGCTGGAAATCTAACAGCTGCCACTGGCTAGGCAAAATTGCACCAGGAAAAAAAGATACAAACAGGAAAAATGTAGCAGATAAGCCTAGGTACTTCCAACACACTGCCTAAAAGCGTGGAGGGGTCCAACACGGCACCTGCTGCCAACAAAGGAGGTTGGCAGAGGCGGAAATGTGAATGGTTGAAAGTACTGCCGAGCCCAAATGCTACCTTCAAACTGAAGATGTAAACTGGTGTTTTACATATCCAGTAAATGAGGCTCCGAGGATTAAAACACCACGTCTAAGGATACGTGAAGAACTGCGATGGCTGGGATTAACACCCACCTTCTGATTCCCGTAGGTGCCCCGTTGTATTGCTGTCTCATAAAGCAGTGAAAAAGGTTAAATGAAAACCACATAAGCCAGTGACTACAGCAGATGTCAGACCCACCGCAGAGCTTACCGTGGAGGTCTGCCGTGGGAAGCTGCACCAGGGCTCAGATGAGGCTGGCTGCTCCACGAGGGAGAGAAACCAGGAAATATGGCACACCTCCTCCAACACCCCTGCTCCCCCAAAGAAAGAAAGAAAAAAGATAGAGATTTGGTGGCTTTCTCATATTCTTAATTTGGACAGACCTGAGGGCCAGACCTTCCCTGGGAATAAAAGAGGAGAGTCTGCAGAAAGCCCTTTTGCCTTACGCTTGTTTGAACTCCAATTTCAAAACAGCTTTTTGCTTCTCTTTCAATCCAGGCTGTATTAATAACCATTCCAACACTTAAGCAGTATCAGAATGGCCCTTGTTTCTTATATATTTTTCATCTTTTAAACATGAGCTGATCAAACTAGACACACAAGTATTTTGTATGGTCGTACCTTTGAGTTCTTATTATCCTCATCTTCCATTCTAGACTCTCCCCATTTCGTCATGACTTCTACCTTTTAGATTAAATTATACTGGAAAAAATCGTAGGGGCAGGAACACCACTACTGTATATTTCTAGTCTTTTTAGTACACTGGATCCCTAATCCCACCATTACCACCGCATTATCGGGACAGCTTTCAGCACACATATTTTGACAGGTGCTGCACTTGACTTTCACCCTGTTGAGTCAAAACCATAGAATAGTTACTTAGCTCTTGAGCAGCTGGATTCTGATGGCACCCCATGTTTTCACAGATCATTTTTGGAACACAGTTTAAAATTATGAGTTTAATAACATATTACCGCATAGAACTTCTGTTAGTTAAATGATGCAGCAGACAAATTAAACATATCTCTTTTATTTAGAAAAGACCTCCTGAAGAAAACAAGAGATTTCATATTCAAGTTCTAAATAACCTCCTGAAATTATCAGAGAATACTATCAGACTTGGTCAGGAAAGGTTTTCACTCTTTTTAAAAAAAAGTCAGCAAAACCAAAAAGATTTTGTTTTTATTTCAGTTCTTCTTCAAAAAATAATGAGGGTTTTTAAACAATTTAATGACAAAACTGTAAAAATCTCTTTTATTTTCTTTTAATTGCTTTTATTTTAATTCAAATATTAAAAATTTCATTGTTGACCTCTCCTGTGCAAATCCCCATTTTGAAAGAAAGGTAGATTTTGGTTGAATAAAAGTTCTGAATGCCTCAAAACACTAGTTTTCTGCTAAATTAATCTATACAACTGAAAAAAAAACATATTGTAAGGCAGTTAATATGCCTTCCCTTTAAATGTTATAGGATACTTCTAAGATATTTCATCAAGGACATTTATTTCATTTGTGCAATCTATTTATTCTTTTAAAGATCTAGCAATAAAGAGGGTAACTGAGATAAAGCAGCTTTGGGATTGTTTTCCATTATTTTCCTTGAAGTTTGAATAAGCATATTCTTTTCATACCAGTACAAAAATTCCCTGTCATCAGGCTGTTGACAATTTCCTTTGAGATCCATACTATCATTTCAGTGGTTTTAAACTATGATTGCTTTATTGCTGAGCATCTCTCCACTCAGTAAAGCTTCAAGAACTGTAATTTGGAATTTGTGACCCCAAGCAGTGAAGAAACGGCAATAAAATTGTCAGGAAAATAATCAGAACTAAATCTGTACTTACTCAATTAGGACATAATCCTACAAATATATCTGTGAACTGTGATAAAGAAGTTTACATTTCCAATAAACAGAATGCAAGAGAAAGTAAATAAAAAACTTGATGTAAAGCTTATTTACTTGAAGTAAATAAAAGCATGATGTCCAGGTGCTTTATTGAAAGTATATCTGTGTAGGATTATATTTGTGTAAAATTACTCATGAGTGTAAATTTTATTCAAGATGAGACTTCACATTATTCTTGATCATGTCCCATTCTTTTCTCCATTTAGAAATCTCTTTTTGAGGCTCATTTCAATGAGCTGCTTTTTATTATAAAAATTAAAGTATTTGCTGTAACATTAATTAATTTTTCCCTGCTGTAATTATTAGAACTGAACAAATAATTCACAATGAATAATTCATCTGCTGAACGTAACCTCATTTTCTGCTTGCTGAATATCTGCTAGCAAATCTGCTTCCTAGTTTATTTGTTAATCAAAATCATCTGACCACTCCTGGTGGATAGTTTTTACTGGGGATTGAGCCTAAACAATTCCCTGTGAGCCTCTAACATTCAATGCTTGTTACATTATCTGTGTCAGTACGTTGTTACTGGTCAGGTAAAGCATGTGACTTTATTTAATTTTCCCAATTTGCTAAGCACTTGCATACTGAAGGCATGAGTACACTGTATATGAATTTCAATATTGCTTTTGTAATTTTAGAATTTGCTTTCCTGACTGCAAAACTCAATTATTCAAGTGTCTTTGGGGGAAAAACCCACTAGAAGAAATGTGAATATGTGAATCTATCAAATGCTGAGCCAATATTTGAAACAACTTATTTGCAGCTTGCACTCAGTTTTAAGTTACTATTATATTATTGAAAGAGGAAATCACTAACATCAACCACAGCATCCATATTTCCTGACCTCTCTGGTTATAATGCACAGTATTTCCAATCCATAGTGAATATTACAGAATACTTATTTGTTTAATAATACTTAAGAAGTATTATTAGGAATACTTAAGAATACTTGAGAAGTCCTTGTTTGTCATGATAAAAGAAATCTCCACAGTGCATTTATGGAGATTTTCTACATAAATTAAAGACTCGATACAGTTTTGCCAGAAATAAGGACATAATAAAATTTTAAGTGATCTATGCTTAAAGCAACCTACATCTGAATGCAAGTCAATGGGACTATAGAGTTCTGTATCTTTAGGTACTTAAAATCTTCATTCATCCTCATTCTGATTTTTTTTTTTTTTTTTTCATAGCAGAGGAGGCTCGTTTCTCACATGCCTGCAGGGTATGCAGAAAACATCATTCCTCCAGCAAATGCACCATCCTCTGTCACATCTTGCAAGACAAAAGAGCTAGCTGGTACCTGAGGAGACAAAAACATTATTTGCCTTCTCCATAGACTTTGCTCTTTTGACATGTTTTTTCCTTCTCAAAAGATATGATGAAGGAATAGCTTTTGGGCCCACAAAATGCAAAAGCACCATGTCAGATATTGCACAGGTCCTTTTCCTCACTGCCATACAATAGGGCAAGATCAGATCTTGAGGAAATACTTATGAAATTAATTCAAGAAAATGTTATACAAAGCAGAGCTATGAATTTTGAACAACAACAAAAAAAAAAGGCAGAAGACATTGGGCTAATGGGTAATGTGTAGTGGAGTTCTGCCTCCTTGATTCCACAAGAAAAGCTGTTGTTATGGTTGTTAACTGGATTAATGAGTTTTCCTTGATTGGCATAGGCTTCTGCTAAGGCAAGAATTAAAGAGGAAGTTAATACGAACATTACTGTTCTTTAATGCAACTGAAACAATTGCCTGCTCATTCCCACAATAACCTCTGAATATTAGCTTTAATAAAGTAAGATTCCAAAATTTTAAGTAGTGTTGTATTACATTCTCAGATTAATAAAGTGCCTTGGCATATAACTCTATGGAAACAAGGGAGAGAATATAACACCAGCAGGGTTTCTTGTTCATTAAAGAACTGACTTTTTAAACTCTGGAGCAGATAAATTTGGGGTTTCTCAGCAATAAAACAAAATGTTACATTTTAGGACATTTTAAACAGCTGACTGTTTATTGCTTTCTTCTCTTCTCCTTTTTATTTTATTTTATTTTATTTATTTTATTTTTTGCCATGCCTTAGAGCTTCTCAGAATCAATGCCTTGTAAAACAAACTGTTCCATTGCCATGGCATTTTGTTATGCCCTGACCTGGTAAAAATATGAGAGAGAAAGATGTTAAAGATAGGGAACTTAAGGCACAAGATAACTTTAAGAACAATGGTGCTGGTGTTTCTGTGCAAGGCAAATATCTTATGTAGGTCTCCTGCATCCTCACTGAAGACATTAAGCTTAAGAAAAAGAAGTGGAGTATATCATACCAAACCTAAAAGCCTGTAGTACAGATGCTTGCATTAGACCTAAGAGTACATATTTCCTTTAAAGTCTCAGAGCATTTTCAGGGATAAATTAACCACCAAATTTGAGGGCAGGAAGGCTTTTTCCCCTCTGGGTAGGGACCACTGGGGTTCCTACCTCTCTCTGAAGCGTGGACCATTTTGTCATCTGTACAACAGAGTTATTCTGATGTTCTTTAAAGGCAAACACTGGAAATGGCCTGTGGCATATTATAGCTAGAACATGTGGTCTTTAATCAATATAAGGATGTTAGGAGGTGGTTTTGGATATTAGATATAAAGATATAGATTTAACATAGCAACTAATCAGAGCAAAAGCAAATGATTTTTTTGCTTTTGATTCTCTGGGGGTGAGAGAGAAGCAACCAAACAAATATTCATTTCAGGTTGACCCAAAACAACCTTTTTTGTTGTTTGAACTGCTGAACCAAACTGGTAGACATTGTTTTAATATCTTTTTTCTCTAAAAGAAGAATTTTGGAGCTGCTGAAATTATCTGCAGATTCAGCTCAACTAAGATAAACAGTTTTGTTTGGAGAAAGCGACATATTGTTCCAGAAACATGCCAGAAACACTGCAGCAGCCCCACGAGAATGATGTCACTTCAAAGTGCAACTGCCCCTCCTCAGGCTGGTGCACAGATGAAGGCACTTCAAGTTGGAAGGCAAGAGGCAGTTTTCAAGTCCTCACTCTACTCAGTGTATATCATAAACCTGAACTTGGGGGTCTTCCTTATTACTGAAAAGTACTCTTACCATTAGGCATTCAAATATTCTAGGAACAAACTCATTTTCTCAAAGTCCCTGTAGCCTGTGGAAGTAGTTAAACTATCACTGAAGCAAGGTCTTCCACTGACTTTCATACCTCTAAGCTAAAATGTCATAATCAACAAGCTAAAGAATTAGGCTTCTACATTTATTTCCCTGTCTGTCAAAATGAATACACAATTATTTACAAAAAGTGGAACAACTTCTGCAAACAAGACTGAAATGCACGAATATGCATGCTACAGAGATAGAAAATCTACATTTAAAATCAGAAAGAGAAAGGATTCAAACCTGTGTCTCTCACTTCCCCTAAACCTGCTGCAAACACGGGGATAAAAGAGTCAAGGAAAAGGAGCTAAATAGAAGAACATAGCATCATACATTCATTTTTATGAATTAGTTTCCCTTGTGAATTTAGTACTTTGCTCCCAAATTTCCTCTGTATTATAAAAGTGGAATAAAATTTATCTGACATGTCATTTGGGGTTAAACAAGGTATTTCCTTCAAACCAAAATGATTTTTTGGGTTTGATTCTCCGGGGGTGGGAGAGCAGCAGCCGAACAAATTTTCATTTCAGGTTGACCCAAAATGACTTTTTTTGTTGTTGTTTGAACTGCTGAACCAAAAAATCAGTGATACATACAGCTCTGTTCTGAAGGTCAGCAAATGTATGGGCTGCTAGAAAATTAAAGAGAGTGCTTCTAAAAGTGAAGGGCCTTTTTTACAGGTATTGCATGCTTCAATCCCAGGAAAATATATGGAGGAATTATAAGCCTGGGGAAGGAAAAAAAAGAAAACTTCTTAAATTGCCAAGTGAAAGAATTGGAAGAAAGGTGACCTATAGGATACTTTTAGTCTAAATGATCAGAAGTGTCATAGATCTAAACTAGCATGCTGAACTTCCTCCAGAACTAAACTCAAAGCCAATGCACAATCTGGAGCTCTCATAAAATAACCCTCATTGGGAAAAGCCATGTGATATTCTTGTTTCTAAACAGTCTCACCATTAGCTCTGTACTGAGTTTGTTCAGAAATTCGATCTGAAGTGGCTAAGAAAAACAAGAATTATTTGTATATGAAGAATAGAGTGCAACCTCATTGCTGTGCACAGCCAGGAGATCTAACTGTCTCAGCAGAATATTACTGTAAAGTCAGTGGAGCAACAGCACTTACACTCTACAGAAATCTAAGATGCAGAATAGAGTATCACACAAAAAAAAAAAAAAAAAAAAAAAAAAAAAAAAAAAAAAAACCTATCCTACCCTCTCCCTAGCAAATTTACAGGCAAGATAGAGCTCTGAAGTACTCTGAAGAAAAATACTTGACAGATATCTAAGGAGACTTGTATATCTCCAGATTATTAAGGTTCCTGCTAAAGGCCCATACAATTAAGGAGGTCTAGCTGTCTCTGTTATAGCCCCTGGTTTCATTACAATTGTCCAGAAAACGAAAATCCTAACATGTTATCACACTTAAAGGTAAGGAGCAGATTAGGAGAATGGTCTCCACAGTAAACTGTGTAAGTAACCTCATCACAATTTTGTTCAACATCTCTTATCCATGTCTGATGGGGAAACCTGTTTTGAGAACTAAAATGGAAAGAGCAGGCCCCTGTAGCAGCAACGACTTTGCCCTTCAGGAGCTTGATTCTGTGGGGTCAAACACAATTTGCTTTTCAGTGGGATGCAGCAGGTTTATAAAACTCAACTGCCAGGCAGATATTGAGCTCAACATCTTTAACATAGTTAGCAATTGATTATATCTGAGAATCTCTGAAGCTAGTTAAAAGTTTGGCCCCTCCAGGTAGTTCTGTTTGTCCAATCAATCACATTAGGACATCTGAATTGGTAAAGAAAACTTAGGGACTCTTAGGTCTAGATAGACAGCCACACAGAGTCCAGAAAAGATGCATGGCCAAGAGGTTTCTTGCGTGGAAAGATTCATTGTGGTCTTAGAAAGGACTACCTTCATCACTGCGAATATAAATCAGTTTTGGTCCCAAGGCCCTGGAAGCAGTTCTTGGGTCTCTCTTATTTATCAATATAGACATAGTCAGTGCATGGAGAATAAGAATTTTTAATCACATTCCTCCTTTTCCTATCTCTATATATCTCTATCAAGCAGTTGCTTGATCAACCACGCGCTCTGGGAGAACCTTTTACCTGTCATGCTGGCTGCACCTAAATGTCTCTGAGAGCTTAGCTGCATGGATCAGCCACAAGTGTCTTTCAGAAGCCACCATTTTCTAACATCTGTCAGCACCCTCACACTTGTAATCACACTGTGTCAAAATGACCTAGGCTGGAAACCCCCTAATATACCCCAAACTTGAATAAATCCAGGTCATTTAGACAGAATCACATTGGGAAGCAACTATGCATCTGCTTCTTTCAAATGAGCCAAGGAGAAGCAGTCCTGGTCCATGACGAGCTGCAGCAGCTTGGTTAGAGGTGTTCTCCTCCCTCTGCCTTCTTATACAAGCTCATAAAATGGGCAACTCAGAATTACAGAAAGCAGAGTTGGAAGGGGGCATGGAAGATCAAACTTCCACTCTCCCGCCTCATGACTATACTGTACCTAGTTCTCTGACAGGTATTTGTCTGACTGACAATTTATTTAAATTTGACATAATGGGAACTTGGAAGCTGCCCTAGACGCTCCATTCCAGTGTTTTTCTATGCTTAGTATAAGAAATATTTCCTCTGCCTAAATCCCCTGTAGCACAAGCTAAGTCCATAGTCCTTGCCATGCTGGAAATAGACACTGAATTATTCCTTTCATCTCTGTAGCAGCTTCTTACAAGTCTGGTTACAACAGTTTTCTAGGATCTCCTACCCAGGAAACACTTTAATCTCAGTGAGCCTTTTCTGCATAACTTTCTTTGGAGATGACTGCTCTGCAGATAATTCAGGAGGGCAGAAATACCAAAACCACGACCTACTGGAACCCTTCTTAAAATTCTCTTTTGACATGACAGAAAAATTTGATGGTGATTAAGCTACACATAAGCCAATCCTGCTGCTTATCACAAGGCCAAGTTTTGCTTCATTGACTACTCAACGTTCCCTGTCTGCCTGAGTCTATTTGTTATCGCTCGCCTTGAAACTAGATTGAAAGGTCTCAGGGGCACAGGCTGTACTTTTGCTCTGTGTTTGTGCCACAAGCAGCACACAATTACGTAGCTAGCTGCTGCAGCACAAACGTTAATAGGTAGTTGAAGGTGGTTTACAAGGCAAGGCCAAAGAATCCCAGTTAAGCAAAGATCCGAAGAATACTCTATTGGCCACTGGCACTATCCTGTAGTGGTATTGCAAGGAAATCTATACCGAAATGAGGAATTCTTTTTTAATATTTTTGATACCTCCATCCCTACAAGGTCAGTACTCTACCTTTCCAAAATTATTAAAAACACAACAAGTTACCTAGCAAAGCCATACATTGCACAAAAAGCTAACTTTGAAATATTTAGAAGATATCTCAGTGAATGAGTGATTTGTGGCTTTTATTTTGTTAGAATGATTTGAAGTACAGCATTCGTGAAGTTTACTAGAGTAGCTTATGGTGAATCAAAGTAATCACTTTATTTCTTCTTTTAAAAATCTTTCTTTTGTGATATATAGTAAAGACAAAAGAGGGTTTTTTAAAAAACAAAAATGAACTAACTGGTCTTACAGCTAATTTCTTGACAGGTATTTTTTCTTCTTCTATTAAATTAGTTAATTATAATAAAAACTTAAGTCAAGCCATGTTTCAACAGATAGAACTTTTCCCTGGTGAGAGTGAGAGCAATTCCCAGCATCCTTCAATAGAACAGTTAATTTTCTATTGCCTTAGTTTTGAAAAGCTTGCAGATCTGCAAATAAGAAAACATAAACTGCATGCCAATATAATGCTTTATCCTGTTTTTTATTCCTTGATTAGTTTCACTTTAGCCATAAAAGAGGAAAGTAAACAAATGAAATCATGAATCTAAAGATCAGTGTGTTATAAAAGAAGCACAGTAATTCAATTCAGTAGACATTACCTGTTCAGCAAATGTTTCATGGATAAACTCATTATCAGAGCTGCTCAGGGACATTCTCAAAGAGTCATTTTCCATCAGAATATGCAGTGCCATCAAAACCTATGTAAAATCGGGTCACTTTTCCTGGAATTTAATTTTAGAAGTAAAAAAGGTAAAAAATTGTCAACAAGGTTGAATGTCCTTTGACAGCACGTGCAGATCAAAGTTTTCATTTTTTTTCTTTTTTATTTTATCATTTTTAATTTACTTTATTTAGTCATAATTTGCATATTTAATTCTGTATTACTATGTTTTGTAGTGAAAGGATTTTTCAAAATCAAAATGTCTCAGTTTTCTTGAAATAAAATGTTTCTACCAACCGGAGGTGACTTTGAAAAAAAATCCTTCAAAGAATTTCAAAATATTATGCTTTAATTCTCATACAGAATGGAGAAAATTTTCAAATTTCCCATAATCCATCAAAATGTAGAAATTCCATTCTACTCTTCTAGTCATTGCAGGGTACAACTCAGCACTCTCCTTGCACCACTTAATATCTATTTTTTGTCCAAGTGAACAGTTTGCTCTGAAGGATAGAGAATGGGAACTGTTATATCCATTACAAGATACTTCAGATCCAGAGAGCAGCTGTAAGAATTGATCTTTTAGGTGCTAAAACGGACCTGAAAGTCTGAGATTTCATCACTGTTCTACTATCAATTTCCTGTTTGCTTTATGTAATGTGATGATAACTTCTCATGAAGAGTAGAGCTGCTCTGGAAACTGGGCTTGCCAGAAACAAAAAGGTTAGATAAAAACAAAAGGAAAAAGTATCTTGCATTTTTAAACATTTTGAATAGTTTAATATAAGGGTTATTTTTGGTCTAGTGATGGTTGTCATAACCGTATTAAAGCAGCACACACAAATTTCTTTATCTTGTCTTTGCTACTACCACCTCATTTGGAGGATAAACTTTGGGTTCTCTCAACAGAGATCAAATTGCTTCTAATTCTCAGCCCTCATCACTTCTGCCTTCCCAGCAGATTTTTTATAATAAAAGACCCACATTTCATGTCTACTCCTGTGGGGAAAATACACGTTGAAAACTTTGAACATTGCTCATTGCTAAGTGAGTGCTTCTAGGGAACAATGCCTGGTTAGAATCAATGATTCATAGTAAAATAAAATTTGAGTCTCATTTTTTTGTAGAAGTTATAACAAAACTTTTTTTCGACGCTCTATACTTGGAGGTAGATCTAGTAATATAAAAAGAATGTGAGATTCAATGTTATGGGAAGATGACTAGGTCAGAAGTCTATGTACAGCATATTAGTGCTCCAGAGAAGCTATAAGGACAAAGATTCGGGAAAAGGGACTTATGATCTTGAAAGAATATCAACCCAAATCTGAAATTTTCTCAGAATTTGTCAGGAAACTAACATATGGAACAAGGATTAAGAATTTTATTGTTTTCTCTTGGAGCAAAAATATACACACATATTTCCTAAAGTCTCTATGGTTTAAAATGATTAGTTTTACAAACTTTTTCAAGGTTTGTGTGGTATGTGTTTAAATATCTTATATCTTGAAGAATACAATCAGTCCTATACACCTACACAGGGAACAAAGTAGTCTAACCACTCCTGTTAAGTATAAATATAGATGAAAAATTATATTGCCATGTGTTGAAATATAAAAGTACAGTCGAGGAACAAATATTTACATCTAAAACAGAATAATCTTTTTGCATATGTGAGAAAAAACAATATTCTTTTAATACTAGAAACTTTTCATATGTTTTCTAGGGTATTCTCTGCAAGGTAGCTGGAAACCTCTGTGCACTGAGTTTGAAGTGCACTCTTCACTAAAGTGAAAAAATCTTCACTAAAACTTCACTAACTTTCACTAAAACTTTCACTAAGAATCCTGCTTTTTTCCCCTCCATCCTTCCATGATCTTCCAGGACTAGACTACTTTTTCACCCTGCAAAAAGGTCATTATGGGTAAATCACTTCCATATCACAACAGGAACATGGATCAGGTGAGAAGACATTCATAGCATGCCACTGCTATAAAGGTTCAGTCTTGTAGTTTCAACACAAGACCAAGAGTTGTTTTGGCAGGATTTTGAAACAACAACCACTGCGTATGCTATAAACTTCTTATTTCTAACCTACATGAAATGAGGAAGCATAACAAAACAATGGATGACAGCAATAAGGCTAAGAACAGGAGGAGCAACAGGAGATGGAGAATAATTATGACGGGCCTTTACTGGAGTAGCTTATATCATGGATGTTTCTAGGCTCAGGAAACAGGTACAGATGGACAGGAGAGGACTTCACAGAATATTACAAAATCTCAAATCTAATCTAAAATCTTATGCCTTTGCCCCTTTTAATTTGCTCTTACACCTTTAGTCTTTGTTTCTTAGAGGTTCATCACACATGTCCCCCCTCCCATTCTCTCAGATAGCATTGTCAAAATAGATTTTTATAACTGTTTTCCTTAGAATATCCACTCTCTTACCGCTTCTCAGCCCTTAATGTTAACATTTTCTTGTGGAAGTTCTGTTATTGCTTCCAGACAAGACAGGCAACACGTCAGGAATCTAGCCAGATAATAAATGACCCTATACATATGGAGGCAGCAAATGATACACCTTTTTTATAAAATATTTAGAATTTGTAAGCTGTACACAGTAGATTCCTCAAGTCACCTCTTGCATGTTCAAAGATGTAAAGAAACTCTATATTGCAATATCGATTTAATTTAAAAAAGAGACATTTTCAAAGTAACAAGGGCCATTACATGTTTTAATCCCACTGATATGCAGGAGGTTGTAGGTGCTGGTGGACTGTAAATTGCCCCACAAGTGAGGAGTTTTACTAGGTTTCACATTGCCACCACATATTTTTCACAATGTCATTGCAAAACCATAACTCTGCTTAATTTCATTCAAAAAGTCAATGAAATTTAGTAAATCTTTTGATAAAAATCATCTGAATTTTAAAACAAGTTTTATGTTCTACCATCAACATTCCCAACAGTTTTTGTACACCTCAGTATGTGGAGTGTGTATGTGGTAGCATATGTAATCCAGGCAACTATACAAATTATTGCAAGTCATTCAAGTCTGTGAGCCATTATTGGTTTTGCACTAATTTTGTACTCTTACTACACCAGAAGTGAAAGTTTCTTCTCCTGTTTTTCAGCCTCAGGAGTTCATCAACTCCAATTATACAAAAAATAGACTTTTCTGTGTTTTTCCTTCTCCATCCTTCCCCCCCCCCCCCCAACCTGAAAAACATTTGAGATCTTTGTTCCAGGCTGAAACACAAAAAGGTGATATAGACTAATCACCTTCATCTCTGATCTTCACATATTTATTAAAATCTCTGTTCAGATATTGTTTTCTCCATTCAGCTTTGGATACACAACGTTGCACACAGTCCTTATCGCTCTTGCCAGAGCTGAAGTAATTTTTTCTACAACTTCTACTGCCCTTCACACCCACAAGAAGGACATCACTTGATGCAACTGTAACTCATTTTTTAATTCTTTGATGTGTGACATTTTATACATATTATATACATATTTTATTTATATGTACTTGCATATAATATATATGTGTTAAAATGATTAATTAAAAGAGAAAGCAAAGAGGGAAACCCTGGCAACACATATTAACACAGTTCATTGTTGTTATTTGCTGTAAGTTATACACCAGCTGTGTGAACAGAACTGGGTATAACAGCATGGCAGGCCTAGCCCTCCTCAGAGCTTACAGCTCCAGCAGAGCTCCAATTAATGCTGCAACTTAGATTCAAAAATACATTGTACTCACAGAATTAGGTTGCCCAACCAAAGAGAAGCAAAATGTAGTTTCTCAGGCTTCTCTGTGCAAAAAGATTAATTAAATATAAACAATAAGGTTAGCTTACCTTAAAAGCAGAGAGTTGATAAACACTTGTGTTTTAAGAAATAGTGCTGAAATCCAATGAAAACCAGTGCTTAGGGTCCAGAAGTTTATATGTTTCACCAAAAGTGCTTTTTAAGCCTGATGATTTTATACAAAAAGGACTGCAAAACCACCAACATGAAATTTATATTTTTGGGGGGACACATATACGGTAGTTAAACAAGGAACAACATCAAGGACTCTTCATGCACCTTGAATGCATTGCTTGATAGCTTGTTCACTGGCTCTGGTTTGGGTTGCTCCAGTTAGCTCTCTTCAAGACAAGGAAAGGTTTGGAACATACTTCACTCCAGGGTCAGCTCCTAGGAAACAGCATGGATGAGACTGTATGAGGTTCGATTTCCTCCACTCCACATTTCTCAAGAACTCACACGCTTTATACATTTCTGATAGAGAGTATGTGAGGTCTTGTATAGACAGTCATTGGCAAAAATGTGGAGTTTCCCCAGTGTTGTATCATTGACCTTGTGATCACTGAGGCACTGAGCCTTGAAATGTGGTTTTTGAGTTAACTGCAATAAAGAAAAAGTAATACTAACTGAAAAAGCCGATGAGGCTTTGCACTCTCACATACAGTATCCTGCACAAGCAGCCTCCAGGCATCCAGAACATATCTATTGCCTGATTTAAAACATCTCTCTGATGGGTTACAACACAATCCTAAGATCATCTGAGATGCTTTGAACCAAAAAAAAAAAAAAAAAAAGAAAAAAAAAAAAGAAAAGAAAAAGAAAAAAGACACGCATACACACACACATAATTATTATGTCCTAAGAGCATCACATCGACCAAAGCAAAGAGGAGACCAAAACAAAGTGTCATGCCATGTGGCCAGTTACTCAGAGGAATCTGGACTCAAGCAATGTGGATGTGAGCCAGGCTATGCCAGTCTATCCCTGGTGTTCAAAAATTTTGTGGTCCAAACTGCAACATGAAATACAAGATGTATTTCTCATTTGTTTATTGTGATACGGCAATCTACATTGCTGCTAATCTGTCATAATATCATAATTAAAATGTTCTAATTTTAGAAATGTTATTATGAATGGATATTACCTAACACCACTGGAGACATCTTATTTTTCAGATCAATCTCTCTTAATGAAGCAATTTCATACTTTTTGATCTAGAAAGTTAGAGGACCATGTATAAACATAAGAAACAGCCACTGTGTCCTAGAAAAGTTATTCCTGGTAACACTAAAAGACCTTCTTTGCTAGTGAGTACATTGGGCAGATCCACCCTGCTTAACTTTAAGCAACAAATTGAAAGCCCTATCTTGGAGTCTGAGTGGATTTAATTTTGAAATTCTTCCACATACCTTTAAACACCTAGGATGATATATAGGAAGGACTGTAGGAAAGTAATAGCATTCTCTAAAGCTATGTTCTCTATGAAATCACAGAACAATAGGTGCCTTGAAGGCCTGAAGAGAAAGATTCCCCCTTATTAAGGTACATCCTTCTTCCTGCAAACCCAAAGAATCTCCAGCAGAGCAGTTTGTGAAAACTGGCTACACCAACAGAAAATATTACTTGGTCCTATTCTCTCCAATTCAAATTGCCTGTAACTCTTCTCTCAGCCTAGTGCACTAGTAGATCAGAGCAAAAGTCCATCCTGGCAGCTCACCATCTTTGACTGTTGCTTTCCTGGCAGCACAGGGACTCTTTTTTAAGGGAAGTGTATTTGGAAATGTGTTTATGCATTTACCTAGGATACTTGCTAGATGATTATGCAGTTTGAATGATGTGGATTTGGCCTGAATGAGAAGAGCATATATTCCAAGTCTCCTATTTCCATGATGAAAGGCCTAACCACTCAACTGTTATGCAAAAGTTGAGTACCACTTCATGTAACACATCAGATTTCTCTGGAAAGTTACTCATGTGGTATAAATAGAGTTTAGATGCCTGGGAATAGATTGCAGTAGAGCTCTGGTGGGAAATGAGTGCTTAACTCCCAGAACAGGCATTTCTGAACATACATAGGTACCTAGTGTTAGGTGCCCAGGGAGGTTCAAGCTAAGTACAGAGCTACCTAATAAATTTAGATGGCCTCGAGCTTTGACAGCATTGAAATCTGGAAGATTAGATTGATGTCTGGGACTTAATATACAGAGATTTCAGCTGATATTAATTGTTATCCTATGCTCCTTTAAAGTCACTAGAGAAAGAGGTACTCCGAAGGCTTAATTCCACCAACTTAAGACATGACTCTTGAGATGCCTAACTGTCACCATTGATTACAGAGGCAATTAAGCTTTTAACTTAATTATTGAGTTAACCTAGTTAGATACTTTTAAGTTAGTGGAGACGAACACAAGCCAGATTGCTTCCATTATTTGCATCCTCCAAGTCTCCAAAGAGTAGACTTGAAATAAGAAATTAAGGGAGTACCATATGTACAAAGGAACAGCATTCCACAATTATACTTAAATATTTTTGTTGTCATATGATGTCACAGTAAGACATGTAAGGTGGAATTTATCTAACCTCATTTTTCATACCTACAGCAGTTACAATACTTATATTTAATCTAGTTTCGTTTTATAGTCAATAGAGAGCAGTAGGCATTTTTACAGTGTGATTCATTTGAGTTACTAAGATATCTAGCTTCAGCTGAGAGATGTTGTGCACTAGAAGTACCTATTTCTTCTGCTAATCCCAAAGGAATTCTAAGTGACTAGCTCTGATTTAGATGTCTGCAAGCAATATAAACATTCAAAGGTAGGAGTAACTAATCCCTCCACAGTCCTGTTTCATATACTACAATATAATATTGTGCATTTCTATTCATGTGTTGTGAAATAATAAAAGAAACAAAAAGCAAAGCATACCTCCATGCAGAATTTTCATTTCAGATTGAAATTCTGTAAAATATTACAATGTGCTTTACAAATGGATTTGCAAAGAAAAATGACTATAAAAAATCAGACTCAGGGAAAATTAAGTCTCAAAACCTCTCATGAAATGGAAATGCTCAGTTTTGATCAGCTGTGTTTAATTAATATATAAGCATTTGCATAGCTTGTACTAGGGTGTGATAGAAATACTTGTTCCAGTTCTTTAAAATCAATCAGTTGATGATGTCTAGGTATAAAAAGCAGCCTTTATGTGTGTTTTTGAATAAAATAGCCCATGTAATTTTTATTTTACACTTAAGGGCACTCAGCAGACAATGCCATGCACACACTACCATCCATAATTTAATTTTGCATGTAATTTCATGCACACTATGAATCCATCTAAATCCTACTGTATGTCTGTTGAACTCTCATATTTTTATCTTAATACACACCTCAAGTTCTGGTTAAGGTAATTGATGGAAAGAATACAGAACAACAACACAGGTATTAATTTCATGAATTAATTCCATAGATGTACTTTTCCCTTGACTAATGAAGATTTTAAACCCATTGATAAACAAATGAAGGAGCAGTGTTTGCAAAAGCACTTACTTAAAGCACTTTGAGGTTATTCAGCAATCAGTACAGTGAACAAAGTCACAGTAAATCCAAGTTTGAATGCTATACTTGGTTCAGATCTTACAGGACTAGCAGTGAACCGAAAGGAGCAGTTCATCCCCTTCTTTGATAATTTCTTATGAGGTAGTTTGCAATATAACCTGCTAGATTTTTTTTTTCTGAAAGTTTCAGCTATAAGAAAGATAACCTGGCAGGTGGTGTATACTGGAGAGAGAAATTAAACTGAAAAACATTGTGTGGGATCACTCTTTTCCTCTTATTTATTTTCTCTGACAATTTTAACACAAGCCCCAGATCTTTAGTAGAGCAGCCTTGTAATATATTACCTGTCCTGAGACGCTAATACAAGGGTTACTCTGCTTCCAGCTCCCGCTCTCTGCTTAGCTGGAGTCTAGACGTATTGTGAAAGAGATTTGGTGGTCAGTCTGTGTGGATTGCTGCCTGTCAGAGCAGCCTCGCGCATCAATCAAGTCTCGTGAGCCAGCTCCGCAATATGCAGCTACGAAACCGTGATGACTCTTCTTCGTGCTGTGCATTCATCACATTTTCAGGCCTCTCTCAAGTCCTCAGATAGAAGGAGAATTGGGTTCTGAAACCCATTTTGAACTCTGACTTGCTAAAGCTGGCAGTGGAGGGCGCACACCAGTATCAGACCAGACTCCTACACAGCATCACACCTGCCTCTCCCCTCACCCCATACCAACGGCATTATTTTCAGTAAGCTCTGGCCTTTTAACCTTATTACATCCATTGCATTTCTGCATGAATGTCCACTGCACTCTCTCAGCAAGCTTGATGTGCCCAGGATGTATTTCACTTACTGCATGGGCCTTGCAATCACCATGTGTTTGCCAAGGTACATGAAATTACACCACAGATAAAACAAGCGAACAAATGTCCTTGTTGCAGAAACCAGAGGCAGAAAATCAACTCACATTTTTGGAAGTTAACATAGAAGGTGGTTCCACCTTGAAAATGGCCCTACTTCACAGACTGCTCATCAACTCCACTGTTGTTCTGAAAAGACTTGAAATGTTCAGAGACCTAGAACTAAATAAACATGACATTTTCATATCTTAATTAGATAATTTTAAGGGAAAATACTTATATGAGCTAACAATAAATTAAACACTGCTTCACCAAGATGCTTTTTGTAATTACAGTGAAAGCTGTGATGCAGTCTGAAGTTATTATCAAGTGTAACAACAACATTAAGAAGGCTACACAAAATCTTTTACTTGTGAAGATTTAAAGCTACAATGCTACACCAGCTGAGCAAAATACTGTTCTCTAACAGTTTCACATAGAAAATTGTTAATAAACCTGACCTTTAGCTAAGGGGAAATGAAAAAGTTCAGTAAATTAAAGTTCAGTAGGCTAAAAGATATCTGTGAAGAAATAGATTTAAAAAAAATAGTATGAAAAATACATTCCTGGAAACCTGTTCAGTGAATGAAAAATAAATCAAGAATTTATTCAAGTAAAAATTAAAATAAATATTTTAAGTTTAAATACTGTCAGTCTTGCAAACTAAGGATGATTTGAGAATTTTTTTATAAGTGTGTGAATTTCCTGTGAAGACAGCTTAAACTCTTTTCACAGGTATAAAAATGTGATGTGTTCAGAGAAGTCAAACATATGCATTTTCCAGCAATCAGTCAGAAACAATTTCCAGGTTCACAGTTTTACAGTCTTGTTTTACAAAGCTCAGAGTCTAGTATAAGGAAATGTGTGAAAATACATTAATTGTCTTTCTTCCTTTCTCCATAATTATATGTAAATTTCTTCTGTCAGGTGCAAAATTCAACTAAAAATTAGCTAACACAGTTGTAAATAAAAAGAAAGCTGCAGGAGCTTTAATAATGTATTTTAAATGCTCAAAATACTTAATAATATGAGAAAAAACAGTGTATTTCAGTTGTCAGATTATGCCCATCATTATGGAACATAATGTTTCAATGAAACAAACTTGTCAAGCATAACTGATCTCTTGTTTAGGTATCTTACTGCAATACTCTCAGAGTATTTTCTTCATCTTTGGGGCCAGAAGCATCATCCTCAATTACAGAAAATCAGGATGCACACATTTGCTTGTGAATTGCACCTCAGGCTTCGACCGGCACTTTAGCTCAGAGCCCAAAAGGTCTTATATCTGTGGACAAATTGATACCACAGCATTTAGTAATGCTAAAATATTAATAAAAATAAATGCAGAAAGGGTATTATCTTGGTAGAGATGAGACTCTGGGTGGGGGGGAGGTGTGGAAGGCAAGGCTTTGGCTAGTTCTTCTGTGGCATCCTGGCCTGATGGAGGGTGGCGTCAGTCCCTGCTCACTCACCCTGATCCTAGTCATGGAATGCTTTCCCTACAAAGGGCCATGGTGTGTTAGTAGAAATACCTTCTCCTCAAGAGGATGAAAAAAGTGACATAAAGTTAATGAAGAAGGCCATGTGTTAGGTTTAAGGAGATAGGGTAGGCTTCGGTCCATTTACCTGGCAGCTGCTTTTTGGTGTCTCGAGAGCCACGACTCCTGAAGGACCTACTTTCCTTTGTCAGCAGAGGAAAGAGGTAGGAGACTTTGAAGCTGTAGTAAGTCTAGGCATGCAACTTAGACGCTTCCTCTGGAGGTTTTCAAAGACGCTTACTTCATGAGCAATACTTCTCTAGATGCCCCAAAATTTTGACTAAAGCTCAATGCCAATGTCAATTGAGCTGGTTTTCCGCCCGGTCTCCCTTCCCCCATTAGCAACACAGACACACAAACATATAAGTAATATCTGTTGGATGCATGTGTAGTAAATGCTGTCTGATCAAAACAAGAGAAGACCTTGAGAACTAAAGGAAAGATATAGAAAAAACATACATAAATAATGTATCACAGAAAGTGGGGATTTAATAAGTAGGAAAAGTCTCAGATAATAAATTTGGCTTTTAAACAGGAACAAAAAATGTCACTCTTGCTTGAGCTGGATTTTAATGCAATCTTCAAGGTGTAAGAAGTGTGGAAAATCAATAGCAAATCCCAATGTCCTTATGCTGAGATATTCAAAATGTTAGCTCTAATGGGAGTCATATAAAAGCAGCCATAAACCAGTGCTGATCAGTTCACACATGTGCTGTAAAGAGATACAGTTCAGAATTTAAATACCTCATATATCTTTTGGAAAAAGCTCTCCCTCCCCCCTACAATAATAAGTTTAAACAACATCGCAGCCTTTCTCAAAACTGAGACCACAGATGGGAAGGTAGATAATTTTTGAGAAATTATTTTCTCTTCTTGGGTAATTATCATTAATGAAAGAAAAAAATTCTTAAATCCTAATAAATCAGAGACTGAATTGACTGACCATGCATCCAAATTGCTGCATTATTCACACTGGAATTACTCCAAAGATTAGCTGCAAATTGCCCTCTAAATTGAATTTATGGTTTCATTTTTCATAACTACTGTGTTGTGACAGATGAGAGGAATCTCTGAGAAAAATGACAGTGATGGACCCAATTTCTTAGTACTCTATCTTCAAGACAGAACTAAACTATCTCTATTTACCGTTAGGTTTTGTACAATCTATTTTGGCAAGCATAAAAACCTGTTATGAAATACAATATATCCTATTTTATACATCATTCGGTAAAAATATCACAAAAAACCTCAACATTTCATTTGGAAAAGGAGGCCAATCAAAATAAAATAAAGTGAAGTTTCACAGACAACCACTGTGCAGATTTAAATAGATGTAAATTGGTATTTTTAAGCTTGCACTCTATCTAATCACTGTGTATCTTTTATTCCTTCCAAAGGATCCTCAATGCCTATGTAATATGTGGAATACGAAAGAAAATGAAGATCACCACAGTACCCTAAACTGGCCACACCACACTGAGGTTTTGAACCTTGTTGCCAGGGGGGACTTATCTTCTGCTTTTCCTGTACAGTACCTAGCACAAATGGAGATTGACTCTCCAAGGCATTGTGGCAACGCAAGCTATAAATAATAATTACAACAATAATCTCCAAATTCAACAAAGCTTCTGGGCTAGTACATAAAAACTAAAATACTAGACTGCCAGATACTAGAAACAAATGTTTTGCCCTGAAATGGCTCTCTGTTTGTAACTTGAAACAAACAGAAAAAAATAAAAACATGTTTTTTCAAGTTTTCAAACTAGGTTTGTATAGTCCAGGCCTCTTGGGCTAGAAATAATTGAAAGTAAGTTTGAGATTACACTTAGGTCACAAACACAGTTGATGCCTGAAGCTTTACAGGGACAAAAAAATACAGGAATGTTTATAATGTAGGTTAGATAAAGTCAGTATATGTGCTACAGATAACTGCAGTTTAAGTATTTCTAACAAACTAACTGAGAATCTGCATTTTTCTATTGTATTAGAAATATATGGCTTAATAACTGTACTAACAATGAAAGGCCAGAATCTTTCACACTTATTCACACTAATGCTTAGTTTCCTTTCAAAATAACATCACTGTCTCCAGTGCAGTCTTCTGAGCTTGGATAAGAATGGGAGACTCTAACCCACACCACCAAGTGCATATGGGATAGGCTCATATTTTAATTGCTTTTTACTTATCTGTTGCAGTACAAAAAGACTTATCTAATGACTCCAGAATCAGCACAGATCCACCAGCTCTGTGGATTTCTACATTTTCACCCAAAATTCCACTAATAACAGTAGTAATAATGATGGTAATAATTGCTGGTGTTTTCCATCACTTGGTTGTCAAAGTGTATTGGTATCACCTTGTTCGTTTTACATGTGGCAAAACCAAGGTACAGAAAGTGAGTTGTTCAGGGTATTCCAACTGGCCAGGAACAGAATCCAGGTCTCCAGAGTCTCGGTTCATCACTCTACTACCAGGATCCTGTGCAAGCTGGTAGGAATATTTTCTGCTGAAGTTGCACGTAAACCGTGAGCTGTTCTACTCCATGATGTGTTCCCAAGTGCTGGCTCCCTGAGCATTAAAATAAAAACCTCAGTTGGAGGGTGCCAAGGCTTGCTTTCTGCCATGTGCTCATGTTTCTCCAAAGGATAAGAAGCAAGCATGGTAGGGAGAAGACAAAAGACAGTGCACACTCTGCTCTCCTTCAGACATGTAATCAGGAGATGATGTGCATCCTGATCCAGAAGCTGATTAGGGCTCCCTCCCCACAGAATGCCCCTCAAGTCCCTTATCAAGTCCATAGATATGCAAAATTTCCATTTGTTTTCCTGATGTCATGATAAAAAAAATGGCATAAATATGTAGCAGGAGGGATCAAGGAACAAAATTACCTGCTTTTGATGATAATTATATATAACTGTCATAAAACTATGTGGTTTTCAAAGCTCTGCACAAAAAAGACAAACTAATGAATCAACATAACACCATCCTAGTTATTATAAAGCAAAGTAGGTGGAGGGATATTAACCTTATTTTACATATGAAGAATAGAAAAGAAATGACCTTGCATTTTCAGCTCTGCAGTTAGAGCAGCAGTGCATTTATGACTGCAAACACATACTTTCTTTATGAAAAAGTAGTCCTAAAATATTTTATTCAAGGTCACAGAGAACATTTAAGTCAAAATCAAGAATAGACCAGTGCCCCTCTAATTTTGGTCCGTATTTTAAACAAAAGACCTTCCTGCAATATGCAAGGTAGTAATTGCTAGTCTTATTCTTTGAAGTTTTTCACTTTGGCGGATATACAATCTATATGCAAATAGACATACACTTATTTTTCTGTAACCGCATAAACAATGAATTGAACCGGCTGCAGTAAGTAGCAGCATGGAGTCAGCAATGGAAATTATAGTGGTGTACATTCCCCACGTCCGCTCTGCTGCGGCCCTAGGACCCCAATTCAGAGCGATTAAGTCAATGGGTGTAGAATCAAACACAGTGCAGGTATGAGATGGGCTGTCTCCTACTTTTCAATTTCCTTTCATAATAGAGCATTTTTCATGGAAGAAACATGATCAGTTTGAAGAAGGGATAAGATTAGATACTTCTAACAAGCATCTTATTTGTCCTGACTGCTGGCTTTTTCGAGTTTGCAAACAGTACGAGCTTTCCAGCAGAAAGGAACTGAAACATTTTTAGCAGTATTTTTTCAAAGGAAAATGCGGTTTTCTTCAAACTCAATTGTTTATGGGAACAATGCCTTTAAAAAAAAAAAACGGATAGAAAAACTTACGGACCCTCTTCTGATTTTTTCAGTCCGTTTTTATAGCACCTAAGCAGTTGATAGCTTCATTAGCCATTTTATTTAGGTTTCAACTTCCTTTTCATATCCTTTTTGATAATATTATTTGGAATAATGAGTATTAAGATGTTGTTGTGTCATATGCTGTGCTATTAGTATATGTTTGTACCCTATACTATCTGCTGATTATATATCACTGTAGGACTGAGTATTACTTTCTGAAATGATTTTAATAAATATATTTTTATATTGAATAAAATGACTCCGTGTTCAAAAATTCAGAAGAATTCCAGCTTAATTCTGAATTTCCATTTTATTTACAAATCTAAACTTTTTTCCGTTCTGAATTGAAATATTTCTAGCAGGATGGAAACAGTTTTTTATTGCTTTCTAGCTAGCTCTTCTGAAGTGCTACCAAAAGTGCTTTCTCACTTTACAAGTTCAAGAACATCTATGATACATGACATTGCAAATGATACGCACTTGCAGAGCCGCAACTTTTCACCTCTGAATATTATGCTGGTACAACGCAACATCCCAAGCCAAAAATAATACTGATAAGAATAGTTACATAACAGGAAAAGTAATCATTGAACTGTAGTCCCATTACAAGTTGGAAAGGGAAAATAGAATCAAGTAACTTAATCACAACATTCACAGTGTCTAGACACTACAATGTTTAAAAATATCTTATTTAAAATTATGCTCACTTAGAGACAGACAGCTCTGGAAGCTCTCTATTTCTGGAGATTTGTTCCTAAGCTTTTTTGTCATTTCTAGTGTGTTTGGCTAAGTAGAACTTTTATTTACACTTGGGAGTTGAGGCTTTTTTCACATACTGTTTCCTTTTCTGGATGATAAATACCAAAATATCATGACAGTGGTTCCTAGTGAGATGCTGGTTGGAACCACCAATGAAAACATAAGAAAATCTTCAAAGAAAGCCCATTCCTATGCAGTTCTCAAACTCAGAGGATCTGCACAGCTCAGATAAACCTTAGAGACATCTGAAGTTTCTGACTCTACCAAAAATGCATGTGAATTACAAAGCTTTTTTTAAAAAAACTTACCCAACCAAAAGGTTCAAATAGTTTGGTAGCTTAGCAGTTTTCTCCCAAAATGTGAGTTAACTATATCTGGCACCAAAACCAGCTGGCTGCTGTGGGTTACACATCTTCCTTAGAGCAGGGTAGTTTGCTGCATTAACTGCCACATATGGAGTCGGGCTTGGTTCAGGTTTATCATGTTGGTCTTAGAGTTCCCTGATTAAATCCCCATTACCAGTCAAGATAGCAACTGTCACAATAACAGGATTATTTTCACTGGTTCCAATAGCTAATTTTTAAATGAGTTACTCTTTAAGAGCATTGTTGCTTTGCCTCTTCTTTTGACTTCAAAGATATATCTGTTGGAAATAAATCCTTCTCCATCCAGAAGCTTCTCAAAAGTGTTTTGTGCATCTCTGGATAAGTCCCTGAATGGAATACAAAAAACATACGAGGCCTTGAGTGAGCCATCTTCTCTGGAGGAAATTCACACACTGAGAACAATATTCTGGGACAATTCTCACAAGAATAAAAATTACTGATTTTTTTAACGTGGTTATGATTTTTGAATCTCCTACCTTACTTCAATATATATCACAGCAGGGAACTCCTTTGTGCAAAATATTGTTCAGGTTAGTGTACTCACAGTCATTATTTAATTAGGAGCTGGGGAGCTTCTTTGCCCCAGCTGAATACAATTTAAGAATACTGTTTTGTACTATGGATGTGTGATAATGAAAACTATAAAACAACAAATACTCTGCAATATTCATTGTGCTTTTGATTTTCTTGTGTCTATAATGAACTAAAAGGGAATTTCACTCCGTAAGATCTTGTTTTGACTCATAGCTCTCAATGAGAGATTAAAGAGTGAAATGAAGATATGGTCTCAAATGTTAGAAATATGAAGACCAATAAACTGCGCTTTATCAGTGGGAATTCAACAACAGAGAATTAACTATGATCCATTTTAACGTCATCAGAACATGTATACTGTAAGTAATAATATACGTATATGTATATATACACCCAAACATATATATATAACTTTTTCTTTTTGCCAGAATAACTGAACTCTTAGTCTCCTTTTTTCAGTAGTATATTTTTTCACATAAAATGAACTGGAAAAAATAAAGTTCTTTCCTATTATGACCCAGCATGCTTTGTTATACTTATCCTATAATTGAAACTAATGTTCAGTGAGGGCAATACTCCGAGGCTTTGCTGTGTAGTGGTATTAATCAATCAATTAAAGTTAGCAGCAGAGTATTTGTCAAAAATTTATCCAGACCAATAGAGATTATATGTGGGGCAGAGAAAAAGTTTAATTTTCCTTTTTGTGTGTGTGTGTGTGTGAATTAATAATCAATTTTTTCTATCTTCAGTAAAATTGGGTATTTGAATTTTTCCAATATGCACGGAGGCCATTTTGACATGTAGAAGCATGGCAAAGTAAGACATATTGTAATAATTAGCTGAATTATTCCTGGCATGCCTTGAACAATTACAGGATTAATAACTACCCAACCAAATAGTGTTATGTTGGAATAAATTGACCGACAAGGGTTTTCAGTTAGGAAACGAAGCTCAGATGGATCATCAATAAAAGCTACAGCAGAGAACAGACTTTTGAGAACTTCAGTGTTTTACATTTACAAAATATGGATGTGATAACTGTGCTTAATGACTGGAAGAAGCTATTTAAAAAATCATTTAGAATATTTTGCCCTCTTTAAGTGTCTGGCCAAAGCCATCCTCTCTGACAGACACACTAATGTACCATGCAACCTATATTTAATTTTGTGTTCTGATCAAAATGAAACACCTGATGGGCCCCTTAATTAACCCCCTGCCTTCTGTACAGAAAGGTTTTCTTCTCATTTGCAGTTCTGCTCAGTTTGCTGTATGTAACACTGTGTTACATATGGCATGTGACACTCGACATACAATACAACACTCTGTTCATCAGGAAGAATGCAATATCCAAACTTATACTGAAATTCAGCAAAGTACTTAAGCACTTTTCTAATTCAGTATGTGTGAGAAATCCCATTTGCCACAGCATAACTACTGCTTACAGCTAAGCACACAGTTTACTGACTAACTGAATCCAGATGCTAATTCGGAGCACTGGGGCTTTTAATATCTTCTTTCTAAGAGAGTTAAGAATGATGTCAACAGCACAGGGGATCAAAACACGTATTAAAGCATTTATGCAGGCACAGCATAAGAACTAGAGCAGTATAGATATACTGGAGAGCTTCCATGCACTTAAAGATGGTTTTGAATTGCTTAAGAGAATCTAGCAAAAGAAAGGTTATACCTCTTCTAGTCTAACCCTACAGGCCATTCACAAAGACTGTCTGTAAATTGGTTTATCTTCCTATCATGCTTTTTTTTTCTTATTTTTTGCCTATAAAAGATAACTATTCTATTTTATGATACTGTTTCATAGAAGTGTCAATCAGAAATGAACAAATTAAAGGCTTCCAGTAGCTCTTCATTAACAGGCAATATTGCCCCAATTTATTTTGGAAGTGAGGACTCTCTGCAACTAATGCATTTGTGCGCGCTCAGAAAGCCAGCACTGAGGAGGTTCTTACAAGTCCTGGAGCTGCTTACCACAAGTCCTAATACATTCAACACACTCAGCAAGGAGAGTGCAGCAGGGCTACAAGACAAGACTGCAGGGGTCTGGGTAGAGCTGAGGGACTTGCTGTTCAAACTCCACACGGAGGTAAGACTGGGCCGGTAGCAGCACTGGCCAAGGAGAAAGCAGGCTGTGGAGGTGCCTTGGGAAATATTCATTCATGACTGCTCTAGCAGGGCTGATGATAAAAGTCCGATAGAAGATGGCATTAGATCCCTGGTGACTTCATGGGAGGAAGGGACAACAAGGTTGAGGTGTGCAGCAAAGTCAATCTGCAGGCAAAACCAGTTTTGTAGGTGCAGTTGTGTGGAGAGCTGTGTACAAGGACAGCTTACTGGTAGCATCTCAAAGTGCATTAGATAATTCGCAATGGCAAACTGTGCAGTCATATGCTCATTTTTTTTCCCCTTGAACAAGTCCTTCTGTTCTCTTCTCAAGGTTCTGCCCTGATTTCCCCCATTCCTAAAATCTAAACAAAAGCATCTGTGTTATGTATATCACACTGAACATTAATTGACTAATCACATGTACTTATGTCTATAAATAAGAGTAAACTGTCAAGTTATGTAATAAAATAATTTATAGAGTTTTCAGGTTAATCAGACAAAACTTCCATAGACAGATCCAATACTTGTTTGTTTTTCTAGGCCCAGCTGCCCTAGAACTATACAAATCTAAAAAGTCTTTACTCTCCTGATTTATCACTTGCATGTTCTTTGCAACTATGTGTTGCCAAGATAAATACACCTTCTAATCTACAATGTGATTTTCCAGGTTAAAGTTTCCTCTCCCCTGAGAGCCTTTCATACACTCTAGCATGATGGGCAACAGATTACAGTCTAGCACAAAAAAAAAAAAAAAGCCAGTGTCAGTTACCTAAAATCAGTGTATAATTTTGAGTGAAAAAGGGGTTAGCAGATCATATGCTTTTTCAGAAAATATTTTCATGTCTCTCCGTATTGCATCTGCACACTGCTATCGGCATGCAAATAATAATGAAATACTATGTCATTCAGCTAAGAACCAGATTAGTCCAACAAAGGTCAAGTTCATAACACCCTGCAGACCATATAAAAAATTGCTATCAGATTTACATCTCTTCCAGATCAGTCCATCAAATTTACATATCTAAACAAACTAGCATCTAAAATTTGCCTTCTCGTCATTGCTTTTTTTATAGTCCTCAAAGGAAATTATTTTAGTTTCACATCTTTATCCTGCATATCCAAGCATATCCTCACCTTGTTGTTGTAGATTTAGAGACCATTATCATGCATGGTTATATACCTGCTAAATTGACTTTAGTCTTTCAATGTGATCTAAATTGTGTTTAATTTGCTCCCTTAATACTAATGGTGCTCTGAGAGGTGAGCACTTTACAAGCTGAGCAACTTTAATTTGATGCCTTTTGAACAACCCAACTCTTCAAACACATCTTTAAATGGATAAAGGCTCTGTACTTTCTGCATCAATATTGCCAATGCATGTGTAACCTTTAGACCAATCTCACTGCAAAATGATTATTTCCCTCACAGGAAAGACAGATCACTCATTAAATTAGACATTTCCCCCTCAGAAGCTTCTTAAACTGTCACTACATGACACAGCAATTTTGAAAGATCTAGTATACTCCCTGTTTCTTTTAGACAGGAGATACTTATGATAGCTCACCATTTTTTTCTTTCTTTTAGGGTATATTCCTGCTCCAATGGATTTGAGAATTCTCTTCCCAGGTTTTCTGATTATAAATTGGATTTCATGCAAAACCAAGGTGGATTCATTTGCTTTGTTCATTATTACTTTTGACTTTTTCTGTCACTTGTAATATTTGGTGAAAATGCAACTTCAAAAAGTCTAACACAATTAAACTGTATTTACTTAACACAAACTACACACATTAATGCAAAATAAAAAAAAAAATAAGGAATACTATAAGATCCTGAATCTGTATCTTCTGCCCTGCTATCTCAACAAGACTGTACTAATTCATTCATGTTACCAATTTTTGTATATTTAATCATTTGCATGACAATAGTGTAAGGAGCTCCTGACCAACAAGAATCTATTGCATATAAGCATATACCCAGAGGGACTCTTTCCTTTGATATCTGTCCAGCACACAAAAAAAAAAAGAGGAGAGAAAAAAAAACATCTGATACCTTTGTTCTTTTGCACTCTAAGGCAATGTTTTGTTTTGTTTTGTTCTATTTAATAGTTAAGGCACTCAGTGATGAGTTTTTGGTGCCTCCTAAGTTCAAATTTTGCCTAGAAAAACAGCACCGACCAGTGGTCGGAAGGTGGTGGCTTTAAAATATGACTCTGGAGATGCTGAGATATTGTGATTGAAATCTAAATTACTGATATTGCCTCTCTCCAAAGAGGCTGAAACCCAGATCTTAAGGCTGGAGCTCTAGTGTCTTGTGCTAGCAACCTACAAAGTTTTATACATCCCGAAAAATCATAGGAGTATGTATAGTCTCCTGGCACAAAAAATCTCTGGAAATAACTTGATTCCTTACACCTTTATACACTTGGCATAAAGCAGTACCCATTAAACAGCCACTTAAGCATTGTAAAAGCTCACTGCCATGATTTCATTTCAAACTATACAGCTAACTTTGCCTAAGCAACAGGAAACATCTTCTGGCTTTGTGCTCCCATTGGTCTAATTTTGCGCTCTGATACTGGAAACTGTCACACAGTGAGAAAAAAAGCACTAACTTAAAATCTCAATATTTTCTACTGTTGCCAAATCTGATGAGCATCACCTGACTTAGCATTCACCACGCTGTCAACAACTGTTAACCCCAGTAGACAGATTTTTGTTTATTAACTTACCTCGTCATTACCAGCCTTGAGGTTATGCGCACACAGATGGCTTTAAGGCCTCATTTTTCCTTTGTGTTTATTATAATTAGAGCTAAGCAAGTAAGTCGTAACAAGCAATTTATTTTATGAATTTAATTCTTTTTTCTTCCTTTCCTTTTCATTGACTGCCCAAGGACTGATCTTGAGTTTAGACAACACTTGAATTTAACCAAATAAATTCAAGAAAAAAATTTCAGTCAGCAACTGGATTGTAAGTCACTGGTACACTTCACTCTGCCAAATTTGAGCTATTCTGAACAGCAGATTGTTCATGTAGTCCATTTCTGTTTGTTTCTTAGGTTAACTTTACAACTGAGTACATAGGATTGAGTGCAAACGCTCAGGCTGACGGATGTGAAAATTTACTTTTGTCATTATTTCTCTACATGTCCTTTTCTACATGACTCTTTTTCTACCAAAAGTATCCTTCTACTTTGTCCAGTTGCAGACTAATTTTCTCACTAGTAGGGTTATGCTAGGAGCTCTTCAGTGTACCTTTACAAGTACCAGAAATAAACCATAGAGCAGGACACAATGCATTGAAAAACAACAACAAATGAGTAAATACACACAGTATGTATTTGCTTGATTCAGCTTACAATTCATTCTGAATTGGACTGAAGTTCTGAATGGACTCGATGGTTTTCGAAAGAATATTCTGTAAATATAATCTATTGGGGAAATTACCACTGTCTGCTATGCCTTCTCTGGACAACAATTCCATTTCTGATATAAAGAAAAACTTAACTCCAGCCTCAATTTTAGGACAGGCATAACTAGAGGGAATTCATGTACAGCAAATGCCATTTGCAGGACATCGAACGCTGAGATTGCTATTCTCTCCTTTATTAGTGACAAATTATTTGAGGAGACTGACCCACTTCTGTGTAAGCAGTGAGAAACACTCGCCATCCTGAAAGGCAGAAAAAACAATCTACCTCTAAGTACATTTGCTCAATGCAGTCTTGCCTCCAACAGTGCCAAAATGGTTGTCCGAGGGAGCTTAGGCTGCAGCGGTGGAAGGAACATGCCGGTGCTGAGCTGGAATCTATTTTAGAACGAAACAAAAAGTAACCACCTTCTTTGGCCCTGAAGACCCCAACACGGTGTGCTGTGGGAGGGGAGGCAGCCGTTCCAGTGAGCTGCCGTCTTTTTCCCAGAAGCCTAACTTCAGGGGGAAGAAGGAGCTTTTCTCGTCCACCTGCCCTTAGCAGTAATGGTTCTTTCAGAAGAGCAGCACTCCCTTGGCTACAAAATGCTGGTGGCGTTTTCTTTTTCTCCTCAAAGATCTTCATCTAATATAGCATTGAATATGTAGTATAATCAGCAAACTTAACCCAATAAGCTCACAGCTCTGTAAACATTTTATTATTTGACATGTGTTCATGTCTGTGAGTGTGCTTGTGTTTATTAACAAAAAGCTTTTTTCTTTCTCTCCCACATCTATTCAGTGCTTTTAAATGCCCTCCACTTGCTGTGCGTGTACACATATCTCTCAGAGCACTAGAGAACAAAAGAAAGGTTTTGGAGATAAAAGTAAAAGGCACAACCTCCACAGTTTGGAAGCCTTTCTTCCCTAGAAATCTCTCTTTCTCTTCTGTGCATTTTTTCACTGAAGGTCTTTTCTTCGTGTGTTCTCATGCTAGAGGCTGTGGGTGGCAAGAAGCCAGGCATGACCCAGATCTCTAGGCTACTACAGGTCATCCTGAGAACAGTGGACATGCCAGTGATCCTTTTTTTTAAGACAGATGTCAAGAGAAATTAAAATATTTTGTGACTTAAACAATAGAAAACACAAAAGATACAGCCAGCCCTCTGGGACTACAGGAAAGGTAGCAAAGATGAGCCTGAACAGATATTTTACTCCTACTACATTTTCTACCGTGTTCTCCTGTAGTATTCCAATCCCTCCAGTTTTGTTAAATCACCCACTAACTGGCACCCACTCACACCAAAATCTGTGGGACTAATATGATATTTCATGTCTCTTGGCCATTTATCTTGGTTGTAAGACCTCATCTTAAGTCTGGCTCACTTAAGACCTCTGAAACAGGAATTTCTTTGTATTTTACAAGATCTGTTCACCAGGACCTCACTCTTAGTTGGCCCTAAGCCACAACCATGACAAAGAATAATAATTACATATTTTTATAGCTTGAATAATTATTTGATATATATGGCCAATCTGAAAATGACTTACATGAGAAGAATCTTCACACTTTGCCTGTATCAGAAAACCCATGGAAAAGCATCTAGCAAGGTAGAGAAGTACTGTCCCAATGGCTTGGAAAGCAATAAATACATGTCTTTGGAACCAAACGTTGGCTTTGGAAACAAATATCTTGGATTTATCAACGTAATAATTATCCCTTGTTTGCTTTGTTTTATATTGTGGGAAGTGGGACTTGGTGTACCTTCTCTGTCAGTATCAGGTTTGAAAGGTTGTACCATACCCAACCCATTAAAAATTAAAAAAAGCAACCCTCTCACTCTGGAGATTTTTCTTCCTAATGGAACTAATATACAAAGTTCTGCGTATTAGCCACTGATACGGATTAAAATATATGGCTGTACATACACTGAAAGAGAGGCATATGCATTTTAAAATGGGTAACAGTATACAAGCTGTATTTTCAGTACCGCCTTGCTACATGTACCAGACTCTGACTCAAATGTACCAAAATCTGGCTCCAGTTTTAACACAAACAGAATCTCTGACTGAAGATCAGCTCATTTTTTTTCTCTAAATCTATGACTTCATTTTTACCCTTGAAATAAACTCAGACATGTGTGGGTCGGATTTTTAAATCTTGTAAATTCCAAGTGCTGAACTGTTTCTAATCAACGTGTTTTTTTTCTTAATGAAGCCATATATATTACTAAGAAAAAAGATATCAAACATTTTTAGTCTACAGAACATCAATAGATGTTTAGAACCATATTTGGCACATGTGCAATGATAAATGTCAGAGGAATCTTCTCTGTACCCTTGCTCGGAGAGCCCCCACCAGCCACTAGCTCTGCATAAAGTAATTTGAATTCTAACTAATGATTAAATTAATTATCTTATTTTCACCCAGCTGACATCAGCCTGCAAAACAAAGATGTGCTTGCAACTCTCACCAAAGTCTGAACATAGTAGCTGATGTCAACACATACAAATACATGAATACTGAGTATCAAAGGAAAGTGCCATTACAGAAAATTTGAAGCTCTTTGTGCAATTTTCCTTCATATTCCAAACAGCCTTGTGAGACATGCAAGTGCTTTCGATAACACAGTGCTAAGGCATTCATTAAGGAAACCCCAGGGCTTCATTTTAACTACAGACGTCATCCCCGAACAGGTCACGGCCAAACCTGGACAGTCCGATGAGCAGCCCAACAAGTCACTGTGGGTAATAGAGATGCTTTAGAGTGCGGCTTCCTTTCCCCCTACCAGTCCTTAAATTCAGAGAATAAAGACCACCATATCAGCAAAACACCACTGTTCCCAGCGTTAGCCTAGCTACATTGAGCCACCACAGCGGGTGGTAATGAACTGCTTGGTTTCCTCACTTCTCCCCATACCGGCCAAGGGGAGAGACAGCCGATGTTTTTTATTGTCATGAATGTACCTCCAAACTGTGGGAATCTGGCAGAAGAAAATAAAAGATGTTCCTTCCCATGCAGAGCACGTGCTGAGCTGTAGATAGACCAAAATCTGTCCTCAGGTGCTAAATAATTTTGTGGGTCAAATCAGGTATGTACTATATTCTCTACTTAGTAATTTTGGAAAGCCTGTTGTTAGCAAACACTTACCAGACTATTATATGCAGCATCCTTTCCCAAGTCTTTATTTATCTTGCATATTTTAATTAAATCATTTCACTTTCATGTCAGTACTAATTTTGAAAGAGGGCTCAACTAGTATTTGTTTATAAAAAGCTTGTTGTAAGCAAGGCATTCATTAAGCTTTGCCTGATAATCTACACTGTTCATTATCACAGGGCAATTGCTATTGCTGTATCATTAAGCTTTAAATACTTTGCTCTCTTTATCTTCGTTAGTGATACATGCTTTAAATTATCACAAATGTGCTGCAATTTTTCCCCTTAGCTGACACAAATGCCATTTCAGAGGCTTCTGCTGTAATAGTAAGTGTCTCAGAAAAAAAATTCTCTGAAGATAATTCACTTCTTTCAAAAGCCTTTTCTTTATCTACTCGTTAGCTAAATGAACTAAAAAATAAACTACATCTATTCTTCAATGAGAAGCTGCAAATC
The DNA here is from genome assembly GCF_028389875.1 of Rhea pennata. Classification (NCBI taxonomy): domain Eukaryota; kingdom Metazoa; phylum Chordata; class Aves; order Rheiformes; family Rheidae; genus Rhea; species Rhea pennata. The sequence continues at coordinate 182,296,942 of NC_084663.1, forward strand.
TCAATTTTCAATGACAATCATACGTTTTTAACAAACGGTTTACATTTATTGATCTGCTGAATTCTTATTTTGAAAACAGTCTCAGTAACACACATCAGAAATCATTTTGGAAGGGAAACAAAACAAATAGATTCTTTCCTTCTCCATGCAGTACATCCACATTTAGAATAAGATCAGTTTCCTCATACCGTTTCCAAGTGGGAAGTCTTCAACAAAATGAAAAGCAAATGTGCTTTAATGATACTATTGAACTGTGATTTTTCTTGTAAAGGTTCTGTGTTTCTCCTATTCTACTGGAACAGGAGTGAGTTTATCTGAATGACACAGATAAGTATAAAAGTTGTTTAGGAGGCTGCTCTGGCATCAAAGTTCAAACAAGCAATGCGAGCTTCAGACTGGCTGCAATCCATGGCCACTAGACCTTGGATCCTGACACGGCCACTGCATCGGGAGTCATGACACCTGAATGTCGCGCTTTTCTCTGGATATAACCCCAATTTCTCTCCTTGGCAGTATGATAGCATGCCATGTAGAATTTCCCCAGTAAAGTAACTGCATTGCATAGTCTCCACATCAATACTGCAGACGTATTCAGCCTTGCAAGAGCGTACTCAACCCACTAACAGCGTTAGCACAGAGCATTTTGGCAATTTCCAGAAAAAATGCTCCAGTGAAAGCAAAGGGGAATCACTGAATTTAAGGTTTGGCTCCTTAGACTGATTATATATTTTGCATTCAACAATCTCTGAGCAAAGACAGAAAGGTCCACATTGGTAGATACATTAATCTGCCTTATGATGCCTTATTACATCTTATCTCATCTCATCACACTTTAGAATGCCCCTTTTGTGCCTCCAACAGGCTACCCGCTGTAATCTTTTATTTGATGTGTTCTTTTACTTGGGCATTTTTTGCCATGAATAGAGACCTGGAAGCAGCATTATACACAGTTTTATGAGTACATAACAATTATTGACTAATATTCATGGTACCCAGCTGGGACAGATTGACTAATTTGCTTGCCACCCCCAACATGCAGAAGGTGAGCCTCTGGGGCTGCCCAGTCACATGAGGGTGCACCAGCCCCCGTTGCCCCATGGAACAGACAGATCCTTGACCTTACTGTTGCCATCTTCCACCTCTCTGCACTTCCTCTCAGGGTTTTTGACCTTTCCGTGACAGTACTTTTCTCCTGAGTCCTTGAGTTACAATTACCAGCAAAACAATTTCGCTTCTCTCTCTGTTTTTATTTTTCCTATCTTGAGTGGCGTTTCCTTATATACTTTTTCACAGCTCAACAACAAATTTTTTCAGTAAAGCTGAGCCGAGGTCGCAGAGCTGTGCTTCATAGACCTGAGCCCTGGAGTACAGACAGCTGAACCTGTGGGCTGTGGGCTACACCACTGGGCTACAGACATACTTTTGCTTACTTGCTTACTGAACCAAACGCATAGCTAGAGCAAGCTGGGGATCATTCATTCCATGCAGACTTCAACACAGCCTGCAAGCAGACCAAAAGCTGATTATTCAGTAAGAAAACAAACAAATCAGCAAAACAAAATAAAGAAAGAAGGGCACCACTCAGTAAATTTAGCCTAACAGGCTTCACAGAGTTATACCAGAAGGCTCATAAGAATAGAAAAAAATACACAATCAATGTCATGACTCAGTAATTGCTCTATGCATACGACCAATGTTTTAAAAAGTCCAAAACTGTGTCTGCAACAGAAATGCTAGCAAGACACGATGCTAAATTCCTCATATTCATCAGCAAATGTCATAGTGCTGGGTAATGAATTATTCTTGACACTGTTAAAGTCGTCTGTTGTCTGAAAGCTTTTATCTTTTGCAGTCTAAAGTAAATGCCAGGTTGAAAACGTGTGCTCCTCAGATGTATTCTGGCATCATCTTGCAGAAGGGAAATTGGCAGCTTGTTGACAATTTTCTTAGAGCATTTCATACTGGACTAACCGTCAATACTCAATCTAGTCAAATACCCCGGATCCAGCAGTGACCTAAAGCTGAAAGAAAGTTAACAAACAAACATAATGCATCTTGCTGATTTTGTTCCCGGATGACATGATCCCTACCCTGAGGAGCTTACCCTTGGTTTTGTAGTAAAGGATAGCGTAAATAGGTGCAGTAGCCTGGAATTTACAGCAGCAGAGGTTCTCAAACTGTGATCTGTGTACAATTGGTCATATGCATTTGCCTCTTCTGCCTTATTTTCCCAAAGTCTCAAGTGCATTAAGGGACAGCTAAAAATAAATGAGCTAGCAGTCAACAAAATGCATGTTTTCCAAATATCACTTTTTCACTTGTAAAACAATTACTTGCCAGCTATATTTGCAATAGAGTGTTCTATGATTTGAAGTGAGAAAGGAGCGGTCTCTGGCACTGTAAGTAAAACAAGTGGCTCATGAGAAAATCTTTGCATGATTTAATTTACCTCTGATAGCTGCTCTATTTTTCTTACCAACTTTCTGGGAATAAAGCTGCAAGTAATTCTATACTTTACAATGCTGTCTCACATGGGTACCTCAGCTCTTTCACAGTGCACACTATGCCAGTCAGTTTTATTATCCATCTGCATAGCCTTTTAGAGGCAAGGTCACAAAAAATGGATGCAATGTTCATAATGATGAGGTGCCAGATGCACTTCCTCTTACTATTGCTGCTTCTTCATGTGACAAGCTCATTTATTTGAAATCTTAACCTACATCCTTTATTCATAGTGAGTAGAGGAGTCGTCATTTGGCTGGCTCAATGGGACTAAAAAATGTGAACATTTGCCTGAGAATTGATACAACTCAGGGTAAATCAGTGGCAGAATCTGGCATGACGAAAAAGTCAGCTGTGACTAGGGAAAGCTAGAAAACACAATGCCAGTAATACATACAGAAGGGAAAACGTAGACTTAATGACAGAATCCTGAGGGAAACATTTCCTCTTCCTACATCCATCCATGAGTAAAGGATTCTAATTAATTTCATGGGTCTTATGTGGTAGAGGAAGTCTCCTGGAACCATTTTCACTTAAACAGAGTTTCAATTGGGATAGGTGGACATTTGTTTCACTGCCTGATCTTCAATTACCATTTATTTTGCTTTAGTCACCAAGTTCATGTTCATGCTATTGCTAACTGGAGGTTTTAAAAAATTTCTCATGACTATATATATTTTTTCAGTGAAAAAATCCTTTGAGCATGTTAGTGAAGCTGACCTTTATTCCTTAACAAAATAATTATACAAAAATAGTTCACTATTCAGGAAATTGGGTCTGATTTAATTCCTTCTCCTAATCTTCATGTGGATTCTCTCTAAGCTTTTCTTTTGTTATTTATTTAATTGTCATACTGGCTTTTTCTGTGCATAGAGACTATTAAAAACATAAACACACCTACATGGACACACATGTATCTAGATACACATTAGGGAATTGTTAACATTTTTGCTTCATTTGTGTTTTGCATAGTTTTCATTGGAGATGTCATGATAACTTTCACACCTGAAATTTTTCAAGCAGGATTGAAATCCTCGCTGTGTATGTCTCAGCTCAGTATGAGAAGGGATTTAATAGTGTGTAAAGGTGATGTATGCACACCACTGTCCTATGGCCCAATCAATGATGCTAGTGAGAAAACTTTCTATTGATTTCAGTGAGCTTTAAATCAGGCCTCTACAAAAGAAAATAACTGTGACTTACAAATATTTTCAATAACTATGTGGTCTTTGTAAAGCAAGGCCTGTACGTAAGTTATGTTTGACTATAGGTTTCAAAAGTCAGCCAGTTAAAAACCTATCTAAACATCCCTGTAGTTTCATTTGCCTTCATTAACTTCAAGGCAAGAGGTACTTAGTGAGTGCTTTGATAAAGAAAGTGTTTTTGATGAATTGTTTAGGTTGCCCTGTTTGTAAGGGAAACATGTGTATTTTTTCCTACCTCTTTTCCACCATTTCAAGTTGAGAGGAATTTAAAGAAAGATGTTGTGACCATTGATATAAGGGAAAAAAAAAAAAAGAAAAAAAACTCTGTATCAGCTGTTGCTGCCCTGGAACCCAGTGGCAGTGGCTGCCAATTAGCCACTTCCTGAGTTTCATTTCTTCCTGATTATGTGCAAATATAAAAAGTCCTATACTATGATGTGCTTAATGATAAGTAATGTAAGAGGCCCGTGATGCTCAGACCTGAATATCATGGAGATCCATGTAGTTGGAATAAAATAATTTTAAATCTATTTGAAACCTGAAAGCAAAACACACATAAACACATGCTGAGCCACTAGACGAGCAGTGACGCAGAAGAAAACCCACTATGCTAGTAGAAAGAAGAGTGAGCAGTTAAAACTGATAGATGAGTACAGCTGTTTCTGTAGCACTTTTCATTTTTGAGATTTTTGTAATTATTACTGAGCTGCCATACTTTGTACTGGAAGGTGTTAATGGTTGCTAACAAGTCTGTCTTTGAACTGCAGACAGTCAGAGACATCATTAAAGCTGCTGAGAGTGCTAGCTATCTTTAATTTAGGCTAAGTGGAAGAAACCATTGAATTCCTTCAGGTACTAAAAGTGCTCAGACAACAGAAGTGACTATCCAGGGTCTAATAAGGCTTGGGAGTGAAGCAAACCAGGGAAAGCGAGACAGCTTTTTTTATTCTTGACTGCAAATTCAAAGGCTGAGCATTTGTTTTTCTTAAGCCTTGAGCACCACAACTAGGAAGGAGGAGAATGTCATGAGACGCTGAGATAAACATCTCTAAGGATGGCCACGAAAGGAAGTGAAAAGTCATCTGTGGAACCTGTTGGCAAGAAAAATGTCCCTATCAGTCTGAAAAGAGTTGGAGGAAGAATTCAAAAAAGATGTAAAATCTTCCAATAAATCCTTTTTCTAACATATCAAAACAGGAAGCTTGCTAGAGTGTTTGCGCCTACATCTATTTTGATAAATAAAAAAGGGCAGGGAACAAGCTCAAACACTGGACTGCCGGAGCCTCCACTGTTTAACTCCAAACCTGCTCTTCAACTGTGTTTTGATTTGCCTTAAACTCCCATCTCTGCAACCGTCTAAGCAGTGTGGATGCAAGTCAGTTGATACTGCTTGACCTTGGAACAAAGATTCATTCCCTGCACTTCCGTTATTTAGCAGAAAAGGTTGAGGCTGGATTGTTAAAAGATAACCCAGGAGCACATAAAGAATTTAGGCCCAGACAGAAAACAGTTAAGGAATTTTAAGTACCTGCATTGCATTGTGAAGGAATTTGAGGAAAGTTCCCGTTTGGTAAGTCGTGTTTATCAGAAGATTTGTCTTAGATTGAAGTATCAGCAAAAGAGGTTATGAAACAAACGGATCAATTGAACAGTCACTTATCATCAGCTCTAAAGGAATTCAAGGCTGAAGTAGCTGCACGACTCACTGCGGTATGTCAATTCCCACTTAAAGCTGTCTTGTTATCAGAAGACTTGGAAGGCAACTAATGTGATGCTGATGCTTAGGCAGTTAGAAGGAAAACTTGGATACTACCAGTGAATCTAGTATACGAACTGGATTAAGTAATAACTGTGAGAAAGTATAGCATAATATGGCTCATGGTTAAATGTGACATACTGAAAAAAAACAGAAGTTTTAAGAAGAGACAGCTCTTGTCATAATTATAACAACTACTGGAATTTTTGAAGAGGTCTTCAAGTATGTGAACAACAGAGTCTACTGGAGTTTCCGAAAGACATTTAACAGAGTCCTTCACCAAAGGCTGTTAAGGAACATAGGCTACCTCATAATAAGATAGAGGTCTTCTCATGTATAAACAACTTGTTAAAAGGTAGGAAGCAGCATGTAGGAGTAAACAGTCAGCTTTCTCATTAGAGGAAAGCTGTGCGTCATGTCCCACAGGAATCTGTACAGGTGCTTGGGCTGTTTGAATGTTCAAAAGCAATCTGGATAAGGAATAAACAGGGAAGTAACAAAGATTACTAACAATACTGGTCATTCAAGATTGATTGTGGAGAACAGCAGAAGGGCCATATGGGTACATCCATACTGCTAAACAAAGCAGAATCATATGCTATCTTCTGGCCCTGACCCAAGCAATGCAGGCTAGTAGTATGCACATTATGCAGTACTTGGCACTGAGTCTCTTCCAAGCTTCATATAGTTCTTCTAAAACATGATTACTGGTTTAGTTTACTTTTTTTTCTGGATTCAAAGTGTCTGAAAAAAATGTGAGGGAAGTTTTATACCCTTTCAAAGGGGCTTTTCTGTAGCATGAAACTGATATTTATTTTGCAACATATATCTCACTTGAAAATAGATATGGTGTTTCAGAGTAAATAGTCTGATTTGCATACTGTGGGATGGAGGGAGCCAGAACTAAATCATTCTTATCCAGAGCATCTATTGGGAATCATCTCTACCACATGCTGTCTGGAAACCATGAATGGGTATTGGTTTGGAGGGTACTAGTTGGCATGGGCCAAAACATGTCAGAGAACCTGCTAGCAGTGATGCAGTGGCCTAAACCAGGGCAAAACAGAGGCTCAGGCTCAGGTTCTCAACTGCCCATATTTTTATTATTTTTTAGCTTGCTCCATGATATTCTTCCATACAGGGCGTGGATGTATTTTGAGGGAAAGCAGGAAAATAGGGATACTTTCTAACATAAGACAACATACATATGCTCAAAAGAGAATAAGGCCACCCTCTTTCTGTTAGCAATACAGCTTAGTCCCATGGTCACAAGCAGTGCCATGCCACGTGCCTTCATGGTCAGATGATCATTGTTTTCTATCATAGGTGAGAGTCTCAGTGGCAGAGTGCTTGAGAGCATTTCTTGGCCCTGCTTCGCTTACCAAGACTAATCCAGAAGTACTAAGTGACTAGATAATAATATAGTGAAATTCAATACAGGCAAATGTAAAGTGAGGATCAGGGGAGGGGAAAAGGTCCTACATACCGAAGGATGGGCTCTGAGCTGACTAATACTACTCAGGAATGAGAACCTGGGCTTAGAGACCTCTGAAAACCTCATCTTGGTGCTCAGCAGTAGTTGTAAAAAAGCAAAGTGAATATTAGAAAGAAATGATAGAAAATGTCATTGTGTTGATGTGTCAGTCCTGGTGCATATCTGGAATACTGGATGCTGTTCAGCTCCTATTTGAGAAAGGAGGATTTTCCTTTGTCAAGGAAGGAGAGAAGGACTTTTTTGAGAAAGGGTCTAAGAACCTTTGGGAAAGGATATAGCAATACTGGAAAGTCTTATAGAAGGGTAAAAACCACAATGAAAGGTATGGAGCAGCTTCTGCACGGGGATGGAAAAAAAATACTGAAGTGAGATATGACATAAGTCTGTAAAACCACAAGTGGTACAGGAAGATGTATAGGCTAAGTATAGCTAGTTCTTCTAGTACAAAATCTATAGGTCATCAAATGAAACTAGCAGCTGGTAGCTTCAAAACAAATGAAACAAAGTGATTCTACACACACTGTGTTTTTAAGCTGCCAAAACCTTTGCCCTGCAGCCCTTACTGTAGAGCAGTACAGGCAGTACAAGGAGCAGCTGGACAACTTGATAGACAAGAAATCTCTCAAGTAAATCTGTCAGTAGGCTCTGAGCCACAAATTACTGGTAGGTAGGAGACTACATGGGGAAGTATTAAATACACTTATTCTGCTCTTGTTCTCTTTTGCAGGCTTCCACTTCTGGCCGCTGTCAGAGACTGGCCAGATGAATCTTTGGTCTAACTTGGAACAACTACTACTGCTACACGCTTATGCTCTTACTGTTTATTCCTACTGTGTTCAGAGATACAGGATTTTCTCCAGACTCTTTGTAAATAAATAGGATTGTGTTTATATAAACACCAAAGTCTGATGTTTACAATTGATTTCAGAGCATTCTGACAAAGCTTAAAATATTGACTAATTCCCTGGAGCCAAGTAATTGTACACACTTACTTTATACAGACACACTGATACACATATACAGGCACAAATTCACACGTTGTAAGCCATGTATCTTTGCTGCTATGCAGGTCAGCTAATAAAAACAACAAATACTTGCACAGACTTTCCATCAACAGCACTCAAAGCACTCTTATAAGTACCACCTGAGCCTGTTTACAAATATGGAAGCAGAGGTGTTTAGTTAAAGGGACTGATTTTTTATTGGAGATAGGGCTAGAAGCCAGGGTGTCTGCCAGTGTGGTGATCTGATGGTTGGACAATTTTTGTGAACTGAATGCATATGAAGTGAATTTGAAACATAGAAATTCAGACTCTGGCAAGGGTTTGAAATCATGTAACTGTCACCACTCCCAGTAAAACCTGAGCTGCTCACAAGCTGCTGCCAGACCCTTTGAAGCAGCTGCTGCCAGAGAACCAGCTATCCGAGACACCTTTCCGTGCAAACATTGGATGAGAGATTTCTAAAACAACAAGATTATTCCTGAGTCTCACAACTTCAAGGTAAGAAACACAAAACAAAACAAAACACCTATCGCGTTAGGAGTAAAGCGGCTCCAGATAACAAGCGTGGCAGCAGAAGCTAACACTCTGCGTTAGATTCAATGCTTCTTACACATATTTTAATGGTGTCTACCTAGGGGGCAGAAAGCTCACTCGCTTGCTTACACAGGATACTTTTCAGTTTAAAGCTTGTTTTCTATAGATGTATTTGCTACTTCTCATGTGTGTAGATATGAGAAAATGCACTGAGAGGAAAGATGAAGTTCAGACAGCATCACGTAACAGCCAGTAGCAGGTAGGTATCACAGCTCAGCAGATGACAACAAAAGATCTCCATGCTTAAGCAGATGGAAGGAAGACTTGCAGGAACACTGACTACTTCACATTTTACCACAATATCATAATGACAAAAAGACCTCAGACAAATAACTTTGTGCTCTTCTAATGTAGAGTCATTGGGATTAATAGCCTTTAAAACCTTTTATTTCTCTTGCATTTGATAGGGGTGCCCTAAGGGGTTGATATTAGGTTAAACTACAGAGTGACACTGACTCATTCTAGGCCTCTTAATGCTTGTCTAGGAACTGCTAGGTCTGTAGCACCTGCTGCTAATGCTTAATGTGCTCTGCATTAGCACATCATGTCAGGAGAATCTGACACTGGCAGATAAATGGATGTTTTACAGTGCAATGTTCCCTTCTGCTTCTTAACTAATCAGCAGTAGCACAAAAAGAAGTAGAAGTGGTTTGATGAGGTTTTACCACAATTCAGTTTTGGAAAAAAAAAAAAAAAAAAAAAAAAGAGGTATAATTTGAGACTTCACTGGAGTCCTTTCTGCAATAACTTCTAAGCCTCCTAGCTTATGTAAAACCCAAACAATGCAATTCATAACTAATAAACTTTCACGATGATAAACACCTGGTATGTGAAGACTGCAAAACACTTTACAACTTCACAAACGTTACTGACAATATATTGTTGAAGTGGAAGTCATCCTTGTTTTAGGCTTAAGGAAACTGAGGCATGGTGAGACTGGAATCAAAATTCTCAAAGGTGCTTTCAGTGCCAAAGTGCATATAAATACAGTAAGTAAATTACTTTCTAAAGGTAAAATTGTCACTTGTCCTTTTTCTCAGCCAAGAAAATGGTACAAGGTTTCCCTCTAACTTTTCTTTTCTCTATTGGGTACATGTACTGCTGTTCAGTCTGGGTGACTGATCTGCCAAAAATTCCTAAAAGGAAAAGATACAAAACACAGTAAGTGCTACCTTCAACGCCCTGTAGCATCACTGCCAAGCTTGGCAGCCCAGAGAGTGGCTGGCAGTACCAAAATGATTATTCAGAAATCCATTTATGCGATGGATAGCGCTTTTAGGCTGTGTCCTTGGCAGGTTGCAGTGCTGAAATCTAGTATAGAGGCACTACCCAAAGGTAGCAGAGAGTTGGTTCATTCAGAGTTCAAATTTTCTGTGTGTCAGCTCTCTGCCTCCACCTGTACGGAGGTTTACTGTCCTTCTATTAGTTTAACAAGTAACATCAACAGCATGCATAGCTTTAATGACAAGTAATTTTACTACCAAGGGCACCATAGTTTTATATACAGTTAAACACATACCAGCATCATCTAAAAATTATGTCAAATAATATTACTTATGTTGTGTTATTTTAAAGTTTGGAAATCATGTCTATGGCTGTCATAGAGCTTTAAAGAGTTCCCTTTGTGTGTTGTAATTGGGATGCAGCATTTATGGACACAATATGCAGTCTTTTTGCTAGCAATTGCACAGTAGCTCATGACGCACAAGAGATCATGAGTATGGTTGCATGAGCAACCTAAGACCACTTTTTAACTCTTAAGTATTTGACATTGCATTAAAATGTTATGTAAAAACTACATTAAAATGTTAATCGTGTATGAATATGCTCTTCTAAGGGTTTTTAAAGACAGAGGTAAAGAGTAGGTTCTGTATTGCAGTACTTTAACAAGCTGCTTGCTATGTACAATGCGTTGCACAGCACTGTTTTACCTCTAGATCTTTAGTGCAGACTTCTTGTTAACTTAACTTAAACTAGGTGGCAGCTACAGAGCAGAATTATCCCGAAGGGATGATGACGGTTCACACACTGAACAAAAGGAGCAGTCATGGGGAAGAAGTCAGTCCAGCTCTTTGTCCCTCCGTTTGTATTCCGCAGACCTCGAGAGCCTGGCAATTATGGGAACAGTGTGCTTCACCTTTCCTCAGCAACAGAAATGCTCCTCTCGGTTCATGTGCTTGGATCAAAGGGTACCTGAGAAGAGCAAAAGCTGGAAGGAATTTCATGCAATGGAGCCAAGATATTTCTGTTGTCCGAAGACATTTCTCCTGCAAAATATGAAAAGTTTGTTGCAGACATAGGAAACTTCTCAAGGAAATTTTCAGTAGCTTTATTTAACAGAAAGTATTAGATGAGCTAATTAAAATGGAAGGTACCAGTGTTCCCTATAGAATCAGCCTTTCAGGATATTCCTCCTTATATAGCCTCAAGTCCTCTACAGTGAAGAGGGAAGGAAAAAAAAAAAAAAAAAAAAAAAAAAGTTTAATCGAGTGGGAGAGGCTTAATTTAGTAGTAGCAGGTATTGGTACTGGCAATGCTTCATGTGTCTCCTCACAGGTCATGGATGATTTCAGAGAGTTCAAAAAGCTAATGAAACATAAAAATGCCCAAATGAGCTTTTTGGAGATTGCTCCTGTCTCAGAAATGAACAAACGAATCAGGAGATTTTAACAATAAACTGCCAATTAGAGAGGTGTTCAAAGGAGAGGAGATTTTAGTTTGGTGGACTGTAGGGACATTTTACAACAGAGGAGTTATGTGGTTTTCACTACCTCAATCTCATTAAAGCGGAAATCAGTTTTACAGGGGACAAGCTGACTAGACTAGTCATTAACAGCATTAAACTTACAACAAAAGGGGAGATTAAAAAGGGGCAGCAAAAAACATTCATTTAGCACAGTCAAGCTGTCAAGAACAAAATTAATCAAGACACTGGATGACACAGAGAAAAGAAATTCTTTAATTGCCTACTCATGAATGGCAGGAGCTTGTGTGGTAAACAAGGAGAATAGGAACCGCTTGTTCTATGAGAATGAATTTGACCTATCTGATATTACTGGAACTTGTAGGAAGGTAGGAATGTTAAGCTCACTCACTATAACTAATTTAGGAACAGCACAGTGGCAACAGAAAGGAAGAGGCAATATGTGGCAATAAGTGACTTCAGCCCTCTGACTGCTATGTAGTAAATGCTTTCAGTATTTACAGATCAATCTTCCAACATAAAGTGTGATGAGAGCAATTAGTTGCAAGCAGCTACAGACCATGAAACTACCCTACGGAACAGGATGACCGGTGCGTTAACCTCATATTTACAACATCTGCGGAGAGGAAGAGCATTTCTGTACTGTATAAGATTAAAAAAAAAAAAAAAAAAAAAGCCTTCTCACTGGTAAGTATCAAGTTAAACGACATAGCTCTACATGTTTGACACTGCCAGTAATAAAATACCTTTGAAATTCTGAAAAAAAAAAAAGATTGATGAAAATTTCCTAAATAAGAAAGTTTTGCTTCTCTCTTTAGAGAATTCTATACTTGACATCATCTTGACAGCTAAATCAAAATTCATCCCAGGACTAAAAGTTAGTGGTTCCTTAAGTGAAAATGATAACTCGATTACATTTGTTCCATGCAAATAGAACGTATTGAAACTTGATGCTTTAAAGGGGCCAGTTTCAAACAGATCAATACAAATTTGTGCCAGATCAGTAGAGCGAGAATTTTGAAAGGAAAAAAAATGTAAACAATAACATAAATATTTAAAAGCATTTTATTAGATGACCTAAAAGCTTCAGCCAAGATAAAAGCTATTCCAGACCAGACTGGCTCAAAAGAGAAATGAAGTCAACATTACATTTCAGATGTAAACAGATTGGGTTGGGAGACAAGGGAGAAACTGAATAGATTAGATCACTTTAATTTAGGATAGAAATGGAAACAGTAGAAAATTGATATTGAAGACAAAAGGATATATGAGATATATGAGGAATTCTATGGCTGTCTGAGTTAAGTACACTGAAAACAAGATTAAATATCTCTGAAGCAAAAGCAACTGTACAGTAGTGTTTGTCCATTGTTTAATGGAAATGGTGGAGTTGTCAAAAATAATGCAGAAGATACTGAAATGTTGAATAAATATTTCAGCTATGGGGTTGGGTAAAAGACAGATGTAGTCATATTGTATGAAGATTGAGATGAAATATTACAGTTAAAACAATAAGGAGGATATAAGCCAAACAGCACCTATTCAATCAAATGGTCTTTTATTAAAAAAAAAATAGTATGCACCCAAGAATGCTAGAAAAACAGTCTAATAAGCTTTATTTGACCATTTACAATTATTTGTAATAAATCTTGGCATGCTGGGGTAGTTTCTGAGCATAGGAAGAAAGTAATAGTTATGTCAGTACTTTGTTTTTAAAGTAAATGGGATAGCTTGGATAAATACTAGCCTGTATTCCTGGCATCAATCTTAGGAAAAATAATGGAACATCAAATAGGGAAACTGATTCATAAGGAATAGACAGTAGCTTATTTAATGTCATCCGACATGGTCTATAGACAATAGAATTTGTCAAATTAACTAGATATCCATTTTCTATAACACAGGTACAAGGTTAGTCATACATTCCTGTGTTTCAATAGAGCATTTGATTTGGTTCTACATACCACTGGGATTAAGAAAATGACATAAAATCAGAAAGTCAAATTAAAAAATAGTTGATAGACAAGGCTCAAATGTAATTTTAAATGAGGAACCATTGTGAGTATGTCTATTTCTTTGGGGGGAATTTTCCCCCCAAAAGATTCCTTGCTGGTTAATATTTTTTGGCAACAATCAAGAAAATAATAAAACAAAATGGATCAATTGTGCACATTAAAAGTGCTGAGCAACTAATTAATAATAAAAGAAAAGATCACTCAAGAAAAGGCTTTCTGATCTGCTTGGTAAACTCAGCAAGGATATTTTTATCTCGCAAAGAATAAGAGAAGCTGTACTGAAGATGTATAAGACTATATTTGAAAGCAGTTACTCTACATAAGACTAGGTTTGGAATAAGGTGAATTTGGACTTTCTGTAGAGCAGTGGATAAAGTGTATTTCCTTCTTGTATGAAAAGGAAGTTGTCAGAGGTGGATTATATTTTAGATGAAAAAAAAGAAAAATCTGAAATATTTTCGGTTCACAAAACAGTTAAATTTCAATGTTTGTTCGTCTTCTGCTGTATGTATAATCAGACCTTCCAATATAATTCTTTAAAGAAAAGAGAGGACCTACAATTAAAAGGTCAATTTATTTCAGTTCTTGGTCCATCAATCATCCAAACTGGGCATGACTTCAAACACATTCCAGTTTCCCTGGGTATCCTCTGCACATAGATGTCCTCCCTATGTGAACTGGGCAGAGGTCGAGGAGAGGTAAGAGACTGAGGCAGAGGGACAAGCGAAGGAGAGGCTGATATTACTCTGTGTCACTCTGATACAGAGTCAGGATGCAAGCAGAACATGTATCCAGCCTAGGAAATCACCATCACACTTGGGATCCACAAATGGGGTTCATACAAGATGATCCAGTTTTTCCAAAACAGCCAGTGATGATATAGTGGTTAAGAAGTTCATCTGTGTTGGAGAGAATTGTAGAATCATAGAATGGTAAGGTTGGAAGGGACCTCTGGAGATCATCTAGTCCAACCCTCAGCATAGCCCATACAGGAATTGAACCCATGACCTGAGCATTAGCAGCACTACTCTCTAACAAACTGGGCTAAACAATCGTCACAGATCCCTAATTTGTTACACATTTGCCTAAATTGTTTATTTATTTATTTATTTATTCATTGCCTAATTTATTGCAAATATTTAAATCTTGATTTTCCACACTTCAAGTGTATCCATCCTGTGTTGTTGTCGTTTATATTTACATTTTGATTAGCTCAAGAAAGAGAGTAGTATGAGGAAGGGCTGACCCAGACAAAAGGAATATGCATATAAAGAGATGTAAATGCATAAATATTCATAGCCAGCTTGATTAACGAAAGATAAATTTCTCATCTCAGGTTTTGCAGAGCTTTAGCATGTGTAAAATTAGAGGTTCAGCATGTCAGAATGCTTCTGCTAGCATTAAGCTTGATTCTTAAGTGTGAGTATGGATGTATTTATACTTTTTTAATTCCCTCAAAAAATATATTTCTTAATGAGAAAAATGGCACCCTATACAAGAAATGCAAATATTTTGTGGATTATTAATGTAACAATCCTCAGAACCACTTCAGTGTATGCCCCTATAAATCATTTTATTAATCATTAACCATTCATTAATGACATACTAGATGATGAGCAAAATCTTACAGTTTTTCCTAACACAATATCTGTCCTCTACTGGATTGACATTGGCTCCCAATTTTGAGTATCAGTTTTGTTAGCACACTATAACTTTAGGTGACCCCTACTCCACCACAATAATTAGTGTTCTGCTTTCCTTACAGATAATGTTGTTGCATACGGAACTACAGCATAGATGCCTTTCTGCAAGAAAAAATCACATCCAACAAAAATATCTGGGTTTTCAGTGACTCATGTCTGTGTGAAATTCCAAGTTTCAGTGCATCAGCACAACTTAACCTTGCACCATATATTACTGAAAGTGTAAAACACATGATATTGTCTTGTTCCAGTTCAATTTAGCCACAAAAATAGATTTACAATGCTAAAAAAGTTGAACCTTTGAATATTTTGATGCTACCCATGCATTGAAGCAAATAATAGCCTTTTCATAATCTTTCATCACTAAAGAATACAGACTGCTCCAGGGATTTAAACCTCCTAATGCATTCAGAAACTGTCCTTGTAAATTTTGTGTTGTATAGTTTGCCCATATGAAAAAAAATTGGACGATGCAAGTGAAGGATAGGCAGGAAAAAAAAAATTTCCACACATTTGTCACCTGTAAGTTGTCTCTTGCTTTTCTGAGTATGTGTTCAAATAGCTCCCTTTTGGGGGTTAAAATTCATTATGAGTTTTGTTGTGAATTTCCAAATGCATGTGACACTTGGTTTAAGTTTGCTCTTTCTGCTGATAAAGAAAGCGCTTACCCTTGAAGTTAAGGATGAACGGGATTTGAAGCCTCTGTGCTATAGACAAACCTAAATAAAGGATAGCTATGGTGCAGCTTGACAGTATGATATTGGGTTCTAATTCTTATTCATCATAAGACAAAACGTCTTTTACTTATTCTTGTCTTTGACTACCTCTTGGACTTTCTTATAAAAGATGAAACATCTTTTTTTTATAGCCATCTATACAATGGATGTCCTAGTTTAAAAGAGAACAGACAATGAACCAAGAGAACTGGGAGGCTGACAGCATGAAAGTCCATCACCCTGAAGGCAAAACACACTGCTTTTTTATTAATGTATGTCATAGGCATGCTAAAAGGTATTTACAGCTCTTGGTCACAGTGTTTTAAAAACACCTGCTGTGTTGAAATGTTTCTGAAGAGAGATGGACTACACTAACAAGTAGAAAATTGATCTTCTGTTCCTCTTCCCATTGTCTATTCCCGTCAACTATACTTTTCAGAAAGCAATTATGCTTATGTTAGTAGAATACATTTAGTATTGTGATCTCTGTGGGCACATGTTGTGGCTGACAGTCACTGATGTGGGACTTTATATTCACAGCTTTAAATAGCTGAGTCATGTGGTATAATTTTTGGCTGCTATTGCCACACTTCCAGATTATCTTTGTATAAACAAAGTGAAAATCTCCTTTTGACAAAATATTCACTTTCTCAAAAGGATCTATTCAGAAACCTAGCTTCACCCCTGGTACTATGAGGACATAGTTTCATAGAGACTAAACATGTCCTAAGCTCAAAATATCACACTTGTCTTATAGCACTCTGGCTGTCAACACTGGCTATAAGTGAGCTATCATCAAGGGGTTATCCAGGAATCCCATGAGATTTAAGCATTTGCTTTCCACCAAAATGCTGAGAGTTAATTTTTGAAAGATTAAGTGTTTATTTTGATAGCTCTTTGGCTTTTTTATTTATCATTTAGGCTAACATTTTATATACAGTTTAATGGTTGTTAAAGCAGCCACAGAATGGAAAAGCTGTCCATAACAAGACTGTAGACAACAGATGATACATTGGGCCATAACACTGCATGGGTGATATACAACTGCAAAGTTATCCCCTATGGATTAAGCAGTTATGCAAGCAATAACCAAAAACTTTTCTACAGAGATGCACAAAATTAGAGATATAATGAGGGATACACAGGCCATACTTGATATAATGCTTTTGTTTCATTGCTGACTAAGAGGATCATCACCAGGAATGAAGAACAGACCCTCCTGTTCTTCAATAACCCTCGGATGCTTAGAAACAGTGCATCAAAAGCTGATCATTCCTTTCTGGCATGAGGACCTCTCCAAGAGCACCATTCACTATCCATCATGGACGTCTACCTTCTGGTTTTCTTTCCCATCTCCAAAGATCATAAATAGTTTTCACTGATACAAAAGCAAATAGAATATTTCAGTATGCCTTTACTGCTGTAATCCACAAATAAATAAGCAGTCCCAACAAATTTTCTCCTATATCATATCAACATTTGTTGTGGCACAAATATAGAAAGAAACTTCATGCTTAAAGAGAATACATGTTTTAAATAGAAAATGTAATCTCATTTATATTTTAGTGGGGAAAGACATAAGCATGGTAAAATAAACAATTAAACAGCAGAGATGAACAAAATCACAAACAGGCTAGAAATAAAAATAGAACTGTAGATTTTTTTTTCCTTTTCTAGAATTTTAACCCATAACATATTTGACACTTTATCTATTTCCCTCTTTATTGAATAAGCTTACTATTAAACTGCCTACACAGAGGTGCCTAGTGTCCTCTTAAGATATCCCATGTTACTTCCATCTTCCCCTCCAGAAACACACGGATCTCCTGTAAGTCCTGGACAACACCTTCCAATCCAAGCTGGTGTGTCAGATACCCTAGAGTGTACACAGTCACTCTAAGCACTTTTGTTGGGTGACCAAATCCCCTCCGGTACCTCAGTCCTACAGCTGGACATCTATATTTAGGCATCCTCCACCTCAGTCTGAACCCTACCTTCTGGAGTTCAATTCAGCTGAACATCTATGCCATGATATGCCATTTGAGATGTCTTAGGATATCAGAAACGTGGCACTGGCATACATGCCACAGGTCTTAAGGGAAATCTATACCCTCAAAGAGCAACCACTGGGTGCCAGTTGGGACTCAGTGGCATCTTCCAAGGCACTCAGAGCCTATTGGTTGACAAGTGAATCAAGTTCGTTAGTGTCTCCAGGATTTTTCAGTATGTCTAAATGGCTTTCAGCAGGACTGTACTTTGCAGATATTTATAAACAACAGCAAATGAGTAAAGCTTGCAACAATGCAGAAAGGAGATCATATTAGTTCAGCAACAAGCTGGCCCTTTCTAGCTTATGTTATTTACAGAGGATTTAGCTGTTTTTGTCATTTTCTGCTGTGCTACAGACCATATAAACAAAGCCTTTAAAGTTCAAATGAACAAATTTGGCCACAGCTACAAATAACAAATTGACTAGTCTTAGCAACAAAATGTTAATTGGTGTCTGAGAGATTCAGTTCACAATAAAAGAGCCCACAACACTTAATCCTTGCCAAATTAGGAATTTTTAACAAATATGAGTATCAAAAGATTGAGTATGTGAGGCCGTTTAATACATATATGTAATCAAAGAGTCACCAACAGCCTTGAATGGAGAGAGAGGTCTGTGTACCCAGGGCTGCTCTACTGCTCTGTTTTTGTTGTTATTGCTGCTGGGTTTTTTTAATCTCTGAGACAGAGACCTAACAGCTGTATATATTAAGAACATAATCCTTCTCTTTCAACTTCAGAACTCAGTATCATTTATTCATTTCTCACCTGTCCAATCTAGAGTGTTTACCAGTACACACTACAATGAGCCCTCTTGCAACTCATATTTGATGTTCTGCTCATACAAAAAGCAAGCCACGGAGATTAAAATGTCAAACTGACCTGAGGTAGCCCCCAGTTCCTGATGATTTCTTTCCTGTGAAATGAAGTTATCTAGAAAAATAAGGAGAAGCTAGATAGGAATTTCTCAGCCATTGTAAAGAGAAGGAAGTAGGACACAAGGAGTAGAAAGAATGTACGTCCCTTTGGAGAACACTGGAGTAAATTGGATTCAAGTTTTTGATTCAGAAGCCTGCCAAGGGTCAAGCTGTCACTATTTCAAATAAGTAAGATGGTAATGAGGAGCACAAATGGTAAGATATTCTCAGTGTTGTTCATCTGGCCCTCACACAGACTACCTGCCTCAATCCCTAATACATGTGATCTAAAGTTTAAAAGAAGGCCCATATGCCCAGTAGAGCTCCCAAGGGCATGTGAGAGTCCTGGACATAGTTTTTGTATGTGTGCACCTCTGCACATTTGTTGCCAGTCCGTAAGCCTAAATTTTGTATGAGACCAGCCTCTCCATACTTGCAATATAAAGCCTTCCTGTGTGCACACAGTAAAGGCAGACACATCTAACCAGGTCTGTATGCCTGGAGAGACTCATGTTCGGTGGGTCCGGCATTGCATTTGGAAAGCTGAGCCCTTCTCTGAAAAGGAATGTCTTATAGAAAGCAAGAGCGTCTTCAGCCACACAGAAGCTTTGTAGTTTGAATGAAGCGAGTGGCTTCTATGGCTACTTCAGCCTAAGTGCCCTGATCACCCCACTGCAGAATAACCATGGTTGAAACCCTCTTCCATCACATGTGCTTAAGTTGATACTTTGCTGCAGACTGTGATAAAAAAGGCATACAATTATGTTAGGTTATGGTAGATTATGGATGGCTTTCAGTATTCCTAGCAGGCTGGCAGGATTTGGAGATGCCCTTGTTAAAAATGGTTTAAATATGAACAATAAGCATGTCAGATAGATATTTCAGATAATTGACAATTAAATAATTCATAGTGCTGACATACTCAAGCAACAGTAGCCACTGTGGTAACTCCTGTTTTAAAGGGATTAATATATAAAGGTATGTTCTTTTGCTCTTCACATAAGAAAAACTAAATAAACTTTTTGTGTCCTAGATGATCATGATTACAAGACGTGCATAAATATGTTTATGCTTGCTACATGTACACTGACCACTGGACTTATTTTCACACGATATCTGCTCGAGTGGATGCAGCTCCTAAAGGGCACACAAAATAGTGAATTATTACCCTTTTACTTATTTAGTACAAGAGAAAATGCAAAGTTTCCCAAACTTATGGTCTATGTCGTGTGAATAAATCAGGGAACAGTGAAACTACTTACATTGCCTGCATAACAGCTCGTTAAGATTCTTTTCCGCTTCAGTGGAAGAGTGGTGACACTTGCACCAGAACTCGATCAGATCCTCCAGAATGATATCATTTCAATCAGAATGTGGATTTCATGACTGCAGAAGGTCATCAAGTCAAATACTGTGTCTGATTTTTAAAAGGGTTGGATAATTTTATGACCATTAATAACATTTGTAGTTCTGCAAGCTAAGACAAGGTAATCAAATGTCATGCTTCGGAGTGTAGGCTGATTGCCATACAGGTCAGGAAGAATATTTTTGCCAATGTACATGATTGCTTAAAATAAACTCACAAATTCAACAAGTTCAATAAGTAAAAAAATTAATGCCAGAAAACTTTAGCTTCTCTATTTAAGTGTTGCCTATAGGTGAGAACTAAATAAAATGAAGGAGGTATGCAGGACCAAACAACCTCAAAAAATCACTGAAGTCACTCCAATAAGGTATCTTCACATGGAAGCAGATGTGAATTTATATTGCAGTATTTTCAGGTTTTTTTTCCAGGTTTCAAAGATTAAATTGGAAGAATTCTTCATAACAACTTCTTAGCAAAGAATCACAGAGAATTAAGATTGAATGAGATCTTGGGAGGTCATCCAGTCCATCTCTGTCACCCCAGGCTGGATCAATTAAATCTATATCAGACAGATGTTTATTATTATTCTTTAAACTCCTAGCAATGAATCATCTACAGGCAATTTCTTACAGTCCTTCATTATTATAAGAGTTCACAAACTAGTCTTAACATCCAGCTTGCATTTTCCTTGCTTTTCTTTGAAGCAAACTTAATTAATTGATTATTAATAATATAGGATTGCAGCAATTATAGGAAATCTTTCAGGAAGAAATGAAAATAAATATAAATTGTATGATAGCTATGATTTATATATGTGACATAATGTAAGTACAGAATATTACTGAAACTAAATATTGGCTGATTTTCTGTTGACCGTAACATTTTATACCCCTTCTGGATCAGAAAAGATCACCTGGAACTTTGTCATACCTGAAATATTGCACACATCTAAAAGTATAAGTTTGCCATTACAGGAGTTCAATCATAAAATCTCTATTTGTTGAGCTACATCTCAAGATATTATCATAATAATAATAATTTTTAATTAGAAAAACCTCTGCACTCTTTCTATTTCTCAACACCATCACAGACATCTCTCCAAATCTATAAACTTTACTCTTAAAACATATAAATCTGACAAGAAAAATTCAGATATGGTTTTATGGTGCATCATACAGAAATCTTATTAATATCTTCTTTTTAATAATATTAATATATAAACAACCTTCAGCATTAAACTAAACCTTGGAAACTAGATTCCCACACTGAGAAAGTCTAAAGTTGTTTGTAGCACAGAACGAGGGAGATATGGTCTGTGCCTGATGCTAAAAACTTGTCAATGTTTAATCTGTCAATGGGTTTGTAAGACCTTCAGAAATGAAAGTAGAAAGGGGCACCAAAGAAGATGCCTTAGGTCTGAAAGGAAGAATTATGCCTACCTTTCTCAGAGCTCTAAATCTGACGCTGACTTAGAGTCTGATAGGTTGTCTATCCAGAACTATAACTCACAGATATATGTTTTTGTTTACTTTCTACATTTAGTCCACACATTCCTGAAGGTCAGTTTGACAAAGGCAATGAAAGTTAATTAGTATTAGAACGATATACTTTCAAAAACACAAGAATTTAGTTAGTTTCTTTATTGCTAATCGTTTTCCCTTTAAATCTGTGTCAGAAAACAATCTGATTTTTGAGAATTATTTCAACTGAAAATTGATAATTAATGAATGAATTACTTTGCTCTACAGATAGTCTGTTCTTCAAATGTATGAGTGTGTGTATTCTAAGAGTTTTAATTTAGATGAGATGTATATGTTTTATGTTTATAAATGGAAAAGTTCTTTGAATGCATCTACTTTATTTAGATTTTTTTTGTACAGGTAGACAAACTAACTGAATAGCAGGGCAAAACAGTTGGAAAATTTTAGATTTTTTTTCCTTTTAAATATTTCATAAGTTATGTATTTGCTCTCTTTCTAGTGTCAAGGTGGGAAAAGATTTTTTGAAAGTAACTTTAAAATATTTTAAAACTTGTATTAATAAATGTATGAAACTAAACAATATAAACTATTATTTTAAAATGAAGACAATTAGGACACTCAAAGCAACTGTAATTCTAATGTGTGATGACACTAGTCTCTTCTTTGTTTTATCCAATCCTATTCTTTAGAATTAATCTATTTTCCCCATTTTATGCACATAATGTAAAATAGGTCCTCTTATCCTGCTCTAGACCAGCTTGAAAAAAATGAAATTTCCACAAAAGAGTTCAAGCCTTCCTTAAAAACGTACTTAATTTTTATCATTTGACTGTCTTTATTTTATCACTTGAGAGGTTAGATCAAAATTAGCCATGAATTGTTGCATTTTGGAAATATCTGTGAAGTTAAGGGTATATAAAGAGATGTATTGACTGTGAAATATTCTTGGTTATTAAAGTGAGGAGATTCAAAAAGACTTTTTGCATGATTGTTGTCAGTCAGTTGTACCACTAGAAGATCAGACAGCTAAATTAGAGTAAAAAGTTGATTTTCTTGTGAGATCAATGAATATGGCAGGTTAATAGATGACATGCGGTTAGTACTAAATGCAAAGGGAGCAATGACATCATGAAAGTAGTACAAGCTGTGAATGAGTACCAAAAAGAGTACCTTTAAGCCACCATGCAAAAAAAAAAAAAAAAAAAAAAAAAAAAAAAAAAAAAAAGATGACGGGAGGGGGCAATGACCAAGTAAATGCTTGGAAAAGATGCAAGTGTAATAGGAGTTTTCTGAAGAGGAGAGTAGAATAATAGTCTCTGAGAGAACTGAGGCACTGAATATCGGTGTGTGTAAGAGGAGGGGGGTGTAACTAGGCATGTGAGAAAGCTGCTGAATGTAATAATAGAGATATATTGGTAATAGAAGGGTCAATGGAGCACTTTATAGACAGTTATTTCTGTCAGACAAGATGAGATAAAGGAGAAGAGTAAGTCTACAAAAGCTGAAGATATTAATAAAATTTTTATAATGGGTTAGAAAATTAGGAATGACCTGATAAGTCTATTTTGCATGTTCAGCTGATGATATAAAAGGCACCACAATAAAGAGAGTAGGTTAGAAACATTTCCTGGAAATAAAGATACTGATGTGACTTTTACTCAAGGGGATGACCAAAGAACACTGAAATGGTTGCAGCTGTGGTTAGAGTAATTAAATGATTTGGTGGCTGTACTCCAGATGTAGTTTTCTATTCAATGCAGTTGCCAGGATGCAGAGGGATTTAGATGAGCAAGCAAATGAAAGGAGTAAGGTTGAGACCCAAGGATTTTTCTTTTCTTTTCTTTTCTTTTCTTTTCTTTTCTTTTCTTTTCTTTTCTTTTCTTTTCTTTTCTTTTCTTTTCTTTTCTTTTCTTTTCTTTTCTTTTCCTTTCTTTTCTTTTTCTTTTTTTTTTACGGTGTTACAGTAGCCTTTCAGCTGATCCGGTAAGGTTGAAAAGAGTCCATATATGGGATTTATCTCACATAGTTCAGGTCTGTAGATGCCAGGCACTTCCAAAGGATGAATTATCTGACCTACTTAGGTTCTTCTCTGAAGATGAGGCAAATAGCTCTCTGGAAGTGGGTACCTCCCTGCGTTGATTAGAAAGGGAGCTTCAGGTGGGAGGCTCACCTTTTTGTGTCTAACATTTAGATGCCTAAGTTTAGATGCTCAGATGAGCTCCACAGAGGGCTTTTGTACAAGTGAACATCTTGCTAAAGATCCCCAAACCAAGCCAGAATTATTCAGTTTTTATAGTTGCTGGAATGCTGAGCTTCATTTCCAAGCAAAACTCACAGCCCAGGGGAATGTAGCATGCCATGAGCTAAATATTTGGCAGTAGGGAAAGTAAGTATAGAGGTGGAGGTTAAAAAATAGAAATAGATTTTTCACTTTTACTGAGGCTGAGTATTATAGGCCGCTTAGTCTCACCAAAGTTGGAGAAAGGTTATCAGATTCCAGCTAATAAAAACACCTGATAAAAAGTTAAAACAATCTTATGAGAATATCTTGCAGTTCTTAGAAAAATAAAACTACATAGGGATGATATGTAGCAGGAAAGGAAAGACTATGCAATCTATACAATTTTTGCTAATAATAGAGGTCGCTTAAGTTAAATGACTTTTGGTAAGGAACCTTTAATGCTGTTAGAAAAAGTAGATCATGGCAGCCTTTGGAAGACAAGAGACATCTTCTGAACAAGTCAAAAACATTGATAATAAAGCATTTTAATTACTCTGATACTGATTAGGATAACAGGAATGCAATTATAAAGAGCACATTCTTAAAAGTTACATATGTTCTTAGCACAAGCTTGGTTTGTTTTCAGTAATTCCTTGAACAGGTTTTACGGTTGAAGGCCACCTGATCCTAAGAAATGAGCTAAGAATAAGAAATCACATTTAAGATACAGAGCATCATGGATCTATTTATCAGCTTATCATTGAATCCAAAATACTTGAGAGGGAATGCTGCGTACTAGAAGTGTTTTGACTTTGAAAAGTCAAAACTTTTCAAAGAAGTGAAAGAAGGCTGAATGCTCTGAGGAATGTTGATTGGAATTCTATAATGTATGAGAAATCTCCTGAAGAAGAGTAGGAAATATAATATTTAAGAAACAACTGATGAGAAGGTAATTGAAATTCACCTCAAGCAAACAGCTCTTCTGCTGAGTATAGAGTAGAGTAACGAGCAAATTAAGTGAAAATACAACAGAATGCTAAGTCTAATTCAAACTGAAAACTGAAGCATATTTTCTCTCAAACAGACCAGTTCAAGCACACCCCTAAAAATGACTTTATTTCTCTACCATCTATGAAGAGATACTCAGATAAACAGCTATGGTAGACATTCACATTGCAAACATATAAAACTAAATGAAATCAATCACACCTCTTGTACATCTTTTAACTGGGAAAATGTAGTCAGTGGATTGCTTAATACTCCAGTCCTGTTTGCGTCATTCTTAAAATTCTTAATCTTCAGTAAAAGCAAATCAAGCAAACACTTAAGCCATGAAGTCCTGTAAGCTTTACAATTTACTGTTAGCTCTCTATTATCCTTAGACCATTGGACCAGTTTGAGTGCAGCAGTTAACAACAGGTGAGCTCTCCAGCATCTAGAACAAAGCCAAAATATCTTGGCTGTGTATAGCAAGGATTTCTGTATATGCATATGTCTGAGAGAAAAGCACCTCAAAAAGAGTATTATATAGAAGATCTTTCTTCAGTGTTTAGAAAAAAAAAAGAGAGAGAGAGAGAGAAGTGCTACTCTGCAATATATTTTCTGGTGCTATGAGGAACTGGCCAAATATTGTTTTCAAGGTCCAAGTTAGTGACTGTGCCTGAATTCGGCTGTCAGGTGAAAAGGTCATGTTCAAATGTGATACCCAGAAAAGATTCATTATGCTGAATATATTGAGAGAAGATTAGATAGAAGGAGGATTATTTTCTGCATTGACATCCTACAGACCAGGTTTAACAGGAATTTGGAGGAGATTAAAGTAAGAGTCTCTTTTCAATTTAAAAGCCTACATTGGTGCCAGAGAGAAAAGCTCTTGAGCATTTTACTGTTTTCATGGTTTTGCTGAAGTAAAATCCATCATTTGAAGATGTTTCAGCTCAGACAGTCTAAGGAACAGCCTCTTCATTGGAAAAATACCCCTCCATTTTTCTTGGAGAAAGTTTTCCTATGAAGTGAGTCCCTTTCAGACCTTCGTCCTCTCCAGTGACAGTGTTTAACCTCAAGTTATCTCTGCTGAAAGGAGTTTAGAAGGATTGATGTTATTGCCAGAACGGAGCACAAACTCTCATATTATACACAGATGCTAACTTCTGAATAAAATGTATCCTTTTACCTGCCAGAATTAGCAGGATTCCTGCAGTTAAAGATGTCTCAGATGCAATAAAATCTGTGCTGTCTCTGGGCTCATGAAAGTCACTACATTCTGGCTGTAGTGACACTTATGGAGCCCTTACTTCCAAGAAAACCTTCCAGTTCAGCTGATACGTGTCATTCTCAAAGTAATATCTAAAAAAAAGTATGATCCAGTATAGTTTCCATCTTATAGCTATTGTGAGTACTGGGTTTACAGTTATATGAGCCGTTACTTTCTAATTAAAACAGTCTCAGGCACTTGGGGTCCATGTGTGGACAACATCTGGAATGGAATGGATGTCTGCAACAATAAAATTTCTTTGCCAATAAAGAAAAAGAAATTTGTAAAATTTTTTCAACTACTCTTTGCAGATCTGTAAAACTGTTAGATCATTTGTGAACCACAAGTCCTTCAGAAAAGTAATATCAGCTGAATATACCTCTGGATCCTCATTTTTCCTCCATGTGTCTGCTTTTGCAAGGATAGAGTAATGGATGGCTCAAGGAGCTATTTGGTCTTGGCAAATTATCTTCCATTCAAAAGGAGTTTCTCCTTTTGAAAGCCTTGGGGAGATGTGACAAAGAATTCCCAACTGAACCTCATAATCTTATTTATTATTCTGGTAGCCTTCATTACAGATACACCTGTTCAAAATAGTCTTTCCACAATTCTGAAAATATACCTTTCACCATTTTATTATATAATTAGTATTTCTCTAGTTCTCGATCATATTTAACATTCTCCCATCACATTTTTCCTTTTCACAACTACATTTCATTCATGGATCTGAGGTATTCTTATAGTAATAAATCACCTAATCTATCATTTGTGGTGAATTTGCACCTGATAGTGTCTTCATCCATGACCTTGCATCAGATACAATTAAGTTTCATCCATCTTTAAAATTACATCCTCGAAGAGATCTATTTCTTCCTACAGTAAAAAAAAAAAATCTTTTGAATTACATCTCCGTTTCCTTCATTTGCATCTTCACTTCTCCTCATGTTTTTAAGAAAAAAAAAATAACATTAATATCAGTCCTCAAGTATCTTTGAGGATTCTACTGGCTTTTTCCTTTCAGATAAATAGTTTCCTTTCCCAGTACAATCCCATGTTGTTTATTTTTTGGCCAATTTGTTAATTTTCATATAATTACAGCCATCTTCTCCATATGAGTTAATAATTTCCCATGTGACATATCTCTTTCTTTCAGAAGTCTAAATAGATTCATTTTTTCCACCTATCTAGAAAGCATACTGCCTTATCCAAAAATGTATTAGATTTGCTTGGCATTATCATTTGCTCAATTTTTCTTATCCTTCAAAACTTATTTTGGCATATTGTGGAGAATAGTACCATTCCTCACTGAATAGACTTATTATCTGAATCCTCATTATCTAATTTTATGTGCTAGTTTTCACATTTAGTCTGTTACTGAGATCATCCAATTGATTATATCAAATTATTTGAATTAAATATTGCCATTTCCATTTGCATACCTCATTCCCACAGGCCATCTCGAGTTGGCCTTCACGTTTTATCATCTGTGTAAAAACTGAGGTAAATTATTGAGCCACTTTAGGTCACAGGTGGTTTAAATATTAACTATATGCTGTCCACATTAGAAAAATAACACTTTTTACCCCTTTTACTTTTGGCTAAAGAACCATCCAATGTGTTCTTTAATTTCCTTCCTGTACTAAAACAACCAGAATTTTGGCAATTCCTACTGCAACCCTACACCTTAGGACTTATAAGATTTATCTTAACAGGAAAATATTCTATAGATAAGTTTTCTAGACAAAAATAAATGAACAGCTATCACAATTTCAAATAATTTCTACACCACTGACATTTTAAAATGTAAAGTTTTCTTCAAGTTCATGAGTGTTTCAGTCTCATTGACTCCATTAACCATTCCCCTCAATTTCCAGAAGCTGGTCCTCAGAAACTGAAAGCAGCCCAGTGCTGCTTTCCTTCCATTTGGTTTGAACTGAAACTGTGCTTTATCTAAATATGGTTTTTGTGGCTGACTGCTCCAAAATTTACTCATTGCCAAAACTCAAATTTATGTCAACATACAACTTTATTTTGGTACTTGATGAAGAAACCCATTGAATATCACATCCAGAAATGGCTGGGTTCTATCTTTCTATGACCATTTACTCTCTAATTTCTATCTGTGAAGATGCAATCTGCTGTAATGAGAGTATCTGGTAATATTTTGTTCCCTAACAATACAGAGAGACTTTTAATTCTGTCCAATCATCTATATTTTATTTCTAGCACTACCTCAACAGAACTTGTTTTGACATTCATCACTGACACATTTTGATAAGTTAACAGCTTACGTTTTCTCAAGTCCTTTTTTTTCCCCCAGTCTTTGGGGACACATCATTGATACACAACATTATTACATGACTTCCATATAGCCTCTATTTTCTCCTTTAAAACACGTACCTGTGTTTTATTCAGGATAGCTACTGAATTGTATTTCTAACATCTGTTATTGCTAAGTATCTACCTAGCACACTAGTAGTCTGCCCCGCTCTGTTCTGCTGTCTTAGCTGTTTGCATTGTAGTTCAAACATCTGAATTATTTTTTTTTTTTCCTCTCTCTCTTTCCACCCTTACTTTCACTCATTTGGAGAAAAAAAATATTTTTTTGTTTGTAAACACGTTCTTGAAGCTGCTAATGGAGAGGTAACATTTGAGGAAATCTTGAAGCCCTCCAGGCACCAGAGCTGTTTCCAGATTCTAATTGGAAAAAGATTAATGTAGGGCTCTGCCACCCTCCTGCAATACCACATCCTCTTGGAACACTTTGCTCCTGTGAGTAATTTTCTTTAGAAAAAAATCACATTAAGCAGTGGGTGTCCAAACTAATGGCAATATTTTCGTTCAGATTTAACGCTACTTTTGCATCATGTTCCATCACACAGCACACGTAGTAAGACTCATCATATTCCATCAACTAATGCTGCTAAATGTCAGGCATTTAATAAAGGGAAAGGGCAAAAAGTTGTAAAAGGTTTGAGTTGCCTTGTTAATCAGCACTTGAAAAAGTTTTGAAGAACTCAGTGACTTGTTAATTTAAGAGTTGGTTTCTAGAAGCTGTAACAAAAGCTGCCTGAAATCCAGATTTCCTTTCAACAATCAAGGGATCTCGTCTGTTAGATTTCAAATATTTAAATGTATACTTATATGTACTGCAAATCTGGTTTGCCTAATAAATATATGCAGACAGCAGTGTCATTTGTCAGTACTGAGTAGAAGTTATCACAAAAATAGACTGTGAGAGGTGTCACTGCCGCTCACAAAATCATCTCTCCACCTGCTCCAGAGGACAGGCAAAGTTCAGTAGCAGCTATCACCAACTATTAAAAACTATCTTTTTACTATTAAAGAGATAAGCTGGGCTGACAGTTAAGCATCACTAGACAAGTTCAGTTGCTGCTCGCCAGCCATTGCATGGCAGACATAAAAAGTTTAGGAAAACTAAGAAAGAAACTAAGAGATGAAAACGTTCACTGTCATTCTTGAAAATTAAAAAATAGCATTAAAATTAAAAAAATAGCATTACTCATGACTACTGTTCACTGTAATTCAGAATTCTCTGTGAGTTCTCTCCAAGCACCTAGCATACAGCATCAAACTTTCCGATTCCTATACACAGTGAGTAACATTTTTTTGTCTGAATAGTTCAATTTTCCTACTAACAGTACTCACTTCAGTAGGAGCTATTCAGTGGAAGTATGGATGACAGAATCAGACTTGTAACTTTTATGAGTTCAACATCCTTTTACTGTTTACTTTGATTAACTACATCACTACACATTTTCAAGAGGAAATGCAATTTTCATAGCAATAATTCAGCAACTTACAGTAAAGGGGGTAAAAAGCTTTGAGCAGACAATTTCTAGGTACTGGAGATAGTGCAAGTGATAAAATAATGTATAAAATGACATGATAACAAATAGTGACCATATCTCTGATTTCTCTTTAGTAGCAGACCATGTCATCATTCACACAGCTGTGAACCATTCAAGAAGGTATTTTCCCATGAGTTCTGACATCAAAAAGCTTATCATTTCCAGCCTTATAGTAAGGCAATTTAGTAGGCAATAAAAATGTGCAGGAAATTTCCAGAGTAGTGTGAGCTGACAGGGGAGACCAGATTTCCCCAAAGTAGTATAGTTATACATAATTTATATCTTCCTACACCATCCAATTCTTCTGAGAAGATTAATCGTAGCAAAAGGCATACCATGGGAAGACCAAATGCCCTGCCTCAGGATCTCCAGTAGATGTAGACTGTTTTTATTTCTTCCAGAGGTTCCTCAGGAAGTCATTTTTAGTAACTTTTTTTCTGACATTTTTTGTCTTTTTTTTGTCATTTCACCTCTTCTCAGTGCTCATCTCTGTTGCTACTGAAGATACAGCCTTTGTCTCCTTATTTTCCAAACAACTTTAAGTGAGAATATCTGATGGCCATTTCAGGGCAGGCCTCAGGAGATATCTTAACACTTAAAAATACAATCAGTGAGCACTGTAGTCAAAGCATAACCCATGGACTGAGATCAGGACTCAGTTTTGCCTGTTTGCACCTCTGTTATTTTAATAGTGCAAGAATTCAATTAATTAAAGGCTAGCTATGAGTAGAAAAATCAATACTCAATACTCAAATAAATAATTTTCTTGAGTGTTGTGTAAATAGCATGCCTATGTGCTGTGCCAGAGCTATCCTTTGAGAACTCTGGCCCAAACTCCCCACCTTTTGAAATGATCTCTTTTCATTTCTCATTTAAAAGGGAAATAAATCATGGAAGATGTGGTCTGTTTGGGTAGCACAGCCAACAAAAACATAAGGGCAGGATACAGCTCCAGACTGCAGACACCTATAGGTAGATATCTCTATGTCTGCTGGGTTTCTAAGCTCCTATTTTTAATATGCGTCCTAAATACCCATTTGGTGGCTTTTGCAGAAGCATATAGTGGTATTCAAAACACCTGCAGCAATCACACCTGGCTCCCAGCTCCCTCTCTGAAAGAGCCTGGCTTTCCTGCAGGGTGCTGTATCATATCCACCAATCCCATGGACAGGGTATGGCAAGAGACACTAATGTTCAGGTAATTGCATCAAGCCCCCCCCCAGCACTTAGATACGTGTGTTATAGCTTCCTGTGGTATAGGCACATAGGCAGCATACCTAAATTACTAAGTTACTGACTTTTCATCAAAACTTACTTTTTCAAGGGCCCATCTCCTTTTCAAGCGCTTTTAGTGGGCAGGCATGTCTTTGAAAAAATCCAATTTTCCATTCTAAAACAGTTTCAACATTAAGTTTGCCATCTTTTCCCTGGACAATGAATGCATTTTCATAGTCCTTTGTGCCACCACAGTCTTATCTCTCAGATCTTGATCCCTTTTAACTTTCTGTATATATCATTCAGCTCTCAATTTGAACTGGACAAATAACAGAAAAATATTCAGAATAATATATTGTTTGTTCATTGAAACAAGTTGTTGAAAAAAAAATGTTTGCAAATATTAGATGACTGATTCATTCTGTCATTACTATCATCCCTTTCTTTTTTTACCCATTTCAATCTTCCCTTCTTTTATATACAAGCAGACATGCATAACAGTATCCCACATAAAAATTCAGCTCAAAATCACAGCCACATGTACAATGGAAATGCAGCTTTCAACACAGTCTTCATACAGCTGTGCTGTTCTTAGCTACTGCTTCCTATAATGAGATCTGTTTGGCCTGACTTATAATTGCTGAAATACTGTCTCTGTCACTGGTACATAGCTAGCCCTCTTCATGATGTATCTTATCCCTTGCTAAATGATTATTTAATGTAATGATTCTATATGAAGAACGTGTACACAGTACACTCAGACCTCATTTGAGTTCTTTTCATGAAATAGGCTCTATTTTCTGGCTTTCATAAAAAGAAAAAAACAATCTCTATGGCAAAATATCTTTTCACACAAATAAGAGAAGGAGGACAAACTAGAGAAAATTTACTGTGCTAGTTTATTTCTGATACATATGGATGCTTTGACTCTCTTTTCTATTGATTCTTTTTTCTATACTTTGAAACTGTTTACAGCTGCAAGTGCTAGCAAACATTTTTTGGCATTTCATTACTCTGGAAACAAAATTCAGTTTTATCCTCCACCTGCCCAGCAACTCTTTAACAGGCATATCAAAGCCCCATCCTTTGGGTGGCTCCAGAAAGTATCACTGTTATTCTAAAAACCTAGAGTGCTTCCCATCATTAATCTTCCCCTGCTTTTCCTGAGAAATAATCTGATGCATAGTTGATTTCTGGTTTCTTTTCTTTCTTTTTTTTTTTTTTTTTTTTTTTTTTTTTTTTTTTTTTTTTTTTTTTTCCTTTGGAAGCATCAGTTCTGATTTTCTTTCTTTCACAGAGAGGTGGTGGGTGGAACTGGGAAGTGAAGTATTTTAATTGTGACACTACACCTGCTCTTCTCTAAATGCCATTGCCAACCTGTTTCGCTGTGAGTAATTTAGGACCTGAGTCACACTCACCCACAGAGATATCTTTGTTCTTGCTGAATTTGGCATTTTTAATGTTCCAACAAGTTAATCTTTTCAAAAGAAAGCCACTTAGAGATAGATTTTCTACTTCAGCTGTTACCCAAAGCAAAAGCCATCCTAAACCATTCTGCACAATTTGTGTGAGCATGAATTTTCAGCAGTCGTGGGAACATCTACATGAGGATGACTCACTTGAACACGAGTTTACAAGATGGGGCCATACGTACATCGCTACCCGGGAGCTGCTACCCACCAGATGACTCTGTGGTATATATACGACCACATACAAGAACCTCTGGAAAACATTTGGACAGATTAGTTAGCATGCGTACAGTCATCATATGCAGGGAAGAGTTCACCTGAAACGTCATCCTTCTGATGTATAACCCATTTGCTCTTATAATAGAGAAATTGCGGTTTGGAGGGTTTTTTAATAGCTTTAGGTAATACTTTTGTCCTGGTCTGCATGGATAGGCAGGAAGGCTGTAATTTTGTTAAAAACATTATGTAATAACATATCCTTGAGAAATTTGATAAGGCCTGTCTATGCCACCATAAACACACGAAGCAAAGCTTTCGAATTAACTTCATTTGAAAGAGCTTGCTAAGAGCTAAGGCGCATAACGGGATGGAATTGAATTACAGTGGCCTAATAAATTATCACCCATTAGCTGAATTTCCTTAATTGCCTGTGGGCATGCTTTTAGTCCACCCCAGTTGTGAGGTAATAAACGTCAGTGAAAGAGATTTCAGAAGAACATTGGAAGCCTCAATAACAGCAAAGAGTCTAAATACTTCGTTGGACCCGTGCCCATGCCCTTGAATGATGTTAGATAGATCAAGAAGTGATATTTTGATTTTTCAGATCACGTTTATAATTCTATTTGTGATATGTTGCTTGAACCACAAGAAACCAGACAAAGATAAAAAAGGTGAAGGACATGAGGGAAAAGGAAGAGATATTTGATGAGTCTCAAAATAGGCAGCCCTGAAAAACCTTCCTCAAAATGGGTTTAAAATTGCCAAAACATATTAAAATAAAGGAAAGGACAAACACCTGCCAAGCTGGAAACTCTTGGCAATGCCAAAGACCTAGCAAAAAGAGTTCTCAAAGAGTCAAAATTAGAATAAATCTGGAGTAAATGCCCTTATTGCAAAGTTATGTGGTATGTAAGTCCCACTTTGTGTTCTCCTGCTGGTATTTTTCAGCTGACTGGCAACAGGAATAACATATTTTAAATTCTATATGGATATTTTTTATTGGCCCAGTACTTTTCAAAATTATCAAGTTCAAATAAAATAAAATTCTATTGTGAACATTTAATTAGCAATTAAGTTTCCAGGGTATTTGTGACTAGATAAAATTCTGATTTAATTCCTTCATATGCTTCTGGAAAGACAACATGATTATCATCTGGATTTTCATTCACAACTATTAAACTCTGAACATTCCTAATCACTGATGTCCTATCATGTCATGTCTAGAAATACATTTAACAATCTGCAATAACAGTACAATATCTTTGATCTTGATAGACAATATTACCACCAGATGTGACTTTGCTGCAAGTTTTTGATATGAAGAAATAGATTTTGATTCAATCATATTTTTGTCAGGTCCATTCAGCATATCTTAAGAAAGAATTACCCTGTAGGAAGCAAAAGCAGCTGGGTCTGATTAAATCTTGTTGTTTCCAAAGTTAGGCAAATATTATAAACCTCAAAATGAATTTCTTATGGCCTTACTCACTTATCTGTTTCAGGAGATTTTCATACTTTCCAATTTTGACTTTTGCTTTCTGTGAAAAACTGCACTGGAAAATTATCAGCTCACATACTTGGATATTCATATAGATGTGAATTATAAAAAAGGACATGCAAATATTCACATAAGAATATGATACTTATATGTGAGAGGGGAATACCATTTGGCACAGATAAAAGAGCTGGTTCACAGAAGCTATTAAATGAGCCATAAAAGAATTTCAATCACACTCTTTGCAGCTAGAATGAACCATACACATATTACTGTGTCCCAGTCAAGGGCCCACCGCACACACTGCATCAAATATACGATTTTAAGGAATAAATACTCTTTGCCTTAGCAAGACAAGATCTTGAGCTCCTCACTCAGAGCCCTGCCAAAAGAAAATGTTGCTAATTAAATACTAATATTCCATACCTGTCCCTTCTTGCAGTTGTCTTTCCACTTCTTTTCATATACTTTTTGTTTTTCATTAACTGAAGCCTTTTAAAATAAGAAATATGTAATTTTCTAGATAAACACCCTTTAATGAATGCATATGTACTCACTTATACAGACTCAAATTGTATGTACATTTATACACAGGTAGGTACTAGAATAGTATAAATGAAAAAGAATTTGGTATGCAGTAGATATAGAAATAAAATAAAAATAAATTATCAGAAATGTCCTGTTAAAATTTGAGCCTGTTAAAGATGAGAAGAGTATTAAAATGCATCTAGTTCAGTCGCAGCCTGCAAATTTAATATCTATTTCAATTTAATACAAGGAAAGGAAACCTTTCTATTAGTGACCTTCATCTTTGATCGATTTCCCAACTTCTCTACGAATATGTAGAGTCTCCATTCACATATTATCCCAGTGTACCATGCTTATTGGTGCTATTACAAACACCATTGCCATGTTTCTCTCTCTTCTGCTCCTCAGCCTACTTTTCTAGCAAAACAAAGGCTTTTTAAAATGAAAATTCTTTACTTATATTTCATGACTTTGAAATTCAAGATTTTAAATTAATGTTGATATTTAAAAATTAATTTTTATATATTAAATATACATATATATACACACACACATATATATACACACACACATAATTGCTGAGGAATAATGTCCTACATGTTTGAAAGAATTATCCTTAATGTGTGCAAATGTCTATAATCACTATTTGCAATACTTTGAATGCAAAAATTCCTGAAGAAGTTGTTCTGCATTACACAATCCTCCTCACTTGAATTTCTTTTACACTGTATTTTCAGTGCAAGGTAAGATTTTGCTGCCATTTTCACGTGGATGTTGGTTTTGGAAATGTACAGGCAAATGAAGTGCTAATAACAGGAAGGAAAGAAAGAGTGGAAAAACTCATCTATCTCACACTAGAGACTGCATAAAAACACAAAACATTACTAGATTCAAGATGACAGCACAAAATTATGTTCATTCTAGCATTTGAAGAGCTCGCTAACATGACAGATTTTTTTTTTTTTTTTAAGTTTGTACGTGAGTTACACCTATATTCAGGGAAAGGATGGAAACACTAATCCGAACAAAGCCAGGCCCAAAGCCTAATTTCAATATCAAGCAAAAGTTTAAAATAAATTTGAGGGGAAAAAAAATAAAGACACGGAAACAGATGGAATAAATTGCAGTAGGAGTTATGCAGAAGAAGGGTGTACCAGAATAAAATGATAGCTCTATCTGCAAAAGTAACCTTCCTGGACAAAAGCTACAGGGTAATCTCTCCATTCTCAGCAAAACATTGAATCCACTGGCCAGAGGAGAGATTGTCAGTGAAGCAGGAGAAAATGAGAGCTTGCATGAGAACAGTAAAATGGGTTCGAAACCACTTAAAAAATAAGACAAACAAATATCATGCTATGAGGGAACCTAAAGGCTGGAGAGAATTTATAAAGAATTTAGCCTTTTCGCAAAAAGTCAAATGATATTTACCTTGCCAGTGACAAATACCCTGGAGACAATTATCAGTATAAAGGAGGACTAGAAGAGCACGGAGGAGAAACTGGATGATCATAAGGCTAATAGATGGGCAAAATTTAACAGTGTGAGAGGAAGATGATACATTCAGACCAACAGCAAAAATTTCACAGGTTAATGAAATCAAACACTTAGAAAAGACATAATAGAAGATGTGGGATATAATACTCGGTCACAGGATGTCCAGTACATCTCCATCTGAGGCAATCATGAGAAGGCAACTGTAAACTAAAATGTGTCAGCTAAAACGTGGTGATAAGGAAGTAGCCATGTGTTTGAATTGGTGCAGATGATCACCCTTGTTGAACCTCTTTCATTCCTGTTCGAAGCAGATAAATTTAAGAGGTTCAGAGACCTATTAGGATGCCAAGCAGAACGTGGAGACTACCTTATAAGAGAAGATTAAAAGAGTGTTTCTTGTTCAAGACAACAAAACGAAGACTGAGCAGGGTATATCCACAAATATATCACGATGGGACAGAGTCCAGTGAGTGAAAGTACTGTGGAAACTCAAAAACGATGTCAGTCTGAAAATAAATAAGTGTAAACTGAGTGTGATATACACTTAAGCTGTAATTTATAAGGTTTTGTGATGTGGCATATGCAATAGCAAAACAGTGGGTGCATAGCCCCAAGAGGTTTGATCTGAGTCCTCAGTTCCTAACTGAGCTTTATTTTTAGGAACTTGCCCACAGCTATTGAAAGTTTTACTCCTGGGACTAGCAGTCACTGCATCCTTGTTAAACAAAGCTGTCATGGTGAGTTACAGAGAAAAAGGTAGCATGTCAATTAAGTATAATGATGAGGTAATTAGCTTCTGATTTCAACTTTCTAAATATGTGCCACAGAATGACTAAAAAGATGCAGGAAATTTAATCTCTTCATCGCCTATTAAAAATGGGGTACCAGAAGAAATGAAAAATATTTGACTACTCAGAAAATCTATTTGTCTTCTTTGTTCAGCATCTCCTTCTATTGATCACTATCAGTGCTGACAAATAGCTTGAAGTTGTGATCCTAAATTGATATTTAATTAAAATGAAGATCTATTCTAATTGTATGGTAAACACATCAGAGTTCTGTATGTAAATAATGTCAACAGATGAAGGATAAAGGACGAATTTTAAATAAGTTTTAGAAAGTTTGCAAAGGGGCTAAGGAGCAAATCATGCAGAGAAAAGCAATAATTAAATTCTGTCTCCAATTTACTTTTACACTGGATTCCATTCTTATTACACTGCAATTTGAAGACTGTTTTCTTATTTGTCTTGCCAGAATGAATATATTAGAGGAGCGATATGGGGTTTTCTTTTTTTCTTTTTTTTTATCACAAAACTAATGTTTTCTTCATCAAAATGTGAAACCCGTTTTGTAGTACGAGTAGAGCATGTCTTAATGACATTGAAACGTACAAAATGAAATTACTGAATTACCTTGTAGAGAACTACATTGCTCAGAAAAGATGTCACCACTCATGATCAGCAACTTTCTGTCATTCTTCCCTTTTTCCAAACTCAAATATATCGTTATTGGGTAGCACTGAAATAACAATTGCTCTGCTGGCTACCCAGAGGGCTCTGATCAATTTTGCTTTCTGTTAATCTTAAAGAACCTTCAGAACAAGCAGAGGAAGCCAAACAATTCCATTATATTCTCCTGAAATTAGAAAAAAAAATGGAAATCCTTGCACAAGAAGAATCACCTGGTGTGAGATGAAAAAGTATTCAGAAGAGTTTACCAAGGGTCTTCTCTTACCACTCTGTTGAGAGGTCTCTACTACCTAGCCACTGCAAGGTGATCTGAAGCTGTTCATTGGGATCATCTTTCCACCTCTGTTCTGATCCTATAGAAGTCTTCAGCTTGTAACTTCATGGTAGTCCTGTGGAAGTCTTCAGCAACAGAATATGAGGGTATGAAGAAGATGGAGCCAGATTGTTTTTGGAGGGCCACAGTGACTGGACAGGAGGCAAAGAACAGAAGCTTCAACATGGAAATTCCTATTAGCTACTAGGGAAATCTTTCTCTCTGTGCGGATGGTCAAACCCTGGAGGACATGGCACAGAGAGGCTGTGCAGTCTTCATCCTTGGATGAGGTTGGATCTACTTGGAGCATGGGATTGAATTAGGTTGTCTCCAGGGACTCCTTCCAACCTCATTTTTCTATGATTTTATGAATAGTGGATTCTCAAAATAAAGGAATCCACCTTATGACCAGAGTGACAGACAGATCATGGCAAAAAGCATTAGGCCGCATATAAAAGGAATGATCATCTAAGAATGGACCTGTCATCAGATGGTAAAGTTTTTTCAAAGACTCTACCTGGTACTAAGATCATCAAGCCTCAAAGATGCAGATATAGTGAGATCAGAATTGGAATTAGTATTATTTCAAGACGCCTGTTGAAAAACAGAGAAATCTACTTTGTCTTTTAAAAGTAAAGTGACTGAAGTGAAGAAATTCTTCTACTAAAATTATCTTCCCCATCTTTTGCCATTTTATCCCCAAAAGAGTTCATACAGAGTCCCAGAATATCAATGGCCCAGTCTGAACTATGAAGGAATATGTCTAAGCAAATGCTTAGACCGTACAAAGTCTCTAGAAGTCTAAGGCATTGATTTAAAGGTCCAGGAAATTTGGAGTACAGAATCCCACTCATCAAGTGAGGGGTCAAACAAGATGTCTGTGCTAGAAATATTCCCCCTAAATAATGACCCAGCTCTGTATGGATGCACTAGCCTTAGAAGCACTTTGCATCCACATGATGGGATTATATTCAATGGGCAGCTGTCTTTAGAGTAAGTCATGTTTGCTAGAGTACAAATAATTTGCTTTCATGTCTCATATCTTTATATCTTGAGTCAATGTTACATGGATCATGGATATTATTACATTACTATAATTAAAGAATTGAGCAGAAACTAAAAATCAAGGCTCTGAACATACAATTAGGTGAAAACACACATAGTCTTAGAGGCCTTCTGAAGGCCAAATCTTTTTTACCTGAAGAAACATTTTTCCTTACTGATACAAGCAGCATCTTTAGTGTCTTCAGAGATTTTTCTTTTAACATCAGCTATTTTAACAGTTATTTCATGAAGAGTCCTCATATATGAGTGAAGAGAAACTGCTTAGGATTTGAAGGAGTGTATGTACACATTCACCACAACTTTTATTAGCTGAGCCATTATTTGGGCAGGAGTTTGAAGAGAAAAAAAAATCTGTTTGAGGAATAAGATCCTGTAATTATATGGTCCATGTGTCAGAGAGATTTTCCTCCCCTCAGCTGGGGTTCTAGGATTCAAATTATGTTCAGTAGGAAGTCCTTACTGTTTTTACTGGCACTGAAAAAGCATTTGAGCAAAATACATGTTCATTAAAGCTCACTTCTTAAATTTTATTCACTTTCATAAGTGGTTTAAAGGGATTTTTTATTTCAATTTTAAGCCTTTTGTATTATTTTATCATTTAAATGTTAGTTAAAAAAACAACTATTTAAAGTGCAGTCATCCTTCAATAGAATTGTCTTTTATTTTTTTTTCTTATCTCAGATGTGTTTAACCATATTGTAATTACATTAACTGCATTTGAGTGTTTATTTTTGCAAGGACAAAAACATCAAAGGTAATCATGCCCACAGTAGAATGCAATGCCAGCATGTTACTAACCTGCAAATTATTTCTCCTACTGTGGGATATTCAAATATATCTGACTTCAGCCCAGTAACCTCAGTTAATGTCTGTGGGAGTTACTTTTCCTCTGTGTCTGGAAATGGGGAAATGAGATTGCATGGACTAAATGGTGTGATAAGGTGTGATAACTCCAGTGATTCCACTGGCGGTTTAAACAAGAGGAAAATCAGTCTAAAATCCAGGATGTGTTTTACAACCAAACGCCTCAATATAAGAGTGCAGACACAGTTAAA
Source organism: Rhea pennata (assembly GCF_028389875.1). Classification (NCBI taxonomy): domain Eukaryota; kingdom Metazoa; phylum Chordata; class Aves; order Rheiformes; family Rheidae; genus Rhea; species Rhea pennata. The sequence goes on from NC_084663.1 coordinate 182,337,118, forward strand.
TTACCATGGAATAGCACAGTGAGTTGAACAGTGGTAAGTACCTGCATGCTCAGTGAAAGAAGCTTATTTTAATGTGTTTTACTTCACATCAGTGATATGCCAAGAGTAAGCAAAGAATAAGGTGTCATGTCTCGGGTGAAACAAATTCAGCTGAAGAGCTCACTTACACCTCAGCTTTACAGAGTGGTTCCTGGGTATAAAAATTGGATGTTGAGGGGTATATCTATTCAGGGGGCTTTGGGAGTTGTATGTGCACATGCACGTCCACACGTGGATAAGCTGTCTTTCATCAGCAATGTACTTCATGATTCAGTCTTAGTCAGTAATGCAACACCAGCAAAAGTTAAGCTCTTTTTTCTTTTCAATATCATACTAGGTTTGTCCTCAGCTTTGGGGAAGAAAAAAAAAAAAATCTTGGCTACTCTTATATGCATTCATTTACCACACTTCGTAATGACAAATATACAGCACAGCCAATTTGTGTCATATATATATTGTTTGCAGTGATTCAAGCTTTCCTTTCTTTATCCAAAATGTATTTTCTCTCACCTATGCAAGAGTATAATTATATTTCATTCGCTTATAGGAAAGTCCTTCATAATTCCCTGTTACCAGAGGCCTTTTGAGCTATGCCTCCTTCACTTTCATGACAAAAACTTAATAACAATACTGCAGGGGTAATATTTTCAATAGCAAGGTACATCTTGGAAAACTATCCAGTGCTACAAAACAGGAGGGATGCTCTTTTAGTTTAGCTTTCCTTCCTTAAATTTTCATCATTCCTATGATAGCTCACAATGACAATATTGTTTATCCAGGTTAAAATTTGTTTGATTGTGCGATATAGTCCAGCACAGGTGAAGTTTGACTTTTATGTCTGGAGGAATAGATAGTTAAATCATCTTATTTTCAAGTCAGTAGGAACAGGCAGAAATTTTATCTAGGGATCTGTGCTCCTTCCCTCCCTCTTCAAATCTGTACCTTGATGATTGTTAGCGGTAAAGCTTTCTAACAATTTGCTGTTATAACTATTTTCCATCAGAAAATGCCAATTGAACAAAAGCAAAATACTTTGAGAAAGCACTGACTTTGTGGTTGCATTTCCTTAAAAACGTATAGAAGGAAAGCATTCAAATAAGGCCAAATTAGGAACCCTTTACCATTTCAAAAATAATACTTTGATTTCTGTTTGAAAAGTGATCCTCATATATTGTTAGATGTTGTATAAAACTTCAAAACTAAACTAGATTCCAATGCAAACTGATTAACCGAAATTAAATACATTTGAATTTTATTATGTGTGACTTCAAAAAAGTTAAAATTATGGCATATCCTAAAAAAAAGTTACTTATCCTTCCTCGGCAGTTCTTATAAGTGTTTATATGGGGCAGAAGTAGTCAGCTTTCCACCAGTATGTGCTTTTTATGGGAAAAAATAAATAACCTGATTCTGTTATTATTTTGCTCATATTATAGCTTTTTTTCATTCTTAAATGTTTACATTATATTTTAAGAGTTATAAGTATTGTAAGTGGCCAGATATTATTTGGAAAGATTAAAGATAGTCCCTGATTCAAGGAATATACCACCTACATGAAATATTATAACGCAACTATGTTAATAATTATTTTTCCTGTGTACCGTTTCATTAATCATAGGCTTTGTAGTCTATCACAACCAGCCATGTTTACTACAGGAGCTGTGGAATATCACTATAAAGTTTCATGATAATTTTACTCTGTAATTTGTTATTTGCTTTCTTAGTATGTAATAAGAAATAAAACAATAACAAATCGTAGCTCCTGGTCACTCTTCAGCCATAACAGAAGCACCATAAACACAAAATAAAATATACTGAATAATGTGGCAAGGGGAAAACAAATGAGGCTAGCAGAATAAGGTTAATAAATAGTAGTTAATTCTAGCAGTGATCTATTTTGATTTCTGAACCAAATAGATCTATTAAATAAATCCAATATGTTTTGGAGGAGGTAAGAGTAAACACAGACACAAGCCTAGGGACTAGGAGTTATTATTTGTATTTGGAGAGCTGTATGAAGGCATTACCCAAATCAGTGTAACTTCTATAAAAAATAAATAACCAGGCAATTTTAGGTTCCATTCTTTTAACCAAATATATGACAATAGTACAATTCACCAGTGCAGACCCAAATACGATATAAGTGCTGTAATATATATGCATAGCTCAGAAAAGGCATTTTAAAAAAACAAATCTACAAGGAATATTATAGCAGAAATGAATTTGGCCTATAACTACCCCTCTTTTTGCATTTGTTTTCTGCATATCTTCAGCTAGTAGTTAATGTGCTAGTAGAAAATACAAAAGAGTATTTTGAGAAAAAAAAATGTGAATTATTTTGATTTTGCACTGGAAACCTCATTCAAGCAGCTCCCCTAGGACTCAAGGAGCAGAAGCATACGTGGTGATGCATCCTGCCTGCCGGCAGCGGTACCAATGCGAAGCTGGCGCCAGCAGAGCCCTTGCGGCTGCATTAGCACGAACAGCAGCAGGCAGCTAGTGGATGGAAGATATACTGTCTCAGGAGCTCTCGGGCAACCGTGGAGAGACAGGTGGACAGTAGGAAAAGAACACCTACTTGTACTTATTTAAGCTTTGCAGTAGGAATGAGGAATAAATCTGAGACTAGTAGGCAGTTACACCTTCTGCTGCCCTGTAAATTATATTCTTGCCAGGCCATTGTGTAAACTCTTTCAGTTTCCTGAGAGATTTCCTGATGGGTCGCAGTACTGGAAGTGACAGCTACAGCTATTGGAAATAATGGTCCATGGCTGCAGCAAAAGAGAATTAACGATAGCACTTTTTATTCAGGATAACAGTCTGGTAATCCATATCATCACTTCACAGCAAGTTCATAGAACAAAACCAAGCAAGCAGATAGATGGTTTGGGCTATGAATAAAATAAAACTAACTTTTTCTCACATTCTGTCATCATTATTTTCCTCCTTCTTTTGAGAAAGCAAAATGCTACAGATAAAGCTCTGATCTGAGTAAGAATCACCATGTTGTACTAGCGCAGACATGGCTGAGAGAAAGCCCCTTTCCATGCAACACAGTGCAGAAGACCTAAGCTTTTTCATTCAGGAGAAGTAGCATCAATATATGTTTCTTATAATATCCTACCAATGATTTCAATCTCAATCTAAAAACGAGAAAATAATTCTCCACGGCACTTGTTTAACCCTGCTTTTGATATCTTTTAATATCTCTCCTAAAAGATGTTTCAGCTATTTCAGTAACAAGTGGTATCGCTTGTGTAATGCTATTATTCCGACTTACCTGAGCAGACTGTGGCACAGTGTTCCCTGAGTCACTTCAGATGAAGGAAAAGGCTATTTTAAATGAGACAAGAGAAGCCAGAATACTGCTCCTTTATCAGAACATTGTAAAGGTACAAATACAGGTCGTTTGTCACACCCATAAAGCTATGGAACGTGTAGCATGAGTGTGATTTGGCTTGAAATTACGGTGTCTTTAGCTGGGTGTCTCTTGTCACCTTTATGTTAAGCTCCCACTATAGTCAGTAGAGATCAAGGGCTTCCATCGGTGTCTCAGTTCATAAAGGTATCTAATTCCGTCTAAAATGGTCCCTGGTGTCTGTGATATCTGCAAAGGCCTGGCAAATACGTCACAGCACACACAGGAGATGAGTGTTTTCCTAGATGAGCAACATCTAGGAAATGGAGGGTGAGACACCAAAAGGCTTCTCAAGCAGCTCTAATTGACTACTCTTAGGCAGCTAAAGGCTCAGTCAGCTCAGTCAGCTGACCCTTTACGAGGCTCTGTTAATGGTCTAGATTAAATTTCTATTGACTGTAATGTGAGCTAAGACTCACAGCTGACATTCAGTTGTTCAAATCTCAGTTTCTCTAAACTGGTAAAAAGAGAAGTATTGTGGAGATGACTGAATGAGCTCTGCATAGGAAATAGTCCCATGAAAGAGCAAGTCCTGGGTCTGGTCAGCCTGGTGGGTATGCTGTGCAGGAGATTATGCTTCGTGCTCCAGCAGTGCCCTGCAAGGAGCTCCAGGGAGCAGGTAACCTCTCTCTCAGGGCACAGGCAGCATCTTGCTAACATAGCTACTAACTGTTGCCAATGTTTTCTTTTGTATTGCCAGACACACATTTATGCTTTGACATTATTGTTTCTATGTGATTTTCAGAAGTTTTTATTTTGTGGGTAACTTGCAATATTTAACTTAAACAACTTGGAAGCCATAACAACTAGCAAGTAAAGCAGCAGAATATCTACCTAACTAGTAGATCATTAAAAGCCAAATCTTTGAGGATTTATTATTATTATTAAACCTGAAATGATATAGGTATACAAATTACGTTTGGGTTTGTAGACTCTTTGTCAATTTCAGTGAAATACAAATGGAAATGTCCCAAACTAGAAATTAAATGAAACAAGGTTAATCAAGGAATTTCTCAGAGACTCATTGTAAAATTGAGACCTTATAATGAAGGCAACAAATGATTCAAAATAGATGTACAAATTAACGATAACTATCTGATGCTATTTAAACAGACAATAACTATCAATAAAAAGGAAGGTTTAACAAATGCATTTCATTGCAAAAATATATTAACCACTTTTCACAGTCTGGAACCTTCATCAATCAATAACAGATAATATTTACTCTCTCCTGCTGGGGAGACTTTTTTATATTTTTAATGGAGTACATTGAATGTAGGTTACCATAGTTACACCAGAATTTCAGAATGAGTTTTGTTTTATCATAATTGCTGCATATTAGTATCTAAACAGCTGAACTCCATCTTCCACTGGTAGCACTAATTTGTGCCTAGAGACAATTCTCTCCCCTCAGAAAATTGAACAACAGCTTAAAATATGCTGCAAGTTTCTGGTCCTCCCCAGAGAGACTGGAAAGTTTCTGCAAGTCAAGCTGTTTGTTGTTTAGAAGCTGGAACTCTTGGGACTGGTAGCACAGAAAGGTGAAGCAGCAAAAATCCATCACCAGCAGTAAAGGGAAATTAAATGTGTTCCCTACCCCATCCCAGACATCCTGAGTTATAACCATATTACTTCCCATCACTATTGTTTCGGAGCAGATCTGAACACTAATGAATTTGGTTGGGATTTTTACAGCACCCTAAGAGAACTAACAAGGAATGCAATGTAGGCTCTATGAAAACCCCAATTTTTATCTTCATAATGCTCTTTAGTTAACACACAAAACTATTGTTCCCAGGTTATAGAGGCTTGGAAAGAAGAACTGGTTTTGGATCCCTATTCATGCCCGTAAAAATCAATACACACCAGATAACTGCCTTATTCTTTAGATAGATGAGTTTTGTGAGTAACCTTTTCCAGTGTAAATTACAGGATTTTTAATGCAGCTCAGAAATATTTAACTGATTGAGACAGCATCACAGAAAATGTGGGGAGGAGCTGGAAACTGAACCCAGAAATTCAAAGGCCTGAGATAAGACTTCCTTTGCATTCCCATATTGCTCCGTGCTGAGAGCTAACTCAACTGAACCTTCATATACAACTTATGCTGAAGTGCTTGAAAAGCCAATATATTTGAAATGGTAGTTGCTATGATTCCCTGTATAAAAGAAAAAGTTTTCCAGTGTTAGTCAATAACTGACAAATAAACAAGAATTCTTCTGCTTCTTTAAAATGTCATGATCCTTCAAGTAAAATGCAAAATAAAAGCCAGTATGTCATATACAATGTGGAAGGACAAGAAACTAATGTCAAGTCAAACATTGTCTTCTCCAGTGTGACAGCAATTGCATGGATCAGTGGATTCCAGAAGATAGAAGTCTTAAACATGCTACAATTTAATGACTACAGTTTTGTAACTGAAGATGACTCAAGTGGCACATTGCATAACTGAGGCATGAAAAAAGGACAATAACCTAGTAATAGTTATTGTTTCCCACAGAGTTGCAAAGGGAAATATTTTCATTAACTTTATAAATGCCAAATTACTTTGAAAAATCAAGCTAAGTCTAGCTGGTAGTTTTTTATATAAACTTAGAGAGAATATGTCATATTCGTATCATGTTCTCTACTTTTAATGTTTTGGGAATCATTGTTATTAAGCCTCACACTTGAGCTGTTATGGATATGAATGTTCAACAAAATGTCTACTTCTCTTTTGAACATGGACTTAATAGAGAAATTTATATATCCTCATCTGAATTTCTCCCTCCTTGCTAAAAACACATGGTGATTCACTTGACCCTTCACACCCTAATAGATCAAAGTATCCCATACACCAAAAGCATTCTTCACACAACTAGAAATAATGAATACCTCCACTAGAACCTGGACCTGTCAACAGATCATCTGGGAAGTGGAAAAAAGGGGCTATATTTGCTGGATGAACTGTTTGCTATTTTTACCTCATTCAGTTCTAGTTTGGGGCCCATTTACCTTTATGTTTAGAGTTACAGCTTGCAGAATAAGTGATTTTGTCATGCACTGGAGAAGAAGCAGGTGCTTGTGCCCACCAGCAGTGCCTGTTTATTACTTTTACTGCATCTTACATTGTTTGGTTCATTTTTCTCCCATTATCCACTCTCACGCCTTTCATCTAGCAATATAAGATGCTAGTTGCAAAAGTGCATCATGAGATCAAGTAAAATTTGTGTGCCATAGTGTACAAATTCATACAAAAAGTCAATCTCTATCCCAACATGTTTAAACACAAATAGACAAGCTCAAGATAAGGGATGAAAAGAAAGAGGTGAACATCTTGTCCAAGATATCATTAAATATAAACAACCCTGGCAAGAATAGCGACAAGTTTCCCAGTGTAGTTCTTTTTCCACAATTTTGTGATGCCTTTTTCCCTAGTGCTTTTGATTAATGCAGTTATTTTCAGTTTTCTCCTTTTGTCCACATCCAAAAAATGACCTCGTCTACCTCTAGACAGGAGCTATAGTCATCAAAGTATTCCAGTGCAAGAACTGAATCTTCAATATTTTGGTCAGATTTTCAAAATCACCCAACAATTAGCATCTTCTCTTCTGAAGGCCTGGCCCTTTATTTTGTGACCTAAATGGCACCTTGCGCTCCACAGAATATATCTAGAATTGAGGACTTAATCATGACTATTAATACGCAAGTAATCTGTGTCTCCAACCAACTTTATACAGAATCAGGGCTCCCCCCTACACCAGAGGGCTTCTCCAAATATTTCAGGACATAGCTCCTATTGCATAGTACCTCTTTTTTTCAGAATTAACTTGATACATTTGTTCTCTTATATAAATTTTCCTTCCTTTCTTACCATCTGTGTACTTTAAAGGAGACTATGCCAGTTTCTTATTTGCAGTCTATTTCCTTTCTTCTTTGGCTGTGCAAAACAAAAATAAAGAGACGAAGAAGCAGACACTGGTAGGTAAAGAAGCAGAAGTGTGTCAAGAAGGCACTATTAATAAGAAATGGGGGGGGAGAGGGAGGGAGAGGAGTTGTCCTTTAAAAGGTATTGAACCACTGACCTTAAGTGTTTTCTATTATGATCCGGAGAGAAGTCACTAAAGCATCTCACCACAGGAAAGAAATGAGAAATTTTGAGGGCTATTGAACACTAAATTCTCGTGGTGGCTCAGTGAAATGTTACTTAGAACAGGTGTTCCTATAATTGTGATACATTGGGAAAGTTTACAGTGTTCAATAGCCCCCCAAGACATACTAATACCTGTCTAATGTGTCTAGAAATGGCATGTTGGACTGTCAAAGAGTATAGAATAAAACCTCTCTCAAGACTAACTGAAGATATTTGCAATATAGTATATGTTTCTCGCATAGCTGACTCTTTTAGAAATAAGGAGGACTTCTTGGACCAAACCTTGAAAGGTCTCATGTTATTACAAGATACATTTACTGAGGCTATTGTCCTGGAGACGTAACATTTCTCTTCTCAAAGGAAGAAATTTTATTTCTTTACACAAAACCATGTAAGAGATCAGCCTGAAGGGTAGGAAATTTCCCATAGGACAGGTGTAATTTTAAGGCTCTAGGCCTCATACATAGTGAGAACAGTTGGGAAATAATCTTTCCCACAGTTTTAAATCCAAATGCTATTATTATAGTACAAACATAATATGGCCAATTTGCAATTTCAATTAACAATAAACTATAACTATTTAATAAAAATGGAAAACAGATGGTAAAATAAAATAAAATGCCTAGAGCTATCAAATTTGTTCAAGTTAAATGGGGAAACAGGGGGGAAAAAAAAGCACATTCAATAAAAAGAAGAGTTACCAACCATGAGGAAATTTGAGGGAATTAGAACACAGAAATGACCAGAATGCATCCTCCTAAAGTAACTTCAACATTTTTATATGCTTACACATATAACTGGAACTTTTACAAATTCTGTAAATATAAACAAATATACAGAAAATGAGAAAAGTTTAGTGAAAAAATGTGGCAAGTGACGCAGGTATCATTAAGAGTTCGGCACTGTTGGAGGTACATGAATCATTGTATGGGCTAGGATCTTCTCAAATGCTATGAAGATAATTTCACTAAATGAGGAGGAAAAAGAGACAGTCGGGTTTTCACAATGTCAAGTATGGAGGCTTCTTTTTTCTGTGCTGTAAGTGGAGAAGGTACTTGAAGCCTCGACAATCTGCAGTGGGAGTGAACTGCAAATAAGCTTGTAACACAACAAGGTCACAGCTTCTGACCTCTCTGATTATCCAGGGATACTTTACCAACTGCAAACCGTTTTCTTTCAAAGAAATGATTCAATATGGAATTGAATTCAATACGTCATTTCATGCTAGGGCTGGGCAAACTATTCTTGGGAAACATTTTAGCTAATATATTAGACACTTTTTTTTTGGATGGCAGATTATTAGCAAAAACATTATGGCCCCCTAAATGTGTTCATTTTCTTTAAATCGTTGAAGCACTTTGTACAAACATTTTCGATCAGCTTTCCAGTTGCAAACTTTTCATTTAATTATGTCTTGATTATTCAGCATGCATTATTTGTTATTCAAAGGGTGTAACTGGTCATCTCAGTTTCATTACCATGTTCCTGCATGTTCCTATTTACCTGCATTTCTACATCTCCATAAAAGGAGCAGGAAAACAACTGGGGCAAGCAGGAGATATCCGTGTTCACAAGCAGGTACCTTTGTTTTCATAAGTTTATGGGTAAATGGGTGGAGAAGAGCCATTCCCAGGTGAACCTGAAAACAGAGACACATTGGCCAAATGTTCAGGAAACACCATAAAGGACTCTGAAGATATCTACTGGTTTAATTAGTGTCCTTTTAGCCTGGTGAGGCACCTAAGTCCCACATTGTTATGAACCTCCAGGCCCTCTTCCTATGGTCAAACTGTAACAAGATATTTTACCCCCAATCATACCTCCCTCCAAAGACCCTTTGGCTGGGAAGTCAGATGAATTAAACAGCAATTCAGGACATGCCAGGATGCCTGTCAGTCTTTTTCTCCATTTTCCAAGTTCAACTTCAAACAAACAGTACCATGGTGACATAGAGAGTACTCACTACCGATACATCAAGAATCAGCAGAGAGAAGCAGAACTGATGTTAAGACTCTTAATCGGGATGCAGGAACAAGCAACGATTCAGCTTACTCTTGTAGAGTTGCGCTGAAACAAATAAACCTTTCCATAGAGCTGCACAAGATAAGCTAAGCAAAAGCTGATCCATTTTGAGTCATAACTTCAGATAAATCAAACCTGAAAACTATTCAGTAAAACTCAAAAACTCACATTTTCCAAGTAATACACGGATCCTTCTGAGCCTTCTTTTTTTTTTTATTATTATTATGGTGGTTATGACTTTTGTTGCTGATTCAAATAATCCTTACACATCACACCAAAACTAATGACAAAAAGACAGATACAATTCTAGCTAGTACCATATTAAGGGATTACATGACCTGCTGAGATTTTGCTCCTCTGCTCCATCCACAGGCATCAAAGAACCCACAAAGTGTCTCTATCCTCCTGTATACCTCAAAAAGCCACAGCTACTTCAAATTTCTTTTCTTTTCAGTGCCCCAAGCTTAATAACTGGGAACCCCTCACAGAAGTGTTCTCTGTCCTGATCAGGTGCTTCCACATGCGACGGAGGTAGCTTAAACTCAAAGCTGGGGAGAGACACGCTTGGATTTCAGTGCTAGACGTGATCATTTTGTGAGCTGGGTAGTTGTGTCTGGCAAAATGCAGGCTTCAAGCCAAAGAGATGCCATGCTTGTTGACACATGATTCACATTCAAAACATGAACCTGAGAGGTTCAGTGCCTACATTACATCACTTCCTGACTCTATTCATCAACTTCAACCTCTCTAAGACCAGAGGGCAGTCCTAGATACAGGCAAATCAGGACCCTGCCTAGGATAAATAGCTTCAAAATCTTATGTCCACAAATACTTGTGGAATTTTCCACCATCTTACATTGAGGTAAGGCTTTTAAAAATAAGTTACTGTCTGACCTAGTAGAGCTTTTCTTGCTATTCTGATCTCTCTGCATTCAGATATTAGACAAGATAGGTGCAAGGTAAAGTCTTATATTTCAATGAAGGTAATTTAAGTTGAGAAAAGTTGAATTATAACAAAATGTTATAATACCATAATTACCCCGATATTGTGCTCCATGTTTAACAATAGCTGTCTGCAGTGCCATTAAAGTAATGACTTTCAGATTTGCCAAGTCTTTTATAATGAAAAATCACTGCCACAAAGAAGCTTAAGACCATTTCTTCAACTGGTGTAAATTGATGTACCCCCACTGAAGTCATTGCATGAAGACATGACCTTTATACTCAAAGGAACCAAAATGTTCAGCAATTAGGTAAGCAGACAGTGTTTCAGTAACATCACGTCACATCTGTTCAGAGAAGCTGAAGTTAAGCTGATATACTTAAAAGTACAGAAAAATCTGAACTAAATTTAGTTTGTATATGGAGTACCTTTCCCACCTGTTTAGACCTGTTGCTGTACAAGTGAACAACAAGATGGCATGTATTTGAATATATATCATTTTCATTTTGAAAATGGTGATTTAGAGGGCAAATGTAGTCATCTTTTCTACAGCCACCTTCAGCTGCCTCCCATATAGTTACAGCAAAGTGACAAAAGCATGTCACTTCCTTCTCTTGAAATGATTCCTGAATGAGTCAAAAGAAATTATATGAATTGATGATTTGAATTTGTCGTGCTTTACTGCTATAATATCAGCAGTATATATGTCTTCATTTTTATCAGGTCGTATTCGTCTACTAAAGAGCAGATGCTACTAATTCACCATTCACTTCCCTAGAGGCTGTCCTAACTTTGATATGTTCCTATATTTAATACTAGAGGCAGCAGTGATATCATGGTGAATGCTGACTTTTCACTGAATCCCACTACAGTTCAAATAATACTTCTTTGTTTTCACAGCTTTCTTCTAAGACCTAAAGAGATCCTCCAAGTCTACCCTCCTGATTATTGTGTTGTCTTTGAATTGATGCCTTGTTGCCAAATGACTTTTCATAGGAATTATATTATAGATGCAGCCTAATTTCACCCACTAATAGGCATTAGAATAACCACAAGGAGAACAGCTAGAGAGAGGGGGGGAAAGAGATGGGTGGAGAGAGACAGAGAGAGAGAGAGAGAGAGAGAGAGAGAAAGAGAGAGAGAGAGAGAGAGACTGGGAAACAAGCTGTGAATGCAAGGGAAAAGCTTCATTTTGATTCTGTACATAACTGTACATACTATATCCTACTAAAGAGGTTGTTAATTGACACTAATGCATTAACTCCAGCTGGAACTTTTGATTCTATTATCATCACTTTCCTGCATTTTTGGTGGGGAAAGGCTATAAGGACTTCCAAGCTGCAGCCTTCCGCTCAGTATTAGGAGTAGTAGGAGTAGTATTAAGTCCTAAGTAGTATTATGTCCTAAGTAGTATTAGGAGTTTCCTCCTCTACTCAGCCACCTATTATCATGACACCGGTTGATGCCACTTGATGGTGAGAACATGGATCTATCCAGTTCCTTTTTGGAGTGTTACATAGTCTTTAGACTTTTTCATCTTTACCACATTTGCTTGAAATTAACAAATGGATCTAAAATACAAAGGAAAAAAGAGCTGGATAAACTAATACAAACACAAAGCCTTCATTTTCTTCAAATACTAGAGTGATATAATTTCCCCACTTTTCTTCATTCTTCCTCTACTTACTCAACACAGACATGTTTATCTCAAGTATATTGGGAGGTCACTGTAAAGTTGGGCATTCAGTCTGAATATTTGTATTAGACTTCCACTAGCTTAGACGTTAAGTTCTATATTTTCATTTTAAATATTCATAGTTATGCAAAATTGCTCTTGCACAAAATTTTAACATAAAATTTGCCATATTGAGTAGTATCCCATGTCTATCTAGCCATACATCTTCAACGTAATCTGCAAATTTTGTCATTTCTTTGGTCTTCTATTTGAAAATAGAGGCCATTTGTTATAGTAGCATACATTTTTGTAAGGTATAAATGCCACACACCAGTGATGCAGTTCACATTTGGTTTGTATGTACCATCTGGGCTTTGTATATAAAAAGAAGCACCTAGTCTTAATTTTGGGAGCATTTGGGGGAGGATCTATTATATACAGTGCTGGTTTAGTCTGCTTCATGTTTGGAAGGTAATAATTCAGTCGTATTTCTGGGAGCTGGCAGTTGGTGTACCATCTGGGGTGGTAAAGACTCTGCATATGGGAGATGGTATGGTCCCAAGTATTTTATTTCTCTATCACCCTTCTCACTAAGGAAACTTTCACTTAAAGAAGTAAAATTTATTGTATGCATTGTATGCTGCCACAGCAAAGAAAAGCAAAGAAAAATATATATTGTTTATCTCTATTCATGCAGTATTTCTCCCTCACAATACATTTTTAATATGGCAAGTAAATGCTGCTTTTAATCACTTTAATAGTGTTTTTCCCAACTTCCTTCCATTGCTTTTGCTTATGCTTTTATGTATCACACAAAACTCCTTCCCATCCTTGAGACTTGTGCTCCTTTGATGTTTGGAGACAGTAACCACAAAGACTTATATTATTAGGTAGGCTAAAGTAGGCTAAGTCTCTTTTACATTGATGGCGATCACTGAATTCATGTCAGAAAGATAACTTAATATATGTACAAATTCAGTCTTTTTAATCTAGCCCATTACAGTTTATCCATTTTAATTTTTCTTCATTAAAAAAAAATTGTCACCATTTGGCTTTCACTTCAGTTTCTTACAGTTCTCTTCATTAATCATTCCAAGTATCCAATGTGATGTTTTGAATGCCAGAGCTGTGAAGAGCAGGTCTGCTTCTGTACTCAAAATTAAGTTAGTCTTCTGACATATTACTGTATCATCTTGTTCTATGAGACAATAATCCTATGTATGAACCTATAATTTCACTTGCCCTTTTTGTTGCTCTTTCACGTTACATTCTGCGCATTATCTGCCACAATTGTATTTTATTCTCTCATCTTTTCCAGATTATTAAATACTCACTCAATATTTGTTTCAAATTATACCAGAGGTGTTGTCTTGCATTTTTCTCATTTCTTTCTCTATTACTTCATCCCATTGCTGACACATTTTATTATTCTTTTCCTATAATAGCATTCAAAGCTCCTCCCAAGTTATATCATGGGTAAATATTGTTAATGAGCTGACTCATTCTCTTTTCCAAATCAGAAATGAAGATGTTAAACAAGTCTTGATTTAGCACCAGCACTGCAGCAAATGACTATGCCTCTCCCTTCAGCTTGATCCATCAATATTCTTTGTTCATGGCCTTTGAGCTAATCTTCAATCCGTGCGACAGTCTGAATATTTGTCAATTTGAATTAATTGTATGAGATTTCATGGACAATATATCAAATGCTTTACTGAAGTCAAACTGCATTAGGCCTGCCATCTTCCTTTCATCTGCTTATTTCATAATGCTACCAAAAGAAGCAATCAAATTTGTCTGATAAGATTTATTTTTCATAAACCATGCTGCTTATTCCTTGTGGTTCCATTATCCTCCAGGGGCCACATTGTACCTACAAGGGACAGTTCTTCCACACACTAACTCTGATTTGACATCCTTCTCCCTTAAAAGAAAAGTCATTGAGCAGTATGTTATTCTTAGAGCCCAGTACTAAGCTAGGGATCTGATCTAACACACATCAGTAAGTCTCTTCTATTTATTTTAGTGAACTTTAGGTTAAATCATTGGTACCAATTTCCCTTATGTTATGTATCATTCTGATTTGGTTTTTTTTTAGTCTTATTTTCTTGTGAGCTGAAGAAAAACTAGAAGAATCAAGAGGCAAGGCACAATGCATCCCTTTTGTGAATTAAACAAAAATGTCATCCATTCCAGCTAACAGAGTTTTAGCATTTTGAAAGGTTCATTGCCCAGGATATAGAATTGTAACAGCTGCATGTGTAGTCAGTTGTTCATGGCCACTACTTGTGCTGTCGCCTTCCTTCTACCTGACACAGCAGAGATTAAAGAGGAGACCTTCAACATTGAAAAAGATCTGAACAAGATACATTTAAAAAGCCAAACTTCAGAGAGAACTGTTAACATGATCACATCTTCTGTGCTTTGATTTTAGATAGACCGCATCCTTGCAGGGAGATGTCTTCCCTGTCTGTTACCTTGGCAAATGCCAATACTGCCCCATTTCTAACAAGAAACATGACTAAACTCCCAGAAATACTAAAAGTTCTCTATAAAAGTAGCGTGGCGGCTGGTGTGACTAGATGAGGATTTGGGTTAATTTTGCCAGATTCCACCCTCCACGTGGAACAGTTGTGTCACATGGTGGGTCAGAACAGCAGTCACCTGAGGGTCCTCCAGCTAGCCATCACCCACACAGGTTCCTAAACTGTACATCTCCACAGTGTTGCCCTTCTGACAACCCCCAAATGTTGGTTTCTCCTTCACAGATATACATTTCTTTCTATAAAGAATTCTCAGTTCTCTCTGTTTTTCAATCCTCCCCTTAGGTGAGACAGGTGAGAAGAGGAGGGAGCTGTCATATCCAGCTTCAAACATAAAGCATAGATGATGAAGCCCCAGTTTGCCACACTAAGTTACCCTTATAGCCAAAAGCCCTATCCAGCAGATAATCTAATCTATCAAAAAGACCCTTTTTTGCAATAAAATAGTCTCCATCTGGAGTTTGATATCTCCAGAAGAAAATCTCCATCTATTCTACTACAACACTGACAAAGGAACTTAGAACAATGAACTAAATTTTAGATGGCAAAGTTATGGCACATGAATCCTACACAGTGTCTCATAAAGGCTCATAAAAATAATGTCATAAGACAAACTGATAAAGGTCTTTGTATCCCAGAAGAGCAACTCCTAGTAAATGATCTCAGCTGAGTCTCAGTCTCAAATGACAACATTTACCAGCTGTACAAATTCTGTGGCTATGTCATTAAGGGATGATGTTATAAGACCATCCACCTCATGGAATAAATAGTCATATCTCTGTCAGCTCCACTGGGACTCTATTGATTAATATTTGCTGGGAAGCCATTTGAATGTTTCAAATGTTGGAATGCTGTTCTATTAATAGTATTGCTTCTGATTAAAAAAAAAAAGACTGCTCCTCTCCTATTTTTGTTGATACAGCCATAGGCACAAAATCAAATTAATAATTTACCCTAAAATCACATTAAATCCACCATTAATCACCTGCTTAAATATTTTTTTAAAATAATTTTAAAACCTCTGTGTGTCTGTGTGTCTGTGTGCGTTTCTCTGTGTGTGCATTTTCTCTGGAGTTTAAATTTACACACTGAAACAGTTCATTTGTTTGCAGTTTATCCTGAAAGTGGGTGTGTGGAAATATGAAATTTCTCACGCTCCCTTTTTATCTTTCCCTGTTTTTCCCTCAAAAAAAAAGGACTTATTGTACCTGTCTAGACTTAGCTCACAAAATGTATGGGCCAATCTAAAATATATTGCCCTTTCCCCCGAAACAACAATTGACACAATGTAGTCCAGTTCTACTTACATAAAACTGAGAGGTTCGTAGTGATCCATGACCTTGTAAGGCTCATTATTAGATAGATACCAATTTGTCATGCTGCGCCTAGCTATCAGCTTTTCTAGTCACTCACTTCATGCTTCTAGTGGCAAATTATATTTGACTTTCAATTTAAAATCCAGGGTACTTTAATGTAAAACCTTAGTATAATAATGGTGATGAAGCAGCAGGGCATGCAATTTGACAGAATGGATTTTTCTAGTTTATCGTGTTGAATTCCCCTCCTCCACACGTCCAAAGGAAGAAAGAAGGAAAAAAAGGAACGAAAGAAGAAATGAAGGAAGAAAAGAGAGAAAGAGAGAGAGAAAAGAAAAAAGAGAAAGAGAGAAAAAAGAAAAGAAAAGGGAAGAGGGAGAAGGAGAATCAAAAAGGGAAGGGAGGCAGCATCACTATCTTGAAGAAAAGCAAGGAAACTGGGCAGACAACAGATACAGCAGTGAGTTATTTAAAAATGGAGTCTCTGTAGACCAAACCCAGGGCTGTTAGAAATCTTTTCGGGTTTGTCTCCATGAGCACAAGTTTAAGTACATTAGATACATAATGACAAGCTATAATTCACAAATGATGATTTAATTCCTTTTTAATAATAAAAAAAAAATCATACTTCTTTTGTTGGGGTACTGGACTTCATATTTGTTACACAGTTCCTGTCAGACATAAGAAATTTTGACCTCCTTTGTCTGGATGCCGAGTACCTACTATTAATGGTGTCATAGGCAGCTAAACCCTGGTACAATAGATGTATTATTTCAGTACATTTTAGAGTAGGCTTGATTTTGAATGATGCCTTGTAAGGGATATGGGGTGGCAGAAACTTCCCAAATCAAGCAAAATATATATTCATTATATTTTTGGACTCTAAATTTTTACTATAGAAATGTATGCAACAATTTGAGATGGCCCAATATCAAACATTATAAACTAAAGGAAATGCTTTATGGAAACAACAGGGTACATGCTTAATTTATTTTTTTTTCTTCTTTTTCTTCTCTACAGGTAGTAAAGATCATCCATGCATTTAAAATCTGAACTTCAATTTAAATATAATTCAGTTCATCTAAATTCTGTCACCAAAAAATTAACTATCTATGCAAGACTAATTATCTACACACTTTCCAGAACCAGTGGAAGAAAAGGTACCTCTAAGGGTAACTCAGTTGATAGAGAGAGATTTGTGTTGCTTAACCTGAGACTTGTAATAGTCATGCATTGAAGCTGTAGCAGTATCTTTAAGCTCCCTTCTTAGTCAATAGGCAGAAATAAGCATTTTTAGAAGATGACTCACCTGACTTATCTTATACATAGAGTTCAGGATGAAATTAATTGCCCTCTAGGAGTATTTATGCTTATCAGGGGACTATAAAGCAAAATAGAGAGTGAGCAGATCAGACTTGTATGTCTAACTTTAAGACACCTAAGTTAGAGTACGCTTCCTACATTTCAACTCTGATTTCAACATACTGATAAAATGAATAACTTTGTAGAAAAGTCTGTCTGTCCTTGATTATTGAAAGAGTGTACCTTAGATGGTTAATTTTTAAACAGATAAATGTAGGTGAAATGAATTTCATCCTTCATAGCAGGATTTGCTTCTGAAAACTCACATGTGCTATTCGTAGGCATAAAATGAGGTACACTAATCAGTTTTTGCCAGACCTGGGTCTTCAGTTGTTAGGCTCCGGGCATCCTTGCACTGAAGTAATATTTTGTATTTAAAGTTTTATGTCTGAGCTGCTATGTAGACTGAGTTGTGCATAGCAGTTAGGGTTTTGAGAAGTAAAATCTTCATAAAGAAGAAGATATAAATGAAAAAAAAATGCATTTTAGGCATCAAAACCAGTTATTTCCTCAAAAAAAGTAATGCTCACACTCCAGAAAACCAGAGAAAATAGTTCTTTATAGGCCAGAGAGCAGCAGTGGAAGTGAGAGAAAGAATAAAAGCAAAGTTTAAAAGGAATGCATTAACTGCTTTAAAGGATTTGATTGTCTAGGCCTTCTAGTGTCATTTCAAATGCCCAAGGCATGCTGTCTGGCAACCAGCTTCCATTGAAAAGATGTGGGTTTGCCAAAGGGCCTGTGGCAAATTTGCAGGTGATGTGGATGTTCTGGATAATTCATAGGCTATCTATGGTACCCAATACAGTGCAGTAGTGTAAGGCATCAGGGTTCGTTATGATCCCAGTGAAAAAGCACCCAATCTCTATAAGGTATTGATTAAAATACCATTTATTGGAACTAACACATGAAGGAAAAGAGGATAGGCAGCTGGGTCTTTAGAGCTTTTATAAGGTTTTCTTAGAAGCAAACATCTTTATTCACCATTTCTACTGTGAAACAAAAGGATGTTCTCATGAGAACTTGCTGCTTCAATTTAAGATAAAGATAAGGATATGTAGGTGCTGTAATCGCCAGTACCAAGCGGAACTGCCTACACTCTCCTCCATTTCAGCTAGCCAGCTAGGTTCATCCTGCAGCCAAAGGATATGTGCAAGGCAGCACAGATCTGAAGGGCCAGCAGCACAGCTCACCTCAGGCCTGTGGCAACTCAGGTTGCTTGCTACATGAATGAATCACTAACTCCTTGATGCACAAGCTTTTTGGTTAGGATCATAACACTAGCCCCTTACATACAAACAACTTAATCCCACCCTATATAGCTGCATCTCAACTAGTCTTCCTAAGCTTCTTTTAGTGTTACAAGGTGCTTATAAAGGGTACTTCTCTGATCAGTTTTGGATGCCTACTTTAGAGTGAGATGAATTGTTTCCTAAAGTGCCTATTTTTCTTCACTATCTAAAGGAGTAGCCTAGGGTTACTCTTTTATATACCCTCACTGCAGATACCTTCATTTAGTCAGATGACTCTCACCCTCAAGCTAATATGTCGAGCTCTTCTGACTTTTCAGAAGGTAGAAACACAGGATGGCAAAAAAAGACTAATTCACACCACTGCAATCCTTCTGACTGCTTTCACATCACAGCCTACTACACACTCCAAAGCTCCACGGTGAGTGACTTTTGAGTATAAGGGATCAAAACCTTGAATCTAGAGTACACTAGAGGATGAAAGTAGAGAAAAATTAAGTATGCTGCTAATAATTCAAGCCCTTCCACTAGGAGGGAATGTGGTAGGTAGCAAGGCCTAGCTGATGCTAGGAAGTAAACCACACGCCATCCTACAAACAAAAGGAAAAACCCTTCTAAGCTTTGCTCAGAATTAAAGAAAAAATTGTTTTTGACTTCAAACTTGGCAAAATGCCTGATGAAAAGCATGTGATCAACACATATGGTTTAGCTCAGGCGGTTGGTGCTGCTAATGCCAAGGTCACAGGTTCAATCCCTGTATGGGGCTTTGCTTAGGGTTGGTCTAGATGATCTCCAAAGGTCCCTACCACTCTATGATTCTATAGAAACCAGGTAGTAAGCAGCCATGGCCTGAAAGGTGCCTCCTTCTCAGCTGGAATATGGATGACCACAATCTTTCTATAAGAGTGACCTATTTCTGCTGCTCCTGAGAAAGAGGGAGGGGGAAACAGGTGAAAAGCAACAAACCCTACAGATACAAATATACAGAGACTTGCTGTCAGTTGGTCTGCTAGCCTTCAAATGAAGCACCATACCAACGTCAATAAAGCTGAAACGCAGAAAACTTGTTGCATATAGCAAATGTATGCACTTGCAACTTACTCTGACAAGTCTACTCAGAGAGTAGAGGTTTTCTGAATGAGAAGTTTTATACATGCTCATTCTTACTAATTTCTATGTTAGTTAGAGGGGAGTCATCCCTGTTCTAGCAATACGGAGGTATGTGAGTCCAAGTTAGTCTAACTCAGTGCCAGTGAAGCCAAGGATGCCAGGTTGTGACAAATACAAGCTGATATCCTATATTGATAAAAATGTGACTAAAAAAGGTTTCTATTACTTTTTTTCCACTTTTAAGCAACAACTCACAAACTTCTGTGACATAGCCTTTGTCCTGGTGTATCTTTAAACCAGAAAGTTGTGATCCCAAGGTTGACTGTTCCACATGGAGTTGCAAGTTAAATGGAAATGTTACTGCAGAAATAGGGCAAACAACAGAGAGTAGGGCCTGAAAAAATCAGTGTTTCAAATAGATTCCAGAAGAAAACTTTGGAACAACCATTATAAAGGAAAGAGGTCATCTATAATTGATGATTTCAAACTATTAAGTCCATCCTACATGTTTGATCAAGTGTCACCTTTGATCTCACATTTGGATCTGAGCAGTAAGACTATACAATAATTTGCCTGATATGTGTTTATCATAAATTTAATACAGATCAAATGTTCTTTAGGACTTACGGGATACATTCACAAAATTCGTTGTTCAAAATTCCACACGTGTTCTTTTTCGTTATTCTTCTAATATGGTAGGGGATTATATCATAGAAGATTATAGACCTAGGGAGGTATCGCTTTTTTTTCTTGTTTATTTTTTGATTTTATGTGCAATACATTTTCTGTGTTATATCTACTCTCTTGGTAGCTCAAAATTTTTCACAATGCCTCTTGGTGAGTTGTGTGGTTACATTTTGTCCCTGTCGTGTTATTTCCAAACATTAGCTGAACAATTAATGAACAAATCAAATAAATTGAATCTGTTGTATTTTGCTCTAGATGCAAATGTGAAGAGTTTTTTCTAAACACTTTTATATTTCTCTCTCATACTCTGGGGAGGAAGTACAGGCTTCAAGTTCTAAATTACTCATTCCTGCTGGCATCAGACTTATGCCCCAAGGAGTTCATTTTCAACTCCGTAGACAAGGATTTAACTATGTAAAACCATTTCTAAAGAGAAAATAATATAATATAGCACTTTCCAGACAATCTCTCACAGGTGCTTTAGCATCCATACAGGAAAAAGTTACAAATGATCTAAGAACTGATACCTTCTCTTTCACACAATGACCACCATTTTATGCAGCTGAAATCTCCCCCAATGGCTTAAGCTTTCTACTAGTGAAGGATGCTTAATACTAAGTGAGATCATCAAACCTTGATGTGAATCAAGGCAGTCATATACAGTCCTTCTGAAACTTACTTCAAGTCTTCCAAATCTCAGTGTTGTACTATTGCTTCAAATTCTAATTATTCTCATAATATCATCATGGTTTATCATAAGATTAGGGATCCCAGCTTCTGAAAGTAAGTAGAATAGTTTCAGAATTTTAAAATATATTGCCATCTTGTTTTCAAAGAACAGTTTAGAAATATATCCCAATGACGCTGTAAAATCAAGTCAATAAAAATAGTTCAGTCGTGGTTTTGTAAACATTCTCCCTGCCCCCCTCAGTGATGTTCTTAAGACGAGAGTTTCTTTCGTCCAGAAGCTGAACTTGTACAAGCAGCCCCATGAGGACAGCTGGTCCAAGCTGTTTGA
Source organism: Rhea pennata (assembly GCF_028389875.1). Taxonomy (NCBI): domain Eukaryota; kingdom Metazoa; phylum Chordata; class Aves; order Rheiformes; family Rheidae; genus Rhea; species Rhea pennata. Next base: position 182,358,630 of record NC_084663.1, read on the forward strand.
AGATTTCTGGTTACTTCATATGCTGTCAGTACCAAATTAGGAGACTATACCATAAGGCACATCCAGAAAAACCATCTGTGAGCTTCTGCAGGGTTTTCATAAAGACAGAAGGTGGGGGAAAAGAAAAGGTCAGATCCATACTATATTCACAACTGCTCCTGAGACTTTTACTGAAAACCTGAATAAATTCAACCAATGAGATTAATTCTCTTCCTTTACATTAAGGAGATGTTGAAGTACTTTCTTGGCCTTAGAAATGTTCACAGATCTGACTGCAATAAAGGTGATAAAATTAGTCCTGAATTATTCTGCCGTAGGACAATTGGATCTTATGATTAGTTTCCAGCTCCATTTACTGCAATGAGAGACTGGTAAAAGCACAATAACCCAGCCATGAAGATAACTGGCTCTAGGTAAACAAGAGTGTTAGTTAGCTTAATTATAAATTCACAACATGTCTATATTATTTTTCTCAGTGTGATGGAATTGCAAGCAGGGAATTGATGACGTGGTGGTTAGGCTTTTGCAAAAAAAAAAAAAAAAGTATTATTTTGGGGGAGTTGTCACAGGAACCCTCAGTTTTGCTAACATTGACTTTTTTAAATATTTAAGTCAATATCTTATTCTACACACTACATTTTCATTTTTTCCATAACGAGTTAAACACAATCTTCCTACCTGCTGGTAGCAAAGAATTTTTTTTTTTCTTTTTTACAATACTTTAAACTTGCATTTTGCTAGAGCTGAACAGAATTCAACATTTCAAAAGCTTTGGTAAGTACTAAATCTCAAACCAACAATGTTTTCCATCAATAGTTACTCAGGAGAGAAAGAAAGATCAGTCAAACCTCATCATAAGAGAGAGGCAAGTTTTTTGTCTTAAGAAAAGCTGTGAAGTTTTGCTAATGGTGTACTTTCCATATTGACTACAATGAGACTTTAAACATCTCACTGACGTGTAGATATCAAGGACACCTAAATTGAGGTGTCTTACTCTGGAGTGAATGGATCACTGAAAACTAGATGAAATTATTCCCACTTCAGTACTGAGTTTAACTACAATTAATTTTCTCCTTTTTTCATTATTTACAGACAAGCTAGTAAAGTCTTCTGCTTTGCTCACAAGTAGACTAGTTATTATAAAGCAACTCTTAGGTCAGAAATTTTACATCTCTTGAGAATTTCTACAACATCTTAAACTTAGATTCCAAAATAACTCATCTTCTTTATTTTAATAGTGCAGAAAGATGGGTAGCTCTTTTTCCAGTATCCTCATGGATGCTCCTGCTGATAATGCCAAAAGGACTTTCTCTCTGCTTCTGACTGCAACAGTGATTATATGAGATAGACTCCCACAAAGGAAAAATTGGGCCAGGACAATCACTACTCATTACACATAGCCCATAAAGTGACTTCATGAAAGCAACAGGCTTTACCATTACTGCTACCTATTTTCTGGGATTTGACCCAAAGGTCAAAGAAGTTCCTGCTTTCCAATACAAAATAATAATGTATCTACATGACTTTTATGAATACTGAAGGACTGTGTCATTTAATTACCATTAGATCCTCTGTAGAAATCTTGTTGCTTGTAATTGCTTTTCTACCTGTGAAGAACTGTTAAAATAACATTATTTCAAACTACTGGAAGGCATATGTGCCCAAAATGGCCAGTTTCCAATCATCTCTCAAGCCTTGTGATTACACAGAACATACATCCAAATAGAAGGAAACTATTGAATGAACTGGGCCTTCAGGCAGCAGGGAAGGGGGAAAACTAAAAATTCCAGTCAAATCTGTCATTCTTAAAACTTTTATTTTCTTATTCCAAAACAAGATATACAAGCTGGCTTAGTTCTAGCTAACTTTTATCAAAATCTTTGCCACATGGCTGTTTATATGGATTCATACACTGTTAAATGATTCTGTGCAAAGTAAATGGAAAGATTGATTTGTGATGTAGCACGAAAAGAAACAATCCTTGCTCTATAGCAAGGATTAGGGATCGGACTAGCTCCGTGAAACTTCTGAAACAAATACATTTTAACTGCAGAACATTTCACAATAACTGTATCAGTGATCACAAAAGAGCTTTCTGTAAGAGAAATTGAGAAAATTCATACAGGCTTTCTTCCTCCTCCCTCTTATTTTTCCAGAAGACATGAGAAGGAGAAAAGCTTTTTTCAGAAATAATAAAAGATGATTGTTGGAGGTACAATAACGGGAAATTCTGAGCCAGATACTACTAATGAGACATCAGTCAGGTAGAGCAGTATTTATACATAAGGTACAGAGCAGTGCTCAGCTATCCAGTGGTCACATGATAGCCACTTGAACAGAATATTTTGGGAGCATGTTTATCATTACACATAGTTTTAAATCTAGTCCATTCTCATTGTTCTTAAAAATTATCATCTCACTAATAAATCCTTGTTTCCCCTCTCTTCCATCTTGACATTGCAAAGGATGTTGTTATTTAAGTAGAAAGGAGATGGGGAAAAAAAATGCACCCTGCTGAAAACAACAATGACAAATTTGAGCTGAATTCCCTTCTTTACATACTCATTCATAGAAGGATTTACTGCAGAGCTCTTCCACTTTAACTAAAGTTTATTTAAGTCCCTTATCTTCCTTCTGTACATGCAGCCATTAGAAAGCTATGTGATCATTTACATAACTCCAGCGCAGTCTTTCCCCCTCCTCTTCCTTACTTGCTTCTTCCTTTTCTTCCTCTCCATCCTGATCAGCTAAGACTGACCCATTCAAATCCAGTGGCGCAGTGTCAGTCAGCAAATCTCTGTGCAAACAACCATGGTGCAAGAAGAGAGGCAGGTTATGAACCTGGGCATCCAGCTTTCAACACAGCGTGATTCAAACTAAAGAAAAACTCACTTAGTGGGTCCCTTTATCTCTCTGACACATGAACACAACGTAAGACATCCTTGATCTTAACAAGCAAAAATCCACAAAAATAATTTCATTATCCTATTAATTCCAGAATGAACTGGTCTCGGTTTTGTTTAGTATTCACTGCATAGTTTCCAGTCATTGTTATTCTAGTGTGCCATGGGAAGCTGTCACCCACTGTCGTGGCTGATGAACATGAACTATGCACAAAGTAAAATTCATCACATTTATGTTAACAGAGGTGCCTAACTCAGGTGCAGAGGTGACCTAAGTTCCATATACTAGGAAGAGACAAACGTTTTTAAAATACCTTTAAATTACAGGCCGAAGGGACTGAAAATTGCTAAGATCACCCTCAAGTTCTTCAGGAGAAAATGTGAAAACTCCCAAACATTCTGCTCTATCAGCAGAATAGTAGTAGGGAATTGTAGTAGGGAAGTACCCAAGAATCATTGCTTCATAGTAAATTTTATTCTAATATTAAAATAAAGCAAAAGGATTTTTAAAAGTTTGTAGACTATTGCTGTGAATTAACACACGTGCACACACGCGCGCGCGCGCACACACACAGTTTTTCACAGCATGCCTTCATATCTTTAGATGACTAAATTTCCATGCCTTTTGTGCTGATCGCTCCTGAAATGACCGGTAAACAGGAAGTAGCATACTCCATTCCCTCTTCCAAGAACCTAAAGTCTAAATAATTCAAGCTCAAGGTAGAAGAAACACCCCAGTACTGTTCATCGCTGCTGAAGATTAATTTTTACTAGCCACTTAGAGGGTTAAGGAGCGCATTACAGCGAACATTGTTATTCAAGTTCAGTAGAATAAAATCCATCATTTCTGAGAAGGGTGAAAATGGTTTCTATTAGTGCCATTCACACAGCTCTAGAATTTGGCAACATACACCAGCTCTACTTACTAATTTTCCATTGCAAATTTTATCTTTTGCAAGAAGCAAAAAGTTCATTAGTTTGCTCAAAGCACTTCTTAATGAGTGTGCTAATTGAGAGCACATTAATGTATTTCACTAGGCTCTTGTGTTTATTTCTTGAGAAGGGATACATATTTGTCTTCCTTTGTGCATTTAATGCTAGCAAGACTTTGTTTAAAGGAAAGCAACTGTGGTACCCATTGTGCTCAGAAAGGTTAAAATGGTAAGAAACACATCACATAAATGCTTTGTGAAGTGTATTGGAAAATTAGACTGCAGTGTAATAACATTTCCTCTGTTTTTAATGGGTGAATGAGGGGGAGAAAGGGTTTCAATCTTATCAGGAGACCTTCTCAGCGATGCCACAGACTCTGCAGACGTTCAGTGTAACACGTGGCAACCCACTTTCCATTTCTTTTCCTGATTCAGCAAGCTCCCCAAGTACTAGCCTCATTTTAAATGTTTGGGCAGTACCCTAGGAGTTAAGGTAAGAAGACATATTAAATTGTCTTATTAAAATGAGAGTCTTCACTTGGATAGAATAGCCAAGCAGATTTAACTAAGTTTGAATTTTTAACAAGCTATTTGCTTCTCAAATCTCTATACTGTTATTCTGATGGTTAAACCTATCTTCATCGAATTATGATGTAGTCTGTCCATTATTAATAATGGAGAGTCTGGCTTTTCAGTCAGGCAGAACCCACTCTTGCCTTATTAACAAGTCTTTTTAAGAAAGTAAATTTTGAAGTACCAACTTCTCTCTGAAAATCTACTTTGAAAATGGAGTCACAGATGGAAGGATCTGGAGTCCATGAGTGATTTCCTCTAAATCTTTACAAAGATAAGGTAGAGGAAGAGGATAAAAATTCCCTTCACATAATAGGAAATTCTTTAGTAAGCACAGAAGCAGCACCGCATGCTCCCTTGATTCAGACACCGTTTTCTCTCCTACTACAGTAGTAATGAGTATTATAAAATTAGTTCCAACCTCAGAGGCATCAGACTGACTCATTAGAAAAATGTCAGTTTAAAACAGAACCCTCCAAGCACAGAAAATGTGACAAGGTTTGGTTAAAGTGTTCTTACTACATAAAATCTCTGCAAATAAATATAGTAGCAGAAAGCAAGCTCCTGATTTTCTTTCTTTCACTATGTCCAGCAGGGAAAAGGGAAGACATTTATGTTCACATTCACCAGAATATTCTCTAAGAACTGTCTCTGTTCACAATCCAGCTTCAGTCACTGCAGATGATAGGGAAAGCCCCTGAGGACAAGCTTTGGAATAACAAAGGAGCTACCGAGACAAAATGGCCTAGGGTTTGTATGTTTTTAAGTTGTGCTCATTTACCTTTTAAATCACTTTTGTTAACCTCCACTCTGTCTCATTATTTTAAGATCAACTTAGGCTTATATGTCAACCTCCAAATATAAAGAATATATATACCACATCTGAGCAAATTCTCAAGGAAGGTAGGAGTCAAGGAAACAGAACCTCTTTCTAGAATAGAAGCATCTAAATATCTGTATGCAGAAAATACTGATGTAAAGAACAAGGAGTATGAACAAACACTTTCACACCCACTGGGTTGGAAAATATCAGCTTTAGTGATTAACAGGCAATTCTCAGAGGTTCAGCTTAACAGTCAGTGCTAAGAGCTCATCTCTATCTTGTATGAATGAATTAGGTCTCTAGATTTTGCAAATTTATTCTTGAAATATCATAAAGACCTTCTGTCTTCACTCAGGCTAGATGTAGTTTCATTAGGACAGATTCTGGTAATTTTGCTCTTTACCAGTAAGACTTAGCAAATAGTTCCACTGAAACTTCAGTCCTGACACAAGATAAGCAGGGACAGCAAAACCTGGCCTATTACTTTGACACTTCTTTTTCTTACAGTCAGTAATAAAATAAGTTTTATTCCAGATTTAATAGTTTTGATCTATGACAGAGTTTCAAGTTGGGACATTTGTCCATCCTTCTCTAAGCAAAACTGTGAAATAGATCCCTGAATATTTTGTGTTTCCTCCTGCACTCCATAACATCACACTTTTTTATATTTAGAAGTGATTAGATTTATTTACCTTGCACGGCAACTAAACTCAAATGAATGCAGAGCTGAACCCACTCTTAGAAAGATCTGTTTACACACCCCGATTTCTATTTAAGTAGTGGCCAATTAAACCTTAGTAAACAGAAGTAAGCACCCATTGCCTTTGAAATTTCCAGGTAAATATGCAACACATATGAGCATTTCAGGTTATTGCTCTCTAATTAGAACTCAGAGAACAACAGCATTGTCCTTTTGACAATGAAGCCTGCTTGTCATATTTGCAAGCACATATATGAATTAAACATAGCACCTAAGCATAATGTTCTTGCATCTTACAGTTATGTCCTAGAGCTCTTCAGTCTAATGCATTATAATCATGAAAAAATGAAGCTAACACATTGCTTCATATCCTGGCTGCACTGCAGAAGAATCACCCAAGCCAACGGGGATCCTCCAGCAGTACACAACTGGCAGAGATGTTCTCATTGTGGAGTAGTGTCCAGGGTTTTCCCATGCACTGGCAATGTCTCTCATATACCCAAGGGTACCGGCCAAGTGTTCAAGACAGTGCAAGAGTAGCTTGATTCTTCCTTTTCAGTTCAAGTCTGGAGATGTACTTTGTGCTTTTTCTCCACAGCAGAAGCTCTCGAACCAGAAGATCAAACTCTGGAGCATAATAAGCTGCACTGTAAGTCTATGTGAGTGTGTGAGCGACTACAGGTCAGTGGGATACAGAGGCTGAGGGATGAAAAAAAAAGGAAGGGGACCAGAAAAGGGATTAAAAGGAGGGTGCATAGTGAAATGTTTTTGGGCAAACACAGGCTGCTCCCTCCCAGAAGGGGTGGAAGATGCAGCTGTGCTTTTGCAGCTGAAGACGCCAGAACACACTCTACTCTCAGAGCCTGGTGAGAGGCTACTCACTGGAGTTAAACAGCATCTGTGCTGGTTTGAATGACAGCACATTGCCTCCAGGAGCTGCTGCTGAGCTGCACACCTCAGGACTACTTCTGAGCCAAAACAGTGACATTGCACATTGTATTGCCTGGAGATGTTTTTAATTTGATTTGATTTCTCTCAGAGGCAGGATTAGAAAGTTGGTGTTAGAGGACTCCTGCCTCTCACTGGCACCACTCTGTCTCAGCCCTCTCATCCTGCTGTATCACAGAGGTGGAAGAAGATCTCTAATGATGGGACGAAAGGACAGCAAAACAGTAAGCCCCATGCTATCCTTTCAAAGTCATCACTTGCAAAAAAATATGATTCAGACTAAGCCTGCTGAGTTCCAAAGGAAACTTCAGTTTAGAGCTGCAAGTTGTGCAGCTTGGCTTTATAAAAAGTTCACACAGCAGAATGACTCAAATCAACTCCTCCTTTGAAAATCTTTATCCGGGAGGAAACAAGTATAGGCTACTTACAGTTAATAAACTGATATAATGCAACATGTACAACATGCACTGCTGTACTCTGCAAAGTTTTAATTCTAAATGATTACAAAGAAGATCTTTAAAACCAGACATGGAAACCAGTCCAGCTGTTGTGTAGAGTGAATATTCCCCTGGTTACTTTGGGTTAACCTATTGTTACTATTATTAGAATACCCGCTGGGTGTAGGATATCTCTATGGAAAATGGCATCTGTTGGAATTAATCAGCAATGCTATAGGTGTGCTCTGCTTCCTCCTCAAAAACCATAGGAATCAACATTGTTGCCTATTTCCAAATGTCTCCCATGGCCTTATTAAATGTGGCTGTGGCAGCAGAAAGAATGTCTCTTAAAGAGCATATTGCAGTATTTAAAAGAGCACAGATGTGCTGAGGTTGTCAGTCATGAAATTTAGTTTGAATAAAACAAGTCTTCAGAAGGAGAAGCAAGGGAATGATCTGCTGGTTGCAGTGGCAGCTTTGTTATGGCAGGGAAAGATTTTTAATAACTGTCTTTAAAGAGAAGGAAAACCATGTTTTCAAATCATTTTGCTAAGTTTATCTTTGTAAAACTCTTTCAAAAAATATTCCCACAAGAACAGGATAAACATATCCTACAGGAGGTATTCTTTAGTAGCACTAGGGGAAGCATGGGACTGAGATGTTGCATGCAAGCAACAAGAGGCACATTCCCTACCTCAGAGAATAAATCAGTTTGATGAAAATTTTGCCCACAAAATCAAGCAAGGGGCTACCAACCCTGTTTCCTCAGGTCTAAAGGTCACTTTTAGCATAATTTTACCACTCTCGAAAACAAAAGCTAAGTGAAGGCTGATTCCTGGAGCAGAGGCTATAGGGTGGTAGATATCTTTTCTGGAGGGAAAGCTGCATTTCTGTAGCAGGATGTAAGCCACTCTCAACACTGGTACTCTTTCCTGATGGTTATCTGCCAGCTCTTTTCATAAATCAGATTACCCAGATAGATAGTACACATCAGTCAGCCTGCTGCTTGTTCCCAGGTAGCTCACTGCCTCCTCTTTGAATCCAGGGCCAATCCTGGCTGGACACGTTTGCAGGACTCACACATCAGAACATCCCAGTTTGCATTAACCTAGCAGGGCTCTACTGGAGCAATGCCATGGGTGAGCATAACTAGCCTTCTGAGGCATTCAGACAATATGCCAGGGCATCTTCTCCTTCAGAGCTCTTTCAGTTTCTAATTCAATTAAGTCTCTCTCATTTTCTGCTAAAACTGCTACATCTTTCTACTGCTGTTCTCCTCTCACAGGCTATATCCCTATGTTCTGTCCTGACAGCACTTTCCAACTGCAGGCTTAGGAAGAACTGACCCCAGATCCCATATTGAGGACTTCCTCAAGTCCACACTTACCACATCTGTCCTTCCTCTTTCCACGTAGAGGAAATCCAAGCATGCAACCTGAATACGAATGGTCATGTACTTCAGAGACTTTCTGGGAGGTCAGGAGACCAAAACTCTGCAGCTAATAAAGCACACATCAAGAGGAAAGATGAGTAAAAACTATTAAGAATGTAAGTAAGTCAAATCCAAAGTGATATAAAATCCGAAGTTACAGGCCCGATGCGGTAACTCATTCTTAAGCATGTCGGCAAAAGCATTGGGAACACATCTGCATATCTGTGGAGGGATTATAAGAAGTTTTGCTTGATCTTACACAACTCCACAAATTTTAATCACTACAGCTTTTGGATAACTCTCACTTCTTAACAACCCTTTCTCCTCTCATTTTTTTTAGCATCCTTTCTGTTTCTCTGCTGAAGGCCTGTCTCCAAGAAGATTCAAAATCTGCCTTTAATTTATGACATGGAACCTTATTTCCCCAAAGGTTAGAATATACTGTCAGCCTCATCTTTACATTTCAGTTCTTGTTCTTGCGGTATATTTGACCTTTAATACAGCTCTCAAAGCTATGTATTTGGGATATGAAAATACTGCCAATGAAACCAAATGCTTACAGAGGTTCATTTTGCTACTGTGTAAAATCACACCATTTCTCTCTGCCAAATATTCCATGAGGTGAGAGCAGGCTTGTTTAGCGTACAAATGCAAAACCGAGTAGTACAAGAGGAAACAATAATGGAACAAAATTCAAATATGAGCACTGGTAGAAGCTTCATGGCAGTAGTTAAACAGTCTAATAAAATTTATGACCTAAGGAAAGGAAACCCTTTTTATTGATCTGTAAATGCAAAAAATAAAACAGTTCATACTTATTCTAGAAGGGCTTTCCTATGTATCCATGCGCTGTGGCTCTTATTTGAGACATTGGCAGATTAGTCAAACTGTAGAATGCTTCAGCTCCACAGCTCTGAACCATCTGAACCATCTGAAATTGTTTCCATTCACATACACAATATGTCATGCTGCACTATGTGTATTGGACACTTTACATTCTGGGATCTTCATGTTCTTCAATTTTCACTCTTGAGCACACCCAGGTAAATTGTCCTGTTATGAATGATTACATCCATAGTTACCCTCTTTATAGTTTACTAAGGTGTTTGAGGGACCTGTAATTAATTCTAACTCAAACTATTCTAATTCCAAAACAATTCTAAGTAATATTTAAACGATTCTCTACAGCCAGATTCCCTATTGATGGCTGTGAGATCAGCCATATGCTCATGTCCAGATCTCAGCAGGTCAAAAGTGGAGAGAAATCAAAAAAATCTCATGGTTGTTAAGATGCTCGTTACAGTTTTATACTGTTTTCAAATACAAAAATCATTTACACATATAGCAGGAGCTTGAACTGTCAAGGGCCTGTACAGTGCTGCAGGTCTGATGAAGTTCAACATTTCTCTTTTTTTATTATCTCCACAGACCCCATGGTTACACCTATCCCTTGTACTTCTAAATATTTACTGAGATTCCAAAGCTAGATGTGTCCTTTGGAGGGTACTAGATGTTGAAGGTATTGAGACAACCAAAAGGTGGTAGAACAGCCAATATTTTATCATCATTTATGAGAATCCAGTAAATGCATTGACCTGTCACAGCTGAACTGTCAAAAAAGCTATCAAAAGACTGTTCTAACTGCAGCAAACAGTACATGTTAATCAACAACAACTTTCTTTGCTTCCCGCTTTTAAGTCAAGATAGACAACGGGTTTTAATGTATCAGAACTAAGAATACATAAGAGAACAATTTTCAAATTTGGTATACAAAATGTCCCAGATGAACTTTATTTTCAGATATGTAGTTCTGTGTTTATAAAATTGCATGGAAGTTCACAATCACATTTACAGTGGAAGTTGCATCTCAACTATGGGATGACTGTTGTCCTCCATATTTTATCCTCCCTACCAGTCCATAAAATGTGTCATCCATATGATGGTACCAATGGTACAAATACGTCACAAAGTATGTAAGGGGAAATTTCTTTGGATCATTTTGTAAAACTCATGAAGAATATCAGTATGCTTATATCAGTGATCAGTGATATCATGGTACACAGTGAACTTCTCTTCAAATTGAAGTTTCACAGCAAAAAGAAGTTGTAGCAGATAAATTGTGTAACAAGTTCTGTGCATGCACAAAAACTGCTAAATAGTCTATTCTTACTAGGCTCATCACTTTTGTAATCCATCCTGTAGGGGGTCAGTGCTAAAATTAAATTATACCTGCCTACCATTCTCAATCTAATCAGGCTGTGAACTGAAAAATAAAACAATTAAAATTAGAGACAGGCCAGCCTCCCACTGTTTATGATCTCATTCTATTTGTGAAGAGTAGGTGGAAATTCACCCATGGTGAGCATTTGGTTTATGTCAATTTTTCTTGTTATTACAGCTGGGGCTTATTTTGTGAACTGTTTGCAGTTATTTCTGCTAAAAATAGGTGGATACTAATTTAAACTTCCTGGCGATATTTCAAGTCAAAGTATCATTAGTAGATAGTTATTATGCTGCATTTTATTGTAAGAGATCCTGCCATGAAGCCAATCTATACAAATATAAATAAAGACGGTTGGAATTACCTTCCAAATGACTCTATTGGAAGTTATTCACATTTGGTTTAGCAAAACAAGTTAAGCTATTTACAAGAAAAGTTATTAGTCAGAGGAGAACTAAGTTAATGAGACTTCTTAAAACTCTGTATCAGGTTTGACTGTTGTACTTAGAGAGAGATTGGGGATCAATTTGCCTATTTCCCTCAGTCCTAAATAAGAGAAGCACATAGTTCTCCCTTGGTTTCTAAAGGATATAATTTCCTTTTATCATTCACCTCTCCTCTGTTGATTCAGCTCTGTTGTGCTGTCTCATAATAAAATCATCTTCCCCAAACATATTCTCTCATAGAAAAGATAAGGTGGCAATTAAATACAGACTTCCCTACCCTGACAACAAGTTTTGAGATGTGAGAAGACCACATAATGATGATCTGGTCACACTATTGCACTGAATTTCCTAGCTAGACATCATAGGGCCTGTGTCTTGACCTATGAGGAATAAAAATTCAGACCTGGTTGCCATTAAAGTTTTCAATAGCAACATCAGAATCTCAGTGAAATTACTCATACCATTTCCAGGATCTTTACCTTAAAACTATGAGCTGTTAGTGTGGATGCAGTCATTGAACAGTCAGTATTTCATTCCTACCAGTAATCATTTGCTCTTCTGGTGTTTGAACTTTGAGCTTAGTGCAGACATACCAAGACTTTATTTTGACTGCTGCTCCCCACTGTAAAGGGAAATATCTGTCAAAGACATTAGCATTTTCAAGAATGCCCAGTGGTGAAATTCTAGAAAGCTGTTAACAGTTTGTCTATCAAATGTCACACCATGAAGGGCTAGCTGGGCTAGCAGCAGAGTCCACAGCTATATCAATAAAGAAAACAGTCCGATTCTCTAGCCCTGAAGGCAAGTGTTACAGAATGACTTATGTTCATGGAGCCGAACTCTTTCCCTCTAAAACAGATGTTTTGTCCATACTGCATATTAGGAACAGAACCTCTTTGGACATTGTGCAGGAAATGCTAACTAGCACATGTCAGTTAAATAGTATGGATGATCAGTGCTTGTTTCTGTGTCTTGATCCAGTCTAGTTTGCCAGCATAGTCATAGCCAGAGAGTTACAGTCATAAAAGCACAAGGCATAGCTGCATTGTCCCTCAGCTATTTAGGCCCATGGAGAAGCAGGGTGTGTTAAAAAGGGTTGGAACACCATAGTAATACAATTCTATTTCTTCCCGTACTCAAATACATTCTTTATGTATACATCTTGTTGAAATAATGGTAATACCTCAGGGTAAGGTTCATCCAACACATCTAACTTTAGCTGTCTTAAGTTAAGCCTCTAGAGTAAACTAATTGTCTAACTTCATCTCTCCTTTGATTCTTCCGGCTTAACTTAACTGCCAATTTTGGCCTGGAAGGCATCTCTGGAAGCCTCTGCTCATCTCCTGGTATTGTCTAGAAGCCATCTTTCAGACAAATAAAAGTATCTGGAATGGGAAGACATCCAGGAGGAGAAAAGATTCTGAAAAGATCAGGAGAATGAAATCAGTTTGGTAGCCCAACTCCTCCAAAGACCAGGATATTAGGCTGTTTTTCAAGAAATGGCTTTAAAAGGTTCAAATATTCTTTTCTAGAGATCTTAAGGTTAAGGATGCAGATCTAGTGTGATAAACTTAAATATTCACCAGAGTGGTTTACCTATCTTGTCCTGGAAGTTTAACATGCAAAGCTGAATTAGGTGTCCAGAGATAAAATATCTAAAATGGGAGAAATTTAGGTATCCAGCTGGGAATTATAATAGTTTTTAAATGGTTGTTTATATAAGATTTGCTCCTTTAATTATTTTTCTAACTTGATAAAAAGTAGCTCTGCAAAAAATAGAATTCAAAGGGTATCTTCTTCCTTCAGTGCCTCCTCTCTTCCACCAAAGTGCCTACACTGCCTGCCCTTAAATTGTGAACCTGGGTTCTAAGGATCTCAGCTATACACCCCAAAACAATACTGCAATATCTCAGAAAAGTGCTTTACTCATCAGGCTGTTGGAGCCTGATCTCGGACATCCCATCTCTGTCAAACCATCCTGCAATATTCCCATAAAGTTGGTATGAGATTCAGGGCAGGAAGGCTTAGGTGAACAAGAAATGTGAAGCAGATCTAGAAGCAGAAAACCAAGGGTATGAATCAGTAAGACCCTAATACAGAAAGCTATTGTATATAAAGGATATGGTTGTACATTTTGCAGATTGAATTCATATGACCTCTAAGTGACACAGTGAGCAAGAGACAAAAAGAGCCAAAACTGTACAGGTGTATGAATGGAGGAGTGTTTTGAATGTCTGTTCAGAAAGAGAAGGATCTTCGATATTTTTTAAAGGTAACATGTACAGCAGCATTGATATACGGAGAGACATTCTCTCTCATGCAAGGCAAGAGAGAGGAAGGGTCTAAAATGACCTTTACAGTTACAAAGGCTGTCAATGAGTTTTGTTAGTGACACTGGCAGGAAATTGGCAGCTGACAGAATTTCGGAAGGATGAGGAATTGGCTTTTATTTCCATTACTCTTCAGGGGAGGTTGAACATACAGAAAGTCTTAAGGGAGACAAAGCAAAATGCAAGCTTGATGAAGAGACAATGCAGATGCTGATGTGAGAATGACTTAGGTAAAAATCGTAAATGAAATTTTGTAGTACAGAGATATCAGATCCTACTAAAATCCTATGACTAATGAAAGAAAGGAGAAAGTTCTGTGACAAGCCACAAGAAGACCAGCCAGAGAAGTAACCTGAGAACGAAGTGTGAATGATTACAAAACCTTAAAAAAGGACAGATTATCAAAAATCAAGCTGCAACTAGAAAGGTAACAAATCTTTAGGAATAGTGTAAGGGATAGGGAGAAAAGAGGGAAGTCAAGGCACTCATATCCTAGTCTTCCTTTTCAAAAAGCAAATAAAATCTTGCATGGAAAAGGTGAAAGGCTAGAAATAAGGAGTGTTTTAAAAAGGTGTCAGAGACTGTAACTAAGCTAAGGACAAACGTAGGCATGCAATTTGATTACATGATATTCTAAGTACAGAGAGTGGCAAGATAACTGATTTTCTTATTTCACTGCACTAACACAAACTTCTTTTTTTAAGTTTTAAAATAAGTAGCTTCATTATGTTCACAGAACATACCATCTTTATCTAAAAACATTCATGTGATTTACCTAAATCTATCATGAACACGATAAGCAAATACTCTATTCTTTCAAAATTTTGAATCTTTGTGGGGCTATAGCTTACATGCCTACAATTGACTGACCATTTAATACATGATAAAATGGAGTATAAAAACTACCAGCCTGTAATTTTTACTCTCTTCAGTAAGTGGCTACATAAAATTGAAAGCAACTGTAAAATGTGCGAACAGAACAGATTCATGTAATTTGCGTGGAAATAAGATTCCAGAAGATGAATGAGCTATGTTTTTTTTAAGAATGGAAAGGCCTAAAGAAAATGTAAATATATTTTCATTTTGCAGTCATTTGCATATGACTGACATAAGACCCCAAAGATTGTTCCGTAAGTAAAGGATGCCCCTAGACATAATAATATGAACAATTCGCACTCATTCAAGATGTTGCTAGAGGACTTCAGTTGTTAAACTCCATCCTGATTCTTCTAGACTTCAGCCACAGGAGAAAGATTTCAACTGTCAAACAACAAAATGTGACAGTTTTGAATGGGGTATTCATTACCCATCACCTACCCAAACTCATGGAAGTCTGATATAGAACAATCCAATTCTGAAAGGCACTAAAAGAGAACAAAACAAAAAACAACCAAAACCTAAAATACCTCAACTGGTGTTACCCTTTAACAACTCACACGTACCTCTTGTCTTAAAGTTTCAGTAGCTGGATGGTCAACTCTCCAGAGACACTGGTCCCTTTCACTCAGTTCTGCGGTTTTATCCTTCTTCCTGTTCTTTCTGTAAGTACCTCTCATTAATGACATTAAAATTCTTGACAAATCTGATAAGCAAGTTACTTTTAAGGAATTACAAATCTGCATGTAGCTATTTGGCAACAAGAAGTTGTGTTTATTTGTTAGAATGGAATATAATGGCCAATGGATTCCACCTCCACTGGCAAGCAAAACCTCTTTAATACGCCTCTATTTCTGCATTAGTTTAGGGTGAAACATGACCAAACCTCCCCCAGACAAAAGGCTTTTCTGTCAGTGGACTGTTTCACTGAGATAAGAAAAAAGGAAAAATAAGTCTTTATGCTTTTAGCAGAGATTGTTTACCTTGTGATAGATGTAGGCAAGTCTATCATTGAGGAAAGTTACATTTCAGTTGACATGATTGAAAAGTATATTAAATCTTTTTTCTTCTTTTTTTAAACAAACTAAGACCAGAATTAACTGTTTCTGTTAAATCCTGTTTCAATACATTGACTTGCCTTTTTTTTTTTTTTTAACGTATCTGTAAACCATGAAATGTTGTCTCTTTGGTACCAGCTCAGTATCAGATTTTAACAATTACACAGTCATTTCTCTTCACTGACAGTTAAAGTCACAGGGTACAGTTGCCATTTACTTTATTGAGACCAGGATTTGAACTACTTTGTGTGTACTGATCCAGCCTGGAGACTCCTCTGTGTTGTCTCTGCTATTCATCTTTTGTAACAGAAGTAATCCCACACTTTTATCCAAAGGTGGCCAGTGCTCCCCCCGAGAAAAGCCTCTATTTTTTCCTAAGCACCATTGTTCAGCACTACTTCTGTAGGAAATAAAGATAATCCCTGCTTGAAAGGTCATGAAGTTCTTAGACATCCAAATTCAGAGATCTCAGACTTCAAATTTAATCCTCAGTCCTGTAAACATGTTTGAAATTTTACATGTACCATTTGTGTTGGCTTCAGTGTTGTTACTGTTCTTACATTAGGTATATGAATATGGCTTTATACAATCTTGATTTAAAGAGATGAAATGGAGAAGCTGAGAAAAATGTGGGAAACTGAGAGGAAGAATGTGTTCTAACTTGAACATGTAGGCACAAACCTATTGAGATATTTTGTGAGTAAGTAGGCATGTGTGTGTGCAAGTGCTGGCTGAAATACATCAATGCATTATCCTGTGCTAAGGACCAGTGTGTCACCTCTAAATGCTAGGAAGTGCAATATCAGGGAAAGTCCAGCTCACCCTCTGTAGGTCTTGATGAATAATGCACACAAGGTGTGGACACTGTAGAGAATGTAGCTTTCAATCTCAGACAAGCCTCTCCTGAGTATGTGCAAGCTTATATTTCTTGCAGATCTAGAACTCAGCAAATGGCATGTTCTCAACAACCAGATAAATCCCACCACCAAATTTAATCTTTGTTCTACTATAGCACTGGAATTCTTTTGAGAAACTCTATGAAAATTTAAAAGCAACACATCAACATACATTCCTAGCACTTTGCAAAAGTTTTACTATTGCAGTTGATATTTCCTAAAAAAAGTCAGCTGAACACAGACAGCAGTCATGGAAATGCTGGGGCTGAGCAGTTACAGTCTGGTTAAGTCGCAAGGGAAAACAAAAGCCAGTGTTTTAACAAAAACTATATCAGGTAATCATGACTATAGGCAGTGCAACCTGCACTATATATAAAAATGTATTTCACCTGGGTTTCATAGAAAAAAAACAACTATCGTACAGAAAGATCTTTAAAAAGATTCCTACTTTTTATAAGACATTTGCCAAAGCTTGGACTAATGGAACTAGGAACCTGTACAGGGATTATAATCACTACTATAGCACAGACAAACAGAAAAAAAGAACATTTGCGTCAAACCCATTTCTTACTATCAGACTAATAGCAAGACTGAAATGTTTAGTAATATAAGGCTTTTCTCTTTGTCTCTAGGCAAAGTCATTACAATTTGGAGAACACTTCACAAAGTCAACACACAAAGTCAATTCATCTTTCTATTCTCAAGTTTCATCTGAAATACGCATTCAATAAGGCCAAACTTCCATGGATTTCACAGATAATTTTGCTTCACCAAGGCATTAGAATTTAGGTGGTACTAATTACTTGCAGCCTGAGTTACCATAGTACTAAACACTCCCTCAGCTATCATATCGCTAGACTAGTTTTTTGCCTCTGACACTACAGTATTACAAAGTGATTAACTTTCATATACATTTGATGTTGTGTCACACTTAATGCAGTGTAGTGCATTGTTATTCACTTAAAATATATTTTGCATCACTGAAAATGAGAGAGAGGCAGTTTGTCACAGAGATTTCCCATAAGTTTGTGTCTACGGACTTCAGCAAAACAAATGAACAAGATACTTTTTTCTATATCTTACAGTTGCCGATGCTGTGGTGTGTATATTTTACAGTATATTTATTTCTTCAGCAGAACACGAGCCAGAGAAAATCCTGTTTCTGATAAAATATCTGTTCCCTATGCAAAATGTTGCCTAATGATAGAAGAGTAAGCTTCTGTGTATAGAGAAAATATTGGCTTACCACTCAGCCATCTGGTGTATGGTGGGAATGGTCTGAGTAGCTTTCTCAGTTGGAACATTTGGAAAATGAATATACTGTAGCAGCAGCTCAGATTGTTGGCCATGATGTTTGTGATAATGTTGTTGATTTACCAGATGTCCTGCAAATTCCTGGTGTGGTAGTGTTTCCTACTCCTACCAAAGTCTTCATTATGTGGTGGGTTTATGATTGCTGTCATTTCTCACAGAGTAGGAGGGAGCTGGGAACGATGTCCAAGCACAGCATGGAATCCATCATCCACTCACCATTCAGCTTGGAAATCAAAATCTACACCAACATGTTGCTTCTAAATTTCTAAACATTACATGGGAATATACGTAAAGACTTGACTAATACAACTGGCATCATCTGCCATTTTTCTCAATCATTCAATGCCCAATGCAGATGCTACACATCTGTCCTCAAATAAGAATCTCTTTTTCCTACTTTCCAACTGGCAAGCAGGAATACAAATGGGAGGACTAAATGCTGTGTTCACTCATGCTCAGGAAGTGTATCTGAGGTCTAAATAAGTATGCTTCACCACACTGCTCCTTTTCTATTAAAGTAGCTTAATGAAAATAATGTATGATGTACAGCTGAGCACCTAGACTTTGAAATAAGAAATTAACTCATCACTTTTACTTTAAAAATGAATAAGCACATGTACTGCTTTCTCTTTTTTCTTCACATAGTCAGTTCATAGAGGAGCCAGAAGAATATTCTTAGATCATCGTCTTGGTGGAGACCAAGGTACATATACACAGAGATAAGTGTAGTCTACAGCACTAGCAAACATGCCTGTCTGATTTTATTCAGAATGCTCTGACATGCTCTCCATTCGCGTCTTCATGGTGTGAGCATTGCTCACATACTTCAAATCCTGTCCAACATAATGACATCTTACAGGCTTGAAGTGGTTATAATTCACTAAATAAAAAAGTCAGAAAATGCACAGAGTTGTGAGCAAAAAGCTCGGGTTGGTTCTGGAACAAAAGATTAATCCAGAAATACAAACAAGTATGAAAAATATATAAACACTATTTATAAATTTAACATTTAGACAACATTTGGTTCATCTTTCACTTTATCTTGATTACAGTATGAATGTTTACAAGCTAAATTACTAACTTTAATTTAAGGAAGTTATATTGCCTAAGTACTAAAATCTTGAAATAAATAATGTTTATTTAAAAGATGAACATACTTTTGTCACATGCACTTTATATATATATATATATACATATATATATATATATTTATATATATAAAGCTGTATGTATATGTAAGTATATAACACAACTTGGCTGAGCATCACTATTTGATGTTCTGTGGTGGTATGTAACATCCCCAGGGGAGCCACATTCAGGATATGTGATTTGAGTGAAATTTTCTTCTGCACACTATTTCATGACAGGTACAAATAAATCTTTTTTTTTTTCTGGATGTTTTTGGAAAATCATAGAGAAAATACCAACACATCTGTAATTAGGTAGCTCCATTGCCCACAAAACCTCATGTAGGAGACTCTGTATTCCAGACTAAATATAGCACAGTGGCAATAACAAGTCTGCCTCACGGCTCAATACTTTGTTTATAGGTAGGGAAGTGAATTCTGCACTGCTGAGCAAAAAAAAAAAAAAAAAAAAAAAAAAAAAAAAGGTAAGATAATTCATGCCTCATGCTTTCACAAGCAGCTGTCTAGCTGTCTTTTCTAAGCATGAAAATAGATCAGGGGCTGTGTGTTGACTATGGGCAATTCATCTCGGAACAGAAAAATACTGACATAGAATAGCATAGTATATATTACTTGTGTCATTTCAGCATTCAGAAGAGGCAGTGTTTCTGAGACATATCCAAATCTCTTATGAAGGAGCACAGACTTTCTCGTGAAAGTTTCACCTATGCTTTATTCAGATAGATTGGAAACCTCCTTTCTTCCTTATAATGTCTTTCTCCAGGATATCCAGATCCAGCTACTGAAGGAAACTATGAATCAAATTCTGTCAGTGAGAGCAGATTTTACAAAGTTTCTCTTATAAAGGAAAAATGAAGATACAAAATATTTAATTTGTACTGAAGAAATGTGACTCCACATGAGTGATCACACTGCCTTTGCCCTGCATGAGATCTCTCATTTCTCATCTCATTGCCAAGAGCTGTCTTTTAGCACAGGTAATTTCCACCAATATTTTGGATTCTTTCCAGGTGAGCCTCATACATAAATGGGACAGAAGCGTAGTGCAGCTGGTGCTTCTCTGAGTCCCTGGCTAGGTAACTAGCAACATCTAGGTGGGAAACCTGCAAATAACTGTACACTTTATTAGCGCTCACTGCGTGTAAAGTTCTTGAGAGGCACTGCTTCAGCTCAGAGAATCAGTGGTAGCATGATGGTCACTCTAAGATCGGTCCCAGATGATTTGGATGGGCAGCTCACGTCAGCACCAATCTCTCAAAAGTAGTGTTTACAAGACTGTTATAATCAGCACTCTCCAAGCTCTTTCCAATTGTGACTATACTTCCATTTGAGTTACACTTGCAGAAACAATTTAATTTCTTTCAGATGAATGTGTCTTCTCATAATGATTATCTATGGAATTGCTGCCTCTATTGCATTCCTCTCCACAACATTTTCAGCAAGCAAGACTGAAGCAAAAGAGAGAGGGGAAAAGAAAGATTCAGGGATTTGATACGCAGGGATTTGATACACTAGTTCTTGTAAGTCTGGTTGTGTTTAAAATGCTGTTGACTCATCTAACTCCAATCCCTACCTCTCTGCTGCCAGACATCACCCCAGTAACAAAGTCTGCAAAAGAGAAGACACAGCTCTAAGGAAATAGATTCCTTAATCTATTTTGTTTTTGCTGAGACTGCTGATGAAGGTAGATTTAACTAAGATGCCAAAATACAAAACAGAGCAGACAGAGTTGTGACAATTCCTTTATAACAACTTCCACTATGATGGTGGTGTCCTCTGGTAAATAGGTATAACAAACAGCTGAGGACAGTAACATCTTAAACAACCAGATAATGCCAGAGCATTTATGTAATGATTTTTATATGACGGTATTTCCCAACAAAACCATCTAAAGTTTTTACAAATGAAGTTTGCACAAATGTAAGAGAGAACCAACATGAACCTTGCATTAAAATATCGAGATTTTTTGGTTTCAATCCGCTAGCCCTAGCCTTTAATCCTTCTCTTAAACAGAAAGAAAGATAAAAAGGAAGTGAAAATTTCAGTAGGCATTGAAATTGGGTCTAAACAGACTCTGACTCCAAATTCTTCCTTTAATCAGTTCCAGCTTGGAGAAAACACTCATTTGGCCTTACTTCATCTTCAGTTTGGGGTCAGTTCCTTTTTAATTTGAATTAGCTTTCTCATTCCCAATTCTTTCTTCAAAAGTAATGAATTTCAGGCTTATTTCCCAAAGGAAATATTTTTCCCAGAAGCTGTATGTACAGCAAATGGACCATAATACATTTATGAATTGTGTCCTTAGTAGTTCTTGAGGTGGGAAAGCATTTAAAAGCATTAACTTTAATCATTCTGGGTAATTGTAGGTTGTACATTGCCTGTTGGGACTCTGGACTTTTAGATAAATCATAAATCTTTTTTTGGATATTGCAGTTGGTTGCCTTTTTCTCTTCATCATTAAATGATAGGGCTGATGGAGATCAGCTGCTTCACTTTGTAAATGGCTAGCGTTCTCTCACCTGCTATGCATGACTACTGAACTGAGGTATGTTGTGACAGTCTGCCTGCTCTTCCCTGTTCAGATTAATGAATACAGCTTTAACTGTTAATTCAAAAGCAGTCAAGCTTATATCCAACAATTAGAGTACAACTTCCCTATTCAGATAGTGTATGTGTAATTTGGCGTGGTCTTTTATATTAGTGTGGGGTTAAAGTGTGGTTCTGCTCTAAAAGTGACTTTGTAAAAACAGCTTCAAGATTCAGGGGGCTCCGTGTTTATTGTCCCTTGGAAACATCCAAGGGAAATTCACTCATTTTGTACAGAAAGATATTTTTGCTCCATCGCCAGCCTGCAAATCCAATCTGAGCTTGGAAATAAAAATGTATCTTGTTTCCAGCCTGTGCATTGTTTCCAGTAATAAACATATTGCAGCCCAGATTTTGCCCTTAGTTACGTTTGAGCAACCCCACTGAAAAAACTTGAGACTTGATCTCAAGGGCTAGGGAATGCTCAACCGTGTAGCAGACAAGAGTCATAGAATCATAGAATCAGTAAGGTTGGAAGGGACCTCTGGAGATCATCTAGTCCAACCTCCCTGCTCAGCAGGGTCACCTAGAGTATGGTAGTCAGGGTTGCATCCAGGCGGGCCTTGAAGATCTCCAGGGAAGGAGACTCCACAACCTCTCTGGGCAACCTGTGCCAGTGCTCCGTCACTTTCACAGTGAAGTCTTGGCTAAGTGGCAATGGCGAGAACCAAGCTCTCACAAATCTCTTCTTGACTCATCCAGAGTTCACGTAGGAAACCCTACCCCTGTTTCACCATGCACCATGATACAAATAGACATCCCAAAGTTCACATAAACAGCAAACATTCATTCGTTCATGACAATGTTTCACTCACATATATGTTCCACAAATGTCAAAGATAAAATCTTCCATTTAGTATGACATGATTTTCTTTAATTCTTTCCCTGGTTTATCACATCTTCACTCGGAAATGTTCAATCAGACTTTGAAATACCAGCTTGTTTAAGGTTGCTAGGAAATTTATGCATGAAATGAAAAGTGTTTGTTTATATATCTGAACAGGAATAAAAGTTCTGCAAAGCATGACTCAGAAGATCTAAACTCAGTGCCTAATGCTACCCATAATTTCCAAGAACTACTTATTTTGCTGTAAAATGGCAGCGATAACACTTCATTTTCATCAAAAATGTTTAAAACTTGTCTCTTACTACAAGTAAGTGGATGATCTGCCACTGCAGGTCTTAGTGTCAGCTGATGTCTCCAAGGGATAATATAAATATTAGAGGTAACAAGTGAGTAATCTGTTATAAACCTGGAATGTATCTCCAAAGCTTCATTGAATTACTCCAAAACGTAAAATTCTTCTCCTTTGGAACAATGAGTCTCATAAAGTGTGGTTAAATCTAGGCAAATGAGAGCCATCTTTTAAATTCCAGAGACCTCTATAAAACAGCAAGTAATATTTAAGCAAGAAAGAAAAGGTATTGTCAATGTCTGAAGTGCCAGCAAATTTGCTACATATCTGCCACTTTCTGTCATCTCTTACTCGGTGGACATCAGATTAGGAGGAGGGCTTGGGTCAAAGTTACTAAAATATTACTATGACAGGATAATGAATAGCAGAATTCTTTTATCTTCAGATTTTCCTACTCTTTTATTTAGAATAATTTGATTCAGATTATCTGTTGCAGATGTGAGGAAACCGTGGTTTTCAAAACGCAGGTCCCAGTTGATTTGTATTTACTTCAGGGTTTGGCTGGTGGTTGAAGGGAGGTGTTCTGAATTTCTTCCTGAGAGCTAGGTGCTTAAAGTCTAGTGAAATTTTACTTACTGGAATTTAGATGGTCTGAACCAAGTCCAGTGTTTTCAGGAAAACTTTGCTTTGATTGTTAAATGCACTTCTCCCTCTCAAGAGACATTAAAGGTTGAATCACTACTATGTAATATCTAAGAAATGGAAAAGGGAACATTTGAGGAAAAATGCTAGTAATTCTTCAAGTTTTTGTCAAACTTTACAAGTTGTTGCATAAGTAAAATACAAAATCATCAACATTAAAACATGGTCAGTGACATGCACATATTAAAAGACTGGAATTTTTCAGGCAAATCCAGGCCAGGCATGCTGAATTCATACAATCTAAGTCCTTCTAACATTGCCACTGCCTAATGAGCCAGATGATATCATCCTAAACAGCCAAGAGGAAGATATTTGTGCCATAATCTCAGCACTGTAACCTGGATTTATTTCATACCCCTTTTCTCTCCCCATTTGGTAGTATGCTGGACAAGGCTTCTAAAGAGGTCTGTGTCCAACTGAGAAGACCCAACAAAGCATTAGCATTAAAAGATGGAGGAGACTGGAGAGCAGTAGTCACCAGCTCTAGAGGGACGTCTGTGCTTGCGACACAACACCCTGACCTGAGACCTCACCAGTCTGCCCATGCTTGCTCTTGCTTTCTCAAGCAGTCACACATTTAATGTCATGTCTCTGTAGCTTTCCAGAAGAAAAAAAAAAGGCTATATTAGAAGTTAATAGTCCACTTTTGCAACCACACTGCAAATAAATGTAATTTCTCCTCCTGTGTGACAGCCTTTTTGTATGTTAGATGGGAATAGACTGTTCCTGCCACTGCCCAACATCATGCTGACTTCAACGACTTTGTAAACACAGCCCAAGATATTAACAGCGGGCATGCACGCTTGTGAATGGGGGCAGCACTCAGGTGTGCGTATTGTCGGTAGCTAGGCACTGTCAAGGCTAAATCAAGTCAGGTCAGTCTCTGTTTTGTCCCTGAACTGCTACAATAGCTTTGAGTGAGGCAGTTGGCCATTCACAATGGGGATATCTCCCAAACAGTCTTCATTTCACACCTTTGGAAGAGGCTTTGAAATGTTCTTTTTCACCTGAAATGGCCATAATGCTGCCATTCTGCTTACTCCAATTTTGTTTTTAATAAGGTCTTAAAAACTTGCTACTTTGAGGCTCTATAGAGAGCATAACCTTAGTAGAGAACATAGCTGTTTGTCAGAGCAAAATCCCCTTGATACCGATGCTCTGCCTCCACTGAATGTAAAACATGAATTTTAAGGGTGGCGGGGAAGAGATATACACTCTTTTAATATGATAATATGTTTCCAATCAAGCTTTACAAGATCCTGCTCAGCATGGTTTACAGCATACTGCTGAGTGCTGCTGCCTGAAAAGAAACATGCTTTTTAATTATTATTTATTCTTCTCTTTCCTTTTTTTTCCTTTCAGACAATAACAAGACTTGTGCAGAGATGGAAGGGAGAGGAAGAGAAGGCATATATTGCAAAATATTCCCCCACACATATCAGCTAGTTAAAGCATAAGGATGTGTAGACAATAAAGTTCACACTAGACAGTTAATGAAGCTGGGGAAAAAAATGTAAATTGGAATGTAATGAAAAATTCATACTTTCAATGCATGAAAAATAAGTGAATGCCCTTTAATTGTTCAGTTTTCTTGCAGAGAGGACAGCTTGGATAAACTGAAAAATTATTCTGGGTTGTTATAAACCTTAGGGCCTTTTAAAAGGAATAATGCACGGTTCTCTGCACCTTATGCTACATCCTTCAAGCCTGCTGGACTTACCACTGTGAGGATGTGAACCAGCGTAGTCCATCTGGCAGCCTGCAAACACAGGCCGACTTAGAGGAGGTTTCTTGAGGAGACAGGGAGCAATGGTATGAGCAACAAGCTGAGCTTCTTCTTTGCTGCAACACAATTCAGGTGGCTGCTAGACTGGGTTGGAAAGAAGAGCAGAGAGAGAAGCTGGTGGTGGAGCAAGGAAGGTGCTTCCCTTCTCACTTCTGTCCTGAACTTCAGGCAGCAGAAACATCCCGTACCGCTGTGACAGGTTGAGAAGAGCAAAGCAGGGGAAATTGAGAGCTGCCTTGGGAGGGAGGAAGGGAGGGTAAGTTGGTGCTGCTGCTGGAGGAATTGGAGAGGGAAGGCTGCTGATGAGGAGCATCAATGAGGGGTAAGGCTGTTGTTGATGGAGATTTGCTGGCATGAGCAAAGAGAAGGATAGACGTGGGTGGAGGAGATATGTTTCTTACAAGATGTTAGGTAAGTGCTCATGCCAATAAGCTGATGAGAAGCTGAGAGCAAGGGGAGAACTGGGCTTAGATGCATAAGGAGACTTCCCTTGCTTTCTCTATACACAGATGCCACCCATATGCTTCTGGCACTTCTGAGCTGATTTTAGCATCCATGTTCCTGTCCCTGTCTTACATCAATATCCTTAAGATTATTTGTTTGCTAAATGTTTACTTCCACAAATCTTCGTATGCTCAGGATAGCAATTATATTGTGATTTTCATCAACCGAGTACTTTACAAATGTTTGATTAAAATGCAAAATAGGCATTACTTTCATTTAAAAGTGAAAATTTTGAAGTGTAGATTAAAAAAAATATAAATAAGGGAGGCAAGATAAAGGACCCAAAAAACCTGCCAGGTGAAACTCACGTCAGCATCAGGGACCTATAGTGCCTCTTTCCACCACAGCTCCTTAGATAGACTTTCACAGTAACAAGACACCCTAGCACTATTCAACGTTCCTATTGCATCAGTTGAGTTTCTCACTACAGAAATTGACAACTCATGATTTCTTTAAGCCATGTGATCATGGCACTATGAGTTCAATTATACCCCCACCGGATAAGAAGCTTTCCATTGATGCCAAGGCTAAAGATTTTGTCTGTTTCTTCAAAATTGACTAATCATGGAATAGCTGAAATGACTTTAGCTCGGTTTTGTATCCCAAGTACAATAATTTGTTGCAAGAGAGTTTTATGTCCTCTTCACTGCGAACAATGCAGCAAAGCAACTCTTTTAAGCAGCTTGTAGTGACATAAATGAGCAAGAAATATCTCCATTCTGGTATTCCTCGGCATTTTTTTTAGTGACAGTCTAAAATGCCAAGTGAATTGTTTCAATTTCACAGCCATTAGCAGAAGAAAAGACCAAGTGGGTCAAGACTGTCACGTTAGAAGCACTTAAATAAATAATAGTAATAGGTCTGACACATGACCAAAGGAGGATTTTTCCCTTCAGCACATCTGCGAGTTCTTTGTTGAGTCTGGTTTGAACATGCTATAATTAAAACACAGTGCAGCCTGAAGTCAGTGAAGTTACAGCAAGGGAAATTTACCCATTATTTTCCAAGCAGATACATCAGTTATCATTAGTCAGCCTACTGAAGCAGTGGGATATATAGATGGATTAGTTTTAGATCATGTACACGTATTTGCTCTTTTTATTTTTACAGAGGAAAAAGTGAAACTAAATTCTGCAAACCACCAGAGTCAAATTTCAGTCGCATACAGGACAGCAAAGCAGAGCTTTGTAAAAATTGATGTGCTGGCATGAGAGGATTTTCCTTTAGAAAAAAATCCAACTTTTTGCTCATAATGAATGGTGTGACAGCACCTCCTTAATTTAATTTAAACCTGTACAGAAGCTAAGACTACATAGACTCATCAAGAGAATATACAAGATACACCGTACTAGCAATAAAAAGAAAGATGTGACTCTACATATAGGCTTTTTCACACACCATTATATCTTTCAGCTGTCATCATTAACTGCAATTCTAGAAATGTCTTGTTGTTCTGTTGCCTTTGAAAAATGGATATGATTATTAGGATAGATTTTACTTGGATACACTGAAAAAATAATAATTCCTTGACAGGTATATGCTTCTTTCAGGACATTTCTTCAACATATGTTCATCATTATAATGATTGAATTTGAAAATTTACACATCTCCAGAGGAAGAAAAGCTAAAATCTGTAAACTGTTTTCCCAAGGCAATTAGAATGAAAGTCAAAATTGGAATACTAGTAGTTACAGAACTTTACATATTTGTATAAAAGATGAACCTTTCTGCCTGTTCACTATTTATTAGCAAAGAAAATAGAGAGACATTCAGCACTGCAACCTAAGCAAGCTGATAATGAGTGGTGCTTCATGGTATCTGGTAGCCCTTTAAAAAATAATAACAACAAAAATCAAACTAGGATAACATGACAGCAGTAAGCAATACCACAGAAATTAAGATGGTGTTATTGGTACTGAAGGATACTTATCTTTTGCAAACCGACTGATATAACTGTGTCAACTGACAGCCAACTTTGTACTGATTTCTTTGGCATATAAGGCAATGATTCAGTGACTGTCACTTAATGTGCATCTGTTCTGAATGAACAGTAGCATTCATCCACTTCATAATAGGGATCCTGTTGTGAATAATATAATAAACACATGCAAGATGAAACCCATCAGAACTGAACATGTCAGTCAGAGTGATAAATGTGCCGATTTGCTGATTCTTCCCCAGCTGTACCCATAACAAAATAAGGTACATATGAAAAAACAAATGTGTTCCCACATCAGGTAACAAGTATTAAGATCAGAAGAAAATGTACAAAGAACAATTGCCAGCTGAGACAAACTAAGTGCTTCTCCTGTACTAAGGTACAATGTGATATCAGTGTTGATCGACTGGTCTTTGGGGTTCCCAGAAGAAGGCATGTCAACTACAGAGTGCTTGACAATGCCTAAATAGGATGAATCAAGTCATTGTCAGGGAATCCCACTTGCAAAATGCACTGCAGCCACTTTATTTTTTTTTTAGTTAAAATCTTAACGTTTTTAATGCAGACTGTAACTAACAATTGCGCTACTGGGTCAATGTGTGCTGCATGCAAATATTCCATAAAAAGAAAGATCAATGGCACAGAAAATGAATAGAAATCATGACACTGTCACTCTTTTTGATGACAAAAGGCGGTGCTTAGCTTAACAGCATGGATGGGATTCAGTTGTATAAGCAGGTAGCTAGTGCCATCTGAACCATCCTAACATAGTCTAACATCCACGCAGGACTGGCAGGCAGAACTGACAGATCATTGCTCTCCAGAGCTTCAGCTGCCGCTCGTAAGGATGTGGGTCTCCCATAGGTCATGTATCATATCTACTAGTCCAGGCCCAGATATGCTAAGTCATCTCAGATGGGACTAGATGGCTATAGTATATCACAAGGTGGTTCCACCCCTGCTGACTAAAATTGATCCTTAAGGCCTACAAACTATCAGAAGGCTATCAGATCCCAAGTCTGTAAAATTTCATTTAGCTATCAATTCATTTCCCTCATTTAAGCTGTTTGCACCCCCATATGTAACACGCTGTGTTATTTTAGTGTGATATTATGGGACTAATACTACTGGTGCATCTGAAGTCCTGAAGTAGTTTTGCTAAGTATGACCTTTCATTGTAAAATAACTCTGATAAGATGTACCCCTGACTAAGCAAGATGATATAATGTAACCTATCCATTACTCAGTACTATCCTCCATTGACAGGCGTGAATGTCTTTAATCACATGAACTTAATGAATCCATTTTCTTTCTGCTCTAACAACTGGCAGAATACAGGCCAAAAACTGCTAGGTCTTATGCTCCCCTGTGGTATTTTCCTTCCTCATTCCCAGGATTTCATGGTGAAGTCACCATGAAAAATAATCCATCATATTTAAGAAGAACTAGAGAATTTAATATCAACAGGCACCTGATTTTTCAGCCCTGCATGGCTAGGGGCTTTTTCAGTGGTTGACATTGTTTTTCTTGCTCCCCACAGCAATTCTGGGGAGTTATACTTGCTCCTGCCCTTTACAGGAGTAGTTACTTCCAAACACTGTTGTTTGTGTATTGTACTTCCTGCCTGCTGCCCCACAGCTTCACCTGTGAAAGCCTTAATTTGGCACTTTTAGCATTCATCTATCGCTTTACATCTTCAAAGCAGTGTACATGCGTTAATTAAATTACATGCCTAGGAGATAACAAAGAACAAGATACAAAGGCATTTTAAGCACACAGACAGACTATCAAGTTTTAGTACATCAAGAATAAATTAATAATGGCTTTTTATAATGACTGAAATGCATAGCTTTACTTTTCATGCAAGTAATATGCCAAGTAAAATTATTATGAAAGGAAATGAAAGTTTTTGAGTCCAAAACCTTGTGGCCCTGCAGTCGTAGATACTAAGCTATATGCCATTGTAAAAAATGGGTTCCCCAATTCCCATATGGAAAAGCATTTGATTCAAGCCCGGAAAAGGCTCCAGAGAAAAGACTTTAATATTCGACATTTTTATGTATAGAAAAGAGATGTTTGAAACAGGTGGGCACATTCTCCTCACATTAAAACAGAGATGAAAAAGGAAATATTTTCATCTAGGGATACGTCTTTCTATAGCATTTTGGTGTCAGTTTTGGCTAGGTAATAGCTCCAGAAAGGGATTTAGAAAAGGTAATGAACATCTCATAGCCGCTGGTATATCTCCAGTCCAAATGTAATTTGTGCAGCCCACCATTTAATTGCTACCTAGCCAGGAAGGCATACAGAGTCCTTAGGTTTTTGAGCTGTCTACATTTTCACCTACAAAATTTCTTTGGCACTCAAAGTCCTGCTTGCCCAGTAAAACTTTAAACTTCACCATGCTAGAGAGCTTTCTGCCTGCCTCCCTCTCAGCTGGGCAGAGACCCATCGGCTGGCTCTACCAGGAGCACTTCTTCAAACTCCAGAGGTTTCAATTCAATTTCTGCCCCTGCTGGAGAAAGCCTGAACCTATTTCAACCACTTATTAGGACGGTTCCTATCACTGGGTTTTGGGAACATAAAAATGTGGCTGCATGTCTTTCTCCTTCTCCACTGCAGTTGTAAAGGCCTGAAATATTCCTTGTCTATGAAAAAATATGCAGTCAAATGTGCAGAAGGAATAGAGCTATGCATTACCCATAGTGGGAGCTCTGTGAGGCCCCGAGTAAATTGTTAGAAGGAAACAAGGCTTAAAATGTCCATTTTGCTGGCTGTAACTAGTGTAATTGTACTACCTGTCTGAGTTATTTACTAACTATCTTAGACAGTAAGCAGTTGGGGTGATGGCTTTGGTGTAATCCCTTCTTAGACATTTAACTGATTGCTCCTCTGCATTGCCCAAGGGACCTAACTTGGATGATGCAAATTCCACTAAGTGCCTGGGTACATACAGCTTAGTTGAGTCAACATTCAACAGTCAGCCATTATAATATCTAGGCACCAACTCCTTTAGAAGGTTTTTACGAGCATTATCTATAATTCCTTTTTCTGATTTCTGCAAATGGGACTTGTGGTTGCTAAGACATCTGGTTTTGCTGTGCTGACCTATATAAGTCATACATTGCCACTTGTGAGTAATACAATGAACCCAAATCTAGGTCATTAAAATTTTTCCAATACTCCACACTATTCGCTGCATATAACTCCTTCATTCATATCAGAAAATTAGTTTTGACTCATGGGAAAACAGTCTGTTGTTAGTCTTTTTAAATTGATTTCATTATCCCCACAAAAATGGGAAACGAGGAGCTGAGAGATTATTCGCAGTGATGTCCATATTCATTTCAGTTTGCAAAAGCAATGTGTGTGCGTGCGTATATGTGCGTATGAGAGGAAGGGAGAGAGAGAATAAAGGAAAGAAAAAATATTTCCATTTTTTATTCTTCCTGTATCTGCTTCATTTAAAAATGTTTATTTGTTGCATAAAGTAAAAATGCATAAAGGGAAATTAAATCCCTTCAGGATACCTGTATTTCCTCAGGATTTTGTCCAGATTTTGAGTAGAAAGTCTAATCTCTTTCAGACGAACTAATTACAATTTTTTACCTTAAGAAGAAGTAGAAGTAGGAGATAAAAAGTAAAAAAGGACAATGGCATGGGCTGAGCTGTGTCATACTTTCCTTGTACTGATCAATATGTGAAGCTCATTGTAGTACACTTCTAGCTCTGCCTTTGAAACACAGATCAAGCTGGGTCAATGAGACAATCCTTTTGTATTAAGCCTTCTTTTTTCTGTAGTCTGTGGACAACTTGCGAACTGAGCCTTCTGCAGGATAACTGCAGCAGCACCTGCTTTCAAATGAGGCTTGCTCATAAGCAGTTCTTTCTGTCACTTTTTGTGCTGCTCACTGGCTGCCATCAGCAACTTAACAAGAGCAGAATATTCTAAAGCCTTTGATCCTAAGAGCTCTTACTCATGCAAGTTGTCCTTAGTCATACCAGAAGTCCCACTGAAGTACTGAATAAGAAAAATTAAATAGCATTATGTGTATAAATGGCTGAAGGACAAGAGAATATAGCCTCTCACAGTCAGATCTTTTTTTTTCAAGGAGAACTGTTTTTTGACAGACAAAGCAGTTCATAAATGTAAAAATACAATTCAGTAATATTCACAGACAAACATTTCTTATTCAGTTTCAGAGCCGAGAGTTTAGAGGACTTTTGCCATGTGAGAAAATAGATTCTACAAAAAAGTTTCTGGAACCAGTCCCTAGTTCTGTGAGGCCCTTATTACAACTGGCCTATGCTTATATGCTATATTCACTACAGTCCAGAGAACAATTCTGTTTTTATAGCTCACTTTTCATGTCCCTACCAGACAGCCAAAGCCTTGCTCAAAACTAGTGACAAACCTCCTCTTCTTTCAGCAGTGATACCGGCTGCAGCACATCTGCGACGCTTTCCACAGGGTGCAGTGAGCACCACACACCTTTGCTCTTCTGCACTGCACTGCTTGACATCTCACAGCTGTTGTCATAGCCTACACTTGGGTCTGGCTGGCTGAGAGGCATGTAGCTTTTCTCTGGCTGCACTGGTAGAGGTGAGTCTGGTATCGTTCAGGAAAACAGATTTATGGTTGAGGAAAATGCAGCATGAGATGTCATAATGCACAAAGCTTTATAAAAGATTTACTGAAAAATGGGTATAGTACTTAGATTTTCCTACCATTTTTATAGTAAGTAACCTATAATTTATTTTGATCCTCTCATTCTCTCAAAAATATGTACAACCAGTAGTGTATGCAAACAACAAGTGACTTACAAGAATGGATTGATTTGTGGATTAAAAGTTGCATCACTCACTAGCACCCTAAAACATCTCCATATTGGTAACCCTTTTCTGGTAGTGCTACTGTCAGGGGACATTACAGTGACATTGATTGTACATCTTCATCCAACATCTACTGAATGTACCTCCT